>NC_057863.1:493602781-494243615 GCF_019393635.1 Dromiciops gliroides
ATGCATGCATACATATATACATATAAGAAGCTACCAAAAAGAACTCACTTTCAACTCTATCTGAAGCTCAGACCAGAACTAATCTAGGAACAAAGTCTTGTTGTCTTATTTGGACTCCTGCTTCACAGGAGTTCCAGGCAGAACAGAGAGGACATTCTATTCCAGAGTTCCTGATGCTCCTTCTCTTTAGCAGGAGAAGGAAGGCTTTCTCCAGGACTTCCCATTATGAGCATCCTAGAACCTATAAGTCTTTAATTGAACTGAACTTGTGATGCCCTGGAGGGTCATGTATCCTTGAGGGAAAGATTGAAAGCAAGAGCAAATGTGTCTCAGAACCTGGCACCTAGTGAAGCTTGAAGCATCTAATTTTGCAGAAAGGCATACTAGTATAAGTGACAAACTTTGACAAGGAGGGAAATCAGAATCATTTCAGCCTTGAACTTCCTACCTGTTCCAATAGCTTTAGCCAACTTTTATCTGTCACTCAACCCTGTATTGACATTTATGCATTTGACCTATAACCCTGCATGTCAATTTTAAAAAAATATGTCAAGAATCTGATAAATAGAATTATGAATACAATCATTTTGCGCGCACGCAGACACACACACACACACACACACATATGAATTTGTGCCTAATGATAGCCAATACTAGAGTGGGGGTAGGGGTGGGTGAGAGGGAAGTGAAAAAAATAAAGAAATTTACATGAGAACTTTATATTTAAAAGGAATAGCAAGTTGTGCACAATAGATTTGCAGTTTCCTGTGCAGTCATATTTTTATAATTATACTGTTATGCAAATGCTTATTTTATCCCATAAATTAAAAATAAAATAAATAAAAAATTTTAAAAATCTGTCAGGTACTTCTGTGGACTACTTAATGCTATGGTTAAATTTGTCTTGATCTCTCTCTCTCTCTCTCTCTCTCTCTCTCTCTCTCTCTCTCTCTCTCTCTCTCTCTCCCTCTCTCTCCCTCTCTCCCTCTCTCCCTCTCTCCCTCTCTCCCTCTCTCTTGCTTTCCTATTTCCATGAGAGGCAGAATAGCCTAGTGTCTAGAGAGTTGACTAAAGAGTTACAAAGAACTGAATTCAAATCCAGCCTTTGACACATATTTGTTGTGTAACCATGGGCAAGTCACTTAACCTTTCTGTGTCTCAGGCAACTCTCTAAGACAGTAAATTACACATACAATGCTGATATTTATTGCTGGAGGGAGTTTCTACATCAAGAGTTGGCTTCTTAGGGGAAATCCACATGGCTTTAGGACAGATTTATAAGTAACAGAACATGTGCCAGTCTGCATTGTTAGATGGAGTTTTCTAACTGGGACTTCCCCAAACCAATTAATTCACAGGTTTTACATAAAAACAGATATATTTAAATATACAAATACATTTGTATAATCTATTTGTATTTACATAGGTATGTAAATAATATATACATATGGTTAGGGACTGGACCAGTGATTTCATTAATTTAGGGATCACTTGAATGAAGACATGCTTTCTACCAAGGTAAATGGACACCTTCTTAGGAATTTATAGTTTTAAAGGGTTGATTGCATAAGATACAGAGAGGTCAAGAGTCTTGACCAGAGTGACATGACTGATATGTCTTAGGATCCTACATTTAGAGACAGAGGTCACCTTAGAGTCCAACCTCTTCATTTTATAGGTGAAGAAATTGAAGAACAGAGAGATTGATTGACTGGCCTGGGCTCCCATAATTAAGTATCTGAAGGAGTCTTAGAATCCAATTCTTCCTGATGCAGATGCAAGATTTGAACCTAGTTCTTCCTGATCCTAATGCTAGATCTCTATCTACAACTCCTGTCTCTGTTTCTCTCTCTGTCTTTTTCTGTGTCTGTCTCTTTCTGTCTCTATCTTTCTCCCTGTCTCTGTGTGTCTCTCTGCCTCTCTTTCCTTGTATATATACATAAACATACATGAACACACATATACATACATAATATACATGTGTATATAAAAGATATGTGTGTGTGCATATACATGTGTGCATTTATGTACACATATGTATACACATATATCAGAACTATATTAAAAGATAGCATTTCTTATGTTGGATTGTGCCTGTCTTTAAATCATTTGAAGTCTAGCTCAAAGTTCACCATTCAAACTTCAACAAAGGTCAGAGTACTAGGATACTATGTATATATGTGCATATTATATGTGTGAACCTTCTTAAATGTAGGGGCTGTTTTGCTCATCTTTGTCCTCCCCATCTCCTGCCTGTCTGACACAGTACCCTGAAGTTAAGTCAAGTCAACAAGCCTTTATAAGTACCTATTATTCTCCAGATGCCATGCTAAGTGCTGGGGATATGAAGAAAGGAAAAGACAGTGTCCAATCTCAAGGAATGCACAATTTAGTGACATAATAGGTGGTCAGTAAACCTCTGTTCATTTGTTAAAGGGTATACTTGGAGTTGGTCTAGGTCATGCAGATGTGGATGTAACCCAGAAGAAACAATAGGACTTGATAATACAGTTCCAGTGAAGGGACTCAAGTTGACTGGCTTTGTCTTCTGCCTCTTGGCACTTCTGTGTGCCATCCTAGTGTCCTGTGGTGCTGATGTTCTGCCTCTCATAATGCCCTTGCTTCTGAAATCAATAACAGCAGCAACTACAACAACAATAATAGTAACAATAATAGCAATTTGCATTTACACAGTACACTTTGATCACCAACCATTTTAAAAGGGGTTATGTAGACAGGACAAGGGAAGAGATTGGTGAAAATAATACATTGTATGGTGCAATTTGAATGATCTTGATTAATTTCTTTGGTTCATATGTAATCCATCTTCCACATGGATTTTAATTACCTAAATAGGTGTGCTGTAACTTTGGGCAATTCATTTTTTTTTCTGAACCTCACTTTCCTCAACTCTGAGATGAAAGAATTGGATTAAATAATTTCAAGCTTTAAATTTCTCTATATGAGCTAGTGAATTTAACCTGACTTCCCCTCCCCCATACAACACCCTCACCCTTAGGAAATGGAGACTGGTTGCCCAGTAGAAAGTGGGCCAGTCACTTTCTATGTACTATAATATAAGCCAAGAGTTCAAGAAACTAGGCCTTCTGTATGGTCTAGTCTACTTAACATTAAGTACAGTGTTCTTTATGCACAGTGGGTGCTCATTAAGTGTTGCTGATTAACTGCTCAGCACATATTATTTGAAAATGAACTCAATTGGCCTTTTGATTTTGGGTGGTGACTTCATTTCCTCTAGGTAAAGGTGCATATGGAGTTGGGATTCATACAGCCAGAGGGTTTTAGGTCGCTATTTCTCAGATAGAGGGGAATATCTGCAGATTCTTTTAATCTGCACCACTCTTAGAATAATGTTAAGACCTGAACTGGATCTCTGTGATTACCTGAAATGTATTCCACATAGAGACTTTAGGTGAAACAGCTGCAAAGACAGGACTATATTGTCTGCTAAGGAATCCATATTCCTAGTAGAGAGTAGAATTCCATGTCTTATGAATAATAATGGGAAATAATTATGATGATAATGATAATAATGCTTCACAATTGTACAGCACTTTATTACATGTTGTAATGGGTAGAGGGGATGTACCTGCAGTAAGGATGACTTGGGTTCAAATCCTGCCTCTGATCATTGGGCTAGGACCCTGGCTAATTCATTAAACCTCTCTGAACCTCAAGTTCCCTGATCTAGAACAATGGCCATTGTAGCTACTTCTCTAGGTGATTGTGAGTTTGATGTGTATGAAACAGTTTAGCAACTTGAAAGCACTCATACAAATGCCAGTTTTGTCTCTTCTTTTGTCATCTCATGTGATCCTGCCTCTAAGAGGTGGACAGGGATAGGCTTAAACTCATTTTTCAGATGAGGTAACTAAGGTTCAGAGAGGTTGTGATTTGCCAAATACCACATGACTAATAAGTAGTGAAGCCAAAACTGGATGCTAGGTCTCCTTCCCTGTAGTTGAATGCTCTTTCAGTGTCTATCTGGGCTTTGTTTCAGATGTGGAGGGAAATTACACAAACACACACACACACATATATACAAACATATATACATGCATAGATCTATCTATCTATCTATCTATCTATCTATCTATCTATCTATCTATCTATCTATCTATCTATCTATCTATCTATCTATCTGTGTGTATGTTAATATAACCACTGTATCCATTGCCTGCAAGGCAACCTCTGGTAAGTAGCATCCTATCTCACTCAGCGTTCCTACCTTGCAGGAAAGAAATCACGTTGCTCTCTGGACCTGTTTAGGCAAGCACTGTGAGGAGTCGGTTGGCTTGGGATGCACAGAGAAGGGGACAAAGGGAGGGGGGAGATGAAGATGTTTTTCAAGATTCAGGCTGGGTTGCTTCTTCTTATGATAGGTACCTCCCGCCCAGTGGGTGTGTTGATGCCTGGAGCTTCAGAAGCAGCTGTTGTGATGAAGAGACAGGAGGATTTGGGGGAGGTCAAAAGCAGCTCGGAAGTTAAAATTCTCTGCCACTGCCTGCATGGATTGCTTTGGTAGCCATGAGGTCAGAGAATGTGTGGCTGTGTGTGGTTTTCTTTTTTTTTTTCCTTTTCCTTTTTCTTCACCAAATGCAAATCAATAGATGCCGTATTCACAGTCTAACAAGATGTCAAGGAGAGAAGAGTAGCCTTTTCATTCAGAGAACGGTACAGGGAGAGAGAGGCTCCACTCAGAGGGAGGAAGGGAAAACAGGAAATGGGAGGGGGGAGCAAAAGGGTAGGAGAAACAAGGGAGAGAAAGGGGGTCAGAGGGAAAGCTGTTGAGATGACAGGGCTATATAGCAAGAGTCTAGGACTACTTCTTGCTCTATTTGCTGACATGTGGCAGGACCATCTTTTTTTAATCTCCCTGTATCATTTGTGAAAAGGGAACATTTGGGGTATCTTCTGTGGCTGTCAGGTTATAACGTTTGCACAGGCTACTTGGCTGAAAAACCATTCAAAATAAAAGGTGTGAAGAGAGCCTTAAGTCTGTTTTTATATTCCACAATGCTTCTCCCAGATCTGATAAGGTGCAAAAGCCTTAAGGATGTTCCAAGGTTGGGTGATAATTTAATGGGCCAAGAAAATCCAACCATATTCTAGGGAATAGGAATTGGTGCACAATTGGTCTGATCTCTAAACTCTCCCGTGGAAATGTCTCTGGAAAGAGTACTGGATGGGCAATTAGGACTTAGGAGACTTGGCTTCTAGACAATATAGACTAAACAGAAAAAGCATTAGTCTTGCAAGTCAGGAGATCTGGGTTCTAGCCCCAACACCCCTACTTTTTAGCTTTTCAACCTTGGGTAAGTTATTCAACCATTCTGGCTCTCAATTTCCTTATTGGTAAAATGATAGGTCCAGACCAGACTGATCTCTCAGGTCCTACAAACTACCACCTCCCTTCATTCTAACACATGCATCCCTCTCAGGTTCATAATATGATCTCAGTCACATTGCTTCATCTCTATTTCCTTTCAGTTTCTAGAAGGTGGATCTAGTATTTCCTTTACTGACTTAATACATGCGGATGTGAAACTTGTTGAGGAGGTAAAAATATGAGCATCACTAAGTAATTTAGAGTAACAATTTTCAGGATACCCAAAGTGTTGGTTAAGAATATGTCTTACTTCTTGATTTGCTCCCAACAGGGTCCCCTATGACATCTGCCATTAAGATTGGTCTTAATGTTCCAGATAGTCTGATAATTATTACTGAGATTACCACTATCTCTATTTTGTATCCTTTAATCTCGAGGACCTCCTGATCCAGTTGTCATCTAGGTCATAATGGCCTCTTGGCAAGTGATCTTTGGAGTATGATCGTGGGAGCTATAGAGATTGTTTTCCAGATCATTCTGAAAAAATAGGAACAGGCTTTCAAGCAGTGTCAAGGTTGGATTGCCATATATATGTATCCTTTGGAGAAACATAGAATCCTATTTCCCAAGTATGGAAGTGACTCCTTTGGACTTGGAAGGTGTAGTTCTTCCAGCTGTGAGACCGTCACTTAGCCAATGATTGCTCCAGTACCCTAAATGGCCCCTTTGTGGCTTAAAGGAGTTAATAATGTTCCTTCCACAATGGTAAACTGAGTCTGAAAAAATTACACACTGGGAGAATCTGGCTCATTAAAGGATATTTAGAGATGAACAATGAATGGAGTACAATTATAATTTGTAGTACTTTGTTCGAAGGTGATGGGGTTTTTTATCTCTTGGTTTTGGTAAAAAAAATAATATCTAATGAATCATAGGTTCATAGAGTTTAAGGCGATTTTAGAAGTCATCTGGACCAACCCACTGATTTTACAGGTAAGGAAAATCAGGCCCAGAGAGGCTGAATGACTTCCTTAAATCCACCTAGGTAAGTAACTAAGTCAGAATTCAAACTCAGATCCCCTGTCTAGATTCAGTGATCTTTCTACCATGTCATGTTTCTTGTTATGCCCTTTAACCTTGTCAATATTCTTTGCCCCTCTTGATTTTCAAAGATAAATAATCCAATGAATTGCTAAAACATGATTCATTAAAGAATAGAATTCAGTATAAATACACCTTGACAAAGAGGATATAATCACTGATATGCCCCAAACACCCCAAATTGTAAAGCAATTTCCCCATAGGGTGGTCCAAACCCAGGATGCTCAAGACAAGATTATAGTGAGGTTCAAATATAGGAACAAGCCCCAGTACCTAGTTTTCCCTCTCCTTTTCCTCTTGGGAAACAATCTAGTCCATATTGGAGAAGTTGCTTAACTGGCATGCCTGCCCCAAATGAAAAGATGGAGGCTGAAGTTTAAAAAAAAAGTGCGAGAATCAGCCTTATCTCTGAATTGCCTGGTTTCAGTTGGTTTGTTTCCCTATCTTATTGCTATTTAAATACAGTTTTGATGATTTTGTTTGCTTTAAAAAAAGAAAAAAATCATAGAAGGTATAAAATTGCATATTATTTACCCCAGAGAAGAGCACAGTCCCCCTTGTAAATATGCATTGAGGCAGTTTTATTTTTATTTTTATTTTTTTAAGATGTTTAAATGTACCCAGTAGACCGTAATGTCTCTTTCAGAGCTGGTGCCATCTATCGATTAAATATGCATTTATACATTTTTCTTCTTTAAAAAAAGAGAGAGAGAGAGAAACATACGTTTTAATCATACAATAGGCCCAGGAAGACAACTCGTGAAAATACATATTTATGTGTTTTTTAAAATTATTTTTAACAGACTCAATTTTTTTTCCAAAAATAAATGATCTTTGGATATATATTCTGATATAAATGTGGTGAATATGTATTTTGGAAGGTTTTTTTTCTGTTTGAAGGAAGATAATTTAGTGAGCTTTTAATAGGCCCCCTACAAAAGTACAGATGACCAATAGATTAGTCTTTTAAAGATTTGTGATTTGACTTTGTCATTTGGGAACAGAAAGGAAGGCAGGATCCCCTCTTTACCTGTATCTTTACCTTTACCTTCTCCCCATCCATAAGATTTCCATGTCCTGAGAAATTGTCTCGACTATCTGTCACATCCTAGTACACATCCTTATAATTTTATGCCTAGACAATTACAGTCATCTTTTCTCTACTTCAAACCATCCTATACATCTTTGTGAAATTAATCTCCCTAAAACGTCACTTTGAACAATCCATCCACTGTTCTAAAACTTTTGCTGGCTCCCCATTGCCTTCAGAACAAACTTCAAAGTCCTTAGTTTGGTATTCAATGTCCCCTATGATGTTTCAACCTTATTTCTCCAACCTTATCTCCCAATACTTGTCTACATAAAACTTTTCCATGAGCCAAACTGCTTTAATTAATTCATCAACAAGCATTTATTAAGCACCTACTATGTGTCGGGCACTATGCTAAGCACTGGGGATACAAAGCAAGGCAAAAGGACAGTTCTTGCTCTCCAGCCTAAAGGCAAAAACAACATGTGAGTAACTGCACAAACAAGACACATGCAGGACAGACTGGGAGCAGTTTCAGAGGGAAGGCCTTAAGATTCCCTTCTTATCTTAAGCCCATTCCCACCTCACACCCCAGCATTCTCTAATCTGAGTCCTGCCATTTGTGAAAGGCCTAGTTCAAGTCTCATCTTCCACAGATCACTCTCTCTAAGCACTCATCATGCTAGTGATCATGCCCTGTTGTAACAGCCTCTAGCACATATGCTCTGTACAGCTCATTTGGCATTGACAGAGTCTTACCTCACACTGATCCTCTTTTTAGGTGCATGCCCTGCCTCTTCAATCAGATCGCAGGTACTATTTCATAATAATGATAGCTAATATTTATATGGTGTTTTGAGGCTTGCAATTACTTTACAGACATTATATCCTTTGATCATAGAAAGAACTGCACAAAATGATAAATCATGCAATAGGAAGAATTAGTAAAATGTTATAAACAACGATTGCAACAATATAAGTGAAAAGAACATGGAAACAAAGCCAAATTTTGAATAATCCTAGTGACCAATCTAGGCCCCAGAGAACTGATGATGAAAAGCATTTTCTTCCTTTTAATGGAAAGGGGAGGGGACTGCAGGTGTGGGGTACTGCATCAACTGTCTAAACTAGGTACAATGTTGGTTGGTTTAGCTATAGTGGGGGTTGTGGAGGGAATGGAGGGAAAAAGGAAAGTAAACATAGCAACACTTTAATGGTGAGGAAGACAAGAAGAGCATTTCTTATTTTTAATTACTTAAGATGGTACCCAGATTGCTAACACTTATTGTGATGCTATTTTGTCTATCCTAGAGGGAATAGTAATAATTTTATAAGAAGAAACAAAGAATAACTTGAGGGACACTGGGATTGATAACCAAAGCTTTCAGAATCCCTTTCTCAGAGGTTTCCTAGACATCCCTATTTTTCTGGAGCTTCATACCTGGAATTGTTAGCACAGTAATTGAATTCACTGAATATCTGAGGTCACATATAGCATATATTTGGATTTTCCGGGCCATCATATCACTATTAAATTTCAGCTACATCAGAAAGAGTTAGTCTGTTTTTATCTATGTCCAGTTCCTTTCTTAATTTATAATCTCCCTTTATACACAAATTCTTGAATATCAGAGTGCTCATTTGCACATCGAGGTGACGCACTTACTCAACAAGGGAAGCTTAGAGCCAATAAGTGAACTCTAGAGGGCCAGCTTCAGATTTTGTCAGCAAAGCTCTCCTGTGGGGGCAAAACCCTAACTCTACTGCAGTGAGAAATACTGTCAAACTGTGACATAGGGTGAATGAACTAGTCTGCAGAGTGAAAGAGGGAGGGGGACAGAGTAGGGAGGGGTGCCACAGGCGTCCCTTTTAGTGGCCTCATCTTAAAGTTTTCAAAATACTTCAGCAAGTTCCAGGCTCCCCAAAATCTAATCTGAATCCATCCCTACCCATTCTGTAATCATAGCAATTGTTTGTGCTTCTATAGCAACTTGTGTTGCTAGAATCTGAAAATGTTTTAATTGTAGGAACTACCCCCTTCTCACCCTCTCATTGGTAAAGGAGTCTTAACATACCCCTCTGCCTGCTGAAAGAACTGGTGAGCTCCAAGGGAGAGAGCACTCTATCAGGTGTTCTCAAGAGTAGTACTGGAGAGGGGGTGATGCAGGGAAGGGGAGATTGCAAGTTTCCAAATATCATAGGTCCATGCGGAACCACTGGATCTTGATTTCTCTTTGTCTAGAGAGCCAGGAAGGAGGAACAGAGCAAGGGAAATGCCACTGGCACCAGGTACATTTCTGCTAACATGCAACTTTTCCCTCTGACGCTCCCAGCTCCATGGGAGAGTAGGGTTTATTCCAACCCAGCCAAACATCTTCCCATTCTCATATGTGCCAACATCTATCCACTTGCACACCCAGGCTCATACTCACACATGCATACACTTGCACATTCATACCAATACCCCGTGCCAGCTTCTCTAGCACACTGCTGGAGGCTGGGTGAGGGGGTGGATTGGGGACAGGCTTCAACTCTTCTTGTACTCAAACCTGCATGAGATGCAAGTATCTATGTGTCACTCAGGAGACTAGAACCAATGAGTGCATTGTAGGAGGTCTGCTGTGAGCCCCGTGCAGATTGGTGGTGGTGATTTTTACCAGTTGTGTGTATGTGCAAGAAAAAAAAATAGAGACGCTGGCTGCCTGCTCCTATCTTTCTCTCTCTCTCTCTCTCTCTCTCTCTCTCTCTCTCTCTCTCTCTCTCTCTCTCTCTCTCTCTCTCTCTCTCTCTCTCTCTCTCTTTCTCTTGCTCTCTCTCCCTCTCCCTCCCTTTGCAAACATTGGATTTAAACCTGCTCAGAATTCAGCACAGAGGAAGGCAGCAGCAGCAGCAGTAGCAACAGCAGCAGCAGCAGCAGCAGCAGCAGCCAACATAGCAGCTGAGAGCACCGCAGCTCCAAGATGTACCATCCTGCCTGCTGGATCATCTTTTCAGCAACAACTGCCCTGCTCTTCATCCCAGGTACAGTGGGAAGGGTTCTTTCTTTCCCTGAGGGATTTGAAGATGTTAAAGGAGAAGGGAAAGGGGGAAAGGAGGAGAGGGAGGGAGGTGGGCAGAGAGTGAATGTGAGATGCATGTGAGTGAGAGCGAGGTAGCTCTGATATATACACACACACACACACACACACACACACACACACACACTCACTCATACACATAGACAGACAGCTGCTTGCCATAGAGTCTTTACGTTTTGCTTAGAGTGGTCCCGGTGAGCTGGGTTCAAATTCTGCCCCTGACTGTGAGACACTGCTTCTACTGTGTTGGGTATCAAACTGATATTAACCAGCTCCAACCTCAGGGGAATGGGAAAAGGAGCTGAAACTCTCTGGGGGCCATTTGGGCAGAATTCCTGCATAAACGGATTATGCTAGGACCTGCAGAATGGACCAGGAATCTTTATTGCTCTTTCTCTTGCTTTTTCTCTGTTCTACTCTCCTCACTTCGGTTCCTTCCCCCTTCCTTTCAACTTCTCTATTACTCATGTCGTTGCCCTCCCTCCCTCCCTCCCTCCCCCCCCCCCCCCCCCCCCCCCCCCCTCTCTCTCTCTCTCTCTCTCTCTCTCTCTCTCTTTCTTCCTCCCTCCCTCTCTCTGTCCCTCCCTCTTTCCTTCTCCTCCCATTGAATGGAAAGATTTTGTCTTTGAAGTTCAAAACCATATCATCCTTCTTCCTCCTCCATCATTTTGGAAAAGTAGAATTATCCCTGGAAGATCTAGGGGAAACTTACACGGTGGGTCTGGAATGGTCCAATGTTTCCCCCTCCCTTTTACCACCCCCCTCCTCTGTTATTTAAAGGAGATCCTATCCCAGCAGTTACCTGTTTGGGGAGAATTCTGCAATGACACAGGCAAGATGCTGCAATTGTTGTAAGAAAAGCTTAGCAAAAGTGTTGCAAAATTCAGCATGTTGAGATATATTCAGTAATTGTACCTTTGCCATTGCTGAGCAGAAGGATGGATCTGTGCATCCTCCCAGCAGTGCTGATTTGCTTAAGTTGGGGTTGCTCTTAACCAAGATGCTGGCCAGAATGGTAGAGGCTGTGGGGATTTTTACTCTGAACCCCAATGAGATGGTTTATTTACTGAATGTTTTATTTTAAAAAACAGGTGGAAATAAACAGAGGAACTCATGATTGAGCATTGGATCTCTCAATTGAGAAATGAAACACAGTCACATACTTACACACATATATCCACTTGTGCACTTAGATGCACACACGTGTGCCTACCCACTCATATCCACAATTCATACAGCCTCACACACAATGAAAGCAGTGTTGTATAGGATTCTTTGCAAATGGATGCAGTTGGGTATTTCTTCAAAGTGAAATGATAAATATGGGAGTTTGGCAGGGAGAAAGAGAAAAAAGAGGTTTGACCAAGAAAAGAGGAAAAGCCCTCCTAGTTTTTGACATTTTAGAGTCTTCTTCATGCTTTGGGTTTTACAAGCTATGGCTGGGCTCTGTGTAGCCATTTCCCAGGGTGAATCCCTCACTTTCAATAGAAATAGACTCAGAAGGTCAGAGCAGGGTGGAGGCGGGGTGGAGTTTATATGTGTCTGTGTGATATTTAAGATAAATTAGGATTTCCAGCCAAGGGTGGGTGAATGGGGGGGGGGGGCTTTGCTTAGGACAGTGTTGTGGAGTACAGAAGACAAGGGCACACAGGCAACACACAGTACCTGCTACAGCCTGATAGAGGGAGCCAAGTTAGTCTGTTGGGTCAATAATAGGAGAGGAAAACTTTGCTGCGTATGTAAGTCTCCTACCCAGGAGGTCAAGCACTGACCCTGTAACAAAGCTTCCTTCGTGCCCTTTCTCTGGGTCTGGGGCATGCTTGCTTTCTAGTAGCATCATTCAAGTGGTTCAGACCCTGCTAGAGAAGGGGAGTCTGTCCTGTTTATTTCCACTTAAAGGCAAAAATAAAGACAAAACTGCCTACGCTGCATTGCAGTGCACTCTGAACCTAGAATAAAGCAGAAAGTAAGAAATCAGGGGGAGAACTGTCCCCACCCTGGTGCCCAGAAAACCCACTTCAAGGAATGTTTAAGATCCTGCAGAGGGTTGAGGCAAATATACACAATATCCCCATGGAATTTGAAAGGGCACATCGTTCAATGCCAGGGCCATCTTACCCTAGAATCATATACAGGGTAAAGGATTGGATGGCATGCCAAGTGACTCCTAGATAGTTCAAAAAGTAGGGAAGGATATGAAAATTGTTTGGGTTTTAATTTTCATTTGATACTCATTTCTGGTCCAGTCTGTTGCATGCCTCTGGGGAACTGCTCTTTATGCTAATTGTGCCTGGAGCATGGTATATGATGGTTCAATCAAGGAGGAGGGAAAGTTGCTTTTGGAAGGTGTAATTGGAGGGAAGAAAAATATCACAACTTGAAAGGTTCCTGCAGAAAATAGAACCTAGCATTCTCCAAAAGTTATTATTAGCTATGATGGTTTATTTGTGCTTTCACCCTCCTCACTTCTTTTCTTTCTCCTCTTTTTGGGATTTTCCCCCCTTTTTTCAGAAGATGCTTTTTTTCCCATAGGTGCTAATGCCAGCTCGTTAGTAATTTACTCTCCATGAGTTTAAAGACAAAAGGTTAATGTAATAATGAAACCCTGACCTGACAGGGCCCTGATGCCATTTCATTTTGCAGCTTTTTATTTCTTGGTAAAACACGTTTCCATCCCAGAATAATTTTAAGGCTAATGTTGTTGTCATCTAGTGCCTTTAGGGGGGAGACCGCTGGCCATAAATTGCTTTTCTAGGCAGAATCTCTCTGATGGGAAGGACAGTAACAAGTGGAGATTGTAATGAGCCTGCAGCCATGACAGTGGTGAGGGCAATGGGTTGACAATTTAATTGTCGCACCAGCGGCACACACCTTGCACAAAGATTGTGATTCTTGGCATCCAGAGGTGAGAGATTGTTTGATTCTGTAAGTGGAAGGGAAGGCAGAATTGAGAAAGGAGAGATATATCATTGACCTCTCATTGTATTGGAGAGATGGTCAGTAGGATAAGCTGACCAACCTTAAGAGATATTGGTGTTTGGGACAAAGTTTCTTCTCCCTCCTTTTCCTTCTCTACCTCTCTAATCCTGAGAATAACATTTTTCCATCAGGTTTGCCATACTACAATAAAGGCAGCTAACATTCTGTCAGTACAACATATCCCCAGCCAGAGGGAGAGAAGTCTCTAAGGGTTAGAGGGTGTTGTCAAGGACACCCATTTGAATATGGGGTCACTAATCTTGGCCATGGGGAGGTTCTCCTTTTGATTTTGTTCTCTCTTCTCAACACCACTCTCCTCCCACCTCATGGAGCATCCTTTAGGACACAAAGATCACTTCTGAAGAGTTTTTGGCTGGGTCTCATTTGTCTCCCTGTGGACCAGTTCTGTCCCATCAACTTCCCTATGTCTCTTTTTTTTTGCAGGGCAATTGGGGTTAAGTGACTTGCCCAGGGTCACACAGCTAGTAAGTGTTAAGTTTCTGAGGCCGGATTTGAATTCAGGTACTCCTGAATCCAGGGCCGGTGCTTTATCCACTGCGCCACTTAGCTGCCCAACTTCCCTATGTCTCAAGCAGATGTCTGCCCTATGTGTTTCAATAGCTTCTGGGCCCAGATAGATGGCTCACTTTGACTTAAGAGACCTTTCTCTTCTACCCTTACTTTAACTCCATTGCTCTTTAAGGAAAATATCTCCTGAGCATGAAGAAGGGGGACACTATGAGGCAGGAGCTAGGCTATTTATTGTCAGCTGTAATTCTTTGGCAATACTTCGGGCTCACCACACAAAGTTGTTTGCTAGCTGTGTTCATTTGGTCTCTACCCACCTTGAGTGCATATGCGTGCAGATGAGCTTATCTGGTTTATAGAAGCTTCAGAGAAGGAAATGAATGAGCTGATGCAGGTCCAGGAACCTACACTCTCCTGAAAAGCCCAGTGAGCAAGGCCTGAGTGTTAGTTTGGTTTAAACTGAAAGCTACCCCCCAATCAAATAAGATAGAAAATATAAAATACTTTGGAAACTTATACAAATGTCAGTAGTAGTTATTATTATTATTATTGGTTTTCTTTAGACCAGACTTGATATTTCTTTAGCCTAGGGAACTTCCCAGTGGAGAAATTCCTACTAATATATATATATATATCAGTACCTTCTCTGCCCCTTATAAACTTAGAAAGGTATCTTGACCTCTTGTTGTTCAGTCATTTTTCATTCGTGTCTGAGACTTTGTGATCTCATTTGGAGTTTTCTTGGCAAAGATACTGGAGTGGTTTGCCATTTCCTTCTCCAACTCATTTTACAGATGAGGAAACCGAGGCAAATGGGGTTAAATGACTTGACCAGGGTCACACAGCCAGTAGTTTTAAAGGCAGGACTGGAAACCAAGTTTTCTTGACTTCTATTCGTTATGCCAGACTGCCTGTCGTCATCATCGTTGTCATCATCATTATTGATGATCACGATGACAAAGATGATATAGTTATCTCATTCTTCTCATCTTAGTTCCATAGAGTTCAGATAGGAGAAGATCCTGGGGGCAGGCCACTATCCTGCTATTATTCTTTGATGTTCAGTGCTGTTGTTCTTGTCCTCCCCTTTGCCAGGCACACATCCATTGTATCTTTGGTCTCAGTATCCCCACAACCCTACATGGCCCTAATTTCTTTAGAAATGGTTAGCTTAACAAGGATGGTAAGGTACACTCTGTTTTCATTCAGGAGGAGATAACAGTGGGATCTGAGAAGGAAGACTCCAAGAAGCCTAGTAAAGAAAGGCTGCTTATTCACTGCTGGACTAGAGAAGCTGTTACTAGTCCCACAGCTCTGAGGATGGAATCATCTAGAGATTGTTCTTTTGTCTGTTTGCCTGTTTCTCCTTTCCTCCTTTATTTTCTCAGGATCCATCCCTCCACCTGCACTAGGTTTACACTCACTCTCTCCAACATCCCTATGAAATAAGAATGTTGTCTAAGGCCAGTCCTTATCCAAATAGCCTGGCCACCAGCTCTAGGCCAAACATTGCAACGCCCTGTCCTACTCAAAGCTCGGGTCATCTGATGTTCATAGTTTCAAATCTGGCCTTGCCAAACCCAACCCCTTAGGCTATACAGATCAAGTTGAATATTTAGAAGAGGGAGTTAAAATTCTGAACTTACTTTGCTTCATTTCAATGATTCAAGTGATCAGAAGTAGCTTGGAATAATGGACAGTAAGCCTCCAAGTCAGAGAGTTCAAATCCTTCTTCAGACTTTATTAACTGTATGAATTTGAGGAAATCACTTAGCTACTACTTTTGGCCTCAGTTTTCTCATTTATAAAAGGGTGGTAATAATGGCATCTACTTTACAGGGTCATGAGGTTCAAATGCGAAGATATATATAAAGCTATTTGTAAGACCAAGAGCAATATATAGGGCATCCCCAAAGTCTTAGTGCAGTTTTAAGCTTTACTCAAAATTGTTTGACTTTTGAGCTTTAGTAGCTTAAAATGTATTAAGACTTTCAGGACACCCCATATAAAGGCAAACTTTCTATATGGCTCTGTTTTCTCTTCTGTTTAATTGGCATTATGTTCAATGTCAA
The DNA here is from genome assembly GCF_019393635.1 of Dromiciops gliroides. NCBI lineage: Eukaryota > Metazoa > Chordata > Mammalia > Microbiotheria > Microbiotheriidae > Dromiciops > Dromiciops gliroides. Next base: position 493,618,919 of record NC_057863.1, read on the forward strand.
AACCCTGGAAAATGAAAAATCAAGAGGAATATTTTAGAATAATTTTCAGAGGAGCTTTAACATGGAAAAATAGTGTCAGTGTGAAAAAAGGGAAGGCTGGAAATTTCTAGGGAAAGTGGAGAATGTGATCTGTTCTGATGCTGAAGAAACTGGGTTGGCTAGGTTAAGGTTTACACTATTCTGTGCTGACATCACAGAAGCAAAAAAATGACCAAACACTGACTTGCACTTCTAAGTAAAAATGGAAAAATCCTTGATCTGCTCTTCCCTTTTTATTCCCTCCCTTTGGACTTCACCCCGGAAACTTTAATGCTGAATATGACCTGTGCTGTTACAACCCTTCTACAAGCATTAGGAGATGGTTACATGAGTTTTTGAGACCAGACCAGGACATTTTATCTCTCAGTGGCCAAACTTTCTGGGGAGGAGCCTCTCTGAACTTAGAGGGCCTGTTCCTTGGGCAGAGATAGAGGATCTGTTACCAGGCCTAAACCTGAGGCATTTGCTGCACTTGTGTTCTCCAAGCATAGTTTCTTAGACACCAGGATTGTATCTGTGTATCATGGAGGTGGAGATACCAGAGGAAGACTTCAGTGTAGGTGAATAGCCTGACTGTATCCATTAAGTTTTATTGAGCCTCAAGTTGGCTACTGATACAAAGAAGGGGGAGGGGGTAAAAGATGCTCCCTCGGGCTAAGAGCTTCAGCAGTTGGGACTTAGAAATCTTTTGAGCAGGCAGGTAAAGAAGGCTTGCGACCTAGCTTTGTGGAAAGCATCATGGTACATTAGAAGGAACATTGGTTCTGGAGTCCAAGGTCCCAGATTCAAACCTCCCCTCTGATGTTTACTGTCACTGTGACCTTGTCAAGGCCCTGAACCTCTGTGGACTTCAGTTCAACAATTCTAAGCCTGTGAGGTCCCGTTCAGCTCTAAATCTTTCTCTGTATGACTTGAGTCTGGCAGCTGGTCTTTATACCTTTGGGTATTGTGCATCTCATGGACTGTGACTTTCCTCTCCATTCCCTGACTCAATGAGGGCCCAGGAGCCTTTGGGCCCTGCCTGGTCTCTGCCAGCTCATTGCAGCTGCCTGGGGCTGGAAGAAAAGGAAGATTTGAAAGAAAACCCCAGGTAGCTCATGTGGATAGACTCAAGTGTCAGAATACAGATGGCCTCTGGCTGCTGACAACCTAGCTTGTCAGTAGCCATGGATGTTAGCACGTTGGGATGCTGAGTGGCACCTTCCAGGGATCAGGGAGAACCAGGGCAAGCACATAGGGGAACAAGACAGGTTGGCATCGCCTCAGGGCATCTCTACTCTGCTCTCTCACCCCTTCCAACCTTGCTAAAGATGCCTAATCAGATCACTCAACACAACTCTCAGCTCCAGGGCTGTCCCCCTTAGGTTTCCCTGCTGTTTTGGGAATAGGCCTAAAGCAGATTTGTACCATGACAGGTAAGGCATCAATGGTATTTTTCTGCCAAAGACAAGGAGACTTGCCTTCCTCTCTTGGGGGGGGGGGGTCTGTCAGAGATGGGAGTCAGTAGCAGTTTCCCAGTTCTACTCTTTAAAAAGCTATGTCATCTGAGGACTCTGTTATTTTGGGAGTCAGGGCAGGAGTAATGCACTTATGTGAAAAGATGAGGGATAAATTTGATAGCCGGAAGTCACAAACACAATACCTCATAAGTGTTACAAGGGTACATACCACAAGCTCTGTCTTCCTATTTGTCCTGTACACTTGTCAGCCTAGATGTGGGCAGGCTCCAAACATGTACCCACAGACCCCTAGAGAGAGGAAGCACCCTTGTTCCAAGGTGTCCCTGAGACTCCCAAAGCTTCCAGGTTACCATAGTCTCTGCAGCCTTAAGATCATCTTCCCTGCAAGCACAGATGGAGAAATTCCTGCACCCTCTCTGTGCCAGACACCCCCATGCACGTGTCAATCCTCCCTCCTAGCAACACAGCACCTGCAGCCTCCCTGTACCCTGAGCTACTCCCCCCTCTCTCCACCCTGACACCCACACACCCACGTGTACATACAGAGCTATAGGCAGAGGACAGTACTTACTCTATCCTCCCGACCCCCATCTTCACTTGCCCACCCAGACCCCCTTGGTGATGGGCAGCCAGGGAGTCTCTGACAGTCATGGGGCTTAATTAAATGTTTGCAAAATGCTTGGAGATACCCCTGGGCAATGTGCTGGATAAGTGCAAAGCATTATCATTATGATACCACACATTCCCTTTAATGAGCAGGGAGATGCTCTGCAGAGAGGCCCTTGGAAAGGCCAAGATGAATCAATACATTAGGACACAGGCCATTGATTGGAATGGCTGCTTGCATGCTCATAGGATATGATATGTGACTGTCATCTTGCATGCTGAGATACTATACAGTGGAGCATTCCGCCTTTCAGGAGATGGAGACCTGGGAACAGAAGCAGTCGAGAAGAACAAAGGAGAGATGGGCAACTCCCATTTCTAGACTTGTTGGAGCATTGCACATGGGAATCCCTCAATGTGGCACTGCCCTGGTGATGTTTCCTTACCAGATATAATAATGGGTCATATTTCTATAGCTTTTCATTATCTCATGTATGAGGAGGTAGCATGGCATGCTAGACTCATAAATTTGGAGTCGAAAAGGATTGGGTTCAAGTCTCACCTCAGATGCTTAGTAGCAGTGAAGCTCTTACTAGGTCTTTTAGCCTTTCTGAGCCCTAGCGACTCCCTAGGAGCCTGTGATTCATCTACAGTAAGTCCGAGATAAGTCATGATCTGGTGCTACACCAAGAAAACCGCAACCCGTTTGTCTACTTGCATTTCTTAAGAGCTCTTTACCATAGACTTTTCCCCATTTTGCAGGTAGGTAAACTAAGGCTTGAATAGTTCAAGTGACTTGCCCAAAGTCACACAATGAGGGTGAGGAATAAATCAATGATTTAGATCCAGAAAGGACCTTATAGGCCATTTTCCAAGTGAAAAAGCTGAGACCTAGAAAAGTAATACCTAGATATTTACCCTGGTAATACCCAGGATTTTAATCCAGGTCTTCTGACTCCAAGTCTTGTGCCCTTTCTACTATAGAATTTGCCCTCCTTAAGGAATAGGGGGCTGGTGGTAGGTAGGGTCTTTGGGTTCAGCTGCCGGTTCTCCTATAAACCCCTATCAAATCTCTGACTATGCACCTTTTCCCACATCTGTAAAATGGGGCTAGTGAGGAGACCTTCCCTCCCTCTGGAGCATGGAGGTCTGCATGGTAATTTTTGTGCTCTTGGTGATTGGGTGATGGAGGCACGAGGAGGATGTTTAATATTATTATTTATCTCAGAATTCATGTGTGTTAGTAAACACAGACAGAGCTTTTAAGAAGTCCCCAGGCCCGGGCGTGAAGAGCTAGAGCTGCCTAACTTAGAGTCTCACATCCCATGTTGAGACAACACGCCTGGGAGTGTGATTCTTTCAGTAAACACAGATGCATGCCCTAACACACGACTATCAGTATAGGCTGTTCATGGGCCACAGTCACTTGACAGATCCCATCAGGGTAGTGCGTGGGTGAGCTTGCCCAAAGTTTGGGAAATCAATTGCACTCAGGGAAGTCCAAAGGGAAGAGTGGTCACTGCATCAAGGTGGAGAATGGGCTATGTACAATGTTGTGCATAACTGAAGGTATAACCTTATTCTCTAGGAGGAGAGAACAATGATGTGCTTGGGAGAAATGAAACTTTAATTTGGGGAATGGCGAATGGAAGAGAGATAGGCCCTTCAGGTGCAGTTGAGACTGAAGTAAATTGAAGAAGGATGAAATGCATTAGGGGAATTCAGAGGGCGATCTCTAACATTCCATCTGAGGTGGTGTGGTGGAATGCAAAACGAACTAACCCTTGAGTAATAGGCTATGGATTCAAATTCTACCTATGCCACATTTCCATTATTATTACCAGACTTTGGACAAGTCACCTCTCCTCTCTGGTTTTCAAGGGTTTTTGTTTGTTTGTTTGTTTGTTTTTATCTGCAAAATGAAGGAGAACTTTTTGGGTCTCTTCCAGATCCTAATCTAAAACAGTGGAATAGAAAAGCATTTATTAAGTGTTATGTTCCAAACAGCATGCGAAGTGCTAGAGATACAAATAGAAAAGCAAGACAGCCCCTATTCTCAAAAAAGTGCAATCTAATTTAAGCAGACAATACATATAGGATGGTTTGGTTATAGGGGAGATGGAAAGCCCTGGTGGTCTTTAGGTTTCAGTGTTTGTGGTAATGGGAGGGCCTAGGAGTCTTAAGGGTACTTTGATGGGAAGGGTACAATCTAGAGGTTGTGGGTGAGCAGGTTCAGAGGTAAGGGATCTGGGGAGAAGCTCCCAATGGTCTTTATCCTCAAGCAGCTCCCTGGGATCTCAGGGCACTTGAGATCTTTTAAGATTTTGTAGCACACTTTGTTTTATTTGACCCTTACAACAACCCTGTGGGGTGAGTACTATGGGTGGCATCTTCCCCATTTTACATTGAAGGAAGAGTCACACGTTCAGTTATTGACTTTTCTGTTTCCTTCAATGGGACGAAGGGCTTGGACTAAATGATCACTAAGATCCATTTTCTGATTCCACGTTAAGCTCCATGGAACCCGGGACCCTGATCTTTTGTTCAATGTGAAGGGGGACTCTTTGAGAAAATGTTCATAGGCTCTAATGATAATAAATGCAGAGCTAGGGGAAACTTCAGTTGTTTTAGTTGTGTCCAACTCTTTGATTTGGGAAAACCTAAAGATGAGATGTATACAGTCTTCTCATTCCTTTATTCCCACAACTAACATAGCTGAGTTATTTTTCAACAGAAGTGAAATGGGTGAATTGGCCATTCATCTCCACATTTCACTGGAGTTAGGATTTTTGTTCAGACCTGACATTTCATGGGTGTGTGTGTGTGAATACACACACATACACACAAGTAAATATATATATATATATATATATATATAATATACACACATATACTTACATATAAATGTATGTATATGTAGATTGTATGTATGTATGTATATGTATATACATACACATACATATACAAGTGTATTGCATTCCTTGAGTGTGTAAGTTTTTTTTTTTTAAAGATTCCCCAGGTTCGTTAATCCCCATAGGGGCCACCAATATGTAAGGGCCAAATTTAATATGGAAAGAGTTCATTGGGAGGCTAGCTGCAATATTGGGACTCAGAAAACAATGGGGTACCTCTAGGTCCTGAGCCTCTTCTCTTCCACACTGCCTCCTCCCCAATTGTTTCTCCCAGACTGATAAGGAACAAGATTAATAAGCCTCTTTTCAAAAAACAAAACAAAACAAAACAAAAGACAGGGTTTATTGATGGGAACAAATTTAGAAATAAGGACAGAGACAAGCAGGAAATACGACCTGTAAACTCGCCCACCGAACTCAACTGCTTCGTGTTTAACTAACTCTATCCCACTGTGTGTCCACATTTAACTTTCTTGCCTACTGTCTTCTCTCTCTCTCTCTCTCTCTCTCTCTCTCTCTCTCTCTCTCTCTCTCTCTCTCTCTCTCTTTTCTTCTTGTCCCCTGTCTTCTCTACCCCCCAGAATAAAAAAAACCCTTCTCTCACAGGAAACTCGGGCTGGCCACCCACGCACCCCAAGCTAATTTGTTGGCACCCCTAGGGGCAGCACCCAAGGACAACTAGGACATGGGTTTCCTCGTGTACCCCTGCTTGGTGGAGGGAGCCGGGGCTCCGATTTTCTGTGCATATCCCTGCTGGGCGGAGGGAGCCAGGGCATGCCCAGGGTGGAGGGCGCCTGAGACTTTCTAATTTTATCCAAAGATGGGGTCCCCAAATCACAATCAATTATTACAAATGGACACCACATTCTTGGTTGACTAGGAGAACTGCGAGATTAAGTCACTCCCTTAAGCTTCTGGTCACACAAACTACATGTGTCAGAGAAAGAAATTAAACCCAGATCTTTCTGAGTGCAAGGACAGACCTCTGCTCTAGTTATCATGCTGCTTCTTGCCATACTTGGGTTATTTGAGCTTCGGTTTGTTTTGTAAATGAGTTGACTGAGATGACTTTTAAGATCACTTCTGTCTCTTGCTCTATAATGATATGTGCCTTTTTTTTTAAATCAGCCCTTCAACCATTCCCTATTCTTACCAGCTTATTTTTGCTCTGTGGCTATTTCTTTCTATATATCTTGTTTGTCTGTCTGTGGTCCATAATATCTGTATTTCTATTTTCTTTCTTCTTTGTTTAACTGTCTCTGACTCTGTGACTAGCTTAACCCCTGTCTTTCTCTCTTTCTGTCTCTGTCTCTGTCTTTCTTCTTCTCAGGCTATGATGGGTGTGATTATAATTACCAGTGTAGCAACTGCACATACCAAAGTAGCTGTGACATTTGCTTTGGAGTAGGTGGGATATTTAAGGGAACTCCTTGCTATTCTCTTCTGTAGGAGTGGAGCAAGGCTTGTTTTTTTTGCTCCTTCCTTTGAGGGGAGGTGGGGTAAAGAAATTCTGTTTCTCCAGTCCAGTATTCCAGACCCTGAAATGTTATAGGAGCACTATTACATGGACTGTGGGAAGAGAGGCCAGAAAGGACAAAGGAAGAACCTTTGGTACTGACTTGGCGATCAGGCTAAAAGTGCTGCATATTTGTTCCTTAGCTCTAGGGATGGTAGGCCATGAACATCTTGGATAAGAGTTTGCAGTTAGCAATTGGACAGGGTTGTGTTTGGCACCCACCAGAGAACACAGAGTGCTTTTCTATTTATTTTATATTTGTAGTATTGTGAGGGAAGGGTAAAGGCTATTTTCTTATTTTACACAGGAAAACTGAGGAAAGAAAGTCAATGTCAAAGATGGAATTAAAATCCCAATTTCTCAAATTCCATTTGTTTAATTATGTACTAGAATTCTTCCTTATCAATGAAGTTAATCACTTAATCAATTTATAAGCATTTATTAAGCACCTAATCTCTGCCAGATATTGTGCTAAGCATGGGAATAAAGTACAACAAATGAAAATCTCGACTTCTGATGATCTTACGTTCTAAGGAGGGAATCAAGTACATATAAGATACATAAGCATACATCTAAAGTTAATATATAAATATAAATATATAAATATATATATATGTATAGAAATGCACACTTACAAAGTAGTTAAAGCCAAGGTAGTTTGGGAGGGAGGGCACTAGCAGTTGAGGGGCTTCATGCAGAAGACAGTTTCTGAAGTGTACCTTAAAAGAAGAAAGGGATTCCATGAGGTAGAGATAACGAGAGATTGCATCCAGTCATAGGGGATAGCTAGTCCAAAGGCAATGAGAAGAGAAATGGAGCAACTTGTGTGACCAGCTGAGAAAAGGCCATTTTAGTTGAATTGAATAGTGCAAGAGGGGGAGTAATGTCCAAAATGTGATTGGAAAGAGAGTTGGGGCTAGATGGTGTAGAACTTTAAAATCAACAACAGAGGAGTGTGTATTTTGTCCTAGAGGAAAATAGGAGGCCACTGGTGTTTGTCTAGTAGGGGCATCACATGGTCACATCTGCACTTACGGAAAATTATTTTGGCAGCAATTTGTGAGATTGACTGGAGTAGGGGGAGGCTTGAAACAGGGGGAGAAATTAGGAGGCTATTGCAATAATTTATGTGAGAAAAGATGAGAGCCCAAACTAAGATGGGAACTGTGTGACTGGAGGAAAGTGATTGGATTAGAGAGATATTGTGAATATAAAAACTAAGATTTTGTAACTGATTGAACATGTTCAATATGTGAATATGTGGATGTATGGAGTGAGGGAATATACAGTACCCAAGATAATTCTAATATTGGGAACTTGAGACATCCAAAGTTAAAGATCGCATGGCACAGGCAAATTTACAGATGGATTCTAAGAACCTACCAACCTATGAAAATGATTCCTACTCTTTTTTTGTGGGAATGGATGTGCATTAATTGGGGAAAGCCTGAAGACGTTATGGTATAGGAATGTTCTATAAGAAATGATCAAAGGAATGGTTTCAGAGAAATGGGGGAAGACTTGTATGAACTGATACAGAGTGAAGAGAGCTGTACCAGGATAATAATGTATACAACAACAGAGTTGTAAAGACAATCAACTTTGAAAGCCTTAGAAACTCTGATCAACATGATAGCCAACAAGAAAACAATTTCAGAGGACTCCATGCTGAAACATATTATCTACTTCCTGATAGAGAGTTGATGGGCTCAGAGTGCAGACTGAGACATTCTTTTTTTTGGTGGGGGGGGGGGGATGTGACCATTTGAGGAATTCGTTTTGGTCAGCTATATGAGTTTGTAATAGAGGCTTTGTTTTTCTTGCTTTCTCAATGGGGGGGGGGTGGTAGAGAGAAGGAGGATCTTAAAATAATATTATTATCTTATAAATAAAAAAAATTAATTTGTTTACCTAGTCTTACCCAGAAATGGCAGTTGTTTATTCAGACCCTGAAACAACTATCTGTTCTTATACCTGAGAAAAGGGAAAGTGCTTGGGTGCTCAAGTGGTTGAACCAATGGCTACAGGCAAGTCTAATTGCACTACTTAGCAAAATCAAGAAGACATTCTCTCTAGAACAAGGTTTTTTCAGGCAAGTGCATCATCACTTCTTTCTTTTTTTCACATACAATATTCTTTTTAAAAATATTTTTGTTAAATATTTCTCAATTATATGTAATTTTTTAACATTCTTTTTTATATTTGGGGTTCCAAATACTTTCTCTTTCTCCCCTCTCCTACCCTTTGATAAGGCAAGTAATATGATATTGATTATACATGTGAAATCATGTAAAATATATTTTCATGTCGCAAAAGAAAACACAAATACAAAAGCCCCAAGAAAAATAAAGTTTAAAAAGTGAATTCTCCTTTCTTGAAAAAAAAAGTAGGGGCAGCTAGGTAGTGCAGTGGATAGAGCACTGGCCCTGGATTTAGGAGGACCTGAGTTCAAATCCAGCCTCAGACACTTGACACTTACTAGCTGTGTGTCCTTGGGCAAGTCACTTAACCCCAATTGCCTCACCAAAAAAGAAAGAAAGAAAGAAAGAAAGAAAGAAAGAAAGAAAGAAAGAAAGAAAGAAAGAAAGAAAGAAAGAAAGAAAGAAAGAAAGAAAGAAAGAAAGTAATTTTCCTATCGTTAGATTAAACACTCAGTGCCAAGAAGTATTTCTAGGGGTTCCTTGGAAGAAAATGTGGGCATCCTCTATCTTTGACTTCTATATTACTTACAAAGCTATTCCAACACCATGGCAGGGGTGTTGGGGAAAAGACAAAAAGTTCCTGTCTCCTCTATAATCACCTGCTAGTTTAAAAACCGCTCTTTTATTGCAGAAAGCAAGACAGATTCAGAAGCCATGGGCTTGAGTTTTGACTCATGCTTATTGTATGATTTGGGCTAAGTCATTTCATCTTCTTAAATCTTGGCTTTCTCATTCTTCCAAAGCCCAGACTTTGCATGGTCCATTTTTCTTGTATTATCCTGTGTATACATACATATTATAACTTCCAGGAGTTTTTAGGTTTCTTGAAGACTTGAACGCATTTCAGTTTTGTCATGTCTTTGTACTCCTGGTGCCTGGCACATAGCAGGTGATTGAGAATATATCTGTTAAATAAATTTGAGTTATTTAACCAATGGATTACTAAAAGGTAGATTTTAGGAAGATCAACTGAAATTAAATTAGGTTCCATGTTTATTAGCAACTGCTATATATAAGGTGATGTTCTAGGCACTGGAAAAACAAAGACAAAAAACATGTTCCTGCCCTCAAAGAACTTAAATTCATACAGATAAGCAAATACAAAGTTATTTTTGTCTCTGTAGGGGACTATTAACTGGAGGGATCAGGAAAGATTTGTGTGGGAGGTAACACATGAACTGAGTCTTGAAGGGAGCTAGGAATTCTGGGAAGTGGAAGCAAACAGTGATAGATACCATTCTAGTCATGGGGACAGACTGCCAAGATATGGAGATGGGAGGTACAATATCACTGAGGGAGAACAGCAAGTGGGAGACCATGGCTGTAGCAGAGATTGTGTGAATTGGAATAATAAAAAATAGGTCTAGAAAGATATACTGCAACTAGACTGTGAAAGGCTTTAATCCCAACCAGAAGGATTTGCATTTCATCTTGGAGGCACAGGGAACCAGGGAGGCTTCTGAGCAGTGAAATGATGTGGTCAGACTTTTGTTTAGCATGAATTGAATTCATGGAGAACAATCAGGAAACTATTATAATAATGAAGATGAGAAATAATGAGGGTAAGAAGTAGGATCATAGATAGATTTAGGGCAGAAAGAGACCTCAGAGGTCATTGAGTCCAACTGTCTCATTTTATAGAAAAAATAATAATAACAATAGCATTTACAAAGCACCTACTCTGTGACAGGCATTGTGGTAAGTACTTTACAACTATTATCTCATTTTATCTTCACAACAAACATGGGAGGTAGGTTCTATGATTTGATTATCCCCACCTTATAGTTGAGCAACCTGAGGCAAACAGAGGTTAAAGTGACTTGCTCAAGATCATACAACTAGGATGTGTCTGAGGCAGGATTTGAACTCATCTGAGTCCTCCTGACTTCAGGTCCAGTGTTTTATCCACTGTGCAACTTAGTTACTTAGAAACTGAGACTTAGAAAGTCAAAGTGACTTGCCCAAAGTTACTAAGTTAGTTTATATTAGAGGTAAGTCTTTCTGACTCCAAGTGAAGCATACTATGTACTTTGCCATGCTGCTTAAATAGGATACTTGTGGTATGAGAAGGGACAAATATGAGATGGATTGTGGGAGAGAAATTTATAAGACTTGGGAACTTATTGGACACAGTAGGTGAGAGTGAAAAGATGAAGATGACTAAGGTTGGATGGGTGATGGTGCCCTCAACAGAAATAGAAAAGTTAGGAGAGGCAAGTTTAGAATAAGTCAGTCAACAAACATTTATTAAGCACCTACTATGTACCAGATACTGTAATAAGTACTGAAGATAATGAAGAAAGCAAACATCAGTCCCTGTACTCAAGGAGCTCACTGTCTAAGGGAGGAAGCAACATGCAAACAACTGTGTATAAATAAAATATATATGAGTATGTCTGCATATAAACAGACTACATTTAGGATAAATTAGAGATAATCAACAGAAGGAAAACTTAATACAGAGGAGAAACTTAATAAATACTTGCTAATTGATGGGCTTGAAATCATGAAGACCTGAGTTCAAACCTAGCCCCCAAAATTTCCTAGTTGTGTGACCTGGGGCAAGTCACTTAACCTCTGCCACTGGAGAAGGAAATGGCAAACCACTCCAATATCTTTGCAAGATGGCAAAAGGTCCATGGGGTCACATAGAGTCAGACTGAACTACAAATATTGCCATTAAACCAGGTTCTGTGTAAACAAAAAATTAAAAAAACAGCTTTATCTACTGCACCACCTAGCTGCCCCAACATTGGAATTGAATCTTGAAAAAAACTTGGGTTTCTAAGAGGCAGAAGGCCCGCATTCCAGGCATCAGGGATGGGCACCGTAAAGGCAAAGAGATGGGAGATGGTGTGTTATTCAAGGGGACAGTGTTAGGTACAATTAGGTTGGAAATGTAAGCAGGGGACAGGTCATCAATTAAATGCTAAACAGAAATTTACATTTGATTTTGGAGGTAACAGGGAGCCCCAAGAGTTTATTGAATGGAATAGTGCTTTAAGAAAGACACTTTGGTGACTGTGTGGAGGATGAATTGGAGTGGAGAGAGACTTAAGGCAGGGAAGACAATTAGAAGCCTACTTCAGTAGTTCAGACAAGAGATGATGAGTTCCTAAATTGGAGAGGTATCTTTATGGGTAAAGAGAAGGTGACAGATGTGGGGGAGGTAAAAACAGTAAGAATTGAGAGCAAGTTTGACTTATGGGTTTACTGAGAATGGGGACTTGAGGATAACACTGAGGTTTCATACCTGAGTGACTAAAAGAATGGTGGTATCCTTCACAAAAACGGGGAAGGTCCCAGGAGGGGTAGATTTTTAAGGAATGATAGTGAGTTCTATTTTGGACATGTTGAGTTTGAAATCATTATGGGATATCCAGGTAAAGATCTCTAATAGATAGTTGATGGTAAAAGATTAAAGGTCAAGAAAGATGTGTATTCAGAAGGCTGGATATATAGATTTTGAAATTATACACCTAGTGATGATAAGTGGACTAGGTAATAAGTGATTAGATCACCAAGAGACGAAAATGTATATGTATACATACATATATAGATACACACATACATACATACATGTATACATACAGAGAGAGAGAGAGGAGAAAGAAGAGAGACATGCACAGAGTATGAGAGAGCAAGTGAGAAAGACACACATAGAGAGAGATTGTCCAGGACAGAGCTTTGGTGGAAGGAGGGAAGGGTGAATTATGATTCAGCTAAAGAGATCTAGGAGTGGTCAGATGGGAGGAATGAGTACCAAGACAAAGTAATATCCCTCCCTTATTCTTAGTACATAAGTGAAAGTGAGCATCTCATGTCACCTGTCTCGGCTTAGTTTCCTTATCTATAAAATGAATGATTTAGACTAGATTTCTAAACTTCCTTCTAGCCCTAAAAGGTATTTCTTAACTATTTTTTCTGTCATGTATCCCTTTGGTATTCTGGTGAAGCCTACAGACCTTCCCTCGGAATAGTGTTTTCAATTGCATAACATAAAATACATTAAGAATAAAAAGGAAGCCAACTATATTGAAATATGACTGTCTGTCTGTCTATCTATCTATCTACCTACCAATCCATCAATCCATCCATCTGTCTATTTAAAAGAAGTTCATAAACTCCAAGTTATGAGCCCCTGTCCTAAATCTATCCTCTTACTATCCTAAGAAGCACAGCTAATATTGCAACTCATATCCCCGGACTCCAAATCCAGCATTCCTTGCCTAGGGCCTCTCAGAATTGCATAATCTACCAGGACTAGGCAACTTCAATTCAGTGGAATAACTATGGCTAAGTGTTTAGAATGAGGGGAGATACCTTAGGACTTTAGGCATATAGTTATTCTCTCAGTGACCCAGTTTCTCTTCCTCTAAAAGTAAAAGTTGTATGGTTTTAGAGTGTTATATGTGCCCAAAGGCCTGTAAGTGTTGGACAACTTGTCAGAAAAGTGAACAAGTAGATACCCTTGATCTCAAAGAGAAGAGTTTCTGTGGGGCATCATCTCTCTGCTCCTTGGGGCAGAGAAGGTGGGAGGGGGAATTATTCTGAGAAAAGATAAAAAATGTTGTAGTTGGGTTCAGAAGGAGAGATATCTTCCACTCCCTCTCATAACCTTCCTCTTTAAAATAATAAAAACACAAACTGACACATGACCTTGTGTTGGGAGTTCTATACTCGAGTTAGATATGATGTCTGTGCCTTGAGAAATTATATTCTAAGAAAGAATTGTTCAGTTAAAGCTTTTAGGGAAACTTAAATAGTGCTTTAAAGTTTGAAAGATGATTTACAAATATTGTTTCATCTTATCCTCACAACCACCCTGTACAGTAGGTGGTATTAGCACACATCCCCATTTTACAGATGGGGAAACTGAGCCTGAGAGAGGTTAAGTGATTTGCCCAGGGTCACAGAGTTAAGGAAGTGTCTGAGATTGAGTTGATGAGTGTCTAAGAAGGACTGCTACTGAGGCATCTCAAACTCAGCAGAGGGACTACAGAGCCAAAGCAATAATGACAAGAAAGCAAAGCTATTGCAAGGCTTTATAGGAATCCTAGATACAGAGTATTCCTGGGTTTCAGTAAGAGATTTGACAAAATCTCTCATTATAATTTTGTGGACAAGATGGACAGGTATAGGATGTTCAGTCATTTTTCAGTCGTGTCTGATACTTTGTGACTCTATTTGGGGTTTTCTTGGCAAAAATACTGGAGTGCTTTGCTATTTCTTTCCCCATCTCATTTTACAGGTGAAAAAACTGAGGCAAACATGGTGAAGAGACTTGCCCAGGGTCACACATCTAGTAAGTGTCTGAGGCTGGATTTGAACTCAGATAGAAAAGTCTTCCTGCCTCGAGGCCCAGCACTCTGTGCACTATGCCACCATCTAGCTATCTTTTTATATATAGGTTGGATCAGGATAAAATTAAGCAGATTCAGACCAGGTTGAATGATCCTAGAACAGCTATTGATGAATGGATAACAACTTAGTAAAAGGTATTTGTGGATTGCCCCAGAGCTCTGCTGTTGGCTTTGTTGTGCTTGTTAAATATTTTTGTCCATTACTTGGATAAAGGCAGAGGTGATATGAATATCAAATTTGGGGATAGTATCAACCAGGGAGATACAATTAATAATAGCTAGCATTTTTTGTGGGGCAATGAGGGTTAAGTGGCTTGTCCAGGGTCACACAGAATAGCTATCCTTCCTATAATGTCATGCACACTGTTACCCAGAAAACCCCAGAAACAATATGGTCCATGGTATCATGAAGAATCAAACATGACTGAACAGCTGGAAAACAACAAGTTTTTATGGAGATCTTTAAGATTTGCAAAGCACAGGGTCTGACCCTGAAGGCAGGAAGCCCTGAGTTCAAATCTGACCGCAGACACTTACTAGCTGTGTGACCCTGGCCAAGTGACTTAACCATATTTGCTCCCGAAAAAAAGAAAAAGAAAAAGATTTGTAAAGCATCTTGCAAATAGTTTCTCCTTTTTATCACCACAGAAACTCTAGGAAGCAAGTGCTATTTTTATCCTGATTTTATAGATGAGGAAACCAAGGAAGAGAAAAATTAAGTGGTTTGCCCAGAGTCACACATCAAGTAAGCAAGTGAAGCTAGATTGAACTCAGGGTCTTCTTTACTCTACATCCATCTCTCTATCCACTGTGCCACCTAGATGCTTATGAATCATAGGATTTTCTAAGTTTTACGAAGCACTTTCCATCCTACTCTCCTGTGAGGTACAGAGTACAAGTATTACCTTTGTTTAGGAATGAGAAAACTAAACATGTCCATGGTCCCAAAGCTAGAAACTGTTGGAGCCAGTAATCCAACTAAAGTCTTTTGACTCTAAGTCCAATTCCCTTTACTCAATACTAGCTAACATATGAGATTGAATCCTCCAGATTGAAAATGACCTTGACAGGCTAGAACAATAAGATCAATTTAATAACCTGAAATTTAATATAAATAAGTACAAAGTCCTATACTTTAATTCAAAAAAATTCAACTGCACATGGAGAGGGAAGATGCATCTAGTCAATAGTTCATGTTCAATGTGCTCATGTTAAGATCGGGGGATGTTACATGTTTAATCAATAGGCACCGACACTTAATATACAGGCAAATGAAGGGAATGGGATGTTGGGTAGTAAGTACTCTCCACACAAATATATAGTCCAGAAGAAGGTGGTAAACTCTCGTGCCTGCACTTTGCTCTGGTTAGACTCTATCTTCAGTGTGTGTTTCCACTGAACATTACTACAACTGTTTTAGGTGCCCCCTTTTAGGAAGGACATTGACATGTAGAGTATGTCAGATGAGGGCAACTCAATTGGTAATGGAGCTTGAAACCAGGACATGATATGGATCAGTTGAAGGACCTAGGGGATAGTTAACCCAGAAAGGTAGAAATTGGTGGGGTTAGGGCTGAGGGTGGTAACCATGTGTGTATTTGAAGGACTGTCATATGGAAAAAGAATTAAATTTGTTCATTTTGGCCCCAGATGGGAGAATTAGGATTGATGGATGGGAAGTTGCAGAAAGCAAGTTCATGTTTGATGTTTGGAAAAATCCCTAAAGATTAATTTTAAAAAGGACAGTGTTCTGCTTGAAGGAGCGAGTTCCCCACACTGGAGGTCTGGAAGAAAAATTTTGACAACCACTTATTGGGAAAGTTAAAAGGCGGTGGCGGGGGTGGGGGGGGTAGGGGGGGTGGTCCTTTTTCAGGCTGCTAAGTTGTACAGTAGGTAGAATGCTGACCCAGAGTCAGGAAGACCTAAGTTCAAATTTGGCCTCAGGTATTTCTTATCTCTGTTCCCTGAGTAAGTCATTTTCAGTTTGCTCATCTGTAAATTGGGGTTTAATAGCACCTACTTCACAGACTTATTTTGAGTATAAAATCAATTAATATTTGTAAAGTACTTTGCAAAGAGTTTTAAAGAGTAATAATACATACAATATGTATACATATATTATATAATGCATTAAATACTTTATATAATATATATGTAATGCACATAACAATGGACATGTTGGTAATTATGTGATTATATGGTGGCATCCTAGGATAGAATGTCCACTAATTGCTTAGGCCAGAAAAGACTCTAAAGCCTCTCACTTTATGTTATACAAGACTATAAGGGGTAGAGGGAGGCCAGTCAATATATTTTTATTTATTATAATTGGTCAGTTCTTTTATTCAAGTCTTCATCTGCTGAAGGTCACAGGCAGACTTTGTTTTAGTAAATGTGAAGAAATGGAGATTGGGTGATTAAAACAAACATTTATTAAGCACCTCCTATGCATCAGGCACTGCTGTAAGTGCCAGGCATAAAAAGAAAGGCAAATGACAGTCTCCGGCCCCAACATATGAACAAGATATGTATGAGATAAATTGGAGAAAATCTCAGGAAGAAGGCATTAGCATTAAAGGCAATTGGAAAGGTTTCTTTCAGAAGGTGAGATTTTAGCTGAGACTTGAATGAAGTCAGGGAATCCAGGAGTCAATGATTTCCAGGTATGGGGGACAGCCAGTGAAAATTCAAGGAGCTCAGAGTTAGAATATCTTGTGTGAGGGACAGCAAGGAAGCCATTGTCACTGGATTCTAGAAAATGTGCCCTTGTTTGGCTTAGGGAGAAAGAGTCCTGGGGCCAAGTGTTACCAGGGGATAGTGCCTGAACCTTCCCTGGGCCAGACACCTGTATAAAACATCCTAATGCTTATGGTATACACTGTGCCTATGGTGCCTTCCTTTCAGTTCTTCATTTACTGAAGAAATCATCCTTTCCTGAAGAAATCTCCTTTCAAGTCCAACTCAAAACACTACCTTGGTCCCTTGAGTTTTCCCTGCTCTTGTCACTTGTTAATGGTCTTTCCAATCAGAATTCTCATAGAACTTTATTTGTTGTTGTTGTTGAGTCATTTTTAGTCATGTCCAAATCTTCATGACCCCATTTAGAGTTTTCTTGGCAAGGATGCTGGAGTGGTTTGCCATTTCCTTCTCCAGCTCATTTTATAGATGGGGAAATTGAGGCAAACTAGGTTAAGTGACTTCTCCAGGATCCCATAGTTAGTAGGTGTCTGAAGCTAGATTTAAACTAAGGAAGATGGGTCTTCCCAAATCCAGGGTTGCCACTCTACTGTGCCACCTAGATGCCCAGAACTTATTTAGTAACTTTAGTGTACTTATCATGAAATATTATGCAATATAGCTCTATGTTGCTCTTACCGCTCCCTTAGACTTAAACCCTCTGACATCAGGAATCATGTCTCAATTAAACTTTCTTTATTCCCCTGGTATCTAGGTGCCTAATAATTATTTGCTTTTTGTTAAGTGGTTTGTCTTGGCTAGTAGAAATTTCCTTTTCTTCTACATTTTCCCTTCTCAGTGACATTCCATCACCCAACTCAGGCATGCTCACTCTAACCATTTCCTGTCAAAGCCTGCTCCCAGGAATGAATCTAATTAAGTCATTCACAATAAAGTATAACTGAATGATAAGACTTAATCTTACCACTCTTAGGGAAATTTACATTTTAATAGGTGACAGGTTTTCTTCAAGTCAAAGGAATGAAGTTTTAATTATGGAATTCTAGGCATTAGCAAGTGGCAGTGGGATATTGGAATGGGAAGACCTTTTGGGCAACCTTGAAAACACATGATGTAGGTGGGCACTTACCCTACCTATCAATAAATCTCACTCTAGATAGCTTGACCATATAAATTCGATTTCATTTTACCCTCTCTAAACCCTGATTTGGATCCTTCCAGGATGACTTTAATCAGTAAGCCTTTATTAAGTACTTACTTTGTGCTAGGTACTATGCCAGGCACTGAGAATATGACAAATAAGAATCCTTGCCCCATGAACCTTACATTTCAAAGGTGAAGATACATTTAAGTCAGTTAGTCAAAAAGGCATTTTATTAAGTGAATATTATATGGCAAAAACTGTACCAAGGGCTGGAGATTCAAAGAAAGGGAAAAAACATAAAAATGTTTCTGCCCTCAAGGAGCTCACATTAAAATGGGATAGGAGGCAACATATAAACAACTTTGTACTTATAAGATACATATAGCATAGAAGGAAATTAATATTAAAGGGAAGAAACGAGCAGGAGAAGGAGGAGGCAAGGTGTGGGACCAGGAAAGTCCTGCAGAAGGTGGAATTTGAGCTGTTAATGAAAGTCAGGGAAGTTAAGAGATAGAAGTCTAAAGGGAAAGCCTTCCAGGGATGGGAGACAGTCAATACAAGGGCACTGAATTAAGACATGGAGTGTTGTGTCCAGGGCAGTCTTCTGCAGAATACAGGGAGAGCATCCAGGCTGCATGTAAAAGGATTTACCTTGGTAAGAAGAAGGGGCCAGCAACAAGAATGAATGAGAAAGTAGTGGAAGTAGAGAGGGAAGATGTTTAAATGATGTGAAATCAGGAAGAGAGGAAAAAAAGAGAGCTCTCAGAATACTTGTCTCCTCTTTTTTTGAAACATGAAGTCAGGTCCTCAGATGAGAGCATTTGGGGAAGGAGTATGATGGAAGTGTTTTTGTTGCTCTTCAGTTGTTTGACCCCATTTGGGGTTTTCTTAGCAAAGATAATGGAGTGTCCTGTGTGAAGAATGGTAAGCAGGTCCACTGACTAGAGCCTAGAGTACATGAAGGGGAAGAGTATATGATAAGACTGCAAAGGAATGTTGTGAAGGATTTAAATGCCAAAGCAGGTTGTATTTGGTCCTGGAGGTAATAGGAAGCTACTAGAGTTTGTTCAACAGAGGAGTTATGACAAGTCCCATTTTTAAGGAAAATAACTTTGACAAATAGGGAAAAGATGTAAAGGCTTCTCTGTTTCATCATAACCATGTCAGTCAAATGCTGGTGAGTAGTCCAAGACCTAGAACATTTTGTCCAGTGGTCTCACTGTATTCTTGAAAGAAAGAACTTTGGCCCGACTTTAAAGCCTAGAGCATTCTAATGTGGCTACCATCTTGACAATTATAGAAAGTGACTTGGTCATGGATTCTGGGAATGAGATAGTACTATGGTCACCTAGTTTTGGGCCCAAGTCATGGCAGGAGTAAGCACTTAGGGCCCAAAGAGTAAACAGTCTTTTCTCTGAAGGTTCTCGGCCCTGGGCCTTTCATGTACAATCATTCCACATGTCATGCTGACCCGGGCCGGGTTACAGGGAGGGCTGCAGCACTTCTTTGAAAGCCAGTCAGGCAGAGAAGAAAGAGAGAGTCAGGCTTGGCTGACAGACACACAAGGGCTTGCAGATTACAGGCACTGAGAAACTGCTGACATTTCCACCAGGTTAATCTCCTAGAAACACTCTTGGAGGCTGTATTCCTGAGCATCGTGTGGAGTCTGTGCTAAAGGCAAGAGTCAGTCTTTCTCCATGATCAGTAAGGATGGAAGGGACTTAGAGGTCACTTAGTTCAGCCTTCCTCATTTTACAGATGAGGAAATGGAAACCCTATTGAGCAGAAGTGAGTCTCCCAAGATTACCCAGAGAGCAAATAGAAGAGCTCCAAAATCAGACCAAATCTGATGCCCCCTCCCCCATACTGGGGAATGAAAATGGAATTCAGTTGTGATGGTGATGGGAGTGTAGGTAGTGAAATGATTCAAATACTTTTCTGTATTTTAAAATATAATTACATAAAAATGTCTTTAGTTTATTAAAATTACATTTTAACTGAGTATCATTTATTTTCTCTCTCTTTTATCTCCTGTGAGCGAAGGAGTGTGTTTGTGTGTGTGTGTGTATGTGTGAGAGAGAGAAACTCTAGTAACAAATATGCATCGTATAGCAAAAGTTTTCTATATTGGTTATATCCAAAAACATATGTTATCATTAGGCATGTTTATTATGTTTGTGTCAGAAGGTGAATACTTTCATCGAAGGTGCTCTGGAATCACAACTGAATATGAATGTAAGAGAATACAAATGCATTATAAGAAATAATGAAAGGATGGCACTTGAGAAGACTTGTCTGAACCAATGCAGTATAAACAACAATATTGTAAAGAAAAACAACTCAGGGGCAGCTAGATGGCGCAGTGGATAGAGCACCGGCCCTGGAGTCAGGAGTACCTGAGTTCAAATCCAGCCTCAGACACTTAACACTTACTAGCTGTATGACCCTGGGCAAGTCATTTAACCCCAATTGCCTCACTAAAAAAAAAAAGAAAAGAAGAGAAAAGAAAAACAACTCAGAAAGACTTAGGCATGCTGATCAGCCTCACTACTCACTTGTTTAATTGCATCTTTGATTACTATTCCTTTTTGGTGTTTCAAAGTAATCCCTTCCTCTATTCCTGGACTGTGACATTCTGGGAAGAAATAGCACACACTCCTACATCAGTTTCCTGGTGCATTGAAAAGTGGCACATTCTGACCAAAAGGAAAGTACTATCCAGTATTGATTGTCTTTCCCCATTCTCTTGATCTCTTTTGTTTGATTGTCAGACTTGACTGATTATCAACATATTTCTCTCTGGTCTGATATATGGACTTCTCCCAAGAGGAAAGAAGATACACAGGATAAAAATGGAGTTATCCCAGCCCCCAAGCCCTATGGCTAGATTTAATTTTGGTTTCCCTTTGCTATGTTGGAGCCATGAGTAGTGGTAGACTATGGAGTTAGAGGGATAAGCCAGCACCTGGAGAAGTGCTTCAGAGCTACTAATAATGAGGAGCATGAGGCTTGTACTTTTGCAAGTTCTGAAGTCAGGATGCTCAGGAACCAGAGCAGGAGAGGGAACAAGATTAGATTTGCAGTCAAAAGTTTTTGAGGATCTATGGATTCTATTTAGGTACTGACTGTCATGATAGAGATCAAAGGCCTTTCCATGCTCTAGGGGAATTGTTTTTGTGACTAACTGTGGCCCAAACCCTTTCGCCCCTTTATCTTCTGGTTGCCCTTCTGGTGATGAAACTTTTCACACTTTCTTTTTAGGGTACTCTCCTAGGAGAGTAACTGAATGATTGATGAAGTAGTGGAGGTGGGGAGGGAAAATGTTTAATGATGTAAAATCAGGAAGAGGGTAGAAAAGAGAGCTCTCAGAAAATTGTCTCTTCTTTTATTGAAATATGAACTGGGGTCCTCAGTTGAAAGAGTAACTATATTTGGAGTCAGAGGGCCTGGGTCCAAATCTTGGCTCTTCTACCTATATAACCTCAGGAATGTCTCTTGAGATTTAAGACTGGAAGGGAACTAGTGATCTTCTTGACCAATCCTCTCACTTTCCAGATAAGGAAACTGAAGCACAAAGAGCTTAAGCTGCTATGTTCCATGGATAACAAACAGCAGAATTAGGATAGAAATCCAGGGCATTTGCTACCTGATCAAGTCTTCTTTTTTATTTATTTCTTTTTCTTTTCTCTTCTTTTCTTTTGTGGGGCAATGAAGGTTAAGGGACTTGCTCGGGGTCACACAGCTAGTAAGTGTCAAGTGTCTGAGGCCAGATTTGAACTCAGGTACTCCTGACTCCAGGGCCAGTGCTTTATCTGCTGTGCCACCTAGCTGCCGCATCAAGTCCTCTTTTGTACTATTGCATGATGCCCATTCTTTTTTATTTTTATATTTATTTTTCTCAGTTACATGTAAAGATATATTTTGAGTTCCAAATTTTCCTCCTACCCTCCCTTCCCTCCCCTCTCCGAAGGCCAGCAAGCAATTTTTATATAGGTTATACATTACTACATGATGCCAATTCTTTGCCTCTTTGGGTCTCAATTATCTCATCTGTAAAATAAAGGAGCTCAGTTAGATGATGTTTTGTTTCCAGTTCTAAATGTTTTGAACATTTGACTATACAGATATAAAATTGAGGTCAAGTTCAATGAATTTCAAGGTCAGGAACTATACATACAGTCAGGACAGACATGAAGATTGAAAGATGGAAGAAACCTTAGTCCAGGGGTGCTTAACCTTTACAGCGTTAAAGACCCTTTGAGCAGTTTGTCAAAGACTATGGATTCCTTCTCAGAATAATTTTGTTTTCAAAAAAATGTTTGATGGAATTGTTAAAGTTAAGTTAGAAGTTGGTGAAAATAAGGATACATATTTTCCATAGAAGTTCATGAGTCCAGAGGAGTCCCTGATAAAGTCTGATCTTTTTTTTACAAATGAGAAAACTGAGGCCCAGACAGATAGGGTTAAACCTGAGTTTAAATCACCAGTCTACTCTTTGACTATACACTGCTTCAGGAAAACAGTCAAGGAGAACTTATCCCTGAGTCATTTCCCACCTTAATATACTTCCTCCTAAAGAAGGAACCAATCCCGTGATGTAAATAGCTCAAGGCTTGCAAGTGGAGTCAGGGCAAGGATTTCAAAGATACAATAAATTAATAAGCCTGGCTGGAGTGAAGAGAGATGTGTTAGAGACAGTGACAAAAATACCTTTCAGTCAATCAGTATTTGCTGAATGAAGGCTACCTGTGGAGAATTTTCTTTGAGATGTTGGAGTGTGTTGGTAAATATGAATTAGCTGGCTTTCTAAAAAAAATGTACACAGGATACACTTTAAGTTTAATCTGTACTATTAACATTTTTCATCATTTTCTAAAGTCTAGACCATCAACAAAACACTAAATCATGTATTGTTGTGCAGTATTTGCCTTTTCTGAAATGTAAATGCTCATGCTGACAATTCAACAATCAGCTCTTAAGATCCTGTTGGAGTTGGTTCTAACACACCACTGATTCAATAGGACCCTAAGACCAAAGTAACATTCTTAGGACAAGTCACTACCACTTTCTGGAATTTAGTCTGATTAACTGAGGAATGGGATCTATTGGCCTTGAATTCAATTTAACTTTCTGGGGTCATGGCAGGGCAGGATTTAGGACTAGAGTAATCCATTGACTTATAGGCTATGCAATTAGAAGAGACCTTAGAAGCCATCTAGTCCAAGCCTTTCATTTGATAATGAAGAAAATTAAGGCTCAGATGAATTAAATGGCTCGCCCATATTCATGCAGCTACTAAGTGTCCAGGGTGACCCTTGCACCCAGATCTTATTGGTTTCAAATCCAGCTTCTCCATGCACTAAGTGATGCTGCATAGGCCATCTATTCTAAAGCTTCTTAAACAGTGGGCTGTGATTCCATATGGGTTGTTACTGAATATGGGGGTCGCAAAAAAATTGGCAACAGTAAAAAAGTTCCGTGTGCCTATTTTATATACTTATATACCCTGGGTCACGGAAAAATTTCTCAGGGAAAAGGGTCGCGAGTGGGAAAAGTTTAAGAAGCTCTGATCTCTTCTATCCTAATTCACTTTTTAAGTGAAAACACCTTAGGCACAGGGAAGGTAGGGAGCTGTCCATGGTTAGTAGTCCTGAACTGACTCCTAGCTCTCTTTCTCCTTTCCTTTATGTGAGGCTGATTTGTAATGTTTGTAATTGTGTGGAGTTCTCCCAGAAAAATTCCCTGAGAACACCATCGTCAAATCCAAGAAGGGATTATGGTCCTTCCAGAGGGGAAGAGGTGGAACATGTTGGGCCCTGTAAGTCCCTGTTAGTCCATTGAGGGGAAACGCTTGGAGTGGGAGAGATGTAGGGAAGCCTTCCTTCAGCACTTTTCTAACTCTTGGGTCTGTGCCCAGTTCTATCAGGCTTGGAGGAATGAGGCTGCTGACACAGGCAGATGAAATCCGTGGTGTGGTACCACTGGAGGGATGACATTTGACAGATCGCTCCACAATTACTTCCCTTCCGTCTTCTCCAAGTGATTAGGGGCTGGGGCCAATTCTTGATTAGGCTGGGGAGAGAGGAAGCAACCTGAAGCAACCCCAAACTCATGCCTGGCTTGAGAGAGGGAGCTTTTGACTTATGGAGGCTCTACTTGTTCTGTGGACACTTGGCAAGTGGGCAAGGGAATCATAACAATTCTTGGGATGGTCAGTGCAATATAATGAAAAGAGGGTTGGTCTTGGAGTCAGGAAGACCTGTGTTCAATTTCGGCCTTGTTATATCACCCTTAGCAAGTCACTTAATCCCTTGAAGGCCCTAAGTGTGTCTCTCTCTCTTTCTCTGTGTCTCTCTCTCTGTCTCTTTCTCTCTCACTCTCCTCTTTTTCCCTCCCTCCCTCCCTTCCTTCCTTCCTTCTTTTTTAGGCAATCAGGATTAAGTGTCTTGCCCAGGGTCACACAGCTAGTAAGTGTCAGATGCCAGATCTTAACTCAAGTCCTTCTGACTCCAGAAACATTACTCTATCCCAGGGCTTCTTAAACTTTTTCCACTTGAGACCCCATTTTTCCTGAGAAAATTTTACATGACCCTGGGTATATAGGTATATAAAATAGGTATACATAAGCTTTCACTGTTGCCAAAGATTTCATGACCCCTACTTTCAGTTACATGACCCCATATAGGGTCAAGAGAAACAGTTTTAGAAGCTTTGCTCTATCCACACCAGAGTATAATATATGAGGTAACTAAGAGGCACAGTGGACTCAGCATTAGATCTGGATTCAGGATGACTTGAGTTAAAATTGTACTTAAGATACTTAATAACCACATGGCCCTGAGTAACTTACTTAACCACTGCTTCAGTTTCCTCCAGTATAAAATAAGGATAATAATAGCACCTCCCTTGGTTTTGTGAATAAAATGAGATAAAGTTTGCATTGTGCAAACTTTATAAATAAAAGTGCTTTATAAATTCTATCTATCTATCTAATGGCCACCGTCACCATCATCATCACATACATGTGTAATTAATGGCATACATCACTTACAGGGGAAAACAAGTCTAAACTCCTTAGCCCACCTTTCAAGACCCTTCATTTGATACCAGCTGTTGTTCTAGTTTTATCTCCCTCTTTTCCTTCACCTGAGCCTTTCAAAGCAGCAAGCAGATTTGCTGAAGTAGAAGTAGAACAAGAATGACATAGTGGGGAGAGGGGGTCAGATCTAAAGTTCCAATATTACCCTGGATATTTGAAAGCTGTGTGACCATGGATGAGTTACTTAACCACCATGAGACTCAGTTTCCTCTTCTATAGAACAGAGATAATAAGAGTTATTAGGAGTCTCAAATGAGATGATTCAGTGTAAAATGCTCAGATGTTCGCATTATTCTTGATGCACCTTTGTTCATGCAATGGCTTCCTCCTCATGCACTTCTCCCCCAGTTTGATTCCTACTCCTTCAAGACCCAGCTCAAACAGACTCTCTCTTGTAGTTTTAGCTCCCTTCCTGACCATTCCACCCCTCCCTGAGGGATCTTTTCCCCTTTGATCTTCTACTGTCAATGGTACTCATCAACTGCCTTGTATTTTGGGGCATAATTTTATGTGTGTATATTTTCTTCTCCTTGGCAACACTGTAAATTCCCTGAACACAAACAATATGACCTTTTACCTTGTTATGCCTCCCACAATTACCCCCTCACAATTACAAGCACCTGTGCAGGAGGGGAAAGCACATAACAGAGAGTCAGGAAATTTGAGTTCCTGTCAATGGTTCTGGTCCTATCATCAACTAGCTTTGTGACCTTGGTAAGTCCCTTCTCATCTCTGGGCCTTTATTTCCTCACCTATAAAGTGTATGGTGAGGTAGGGGAGGAAGGAAAGCATCATACTAGATAGATCTTCTCTAAGATGCCAGACACCATTCACATTCTATTATTTTTAGAGGTGTTCAATAGATGTTTCTTGATTTATTTCACCAAACCCTTTGACTTCCAGCCAGTGATGCCAAATTTAAATGGAAATGGGGGCCAACAAACTGGAAAGGATCCCTATTTTTTGTTGCTCAGTCATTTCAGTCATGTCCAATTCTTCATGACCTTGTTTGTGGTTTTCTTGGCAAAGATACTGGAGTGTTTTGCCATTTCCTTCCCCAGAAAACATCTATGTTCTATCATATTTTTATTTATTTTGTTAAATATTTCTCAATTATGTTTTAATCTGGTTTGGACCACACTCAGGAATGTTGTGGGCTGAGTTTGATACCTCTGCTTTTGTGGACCAAAGTCTGGATTTGAAGTCAAAGAGTCCATGACTCTAACACTAGCTATGTCAACCTGCACAAGTCACTGACCTCCTCTGAGCCAGGTTTATCATCTGTAAAATGGGGATAATGCCAGTAGTATCTCAGAGTATAGTAGTGAGCCACAAAGGAAGCAAGGCTTATAAAGCTCTATGTGAGCCTTAAAACACTAACTATATACATTTCAGAGCTGTTTTTATTATGTTTTGGATTTTTGCTGTGCTGTTTTGCTCTGAACTTGTGATTTCATTGGTAAAAGGAACTCCTGCTGCATTCTTGCGTTTTCTATGTCTCTCTCTGTCTCCATCTTTCTCTGTCTCTGTCTCTGTCTCTCTGTCTCTTTCTCTCTCTGCCTCTCTCCATCTCTCCCTTTCTGCCTCCTCCCTCTTTCTCCTTTCCCTCCCTTCCTCCCTCTCCTCTCTTTTCTCTGTTTCTGTCTTTCCCTCTCTTCCTCTTCTTGCCTCCCTCTCCTCACTTCCCCTCTCCATTTGTTTCTCTCTCCCTCCCTCCCTCCCTCCCCTCTTCTTTCTTTCTCTTTTTCTCAGTGTCTCCTCTTATCTCTTCCTCAAACTATTATGCAACTTAAATTCTTAGAGAGCTGCCTTACCTACTAAGAGGTAGCCAAAATGTGACCTTAGCCAAGGTCACAAAGCCACGTGTGGGTGTGGTAGATAGGATTTAGACCCAGGTCTTCCTGGGAGGCTAGCTTTCTATCCACTATGCGATGTTGCCTCTCAACAATAATAATTATTGTTATAATTATACACCAAGTACTAGAGGTGACAGATTAATAATTATGGTTATTATTATTGCTTGTTATTATCATTTCGCAGGGATACCTCTTTCCACCAAGTTGATGGGCATTATGACACTTGGTATTTTTTTCTCCTGAAGACGCAGCATCTAAGCTTAAATGCTTCACAAATCTTAAAGCATTACAGAGCCATAGGCTATTATTAGCTGTAGGAGTCTGTTAGATTAAATTCCAATACTTATTAAGCACCTACTATGTTCAAGGCACTGTGTTAGATTTGGGTGCTTCCTGCTCCTACCCACAGCTGTGGACAGTCTCTCAGGATGGGCCATCAGAAAGCATAGGAAAGAGAAAAGAGGAAAGATTCTGCAAAGAGAAAAGTAGGTACAATTTTCAGACTGGTGATTGCTGTAGGAAATAGGAAGGGGAAGGAAGCCATGCACAGCATGGTGATTGAATAAGGATTGAGTGGAGCCAGGCTAAGCTAGATTGGTGAAAACGTAGGTGTACAAAATGGGAAAGAAATAAAAACAACAACAACAACTAAAGGAACTATAGTCAAGAAGTGAGGAGTGAGCTGGATACATTAGGAAGCCAGTGATTTCACTACCAGGCACAAAAAAACATCTTTGGATCCATGCAGGTACACACACAGCCCTCTACATACCCCTGTTTGACCTCCCAGGAAGCTGGATCAAAAACTGCCTGGATCCCTGCAACCTGTGCAATGGTTGGCATCAGAAAGAGGAAGAAGCTCTGTTCTCAAAATCCCAGGGAAAGGGCTTTCCTCCCTGAATTCTTTGGGCAACAACACAGAATATAAAGATTTCGAGAGCCAGAAGAGACCCGGGAGATCCTCCAATCCCACCCACTCATATTAAAAAGGAGGCAGTTCCGCATGTGTAGCTGCCGTCTCCTGCTGCTGAAGGCTCTCCCGCCTCCTTAAGAGATGCAAAGAACCAACTCGTGGTTTTTTTCTCAGTTTCTCTGCTTGGTTGCCTTTGGCTTTTGTTTCTTACTGCCCCCCTCCCACCCCACCCCCACCCAACAGACAATGATGAAAATTGACATTTAGATATCACTCACCACCACCTGGTCTTTGGGTTTTGTGTGTTACATTCTTATCCCACATTTTACAAGGGAAGAAACTGAGGGTGAGAAAGGTGAAATGTGAAATGAGCTAACAACCAGCACAGCCTGTGGAGCTGAGGTCCCCAGACTCTAAATCATATCATAAAGAATGGGCATCGAGGTGTCACAGTGGATGGAGTAGTGGACCTGGAGTCAGCAATCCGGGAGTCATCTTCCTGAGTTCAAATCTGGCCTCAGACACTTACTAGCTGTGTGATAGTAAGCAAGTCACTCAAACCTGGTCTGCTTCAGTTTTCTCATCTGTAAAATGGATTGGAGAAGGAAAAGGTAAACCACTTCAGTATCTTTGCTTAAGAAAACCCTAAATGGAGTCATGAAGAGTCAGACATGACTGGAAATGACTGAACAATTTGCAAAGATGAATGAGGCATGGGAAGAACAGCAATCTATAGCAGGAAAAGGAACATCTACATACATGAAGTCTTCAGATACTTGAAGTGTGTAAGGATGATTTTGCTAGTTTTGCATATGAGAAAACCAAAGCCCACAAATGTATTGACTTTTTTGTTCAAGGTCAGATATCTAATGGGTAGTACCACAGACACTAGAGTGCATTTAAGGGTCCTGAAAAATCCCATGTCCAAGTTTCTCTAAGTAGATTACAGAGAATCCTGGACACCTGCTTGTTTGAGAGAAGTATAAAGTGCTTTAAGATTTGTAAATTACTGTAAAATATGATCTCATTTTATCATCACAACAACCGTGGGAGGCAAGTGATGCTATTATCCCCCATTTTACAGATGAGGAGACAGTCTAAAGGAGGTTTAGTTACCAACACGGGGCATACAGCTAGTGTCTGAGGCAGGATTGAAACTCATGTTTTCCCGCCTCCAAGTCTAATGTTCTATCCATTATGCCACCTAGATGGCGCAAATCTAATTCTCTTTTCAGTTCCATCTGCCCCCTTTATTACAGCTCTCCTGAGACTCATTCCTAATTTAGGGCTTGAGGTTTTGAGGAACTGGACTTGTGATTTCATAGATCCAAGAAACTCCCAAGTGAGGAAACATTTTTCTCAATTCAGGCCAGCACCTTTTCTGCAGCTTAAAGTCTCAGAGAGTTGTCCAGGATTTTGAGAGGTTGTGACTTGGCCAGGTTCACACAGAAAGTATGTTTATGGGGCAGGACTTGAATCTAGAAAAATCCCCAGAATCACAGAAAGAGGGCTGGGAAGGGATTCTGTTCCGTTCAAGTCTAGCATTTATTAAGCATCTACTAGATGCAAGATCCCGTGTCAAATCATGATGCCTGAAGATCCTACAACCACTGTGAATCAACCTCTCAGGATGGGGGGAAAAGGAAATAGAAGAGGAAGGTGGTGACAAGAAACCATCTAGTCCTTTTTGGAGATGAAGAAACTAAGACCTAGGGGGAAGGGTTAAGTGACTTGCCCAAGGTTGCATAGGTGTTAAGTATCTGAGGCAAGATTTGAACCCTGGTCTTCTTCACCAGTCAGTACTCTTGACAACACTCTTCTTTCCAGCTTTGGGTTAACTAACGAAATGTCTCCAAAAATCAGCCATGATCCCTTGGGGCAGCTCGATGGTGCAGTGGATAGAGCACCAGTCCTGGAGTCAGAAGGATTTGAGTTCAAATCCTGCCTCAGACACTTGATAGTAGCTGTGTGACCCTGGGCAAGTCACTTAACACCAATTGCCTCACCAAAAACAAGCAAACACCACCACCAAAAGAAGAAATCTTGCCAAAAAAAAAAATTTCAGCTGTGATCCCTTAACTAGGAGCCAGAAAAAAAAGAAGTTACCTGAGAGAGTAGGGCCAAGGAAGTAAATAATGATAATGATGATGATGATAATAATAATAATTTATAAATCTCTTAAAAGCTAGAATTGGGTTGTTGTGTGCATCTCATTTGATGCACACAACAACCCTGTGAGGCAAGGCTAATTATTATGCCTGTTCCACAATGAGGAAACTGAGGCAGAGAGAACTTACCCAGGATCACACAACTTAGTTAGTATCTGAGGCTAGAAGTAAAGAAGAAAAGCACAAATACTGGCCCCTGCTATGGATGGCCCCAATTAGAGGCATGTGAGGTTCAGCTGGTCCGTGTCAGGAGAGTCTGTTGAGGCCCCTTGCTCTTGAGCTTAGAGTAGCTGGAGGGCCCTTCTCATGCACCAAGCACTTGTAGTCACTTGAGAGTTAACCCTTTCACTGTTTCCCCCAAACTAGCAGGTATCCAAGCTCTCTTCAATCTACTTAGAGAAATGTGGACATGTGATTTTTCAAGGGCCTTAAAATGTATTCTGCTGTTTGTGTTGCTACTGACTAGATATCTTATTTTGGACAAGAAAGTCAGTATATTTCTGGACTTTGGTTTTCCCCATATGTAACTTCCGGTATGGGTGCTCCCTCTACTGTTGAAGATTACAGTTCTTCTCATGCCTCAGTAGATTCATCTTTATGAATTGTTCAGTCATTTTCAGTCCTGTCTGACACTCTGTGACTCTATTTGGGGTTTCTTGGCAAAGATACTGGAGTGATTTGCCATTTCCTTCTCTAGCTCATTACATAGATGAAGAAACTGAGGCAAGCAGGGCAAGTGACTTGCTCAGTGTCTGAGGTCAGATTTGAACTAACCAAGTCTTACTGACTCCAGGCTTGGCACTCTATCTACTGTGCCACCTAGCTTCCCAGGACAGGTATAATTATTTTTGTTGTTTGTCCTTTGTTCCTATAGAGAACCATGATAGATGTCATTACTTGTACTGAATTAGATTATTTTTTTTGCAGGGCAATGAGGGTTAAGTGACTTGCCCCAGGGTCACACAGCTAGTAAGTGTCAAGTGTCTGAGGCCAAATTTGAATTCAGGTCCTCCTGAATCCAGGAGTGGTACTCTATCCACTTTGCCACCTAGCTGCCCCTGAATTAGATTTTAAATGACAGAGGGTTGTGCAAGGTCACCAGCCTCACTCTCTCCTCCAGAGCCACCTGGGTCCAATGGCAAGATATATATATATCAGGATGACTAGAGATGGCCTTGGATAATTTTGTAGGTAATTGGGGTTAAGTGATTTGCCCAGGGTCACACAGCTAGTAATTGTTTGTGAGATTTGAACTCAGATCCTCCTGACTCCGGGGCCAGTGCTTTATCCATTGTACCACTTAGCTTCCCCACAGGTATAATTACTCTCAACTTAAAGATGAAGAAACTGATAAGCAAGCAAGGTTGAATGTCTTGGCCAAGGTTATGCAGCTAGCTCATGGTGCATTCAGGATGTGGGCCAAAGTCTTTAGACTACATTCCACTACTCTTTTACATCTATAATTACCTATATTCTTATAAGGGCTGATGTGAAGATCCAGTCAGTAAACATTTATTAAGTGCCTACTTTGTACGTGTTAAGTATCTGAGGCCAGATTCGAACTCAGGTACTCCTGAATCCAGGGCTGCTGCTTTATCCACTGCACCACCTAGCTGCCCCGAGCATCTTTTTCTTTTTTTTTTTTTTTTTGCCATTGTTATCTTTATAAAACACAATATCATGCGGCTGCTTGTTTCAGAAATAAATGTCCGTTACAACCGCTTGGGCAGTTTCACAAATGGACCATCCAGCATACAGTCAGAAGCAGGACACTAACACAGGTCAAAGAGAAAACCAAAAGCAAACAAGGACTCTGGGTGTGGGGCCCCAAAGACAGCTCCGCCCTCACTGGGCTCAGGGAGGTGTGAAAGTTTAGAAACTGAACTGAAACTAAACCCCGGGAGTGCTCTGAACCCTCTGCCCACCATACCTCTGCTAAGTGCAACAACACCACAAACACACAAACGTCCTCCAGCGTTTTCTTATTGCTGTTCAGCCATTGGACTGTCATTAGACTCAACAGATTCTCTTTATTTGCACAGTTCTGAAGATTCATTTTCAAAAGGGAGATGAACCCTGCCCCTCTTTAGTGCTTCTTCACAAGCCTTGGGTGCTTCAGTAATGTGTCCCTAACCTCCCCTCTGCAGCAGCCTGAAGCTCAGAATCTGAAGAGAGTGGAATGGCTGTAGAAAACCATTTTGGGTCTTGCATCAGCCCAGGGAGAAGGCAAGTCCTTAAAAATTGAAGAGATGAAAAGATAAGAGCACCTCCCCAGCTTCGGAGGGCCAAACAGAGCAGAGAGGGTGCAGAATGCCTTGGGTGCCCTCCATGGACTTGGCACATCCACTTGATGTCCAAGCTTTTGGGAGAAGAGGGTAACCCAGTACTCATCCTGGCACAGATACCAGGTGAATAAATAAAGCACAACCACCCTTGGGTGCTATTTCCAAAGCCCCTTTTTTTTGCTACACAGAGGTAGCTCTCCCCATATCCTATGCCAAACAGCCTTCCCTGCTAGGTTCCAGCTCTAGAGAAAGCCTCCAACAGCTTTGTACCTAACTATTGGCCCAGTCAAGGAGAAAAAGTATGTCCCAAGCTGCCCATCTTGTCCAGGGGGCTCATCCCCACTTCCAACACTGCTGCTCTGGACCCCAGGGGTCCTGTGGCACTGATCCCAGATGGAGGGGATGACCCAACTGGCATGTCAAGTAAGAATCAGTTCAATCCAACCTGGGCAGCCTTTGCAGTGTTCAGGAGTACTCCTTCCCCTTTCCTTTCTCTATTTAGCCACTGGCTTAACACCTAACACTCTAGCCAAAACAGTGGAAGGGATGGATCTTTCATCCAGTCTGACCCCATCCACCCATGAAGGAAGAGAAGGCAAGAATTTTGTTCTCTCTGCCCCCCTTACCCACCCAGCCTAAAATATTTGGCCACCTAAGGCATTGAATTCCAGGCCTCCTCAAAGGAGGCTACTCAGAGATGTGGCCCAGAAAGAGAGGCAGCTGCTGGGGTAACCAGGACCAGAAGCATACAGGGTGCTCAGTATTACAGCAGGAATAGCACCTTGTGGTGGTTGGGGATGGGCCTAAGGAGAAGCAAAGCCTCCTATTGTCACCCCAGCTTGGCATGCCTGTTGATTCTGTATCAGCTGAGGCCTTGGGACAGAGACATATAGCAAGAGGCTCACATGGACACTCATGCAGCACCAGATGCCAGGTGGGCACTACACTATGAGTCAGACCTATAGAAAAAAATGGAATTCCAGGCCCGAGCATCTTTTTTCAAATCTGCAGGGAGCTAATAGCATGTGGGAGGCAATGTAGCATAATGGAAAGAGAGGTGGATCTGAAGTCCAAGGACTTGAGTGTGAATCCTTTAATAATTCTCACCTGTGTGATTTTGGGTAATTCTATTCATGTCTCAGCCTCAATTTCTTCACCTCTAAATTAAATAGCTAGATAAGGAAGAGCATTTTTCCAAATCTCTATCTATAAACTTCTATTCTTAGAAAACAAAACGAAAAGAAAATATTAATGCATGTTAGTATGTTTTCAGTTGGTTGATTTCACATTTACCCTAGGGGCATAATTTGTACATGACTTTGCCTTTCATATGCAAAAACGATGATCCTTAATCCAGAGAAAATACATTTTTGTTGATTGTTGTTTGTTCAGTGGTTTTCCAGTCAAGTCTGACTCTTTGTAAGCCCAGTTTGAGACTTTCTTGGCAGAATTATTTGAAATGTTTGCCCTTTCCTTTTCCAGCCCATTTTACACATAAGGAAACTGAGGCAAACAGGGTTAAGTGACTTGCTCAGGGTCACACAGCTAGTAAATGTCTGAGGTTGGATTTGAGCTCAGGAAGATGAGTTTTATCGACACCAAGCCCAGCACTCTATCCACTGTGACACCTAGTTGTTCCATTTTCATTGATGGACTACCCTAATTATTTGTTGTTTTATTTGGAAGGAATGGGGTTTTGGTGAAGCATTTATTTTTTGTTTTGGTCCAGCAAAGGAAAAGTAAGGCTGTAGTTTCCTTGCCTTTGTAGCGGTAGTGGGTTATCAAGTTGACTTAGCCACTTGTTTGGAGTAGGTTATTCAGAAATATAGGAAATTAGGGCAAATATAGATCGAAAGGAGATATGCACACATGCACAGATATTGACATACAAATATATGTATTTGTGTATATATAATCTCATTTGATCTTCCCAACAATCCTTTGGGAAGGTATGACAGACATTAAATACCACTGCTACCATCCTCATTCCCTTTTGGGGGGGGGGGCTGGACTTATGAGATCATTGATGTTGGGAACTTCTGGTAAGGAAATTCAAACAATCCAGATCAGCAATTGCTATAGAGATTTGCCTGGGCCACTGAGAGTATATGTCAGTATATGTCAGAATTAGGAATTGAACTCAGGTCTTTCTGATTTTTGAGACCAACTTTTCTTTCACATTGTTACTTCTCATAACTGTATTTTATAGGTGTCTATTGATAACCATTTATTAAATGCCTAATATGACCAAGACACAATGCTAAGTGCTAGGGATACAAGCATTTATCTAATCGAGAGGATTTCTCATGTTCATAAGTAAGTATGATATAAAGTAGAATGCAATCATTCATCTCAGGCCATTAAGGAACAAGCAGCCCCTGGCCCCCAACTCATGTTCTCAAATCTCCATCTCCTTCAACCCTACCCCTCCTGTGTTCCAATCCAACCCTGCTATTATTTTAATATCCATGAAGACGCTCTTTCAAACTTCCTAACATCCCATTTCCTCACCCTCTTTAAGTCCCAGGATCTTCATGCCACCTCAACTACACATAATGATGGTCACACTCAAGATCTTACAATTACCCACCAAGATCTTACCATTACCCACAAGTGTTACACTTTTCTAATTGGAAACTCTGACATTCCCCTATCTAATCACAATCTCCTATCATTCTACCTCTCCCATGCCTCATCCCTCCTAAACCCATTCTTCAATCTAGTTAAGAGCCCTGGTTCCTCCACATCCCAAGCCATTGTCTTTTATTTTCACTTTCCTTCCTCTCTAACCCTCCACCCATTAGTTATTCACTTCTATGCAATTTCCTGCTCTTGAATCCTTTGCCCTTTGTCCTATCAATGCTCTTCTGTTGCAACCTTCAGCCCTGGATTACACCCACCCTCTACTACTCATGAGCAAATGACTAGAATTGGAGAAAGTCTCATAACCACGCTGACAGGTTACACCACACATTCATTTTATCCAACCTCAATTGGGTCTTCATTGTAACAAACCAGTCATTTTGCTCTTCCATAATTCATTTTCTATTTTTCTACTTATAGGAACTATTTGAAATATTTTCTTCCCTTCTCTTTCCTTGTTTATTTCCCACCTGTCTGACCACTCCTCAAACTCCTTGGCTGGCTCATCATTCACATTATGCCTCCTATGTCTTCCCCTGGTTCAATGCTAGACCATATTCTCTTATTCCTCTATAGTCTCTCTCAGTAACTCCCTCAGGTCCCAATTGCTTAACTATGATTCCTAAAGATTGCTCCCAGCCCCAGTCTCTCCCTTGACCACCAGGCCTGCATCAACAGTGGCCTATTGGACCTTTCCAATTTTATGTCCCAGAGATATCTCAAACTCAACCTGTCCGTAGCTGGATTCATAACCTTTCCCTTTAAGCCCTCCCTTCTCCCAAATTTCTTATTTCTATACATGGCACAACCATCCCATCAGCATCCCAGGTTCATAACCTTAGCTTTATCCTGGACTTTTTCATTTCTATCACCTCACGTATCCAACTAGTTGCCCAATCTTGCTATTTCTATCTTCACATCTTACATCTGACCCTTTCTGTCCACTCAAATAGCTACCACCTTAGTTCAGACACTCATTACTTTTCACCTAGGTTATCCAGTAGCCTCCTTATTGTTCTTCCTGTCTCAGTGTCTCCCTTCTGCAGAAAATTACATAGTGCTGCTGTAATTCTCCTTACATGTAAATCTGACTGTGTGATTCTCCTCACCCAACTCTGATGACTTCCTGTTGTCTCTAGGATCAAATATAAACTATTCTGGCTAATTTTAAAGCCCTACATAAGCTGGCCCCAATTTATCTTTCTAGTGTGTGATACTGACTTCCTGTTTGACCTTAGATGAGTCCTTTAATGTCAAAGGCCTAAATTTTCCTACCTGTAAAATAAGGTACTTTGAACTAGATGGTCTCGGAGGTCCATTCTAGACCTAGACCTATAATCCTATTTCATTTTCTGCACAGTAGGGAGACACTGAAGATGTTTTGGTAGGCACAGTCATAGGAAAGACATTTTTGAAGCTGTGTAAAATGTGAAGGCTGAACTAGATAGGGTAAAAATTGAAGGCAGGGAGAGCAAAAAGGAAACTATTAACATGATCTGGGCAATTAGTAATGAGAGATTATGGGAAATTAAGTCAATTGCTCTATGCCACAGTGTGCATATTCAACAGGTGGATAGGAGTGGGCTATAGGTAGGTTTTTGTGACTGCATTTAAAATGTTGAAGAGGAGATATGTGAGAGAAGGGAACAAAGCAGACCAAGGGAACAAAAGCATATTTGATTGAGGCAGAAAGTAAATGAATGGTTTTATTCCCAAGATATGACCTTTGCTGGGGTATCAAGGTGTGCCCAGGGAGAACAATTTAGATTTGAGGCAGGGAAAGCTGATGATGCTGAATCAAAGTTATGGTATGGATCTCTACCCTTCCATAACCCTGTGGGATTTTCCCATGCTGTGTTTATGACTGAGCCCAACAGATTTCCTCCAGGGATGCTCTGTTAGTGTTCATCTCTCTAGCCAGATCTTCTCTCTTACTTGACTTTCTCCTCTGAAGAGAACACTTGTATTGACTTGGTGACACCATATAGCTTGATGATTTTTAAAATTGCTTCCCACTAAATACTGATGCTTTTAATAGTTGCAGGGAAAGGATGATCTCGTTTCCTCAGAGAGGGAATTTGGGGGCATAAGGAGGTCAGGCATATTCTCTGTGATCACACAGTAAAGCAGTGGCAGAGGGTGGAATATCTTCAGTTTCAATATTACTGCTACCAACCCTAGAAGTCCATACATTTTTTTTTTTTTTGCTTTTCCTGTTACATTCATCTTCCTCCTCTCCTTAGAGGGTATCTGGAACTGTTCACAGTGTCTGTCACATGTAAGGTCCCTGTTGGCCATTTTTGTTTCTGTATTTTAATGGTTTGGACTAATTTCCACTTTATTTTTGTATTTATTTTAACACAATCACTTATAATGAGGCTAATGACATTTTGTCTCCATGGCGGCGCATTTTAATTTGGTCGTGGAAATGTCAAAGCGATCCAGCAATTTGGTATCTCAGAAACACAAAATGTAGAAGGGACAATAGATCCCTCTCCCCATCCCTCCATCTCCCTTGTTATCTTCTAGCTCACGGGGCCACCCTGTCCCATTTGGCAGCTTCTCAAAGCCAGTAGGGATGGAGATCAGCAGTAAAACATTGCCAAGACAAAAGAGGATGCCTACTGAAAACAGACTCTTTCCAGCAAGTGCATTTCACACAATTAATCAGATTTCAGCACTGTTAAGGTAAGTTTGATGTTAGAGAAGAAAGGGAAATCCCCTAGCAAGGTTATGATTTCTTTCTTTTCTTTCTTTTTTTTTTTTTTGGATGTCCCTATCATTATTTTTCCATGTCCTTTCTTCCAGCTGACAATATCTCATTCAGCACCTTCATCTTCTCTCTCTCAGGTTTCCAAATTGTTTTTTGTTTTTTTTGGTCCAGAGGGATGATACTATTTCCCCAGCTATTTAATGGAAACCTTTTGTTGAGAATTTAGACTGTGGAGTTCGAGGCTGTGGAATTTTGTTCTGTTTCTCCTTTTTGAATATTGGGTTTCCCTGTTTCCACTCTTTTCCCTCTGCAATCCATCCTGCATCCAGCTGCCAAAATAGGTCTGATTTTACTCCTTCCCAGCTCAAGAAGCAGCAGAGGCTCCCTCTTGCCTTTAGGGTAAAATGCAAACTTCTTTGTCTGGCTTTTAAATCCCTTTACAATCTGGTTCCAATACACACCTCTGGTTCCAATACACATCTTTCTTCACACTCTTTTACAGCCAAAATTGCCCTCTTGCTGCTCTGTACACTTGGCATCCTATCTCTCATCTCTAGGCTTCTTCACTGGTTGTCCCCCATGCCTAGAATATGCACCCATCTTTACCTCATAGAATCCCTAGCTTCCTTCAAAGCTCAGTCCAAGTAACCCCTTCTTCAGTAAGCCTCTCCTGATTTCATCTAGTTGCTCAGTATTTTCCTCCCAGAACTTACTCTCTATCTTATATGTTTTCTGTTAATATTTATATTAAATTAATTTTTATAAATATTTATTTTGTATATATTATATTAAATTTATGTTTATGTTTATATTAAATTCATTTTACAAATACTTATTTTGTATATATTTATATTTATTCAAATGTGCATTCATTTGTACCTGTGATTTAGATTTAAGTTATTATTTTCCCTCAATATTGTGGAGTTGCCTTAAGAACAGGGACACTTTAGTTTTTGTCTTTGTATCCTGCAGTGTCTGGTATGTAGTAGGCCCTTATTAAATGCTGAAATAATGAAGTTGAATTTGAGTATTCGCTTTGGACACTACCCTAATTCCTGAGTTTCCTGTAAGGAACTCAATATCCACAGGGATTAATGAGTTTGATTAGGTTGGGACTTGAGGCTTTGGGTTTAGTCAAGATTAAAAGAAAAAAATAAAAGCATTTATTAAGGATTTAGCATATGCCAGGTGGGTGCAGTGGATAGAGTGCTGGGCATGAAGTTAGGAAGATTCATTTTCCTGAGTTCATATATGGCCTCAGACACGTACTAGCTGTGTGACCCTGGGCAAGTTACTTACCCCAGTTTCCTCACCTGTCAAATGATCTGGAAAAAGAAGTTACAAACCACTCCAGTATTTTTGCCAAGAAAACTCCAAATGGGGTAAAAAAGAGTTGGACATGATTGAAAAACGACTGAGAAAATAATTTTTCAGTCACTGTACTAGGCACTGAGAATACATTGGAAAACCAAAACAAAACAGTCTTCCCCCTCAAAGAGATATATATTCTACAGTACTTTTTGGTCTGGATGGACCTATGATTTTTAAAATGTAGAATCTGGTCCAAACTGGAAGCTCATTTGGTTTTATAGTCTTAGAGAGATGCCTAGGACATGTTGCCTATGGCCACACAGCTATTATGCGCTAAGGGCAAGATTTGAACTCACCTGGCTTTCTATCCACCATGCTGTTATGCTTGTGTCCTTGGCCAAGACTACCCTACTCACCGCAAACAGCCTGATGCTTTCAGATCTGAGTTTGAATTCCTCTCACTTTTGCCATCTTCCTCTTCTGTCCTTCTCATAAGGAACCACTGCTTTGTCCTTGCTCTGTCCTTGGAAGGAAGGAAGAAAGAAGATGAATTGGCTCATCTATGTTCATTGGGCAGTACTTTCTTGGGGCTAAGAAGTACCACAGGCATTTCTGTCTTTGGAGCACCAGAACTTGCTTCTTTGGGGGCTGATCTTGGAGTCTGGAATAAGCAAGGGGTCTGCAGAGTGGGGGTGGGGGTAGGGAAAAGAGTGGGGAGGGCGGAGAATTCACCTGGCCCAGCCCTTAGCCAAATATGGAAATCTCTCGGTATAATTGAGACAGAGCCCATATCCCTGGGAAAGCCTTCAAGCATACTGCCTGCTCAGAACCCTCTGCTTCAGTTCATTTGCCAGTTTTTTCGGAGTAGTTTGGATACTTTATCTCTATAAAGTAGCAATAAATGGACAGTATAATATATTTCACTTTTAATAAGGTGTTGCCAGTTGCACACACTCTACAGAGCAATTAGTGTCAAAATAAATAAATAAATAAAAAGGCAGCTCAGCAATGGAAGGGACCGAAATTTGTATTTACCAAGATAGAGGATTTATGGCTGGTTTATGGTAGGGAGCTGTGGCAGCAACTTGGCGGAGGTGGAGCAGACACTGGGTTTAAAGCCACAGACCCCGGAAATGTCTCTAGCCAGAGAACCCCAAATGGCATCTTAGGAGCAGGTCATTAGCTCTGTATTGTCTGAATGGTTGCTTCTGGGGAGGAATGAGGGGGAGGGGGGAAAGAAGGGAGAGGAGGGAAAGAAAAGAGTGAAAAGGAGAGCAGAGAATAGAAAAAGGGGAAAAGAAAGGAGAGAAAAAAGTGAAGAGAAGGGAAGAGGAGATAAACAAAACAGAGAAAAGTGGAGGACAGAGGAGAGAG
Organism: Dromiciops gliroides; assembly: GCF_019393635.1. Classification (NCBI taxonomy): domain Eukaryota; kingdom Metazoa; phylum Chordata; class Mammalia; order Microbiotheria; family Microbiotheriidae; genus Dromiciops; species Dromiciops gliroides. The sequence continues at coordinate 493,659,219 of NC_057863.1, forward strand.
AAGGAAGTAGGGAGAGTTGAATCCTTTTAGGCCAAATAGACTTCATAGAGTGGGGTGGCTCAACTTCGATCCTGCTGCTTATTCACAGGTTCCTTGCCTTGTGCAATAGGCTCCTGGAGCAAGAACAGGATTCTCCATAGAGTAAGCCACAAGTCAGGCTGATGGGGGCTTATGGGCCAGACTGGAGCTATGTTACTGAATGAGGCCTGGAAGTAGAAGGAGGGATGGGGCACAAGAGGAGACATATGCCAGTTTGTCCAATCATACTTGTAGGAACCAGAAATAGCATTGGCATTATCAGTGCCTTTTCCAATGAAGAACAGTAACAGAAATCTATATATGTTTAGGGAAATAAACCCAGTCTTATGATCAATTGGGTGGGAAGTGGGGATGGGGTAGTGAGGTGGGTAGGCAATCTAATGTAAAGGTCTGAGGACTTGCTGGTAAAAATACTTGTGCTTTTTCTCTCCTCCACTGGCAGGAAATTTAAAAAAACCACACATGATTCTTAAAGGAGAGGAACATGTAGATATCCATATGTATCCATATGTGTCTATATACATATAGACACATATATACATATGGATATCTACATGTGTGTGTGTCTCTCTCTCTCTCTCTCTCTCTATATATATATATATATATACATGTAGATAGATGGATGGATGGATAGATAGATAAATTTGCATTCCAAGGCCCAGGAGGTTCCCTTCCACAAGGGAAAGGCTCTGAATTCACAAGGATGCTGATTCACAGAGGCCTTGACTCCTAAGAAGCTCAGGCTTTTATTTCTTTTTCTGATTTTGTCCCAACTCTAAAATGGGAAATCCCTAAGAAGCCTATGTACAGCTGCTCTAGAGTCTACCCAAAATGTGGGTAACAGTGACTTTTCTAGAAAAGGCACCCAATAGAGCTGCTAGGTAGCACCATAGTACATAGAGGGATGGGCCTGGAGTCAGGAGGCCATGTGTTCAAATCTGACCTCAGACACTTATTAGCTGTAAGATCCTGGGCAAATCACTTAATTCTAATAGAAAAGAAAAAAGGAAAGGAAAGGAAAGGAAAGGAAAGGAAAGGAAAGGAAAGGAAAGGAAAGGAAAGGAAAGGGAAGGAAAGGGAAGGAAAGGGAAGGAAAGGGAAGGAAAGGGAAGGAAAGGGAAGGAAAGGGAAGGAAAGGGAAGGAAAGGGAAGGAAAGGGAAGGAAAGGGAAGGAAAGGGAAGGAAAGGGAAGGAAAGGAAAGGAAAGGAAAGGAAAGGAAAGGAAAGGAAAGGAAAGGAAAGGAAAGGAAAGGAAAGGAAAGGAAAGGAAAGGAAAGGAAAGGAAAGGAAAGGAAAGGAAAGGAAAGGAAAGGAAAGGAAAGGAAAGGAAAGGAAAGGAAAGGAAAGGGGAGGAAGGAAGGAAGGAAGGAAGGAAGGAAGGAAGGAAGGAAGGAAGGAAGGAAGGAAGGAAGGAAGGAAGGAAGGAAGGAAGGAAGGAAGGAAGGAAGGAAGGAAGGAAGAAAAGGTACTCAATGTGTAATATGGTCATCATATATATAAGATAGCCTTTATAGAGAAAGCCACAAAAAATACTTGTGGTGAAAATTATCTCAAAGGAACACACAAGGGCATACAAAAAAAACATAGGAAGAGAAGACTGAGTCTATGACTTCATCACTAGGGGAAATTGTTGGGTGAGGAAACTCCTACCAAAGCAGGTCAATATTGTCCTTGTAACTTCTGGTCTTAGAGAATTGTTTAGAGCAGAGGTGTCAAATATACTGTCCACAATACATCCTAAGTAGCCCAAACCAGATTAAAATGTAATTGGGGGGCAGCTAGGTGGCTCGGTGGATAAAGCACTGGCCCTGGATTCAGGAGGACCTGAGTTCAAATCCGGCCTCAGACACATGACACTAGCTGTGTGACCCTGGGCAAGTCACTTGACCCCAATTGCCTCATCAAAAAATAAGTGAAATTAAAGAATTTTTTAAAAATAATTACATTCCCAATTACAGGAAATAACAAAATACAATGGAACATAGTTATTAATGTTAATATGTGGTTTTCTCATCATGGTGGGTGGTGGAAAGTTATATCTATAGAAAGCAAGCTCTACAAATTCTTACCAAGGGGGGAGACACTTGGAGTATAGGCCCAGGGCCAAGTTTTGGGTATCAGTCTGAGAATTATCCTCCCTAAGCTTTCTGAGAAGCTGACCAGGTAAGGTATTTTATCAGCCATGTAAAAAGCATAAGGACAACTTAAAAAACTATGACATGGTGGAGAGAATGCAGATTTGGAGTCAGAAGACTTTCTTTAAAAAGAAAAAAAATATATTATTTTTTTAAAGTTAAAAAAAACCCAGCTCTGCTATTGTATGACCTTGGTAAAAATAATTTCACCTCCGCTTTTCTCCTTGGTAAAATTAAGACACTGAGCTAGGTGACCCTATGGGGTCCCTTTCTATTCCCAAACAACCCCCCCCTCCAAACTGTGTTCACCAAATATTTGTTGAAGGGATCATGAATAAATATAATTATTTTTCACAATGTGTCCTGGCTTCCTTAAAATGGAGGTTTCAAGAGTAAACGAAAATGTTTAAAATGCACAAATAGGTTCACAGTCTTCCATTTCATAGCAAGACCTGAGACTTAACCAATGGCACTTTCCTGAAGTGATACCAGTATACATTTAGGCATAAGGTCTTATTTGTAAAACAAACTACACCAAAAAGTTATTTATTTTGTATGCACATTTACAATCTGCCTCTTCCATTATTCCTCCTCCTCCCTCAACATTGAATACAAACAACCAAAAAATAAATAACAAAATTCTCATCCTCACAATCATTAGAAAACCCGACTTTGGCCATGTGAGAAAATCTGTCTTTCTCTTGGTTTTAAGTTTATCATTTCTCTGGCAGGACATGACTGGCATGGTTTAGTTTAAATCTCCCGGACCCCATTCATCAGGGTTCTAAATTTTTTCAAAGGTGGCTTTTCTCTACAATGTTGTTGTATAAATTGTTCTCCCATATTTGCTCACCACTCTGCTTCAGTTGAGAGAGGTCTTCCCACTTCCTCCGGAACTGTCCATATAGTCATTTCTCATGGCTCAATATTATTCTATCACATCTTCGTACAGTTAGTTTCTCTATAACATGTTTCCAAAATTAGAATTTGTTCCATCTCAGTTGATACATTAGGGAACATTTTGAGCATAACCCAAATTTCAAGTTTGTTCCAGTAGGAATAGTGATTGGAGAAGGTCTGGTCCATTCCTCTCCCCTCCCCCATGTTTACTCTTTGTCCCCTCCACAAGGGCCTGGACAGAGCCCAAGGCCCAGAGCTGCAGGTTGCCCAACTTGACACTCCAGGTACAGCTGGGGCACAGGCCTAGCAGCAGCTGGAGGCTAAGGACATGGCCAAACTGTAAAACTGCTTTAATTTGCATGTCTCTAATTATTAGTGATCGAAAACATTTTTTTTAATATTGTTGTAGACAGCTTGCATTTCTTTCTTTGAAAACCTCATATATTTTAACCATCTATCTATTAGGGGATGCTCTAGGTATAGTGACTTGCACAAACTATTATCTTTCCCAGTAGAAGTATAAATAGTATACAGATTCATCAATTAGCTAATTGTTCCTTCCTGTGTTCCAGTTTTGAGTGGAATCTGCTCATGATAGGGAAGTCTTTGTAACACTCAGAGATCCATTTATCTGGCTGTGATGCAGTGGGGAACAACTTGCTTCCCAAGGGGTTTCAGCCTCAGTCACCAGATTGGCTCAGAGCCAGAACACATAATAATGCTAATAATAAGTCCTAATGGCTTATATTTGTGTACTGTTTTACAGTAGAAAGGTACCTTTACATACATTATCTTATTTGATCTAATTAAATCAATATTTATTAAGCTCCTACTAGGTTTCATTTGTACAACTTTGACTATGATTTTACTTCTCTATATTGTACCCTCTCCCTGAATGTAAAGTTCTGAAGGTTGAGGACAGTTTTCTTTTTGACCTTTTGCATCCTGAGCTCCTAGCCTAGTGCCTTACACATATTATTTCCTTAGTCAATCAGCAGGAATGTATGCATCACCTTCTCTGTGGCACTGTGCTAGATATTGGGGACAAAAATAGAAAAACAAGGCAATGACTACTAGGGATATTCTGGAAAATGTTTAACAACTGGCTTTATACGGGGGGGGGTGATGTATATATAATACACTTTTTTTGTTTGTTTTTGTTTTGTTTTGTTTTGTTTTTGCAGGGCAATGAGGGTTAAGTGACTTGCCCAGGGTCACACAGCTAGTAAGTGTCAAGTGTCTGAGTCCAGATTTGAACTCAGGTCCTCCTGAATCCAGGGCCGGTGCTTTATCCATTGTGCCATCTAGCTGCCCCTATAATACACTTTTAAAATTAATCTTTAGGTTAGTTTTCTCCATGACTTTCTGAAGTCTAGACATTTAACAAAACAATAAATGAATCCCTGATTTGTAGCATTTGCAGAGACACAAGTTCAAGTCTTGATTATGATACATACTACCTATATGATCATAGACAAGTCACATAACTACCAGTCTACTCAGCTGCCAACATATAATTTTCCCAAAGTGTAGGAACAATCATGATGCCACTACCACCACCCCTACTTAATAAATTCCAGTGACTATCACCTCCAGGATCAAGGATAAAATCCTCTCTTCCTGAAAGCCCTTCAAAACCTATGCTCCAACTTTTTACATCTTACCCCTTTCCCCATACCCATGTACTCTTTAATCCAGGAACACCAAACTTCATGTTGTTCTTTTTTTTTTTTTTTTTCTGTGAGGCGATTGGGGGTTAAGTGACTTGCCCGGGGTCGCACAGCTAGTAAGTGTTAAGTGTCTGAGGCCGGATTTGAACTCAGGTACTCCTGACTCCAGGGCCGGTACTCTATCCACTACACCATCTAGTTGCCCCGATGTTGTTCTTGTAACAAGGCTCCTTCTTGTTCCATTCATGTATTTTTAGAACAAGACCCTCTATCTCCTGATTTCAGGAATTTTCTCTTCCACATGCCAGGAATATTCTTCCTCCTCGTCTCTGCCTCATTCCCTTGATTCCTTCAAATCTCCACTAAAATTTTACCTTCTATGGGAAGCCTTTCCCAATCCCTTTTTGTTATAGTGCTTCTTCTCTTTTAGTCACTTCCTATATAACTTGTATGTATATATTTGTTTGCTTGCTTTCTCCTGAATTAGACTGTGAGCTCCTGGAGGGCAGGGTTTGTTTTTTTTAACCTTTCCTTTTATCCCAGAGGTTTAGCATAGTACCTGAAAAATGGCAGGATGTTAATGAATGCTCACTGAATGACTGTTTTAAGGCTCCAGATAATCAAAGTCTCCATGTTACCTGTTAGTTGCTGATGTGCTGATCTGTATCAGGGGAGAGTGTGTGAGATCATAGTCCTAGAACAAGATATCATGTGATAAGAACATAGGAGAGATCTGGATATTAGCTGAAGTTTACAGAGGGTTGTAAGGTTTACAAAGTGACTTACAATTATTATATCATTTGATCTTCACGACGACTCTGTAAAGGCCATCTATGTAAATATCCTCTCTTGACAGATGAGAAGAGAGTTCACGTGAATACTTGCCCATGGCTACACAAATGGTGCCCAATGCAGAATCCAAACCTAGTTCTCTCCCGACTCTAAATCCAGCACTTGAACCATTATACCATTGTATCTCTATGGTAGGGCAGCTAGCTGGTACAGTGGAGAGAGTGGCGAATTTGGGATCAGGAAGATCTGATTTCAAATCCTGCCTCAGATACTTCCAGAGCAGTGTGATCCTAGACAACCTCTCTCAGCACAGAAGAAATACAGATCAGGAGTCATCAGGATAATGGTAATAATTAAACCTATGGGAGTGGATGAAACCACTGAGGTAGTGAGTGTAGAGAAAAAAAGGGGGGCCTGAGGACAATGTCATATGCAACAGTCATATTTTGGGGATGGAAGGAAAAAAAGGCACCAGACAAGGACAGAGAAAGAGAGCATGAACATACAAGGAGCTAAAGTCAGGAAAAAGTAGTGTTCTTGAATGAAAGCAAATAGAAGATAATATTCAGAAGATGGGAATTATCAATATGATAACATGGTGAAGAAAGATCATGGAGGGTAAGGACTGAGAAAAGATAACCGGATTTAGCAATTAGGAGACCTTGGAGAGAGACTTTTGAGTAGAGATGTCAGTTGAGTAGAGTGGGTGGTAAGTAAAAGAATCACTAAATTTTAGAGTTGGAAGGGGCCTAAGAGGTCTGCTCTTCATAAAAGTTCAGGAATGAAGAGGAAGAGGGAGAGGAATGAAGGGATGTCAAGGTAGAGGGAGGGCTTTTTTCTTTTTGAGAATGGGGTGTCATAGGCATGTTTTAAGTAGTAGGGAAGGAGCTGGTGAGTGAAGCAATTGGAGAGGAGAGAAAGAGGTGTTACTGGAATCAGATCCTAGAGGTAAATGGGATCAAGGGTATACGTAAGTGGAGAAGTTAATATTAGGGAGGACGTGGGCTTAGTAATGGATTATAAGGTATGGAAGATTCAACACACATTTATTAAGTGATTGCTGTGTTCTAGGCATCCTGCTAGGATATGCTCATAAAAACACACGCACATATGTATACTCTATACAGTATGATATGTAATATACATATATATCGATATATTGCATATCGTATATCTTGCCACTGGACCCAGATAGCTCTGGAGGAGAGAATAAAAGTTGTTGCATTTACACAGCCCTGCCTCACTTAAATCCGATTCACTGCAAGTCATGCCATCACCATGATGTTACAGTATTCTTCACCAAGGAAGGATAGACAACACTATGCTATCTATCTATATCTATCTATCCATCCTGTCATTGTGGACAATGAAGGAGCCTCAATTAGGTCCAGCATGAGGATGAGGGGAGATTTGGGGGCTTGCAAAGATTTGTGTGAATGGTTGTGAAAGGGTTTATAGGAAATCAATTGAGGAGGTTTGATTAGAAGAATTTGTGGTGGACCCAAACAGCAGTGTCTTGACTTTCCGCAGGGTGCAGAGGTATAGGAGTGAGACTAGAGGATTATAGATCATATAGAAAAGGGAGCCAGAGGCTCCCTTTTCCAACTTCCTCATTTTGCAGGTGAGGAGACTGAGCCCACCCAGGTTAAGTGATTTGTCCATTTACATAAATAGTAAGTATGAAAAACAGGAATTAAACCCAGTTTTTTGGACTCCAGAGCGACTGCTCTTTGCCTAGTACTACATGGTGTCATGTAGGGCACCCTTGACCCACAGTTGGGGATTAGGATGGCAGTCAGTAAGTGTTTATTTATTAAGTACTGGCTGTGTGTCAGGAACTGGGCTAACCACTGAAGATACAAAGCAAAGCAAAAGACAGTCTGCTCTCAATGATTGTAAAAATTCTGATATATGTGTCATAATTCCTGTTTTACAGAAGAGGAATTTTAAGCATCTAAGTGGGCAAAGCTAGCACTTGACACAGATCTTTTGGGGGAAAAAAAATCACTCTCCCAGTTCCCCCACCTAGGCTAGTGCTGCAGCTCACTTAATCCCAAATCCTAGTTTCCTTGGTGTCCTCACATCTTTTGTGTATTAGGGCCTTAATCAGGAACCCTCCTTTGAAGCTTGTGCAAATACTCCCCTCCTGCTAGAAACCTCGTTCCTACAGAAATCCTCTCTGATTGCCCAGCTGAGGCAGGGATACCCAGGGAGAGAGCTGGTTAGCCAACTCCTCCCCCTTCCTACTCCTCCCAACCTTCTTTCTCAGCTCAATAAAGTTCCCCATCTCTGGGTTTGTTCTCAGAATTCCAAGTCTTCTATTTTCACACCTTGGTAATTGGTGCTATCTGTTGAAAGTAACTCTGAAACTCCAGCCTGCTGAGGTCAGGAGGAGCTGAATTGAATTAAAGGGCGTCGAAATTGGCTCGAGGCAGGCAGGTGGACTTGGAGAGAGATGTATAATTTCTCCCCTCCGGGTTACAAGATACTTGCCCTAAGTGCCTGCAGACAGGGGTCCAACATCATTCCTCCAATGCCTTAATGGGAGCCCCCTGGGGCTTCTCCCTTTCCCCGAGAAATAGTGATATGTCCTGAATGCTTTTCCCTCTGTCCAACGGAATGAGATGGGGGACCCCAGGTGCTCCAGGTCAAGAAGGTAACAGCCATGCTGGAGGAAACCATTGTGTCAGGGGAATGACATTGCAATGATTAAATATGCAAAACCCTACCTCCCCCTCTTGTTTTAATAGCAGAACAGCTGGGAAAGAAGCTGACAGAAGCCAGGAGACTCTCAGTGACAGCAGATAATCCATCCACAATTCATGGGGATGTGGCAAATACAATCCCCTTGGACTGGGTCAGAGCGAGGCATGTCCGAATTTGGATTAACGTTCCTGGGCTGTGTCTGCTGGTGCGAGGAAAGAAAGGAGAGAGTATTTCTATTTCTCCTTTGATTTGTGCAGTGCAAATACTTTTTTTGTGGGGTTCTTCTCTCACCCACCCTCTCCTGAAAGATTGCAAAATTATCTGGAAAAGCAGTATGCCATTTGCTCACAGTAGGAGGCAGGGGATACTAGGTATGGCCTCAGGATGAAAGGCGCCCTTCATTTATAACCAAATCCACTATCCAGCTTCTAGGGCTGGGATACAAGATCCTGCTTTTGACTAGAAAGAAGCCAGAAGTCCATGGAACTGAGAGAGGTGAGAACAAAAGCTTTTGACGGTGGGGTTTGGACAATGTCCCTGTATGGACACAGGGATGAGTTGTGACAGTGGATAGAGCACAGGGCTTGCTGCTCTGAGTACCATTCCTGCCTTAGACACTTAGGAGCTGTGAGATTTCTACGCAAGTTACTAAATGTCTCAGCCTCAGTTTACTCATCTATAAAATTTAAAAAAAATCCCCACTAGGTTCCTTCCAGTTCTAAACAGAGAAACATGTTTTTTCTAAATAAATTTTTTCTCAGAGCAATGAGGGCAGTGATTATTATACAATTTATTATTATGTTATTATACAAAATTATTATTAAGTGATTATTATATTATTATACAAGAGCTGTATAATAATCAGGACAACTGTATAGCCCATGTTTTCTTGGAACAGTCTGGGTTTCAAATTTCCCACCCGTTTGCCGATTAGGAGGAAAAATTCTTTATCATTTCCTGATTTTTCTCTGGAGGGAAAAAAAAATTGTCATTGGCTGTGTAATGGTTTCCTCTCTTCCCTCATTTTCCTTTAATTATCAAAATATAGACCCCAATTTCCAGAAATGTGACCTTCCTTCAATGTGAGTTTTCTATTCTTCCTCCACCACCCTAGCCCTCCCCCACCAAAAGCAATCTCATTGTGTCCTTGCTCCTGGAAACTACTCTTCATTTGCCATATCCCCAAAAGGTAGCTCTATCCCAAGTGAGCCTCAGGGTTTGAGTCTAGAGTGGAAACATGCATGACCTTTCCCCTTGCTAATTCCTCAGTGGCTACAAAAGAAAAAAGATGGCAAATATGTGGACCACCATCCTCCTTGGAAATGTCTTTTCCCATGATTATTCTAAAGTTGCTTTTTTGATTTGGTTTCTCCAGGCTAAAACATTCCTTTTCTTTGTCTAATTCCAAAGTTTTAATCATTTTTTTTTCACAGCTCTTATCTGAGCCCTCTCCAGTTCCTTGCTCCTTCCACTCCACCCCCCCAAATCCTTCAGGTGAAGTGGAGCCTAAAAGTAGATACAGGATTCCATTGCTATTCAGATTCTAACAAATGCTCCAACCAAAACAAAACATCTTGAGCATTACTAGTTCTATTTTGCATTTCAGGTTTATGTTAATACAACCCTGGAATGAACTCCAGACACATTTATGTGAATGGATGAGGCAGGATCCTGGACCCATCATTTTCCACATGAGGAAATTGAGTAAAGAAATTCATAAGATTTAGAGCTAAAAGAGACCTTTGACATCATCTCATCCAACCTCTTCATTTTACAAAAGAGGAAACTGGGTCCCTGTGAAGTTAAGTGACTTATCTAAGGTCACTCAGCCAGAAGGTAGAAGAGCTGGAATTCAAAATGAACATAAAACCCTTTTTTTTGCGGGGGGGGGGGGGGGGGGAGGCATTCTGAGGAGGCCCATGACATTCAAAGAAAAGGGCAAAGCAAATGAGAAGTTGATGGTTGGATTTGAATCTAGATCTGCCTTTTCCATACCCCTTGTAGGTGTTTGTTCCATTTTGTTAGTGCTTCTTGTCCTCCATCAAATAACGCAGAATTCAGATCCCCAACTTGAAGGCTTTGGAAGAGAAGCCATTAGTCCTTCTTCCTGAGAGAAACTACTGGGGCAAAAAGAGCTCAGAGGGCAGACCTGCACGTCCCCAGAACTGAGGAATCTCCCTTAGCTCTGACTTGCAGCTGGCTCCCTGACTTCAGCCACATCTCCTAGGGATTATCAGAGCAGCAGAGTGGTTTGCTGCCTGCCCTGCCCTTCTGCTTGGAACGGAGATGCTGCAGCTGCCGGGGTCTCCCCACAGTCTCTCCCGTAATTTATACAAGTGTGGCTGATGTTCCCTTTTAAATTGACAAAAGCAGAAACTAGAGTCTGGGAAGCCCTCTGACCCCAGAGCCCTGGTCCATGAAAATTACAGGCGGTGTACAGTGAGTTTCCTCTTGGTGTACTTGCAGTGGGGAGATGCTGGTTAATTTGCCAAGACTCAGAGGTGACCCAGGTTTAATAAAGAGGATTAATGGATGTGAGCTAAAGGTCTTGGCTGTTTCCAGCAGATAGCCTCTTCCTTCCAAGACAGTCACAGGCTCTCGCTCAGCTCCTTCTCTTTGGGGAAAGCTGTTCAAGCTGCCTATTTAAAGGGGCATCATCACCCTCTTACCTTTCCTTTCACCCTCTTCAAAAGCTGGGTTATTAAGGGAGACCTCAGCATGCTTTAACCCAGACACAGAACTGAGGAGAGGGGGAAGCTGAGATATCCCACCCAAAGGATCTCAGGTGGATCTTTCTGGTGACTGCCCAGGAGGTACACTCCATAGGACCTCAGGCCACAGCTAGTGCCTGCTCCCCTTTTTTCACCCCCAATAAAGAAATACAAAAAAAAATAATTGGTTCAGGCCCATAAATGACCAGGCAAGTAGCACCTTAGGCTATCAAAATATTCATTTGTCATTGTACCGGGTTATGTGGCATTGGAGGCAGACTGGCTACCCCTGAGCCATAGAGCCAAAACTAGGGGGGGAGAAGGACTGAGTACCACTCATGCTAATGATCTCCTTTAGCTTGTACTAGATTACATCTCATAGCATCTCCTTGAGAGAGAGAGAGAGTGTGTGTGTGTGTGTGTGTGTGTGTGTGTGTCCACTTTTAAATGACTCTAGCATAGTAGATCTGACCATTTCCCTGAGGAGGTTCTTCCAGAGTCTAATAGACCATTTCCCAGCTTAATAGGCCTCACTGTTAGGACATTTTCCCTGGAGTTTCCATTACCCACTAAGTGCTTACATATTTTTTTCTTAATATTTATTCCAAATTTTTAGTAGGCATTGAATTAGACCCACTGGACAGTAATTGCTAGTTTAGCTTTCTCCCCCTCTCTGATATTAAACTCAAGATTACCTTCCCATCCTCCCCTATAACTGCCCCCCCCTCCCAGTTTTGGCATTATAAACTCCAGCCCTAATTCTTTTGAGACCTTGAAATGGAAATCAGGTCCTGACTACTTCTCTACATTTATATATTCACATATTCCAGCTGAAAATGTGACCAGCTCTTTATGAATAGTTGTAGTCACAAGGATTTTTTAACCTTCCTGATGGTTCTTCACTTTGCCCTCACAGTCAGAAATGAGGGAAGAAGATAGTTTCCAAAAGGACATGGGAAAGACTTGCATGAAATGATGCAGAGTGAAATCAAGAGAACCAGAAAAATAATTTATGCTTTAAATCAATATTATAAAAACAATTTTGAAAGCCTTAAGAACTGTGATCAAGTGATCAACAATGTTTCCAGAGGCCTGATAAAGAACACTGTCCACTTCATGACAGAGAGATGATGGACTAATAGGCGAAATGAGAAATGCATTTTAGACATGACTGATGTGAGAAGTTGTTTTGATTGGTTATGCTTAGATGATAAAGGTTTAGTAATTCTATCTTATTGTCCCCCAATGGATGGAGGTGGAAGGGAGCAAAAATAAGTAAATAAATAAATGAAAGCCCGATAATCTTTGGTTTTCCTGTATTGCTTTTTTTCTTTTAAAATATTTTTTATAAAGTTTGGTTTACTGGGTAGGAGAAAAGGGAGTGATATGTTAAAAAAAATTAATGATGTAAAAGTAAAAGGTCTCAATAAAAATATTAAGAACAAATAAAATATAAATAAAAAAACCAAGGAAGAATAAAAAGCTGTTCTGGAATAGGATGCTATATATAAGGATCTGGCAGTGAAAGAGGGATGTGTTCATCTCTTACCACGAGGCAATGAGTTAATAAATATTTGTTAAGGTCCTACTATGTGCAAAACATTATTAGGTTCTGAAAATTTTTTAAAAAATGAAATAATCCCTTCCCTCAAGGAGCTGTCATTTTATCTGAGGTGACATAAATAGGTATATGCAAAATAGGTACAAGATGATCTGATTGGAGGAGAATAGAAAGAACTGAGAAAGAAGGAAAGAAGCATTTATTAAGTGCTTACTATGTACCAAATGCTTTGCAATGATCTCATTTGATCCTTAGAACAACCCTGGGAGGCAGATGGCATTATTATCTCCATTTTACAGTAGAGGAAACAGTTGAGGCAGACAGAGGGAGAGTGACTCGTGCAGGGTCATACAATTAGTGTTGTTTTTTCTTTGTTTGTTTGTTTTGTTTTTTTAGTGAGGCAATTGGGGTTTAAGTGACTTGCCCAGGGTCACATGGCTAGTAAGTGTTAAGTGTCTGAGGCTGGATTGGAACTCAGGTACTCCTGACTCCAGGGCCGGTGCTCTATCCACTACGCCACCTAGCTGCCCACAGCTAGTATTTTAAACCAGATTTGAACTCGGATTTTCTTGGCCTCCTGACCAGGTTCAGCACTTTTTATTTTGTCCTAGAATTAAGAGGAAAGCATGGGGTAAGCTCCTCCAGTGTGTATACCAAACCTTTCCTGTCCCAGCTGTCCAGCTGTCCTCAAAGGAACCCAGAAAAATGTACCAGACTAGAAAGCTACACCAGAGCTAATAAAAATCATACTACAAATTCTTTTCTCCTTACACATAAGCATGTCTAGGAGACCCCTGAGTTCAGTGACAAGTGGAGAAGAATAAGACCAGTGGGAATTAATCTGCTACCAACTAGTACTTATTTTTCCCAACCTCCTCTCTAACCAAGAGATCCACAAAAAAAATGTAAACTGGATCCAATGAGGCATTTGTGCCTCCTCATGTGGAGTGTGGCGATGCCTAGCTAGCATGAATAACTCACTCTTCAAGGTTAGATGTTGCCGGTTATGCAACACTAATAAGGCTTTGGGGGTGTAGGCACCATTATATTAAAAACAAAAGAGAGAATCTAATAGCAGACCAAGGCAATAGCAAAGAAATCCACCTTTACGTGGAAATGTCATATGAAGGAGGCAAATATGGTTGCCTTTAGCTTTAACGTAGTTGATAATTGGCCTTGATGTTGTGCTCTATTGCTAACTCGATTATCTGTCCTCTTCAGATAAATTGTGTCCCCTCTTCACCCCAGGAGAATCTGAATCATGTGATTGATTGCCATGGTTCTCCTGGGGACCTCTTCATGTTTAAACTTAGCTGGATTCCTGTACATGAGCCCAGGGGCTTCTCCTTTAATTTCCAATTCTCCTTTAGGATCATGGATCTCTGCCTTAGAGAACTAACCACATGTCATTGTGCTGCTAGGTGATCAGACTATTGAGTGTCAATGGTCCTTAGCAATGTAGGTTAGCCTTGGAAGCTTTCATCATGTTAAGGTAAAATTACTTATTCAGATCTCCTGGATAAAAAAGTATTATTATTATTATTATTGATTTGTTTATTAATTGATTTGTTTGTTGTTTGTTTATTTATTTTGCGGGGGCAATGAGGGTTAAGTGACTTGCCCAGGGTCACACACCTAGTAAGTGTCAAGTGTCTGAGACCAGATTTGAACTCAGGTCCTACTGAATCCAGGGCCGGTGCTTTATCCACGGGATAAAAGTTTATTAACAGTAAAAAAGGTATGGGTTTGGGTCCCTGCTGTGATACAAAGCATGAGTTAGGTGCTGGGGTTGTTTTCGAAGTAGGGTGGACTTGGGAATTAAAAATAAAAAAGGCTATTTCCTTACTCTCGAGATGATTGTAATCTCACCAGGGAAGAAAGACATGTAGATGAACAAAGGGGGAATGAGGGGAAGGGAAGGAACATTTATTAAATTGTCTGCGATGTCTTTATAAATATTTATAATTATTGTGCTTTATAAATATTGTGCTAAGCACTTTATAAATAGTATCTCAGATCTTCACAACAACTCTTTAAGATAAGTGCTATCATTATCATTCCCTCTTTACAGATAAGGAAACTAAGGCAGACAAAAGTTAATGGACTTGCCCAGGGTCATGCACCTAGTAAAGGTCTGAGGTTGAATTTGAAATCAGTTCTTCCTGGCTCCAGTCCCAGCTCCTTATTTGCTGTGCCATCTACCTGTCTCTACAATATAATAATGATAACTAAAATTTATATAACACTCACTATATGCCAGGCACTGTGCTGAGTACTTTACAAATATGATCTTGATCCTCATAACAACCCTGGGTGATAGGTATTATTATTATCCCCATTTAATAGATGATGAAACTGAGGCAAACAGAAGTGATTTGCAGCTATTAAATGTCTGAGGCTAGATTTGAATCCAGGTCTTTCTGACTCCAGGTCCAGTTTATCCACTGGAGCATCTAGCTGCCCCTGAGAGGGATAGGTAATAAGAATGAAAGGCCTATAGTAATTCAGAGGACAAAATGATTCCATGTGTGGAAACACCAAAAACTCCATTGATTGAGGATGTTTTCACAGAGGAAGACATTTGAGGCAAATCTTAAAGTTTGAGAAGCATTAGAGTTTGAAGAAGGAAAGAAGGAGGAAATTTCAGGCAAGGAGAATTACACTAGCAAAAGTACTTAAAATTTATTAGATGTCAAGACAAAAAATAATTTTGTTTGGAACAATATTGGGGAGGAGGGTAAGAGCACTATAAGTGGTTATGCTGTAAAAATTGCTGTAAGCCAATTTAAAGATTTTGACACCCATATTGTATAGGATGAGTCAAAGAAATTTCCAGGCTTTAGGGCTCTGGTCTCCAAGCTTTTTTGATTTTGTACCTCAATTATTAAAACTTTTTTCAAGCATTCATGCCTAATATGTGTATATGTATTGTAAGTACTATTGTGTTACTAATTATGCCCATTATAAAACTTATGCAAAAATAGAGATTAAAAATGAGCTAAAATGTAATAATATTTTATCCCAGTCAGTAGGAGCCAGGGGAGTTTATTGAGTAGGGGAGTGATATGATCAGAGGTGAGTGTTCTCAATTGCTAAATTTGTATTTACACTTTAGAAATTAGCAAATGCTACAAATCAAGGCTTGATTTATAGTTTTGTAGAATGTCTAGACATCTGAAAGGGATACAAAAAATCTTAACAATACAGATTAAATGTAAAAGTGTGTCAGGAGTATGTTTATTTTTGGAGAGTCTATTAAACATTTACCAGCATGCCTCTGAATATTCACTTTAGGAAAATCCCTTTGGTAGCTGAATGCAGGATGGCTTGGAGTTTAGAGAGACTTGAAACAAATGTATGAATTAGGAGGTTGTTGAATAGTTCAGGTAAGAGGTATAAAAGGCCTGAACCAGGATGGTACCTATGTGAGTATAAAGAAGGGACAAGATGTAGAAGACAAGATTTAGTGATTGATTTGATGTATGAGATGAAGGAGAGTTTGGAACCTGGGTGACTGGGGTAATAGGGAAGCTTAAAAGAGGGGTGGATATTGGGGAAAGGATGAAGTAAGGGGATCTGTGACCTATCAAACCCACCCATGCCTACCTATCAGGTATAATTCACTCTGTCCCACTCAGAATATAAAAAATAAATGGGGGTGGGGTGGCAGGGACTCTTACAAGATGCTACCTCGGAGTCTAAAGCACATTCTCCAGAGAGTACCTGTAGAAGCCACTATGTGATCTGAGGTTCTAGAAGTAGGTATGTTGGAGGTGAGTGGAATTTTCCCAGTGGTACCTGTGCAGTTGTCAACACAGGTACCCAAGTAATGTTCAGGCAGTGAGGGGCCTATACCTAGCCCAGAAATGGGAAGGTTAAGAGCTCAAACAGGAGAGAGAAAGCCTAATGGGGTAATTATTGGGAGATAAGGGTGAATGTGGTTATGGTGGAGAAAAACTGAAAGACTGGCTAGTATAGGAGGGTGGGTTGTGTCCTCTGATTGCTTGATGACACACCTTTGGAATCAGACCACTGGCTCCATTTTGGAAACCACTGGTTTAGTGAATAGAAGGTCAGCCTGGGGGTCAGGGAGACTTGGAGTTAAGTCCTGCCCCTGAAGCATATTAGCAGAGTGATCATGGGAAAATGGGCAGATCATTTAACCTTTCAAGTGTGGTGATGGTGGTGTTCACTCCTTTCAGTTCTGTCTGACTCTTTGTGAACTCATTTGGGGTTTTCTTGGCAAAGATACTGGAGTGGGTTGCCATTTCCTTCTCTAGCTCATTTTATAGATGAGGAAACTGAGGCAAACAGGGTGAACTGATTTGCCAGGGTCACACAGCTAGTAAGTGTTTGAGGCCAGATTTGAACTCAGGAAGATGAGTATTCCTGAATCCAGGTCCCGCACTCTATTCACTGAACCACCTGGGTGCCTCAATATGGTAAATTACTGACAAATGTCCAATTTTCTACACTGATGAAAAATCATAGGTCTAGATCCTAGTGCAACCTCCCCTCCCTTTTCTGGCCCTTCTAGGCCCCTTGCATAAAAGAAAAGGCATAGAAGATTTAAAAAAAAATTTGTTTTAAAATGGAAATGACCTGATGAAAGAAAAAAAATTTCTTGGAAAATTAATCTGGGAGCAGGCTTGCATCACTTGCCAGCAGTGGGACTTGGACAAATGACTTAATTTTTCCCAGTCTCAGTTTCCTTTTCTATAAAATGGGGATAAGTGAGATAAAGTACATAAAATGCTTTGTAGCTGTTAACATTCTATTTCAAAGACAGCTGTTGTTGTTATTATTATTATCTTCAATGGACAAAGGGATAAAGGGATCTGTCTTGTTAAAATGGTCAACAAAGGGAATGTGTCCAACAGCGGGAGACCATGGCGGCTGTTCTTGCAACTGCTTGGGCTCTGTGGTGTCTGAGGTGACTCAGTGACACTTGGTTTCATTCCCTACACAATGTCTTTACACGGCTGCTTTCTGTAGCTGATCTCACCTACTGCCGGGTCTTCAGAACCCTCTGTAAAGTGCTTTGGGGTCTGATCTGTAGGAAAGGCGCTGTGCAAACCAAAGGTGTATTATGTTATTCTATATAGCCGGAGAGCTCAGCTGGGTTGCTGTTCATAATGATGACAAATAGATCATAGCACTTGCCAGGAGGCTTCAAAAAGCCAGGCCACCTCTTCACAAGACCTTGCTTCTAGCGTTGCTAATCACTTGCTTTGCCAGGCTAGGGGGTGAGGCACTATGTTTAAAATTGCCCAAAGAATCCTTCATTGCTCCTGCAGTAATAGTAGTAGCAATAGCAATGGTAGTAGTAGTAATAAATAATAGTGATAATGCTAATTTATGGAATGCTTATTATATGGCAGACATTGTGCTAAACCCTTAATAATTATTATCTGATTTGATTTCCATTTTACAGGAAACTGAGGTAGATAGAAGTTAAGTATGGTCACATACCTACTATCTGAGACTGGATTGAAACTCAGTTCTTCCTTACTCCAGAACTAATGCTCAAGCTATTGCACCACCTAGTTGTAATTTTTTTTAAAAAGTTAAAAACAGAAGATGGGAGTTTTTTCCTCCCTCTTTAATGTCTGTGTCCTATGTGGTGTGATGATAGATATTTATTTTATGACTTGTCCCTTATTTAGTATTCATTAAGCAAGGGGTACCTAGGTATCACTTTTAGTTATGTTTGGGGCAAGAAGAGGAACAAGGATTGTAGGCTTGTTACAAGGGACAGGTTGGGGGGCAATGATGACAAAACAGAGAGAAAGCAGAACTGTTCAATTATTATTTTGCTTCTGTCTTCTCTGTTGAAAATGAACTCCAGACTGGGAAGGATAGAATAAACATACTTAAGAAGGATTTGGAGCCAGAGATAGGTGGGGAGATAGTAGGAAAGCAAGCAGGGAATTTAAATGAGTTCAAGTCTCTTGGCCCAGACAAATTACACCCTGGGGTACTGACAGAACTCACAGATGTGATCACTTAAACTGCAGTCAGTAATCTTTGAGGAATTATGGGGGCATGTCAGGAGATTGGAGACAGGAAAATGTCATCCTGATATTTAAAAAGAGAAAGAAAGTAGATTCAGCAAACTATAGATTAGCGAACTTGACATCCAACCTTGAAGAAATTCTGGGTTGTGGTATTAGACAGTTCATCAATACTTTAGAAAGGGAAGCAATGATCACTAAAAGCCAACAGGGGTTCACAAAGATGAAGTCATACCCAATAATCTAATCTGAAGAATGCTAAATGTATCTATATTTCGACAAATTGCTTGATGAACTTTTTTTCTGGACAATATGAATGAATGTAGGCTGAATGATAATATAGTTAGGTGGATCCATAACTGGTTTAATAACAGTATTTAAAGTCTGGAGGGGTTAATCTCTAGTGACCTGTAGAAAGGCTCTCTTCTTAGATTTCTTAGCTTCAAGAGGACTTGGAGGAAGACACATGTTTATCAAACTTGCAGGTCACATGAAGTTTATGAGGACAGCTGAAAATCCGAATGAGTGTCAGGATTCAAAAAGTTCTCAATAGGCTGAAACAATGGGCTGAAGCTAATTAGATCAAATCATAGAAGGATAATGGAAAGTTCTACAGTCATGTTTCCGAAATTCAATTGCACAAATGCTGGATGGGGAGATAGGATTAGAAAGTAATTTGTTTCAAAAAGACTTGGAAGTTTTAGTTGCCTCTAAGTTTAATAGGATTTGATAGTGTCATGTGGCCACCAAAAGAGTGAATTCTATCTTAATCCACATGGTGTCCAGAATGAGAGAAAGTCCCACCTATGCTCTCTCCTGATGAGACAACACCTATAGAGTTCCATTCAGATAGAAATGCCCTATCTTAGGAAGGCCATTGGCAAACTGGCATGCTCAGAGGTCCTCTGGGATGAAGTGATTCTAGACCATGACATGAGGAATGGATTTAAAGAACATGGGAGGTTTAGTCTGAAGAAGAGAAGGGGGAAACATCTGGTTACAGATTATTCAAATTATTGTAATGCACCATCTCCTATATGAAAACCTCAATCCCTTTGGCTGCTGCCACCATTCAGTCATGTCCAACTCTTTGTGACCAAATTTGGGGGTTTTGTGGCAAAGATACTAGAGTGGTTTGCCATTTCCTTCTCTAGCTCATTTTACAGATGAAGAAACTGAGGCAAACAGGATTAAGTGAGTTGTCCAGGGTCACACAGCTACTAAATGTCTGAGGCTGGATTTGAACTCAGGATGAATCTTCTTGATTCCAAGCCCAGTGTGCCACCTAGTCACCCTAATTCAGCTGCTAGTGCTCCTTAAAATACCTTGTATTTTTTAAAACACTTCTATGTGTATATGTTGTCCCTTCCAATAGAACACAAGCTCCTTGAAGGCAGGAATTGCTTGATTTTTTTTCTTTGTATACACAGTGCCTTGCACACAGCAGGCACTTTTAAAGGCTTGTTGATTGATTGATGTGGAAGAAGGATTAAACTTTTTCTTTGAGGTTCTAACAAGTTCAAATTAAGAGTGAGGGACAAATATTAAAGGAGATAGATTCCAGCTCAGTAGAAGGGAGACCTTGCTGGTAGTTGGAGCTGCTCCCAAATGCATGGGATGTACTAAGTTCCATATTACTAGAAGTAGTCAGGGAAAAGCTAGGTGACTACCTCTTCAGGATGGGTGGAATAGAGGAATTCTTGCTTTTGAGTAAAGGGGTTGAATTTCATGTTCTCTACGGTTCTGTCCAATTATGACCCTGTGAGATACTTCAGGTACATAAAAAAGACGAGATATAGTTGTCTGTATCCTCAGGGTGCTAATAATTGAGTAAGGGGCATAAGATGGAGCCATGTAATCAATGAAAATATATAATCAACAAATTACATATTAAAATCAAAAGTTAAATCATGGATTACTTTGGTTAATGAAAAAGTTAATGGAAGGTAAAGTCCCTAGCACATAATAGAGACTTATTTAATTCAACTTATTGAATTGAACTGAAAGCATTCTCAAGAAAATAGGCCTTGATCTTTTCTTGTGTCTCTCTTACTTACAAAACTAAGTATATCTTTATGAATTCTAGGAAAAGATTGTTATTCCTAAAGGCATGGGCTACTACAGAGTGTAATCTACAGAGGCGGCCTTAGGAAGGCTATATAATCATGTTTCTTCAAATGAGATAATTTCTCAATGAAATTTGTCATCAACTGGATACATTGATCGATCTTTTTCTGTTTAAATTCAGGCTTGAAACCTCAGCAACAGATCAATTCATTTTCTTTCTTTAGTAAGATCTCCTTTAAAGCTATTTCTGACTCTGGGGCATCTCCCAGCAAAAGAGAAGGTGGAGAAGGGTAGGAGAGAGAAGAAGGAAAAAAAGATGGAGGGAGGAGGAAGATAGAAGGTGGAAGACAAAAGGAAGAGAACCAAGGAACAGGAAGATAGAGAAAGAGAGAGAAGGGAGTTGAGGATAAAGAAAGCTACCCAAAAGGATATAGAGGGGAATCATAGATAGATAGACAGGCAGACAGACAGACAGATACATACACATACACATATAGAGAGATAGACAAGAGACAGTGACAGAGAGACAGAGAGAGATAGAGACAGAAATAGACAGAAAGATGGAGAGACAATTCTCAAAAGAAGTAGAAGTAAAGATTGAGAAAGTCAGAGACAGAGTAAGAGGCAGAAAAGAGAGAGAGGAGGGAAAGGACAATTGGCCAAGTGGATGGATTTGTATAGAGGTAGAAAAAACTCAACATAAGATAATTGTTCACCCATGTTTCTTCTCCATCCCTCAGAGTTTTCCTATTGTAGGATTTTTCAGGAAGTCCTTAATGCTCCCTAGTCATCTTTTGCCCTCTGACCCTATCCCACCCAGTCCTAAACAGATTTGCCCCTTTCCCAATAAAGGCACACTAAAATTAAATCTATAATTATCATTACTAATTCCACTTAATTAGTCACAAGCCAGCAGCCAAATTGGCTTTCTCATAATTATCAGATAAGCAGTAAGCACATCTCATAGATTATAATTAACACTACTTAATTAAAATCTAATATACATACACCCTTTCCTCAAAATACGCCTAATTGGGTTCATATCAGCAGCAGTGAAAATCCCCTCTTTGGCTGCCCTCTATAAGGATTTCTAACTCCCATTTTCCTTTGTCAGAATTAAGGGTGAGATTCTGATACTTTGTGCCAGTTGAGGGGTCTGAAAACTATCTGTTTTCTCCCTGGGGAGCTAAGGAACAGTTAAAGCTATGTGACATTCCTAAACATCCTTTGCCTAACATTCTGCCCCTTTTGAAATTGAAAAATGTATAGCCAGTGATGGATATGCACCTGATTACTGTCTAGAATTTCTCCCTCCAATAGTCTTCTTGGTGTTTATCTTACAGCAGACAGAGAGAACCATAGATCCTTAAACTTGTTTGCCACAAACACATCAATGGATGGGTGGTCTCACTGACATGGGCACTCCCTCCAGTGATGCAGACTGTACCCCATCCACGCCTGCCCAACCTCTTGTTCATGTCCTCCCATAATTTTGTCACAGTGTTGATTGTTTGTCTTGAATTCTCTTAACATCTTGAGGATGCCAGTGGAGCATGCCCCCATGGGTTAGCTATGCTACACTCTTGACATATAACCAGTCCATCTCTTTTTCTCTAATATGTTTCCTTGACGACATCCTTTACACTATTTCTGCAATGTAATTCCTTCTTTCTAATGTGTTGCTGCCTGCTTGTACCCAGAAGGCACCTCTCCATTAACCTTTGAGTGATCCTCAACCTCAGGTTTTCAGAGATTGTTGTGCTTCATGACATAGACATATGTCACCACCGGGAGATTGGTATTAAAATCAATCATCAAGTCTTTATTAAGCACCTACTATGTGCCAGGGAGTATATTAGACTCTGAAAATAAAATGTCAAAATAAAACAGTTGCTGGAAAAAAACCAAATCACATTGCCAGAAATATGAATTTGAAGCATTTCTGAACTGTCTTTTAATATCCACAATACCTCAGATCTATTGTTTATAAACAGTTTTCTCTCTGGTCAGCCAAGAATAACAAAAACAACAATAATAACAACAACAATTATTACCAGTAATAATGGTAGTAGTAGAAAAGTGCCTTAAGGTCTTATGTGCCTAATGTTACTAGTGGCTAACATCAGTTTTCTATTGTTTTGTGGGAACCCCTATTTGTTATTTCTTTATCTTCTGTTCCCTTCCTGCCCTTCCGAGCTAAATCAAATCACTCACTAGAGCCACTATTTTGAATGGGCTAGAGGGAAAGGAAGGAGGAAGGAAAACAAAGTACTCTTGCCCATTCTCCCAAAGGGTAACCCTTGCCACAGAGTCCTCAGAGGCCAATACTGGATGCTGGAGGCTGGTTCTGGTGACCTGTGCTCCAGATGGGGCCCAAGAGTCCTCTGTTCAGTAGGTCAGGTGACAGCTGGGCAAGCTCAGGGAGACCTCAGTCAGGGTTGTGGTTTAGCTGGTGGCCCGTGGAAGCGTTTGAAGCCTTTTTGACTTTCATCCTCTTTTCTATCCCTAGGGAGCCTTCCAACCTAACCCAGCTTGATTCCAACCACCCATAGTCACTGAGAAAAGTCTACTTCCCCAGGGACTCCCTCATAACTCCTCCCTCCTCCTTCCCCCCTTCCCAATCCTTCTGCCCCTCACAGTCTTTTGATTTTTAATAACTTGGCTGGAAAGATTTTTTCTTTTCCTCCTGGGGGAAGGATCTATGGGGAGACACTCAGTTTATCCTGTTCTTTTGACTGAAGCTGCCTTGGCCACCTAATCCCCCCTCCACGCTGGGCTTTCAGTAATACACTAGGTCTGAATAAATTATATTTTCAAAGGTTAAGACTGGATTTCAGCACTGAGCTTTCCAGTTGATGTCTCTTTTATTTTTTTGAGCTGAAACCAACAGAGAAAGCTGGCAGGCTTATAATTCAGAGATCTCCTCACCCGCCATTCCATCCTAATGATGAAGGTGCCACCAGGGCTAGGAAAATCTCAGGTACTCTTTCCTCTTGTCTGTGCTTTATAGCATCAGGGAGAGAGCTTTCTCTTCTACAAGGTGGAGATATTTGAACATCAGTAACATTTAATAATCATCAATGCCTACTATGTGTTAGGCACTATGCCAAGTGCTAGGGATAAAAAAAAGGAAAAATAATAAAAGATAATATAGGGGGAAGGTATAGGATCACTAAGAAGATCTTCACAATAAGGAATAGAATAAGCCTTAGAGAAAGGAAAGATATGTTGAATAGAAGGAAAGAGGGAAGGATGTCAGGACTATAATTTCATACATAGTGAGAAGATACTGGGTTAGACATGGTCACCCCTTCCTCCCAACCTTGGCAAAAAGTAGTGTGGGTCAGCATTGCTTGTCCCTCCACAGTTTATCTCCACAGTAAGGTAGCTTTGTGTACTTTTGCAGTGGTATAGTGGGGAAGGCTCTGGATGTGAAGTCAGAAAGTCTTAAAGTCAAATCCCATCTCAGACATTATTAGCTGAGCTGAGTGATCCTGGAAAATAATTTAATCTCTCTGGGCCTTGGTTTTCTCATCTGTAAAATGAGGTATTAAATTCAACAATCTATAAATCCTCTGTTCCCATCTCAGCTCTAGATCTATGCTCTTATTGTCTACAGTTTTGACATCTGACTTCTCAGTCCCATCTTTTCCTATTTTTTCATTCATTTTGGCTCGATCTTTTCCTTGCAACATTCTGCTTTGCTTGATTCCTCTCCTATTTTATTTCTGCTTTTTTTTTCCCTCCATGTGGCCTTGGCTTTGATATTTGTGACCCTACCTCTCAATCCCACTTCATCCATTTGACTTCCCTTCAGCTTTGATTTCTGTGGCAGCACTAGATTCTTGAAGGAACTACCAATCAACCCTGGCAACTGGACGTGAACATCTCACCTCCCACTCATTTTGGTAGGGTTCCCAAAAACAGTGAAAAAGAAAAACACAGTTACTTTTTTTCTTTACATCATCTCTTGACTCAACAGCCAATGAAAATTTTGTGAATTACATATTTATACACATATGGGTACATACACATATATGTGTACATACGTAAACGTGATATATATGTATTATGTATACATAAATAGATATATATTGGGTTTGAAATAGCTATATCACACTGGATGTATTGATGAGTAAATAATGTTTTATTCTACAATAGTTTTTCATTAGTCTGAGATTTCACTTATATGGGTTTTGTTCAGTCATGTCAGTCATGAGTGACTCTTCATAAACCCATTTGAGTTTTTCTTGGCAGAGATATTGGAGTGTTTTGCTATTTCCTTCTCCAGTTTATTTTATTGATGAAGAAACTGAGGCAAATAGGGTTAAGTAACTTGTCTAGGATAACATAGCTAGTAAGTATGTGAGGTCAGATTGTAACTCCAGAAGATGTTTTCCTGACTCCAGGCCTGGCATTCTATCTATCCACTGTGCCACCTATCTGCCCTATTCTCTAATAGTCTTTGATTAATCTGTGATCTCACTAATATAGATATTCCCTCCAAAAATGCCTTGACCATAGTGTGTCTTTCCACAAATTCATCACAAGAGTTTGAACCAATATACTAAAGATATTTCTACATTTAGCTTTCTGTTCATATAGTAATCATGTGTTTCTAAGATATATATTCAGCAATGCTATTAGTCAGCCACTTGAATATTTACCCCCCTAATGAACAATTTAAGAACTAAAGAAAGGTAGCTTGGAAAGAATCTAGGCTTATCTTGCATCCTAGGACAGGGAGAAAAGTTCTAGCGCTTTTCCCAGCCTTTGTGATGAAAAGGATGGTGGGAGGACATTGATGTTGGAACAAGAATATACCCTTCCTGAAGTTTCTGATGGTTCTTCAGCACTTGATCGGGTGTCTATGCTTTCTAACACATGTATATGTAAGCAGGAACTTGCCATGAATGCATAAGCTAATATTTTAGGCAAAATCAGGTCCATTTGTATTTGTTTTTAGTTATGGGTACCATATTTTAGGAAGAGCACTGACCAGCTGGTTGAGGTTCTCAGGAAGTAGTCGATATAGCAAGGGGCTTGGGAATAGCCTGAAGAAGAAAAGACTTAGGCTCGTGAACTGGCTTTAAGTTTTGGAAGGGATGCCACGTAGAAGACAAATTAGATTTTATCTGCCTAGTCCCAGAAGGCAGAACTAGAAACAATGTCTGTGAGTTGCAGAGGGGTGGATTTCAGCCTGACTTAAGAAAAAAAGACCTAATAATTAGAGTTATTAAAAAATAGAATGAGGTACCTCAGGGCTGGTATCCATGGTATCACCTAGCTGCCTTTTAGAGTTGGAATGTATTTCAGTGGTCATTTAGTCCAGGGGTTGACAAACTATGGCTCACACAACCCAAAGCTAGGCTGATGGCCTACTATTAGCTTGCCATGCTGTATAAAATAGGCAGTAGGTCTAATTTGGCCATAGTTTGCTCGCCCTTGATCTAGTTCAACTCAAAACTACTCCAAGACCCTACTACTACACAATATCCCTCAAATACTTGAAGAGAGTGATCATATCATTCCCAAATCTTCTCTTCTCTGGGTGCTACATCCTTAATTTCTTTATTTGATTCTCATGTGGCATGGAACAAAGGATCTTTTCTTTGCTACTCTTCTTTGGACCCTTTTCAGCTAATCTGTACCTTTCTTAAACTTGGTGCCAAGAACTGGATGCATTTTTGTGTGTGTTGTGTTAGGTAGAAATATTTGGCCAGATAGGGGAGAATGATTGGTACTTTGGCATTCCCATAGTTGTTTTGAGGTTTGGGGACATGTCCTAAATGGATCTTTTTTTTTCTTCTCCAGGCTATGCCCTAATTGTAGAGTCATTCATTCTTGGTGGTTTGTGGAGTGTCTTGTTTGGATAGCATAGCAACTTAGACATGGGCCACTAGCACTGAAAAACCAAGAACCCTAGGGAAATACCGCTCTCATGTTTTTGTAATAAAGACGACTGTTTATTTAGAATGACAAAACAAAAAATAATTAATTCACTTATCAAATATAAATAGATAAAACAAACAATACCAAGTAGAAGAAAGAGTAAATAGAAAAATACCAACTACCAGAAAGACGGACTGCTCATCTTCTTAACTAGGCCATGATTAATGCTGTTCTAGTTCCTTCTCTTTCAATCTATTCTCACCTAAATTCCATTGTTTAAATACCACATTAACACCTCTTCACTATTCACTGTGTTATTATGAGCCATGGCATCTTGAATTCGTTTGGTTTGATTCTTCCTTGGTTCCTGATTCAGAGCTAGTCTCTGCTCAGCCCTCTCCATTCTATCCTAAGAACATCTGAAGCAACCTTCTTCCTCTGGCCTCTTATATGAAAGGGAGGTGTGGCCCAGTGTGATGGTTCACACTTGTAGTCCCAAGGAAGCTGATTCTGGCAGATCTCTTGAATTTGGGAGTTCTGAGCTGCAGTGGGATAAGACTGTTGAATATCTATACTGTGTGAGTCACCAGAAGGGGACACCAGGTTGCCTAGGAAGGGGTGAACCCATTCAGGTCAGAATACAGAGCAGGTGAAAGCTCTTGTGATGGTCAGCAGTGGGATTAGACTATGAATGATCTCTGTACTTCCAGCCCAGGCAAAATAGGGAGACCCAATTGTTAAAATTGAAAATAAAAAGGAAGAGGATGTTATATGTTGTTTTTCAGTTATTTCTCTTTGTGACCCTATTTGGGTTTTTATTGGCAAAGATACTGGAGTAGTTTGTCATTTCCTTCTCCAGCTCATTTTAGAGATGAGGAAAATGAGGCCGATGGGGTGACTTGCCCAGGGTCACACAGCTAGTCTGAGACCAGATTTGAATTTAGGGAGATGAGTCTTTCTGACTCGAGACCCTGTGCCCTGAACTACCTAGTTCTAGTTAAACTTCTCTGCCTTCTCTGTCAATTTCTAATACAACCTCCTTAATATTTACCTCTTGGCAGAATTTAGGTTTCTCTGAGTGTATCACTCAGTATGACTAAGCAATTTAACTTTTAAAGGGGCCAGACTGTGACTAATCACAATTCAATAATTCAATGCAACCCAGCCACCATTTATTAAACGCTGACTATGTGTATGATATTTTCTATAGACACCAAGATCTTTATCTATCTATCCATATCATAACACCCCTACATTTTCTCTTCTCTGGGCCCAAATCTTCAAATTGTTCACCTGATCTTCATTTGGCAGAGCGAAGAGAACTTTCATTATCCTTGTTACCTTTCCTTGTACTCTCTTTAGCTAATCTATGTCTTTCCTAAAGTTGGTGCCTAGGACACAACCATTTATTTTGTGTTAGGTAGAAAAGACCTAGCAAGATAGGGAAGAATGAAAGGCACCAATTCATTGACCATAATGGAGGATAGGGATTGGGGTAAGGGAGAAACATGTACAAAGATGACTAAGATACACAAGAGTCTGTGATAATCAACAAGTATTTATTAAGTACCTACTATGTGCTATGTACTGTGCTAGAGATAACAAATAAAAAAGTGGGACAGTCCCTGACCTCAAGGAATTTACATTTTACTAGGTCACAAATGAGTAAATATGATATAAATATATATACATATACATATATATATATATATATACGCACACACACACACATACAAGTTATACAGTGTTTTCTTTTGTGGGGGGGAGGGATGGTCCACTAACAATTAGAGAAAGCAAGAAGATATTAAGAAGGTGAAATGAGCTGAGATTTAAAGGATGCTAGAGGTTGCAAGAGGTAGAAGTGAGTATAGAGAAAATTTCAGGTATGATAGGTTCAAGGTAGAGGCATCGGCAAAATGCTATGAGAAATTTGACAAGACAAAAAGCACTTTAAGTGAATTGGACCAGAGAAGTTTCCATGGAAGAAGTAACATCAGAGTTGGGCCTTGAAGACAAATAAGGACTTTATTAATCAAAAATTGTGTGGAAGTCTATTCCAGGAATGGGAGATAGTATGAGTAAAGGAATGGAGGAGGGAGAGGGCAGAGGGAAACTGGGAGATGACATGTAGTTCAGTTTGAGTGGAATAAAAAATACATTGATGGACAGGACATTGAACAAGACAGCTTTTTAAACTGGGAGTAGTAACTAGAACTATAGGTAATAGTCACTTGTGAAGGAGTCAGGATGTTTGGATCAAAAATTTATGCTTTATTTAGTAGATGATGGGAACCACTGGGATTTTTTTTTTTTAGCATAAGAGGGACATGAGCATCGCAACACCTAAAGAATATTACTTGAGCAATGGTGTGAAGAATGAATTGGAAAGGGGATACACAAGAACCAAGAAGACCCATAGACCAGCTAAAAATTAATGAGGGTGTGAAATAGGGTTGGTTGCACTTTGAATTTAAAGAAGGGTACAAATGCAAAAAGATATTGCAGAAATAGAATTAACGAGGCTTGGTAATGACTTGATGTAAGTAGTGAAGGGCAGGAAAAAGCAAAAGTTGATTGATAACATGTGATTGGGTGATGAGGGAGGTAGCTGTACCATCAACAGACTCATAAAATTTAGTGGGAATGGAAGGATTCAATTTGGACATGTTGAGCTTGTGGAGGTGGAAGGGTATCCACATGGATATGTACAATGGGAAGCTGGAAATACCAGACTGGAGTTCTGGGGAAAGGTTCAGAATAAAGATGGAGACTCCACAGTAATAGATATAGAATTAATCATAGATTTAGAACCAGAAAGGGTCAACACAGGTCACCTACTTTTATAGGTGAGGAAACTATTTCAGGAAAGTTAAATGACTTGTCCAGGGTCATACAGTTAGTAAATATCAGAAGCAGAATTTGAACCTAGATATGCTTGACTCTAAATCCAAACCTTTACTCACTCTACTAAATTGGATGGTGGGAAATGACTTCATGTGAAGAGACTAGTTGGCAGGTGTTTGGCATAGTCCTGATAATGCATAGTGGTCATAGTGACAGAGGAGATTCTATGGGAGACACATTGTGAAGGCAGAATTCATAGGACTTGGAAACTGAGTGGATGTGGAAAGTGAAGGAGAGGGAAGGTAACAAAAATCATTTTAAGATTTCTGGGCATCTAGGTAACACAGTAGATAGATCACTGGCCACGGAATCAGGAAGAGCTGAGGTTAAATCTGGCCTAGACACTTACTAGCTGTATGACCTAGGCAATTCATATAACCCCTATCGCCTCCAAAACAAAATGGAAAATAAAAAGATTTCCATGGGACCAAAGGTAGGGAAAATGGTGGTGTGGCTTATAGAAGTAGGGGAGTTGGGTGAAAGTTGTGGTTTGAGACCAAAGGATGACTAAAATTTGGTTTTAGATACATCAGTCCTGGACAGAAAAACTGGTGCTGTGCTGATAAATGGCCCTCAAGACCCTTTTGCTGGGGACCCACCCAACCTTCATTTCCTCTCGGACTCAAGTTCATTTGAAATAAAGATCAGATCAGGCTTTTGTGCTGGTGTTCTCCAGCTCCCTTCTCTCTTGACCTAGCTTGCCAGGTCACCTGTCAGAGCAATGACTGATGTTAGTGTTGAGTTGTGGCCTAGATCTGACTCATCCACTGTGTTGAAGCTAGCCTGATGACTCACTGCCTTTGGTGAGCTTCCGGACAGGTCACGATCGGGTAGAGGGTCCCTGAGGGAGAAGGGTGACTAGGGGAAGCAATCAGTATGGTCCTCCTACCCTTTGTGTGTGTGTGTGTGTGTGTGTGTGTGTGTGTGTGTGTGTGTGAGTAGGCATGGTCTATGGTGGGGGGAGGGGAAGCCTGTGTTAGAAACTCTGCTCTTGATCAACATATTCAGAGTTGTCAGCATCTCTACCCTAAGGGGTCAATGGTACTGATTGCTTAAGAGGTACTCTATCTGAATCCTGGATTGTCTTTTTCCTGCAAAGCCACATGATTCATTCTCTCTCTCTCTCTCTCTCTCTCTCTCTCTCTCTCTCTCTCTCTCTCTCTCTCTCTCTCTGTATATGTGTATGTGTGTGACAGAAAAAGAGAAAACAGACAGATATATAGATGCAGAAGTCAAGAGACAGAGAGACATACAGAGACAGAGAGACAGAAAAAGTAGAGACAGACAGAAACAGACATAGAAATTGAGATGCAAAGAGCCAGATTTAGAGACAAAGAGAGAGTCAAAAACCAATAGTGAGACAGAGAATTAGAGATGAAGACACACAGAAAGAAATAGAGAGAGAGCAACAACTGTCCACTGAGCAGACACAACATGGCTTCCACTGCTTGTGGCAGCACAGGGAGAATAGGAACTGAGCCTGGGGGATGGAGATAGCAAGTCATAGAGATCAGAAGCAAATGCTGTTTTCAAACCTAGTGGTAATGCTGGGTTGAGTCCAGTGAATTTAACTTCTTCTGGAGGAACTTGCCACTGCTTGTAGCTGCACCCCCCAGAGCCTCCACACAGTTGGAAGTAGAAGGGTAGGTGACAAACAGGAGACACCGACAAATCACAGGTATTAGTTGGCCATTTGTTAGAACATGGCCTCTTTTATTAATTTTTATTATTATATTAATATTATTAATTCATTAGATCGTGAGTTCCTTGTGGGCAGGGACTGTCTTTTGCCTCTTTTTATACCCCTAGAGCTTACTTAGTACAATCATTGACACATAGTAGGTACTTAATTAGTATTTCTTAACTACTATCTTTCTATATAGTTGGTTACAAGCCTCTTCCTGATCGTCTCCTTGTGGTTGGGCTCTCTCTTGTGTCATTTCCTATACCTGGTCATGGGTATTTGTAAGGGCATACAAATAACATTGTTCCAAGAGGTTAACATATGATCCAGGCTATATCCACTTACCCTGATTCTTGCATAATGTAGGGATGGAGTGACTGAGCCAAGGATCACTTACTTTTTCTTTGTAACCAAAGCAAGTTAAAATAGGAAAGTTTGTCCCATTCAAAGGTACATTAGGGAAATGCAAGGCCTGACTTCTGGTACTGGAAGATTTAGAGATTAATGATGTATAATTGTGACTTTTCTGTGGGATTGAGAACCTTGAAAAAACCTTACTCTGAAAATCACTAAAGAGGGTTTTCTTGCTCATATGCTAACTAAGAAAAAAAAAAAGGCCAGGGCTTATTTTCCCACTTGTCACCACCCAAGTATTTTCCTTTATCCTTTCTTTTTAATTTGGATCAGCCTATAACTCTCTCCTTTTCTTTCTTTCTTTCTTTTTTTTTTAGGGAGGCAATTAGGGTTAAGTGACTTTTTCAGGGTCACACAGCTAGTAAGTGTCAAGTGTCTGAGGCCAGATTTGAACTCAGGTCCTCCTGAATCCAAGGCCGGTGCTGTATCCACTGCGCCACTCAGCTGCCCCTATCACTCTCTCTCTCTCAAAATACTCAATTGACCTTGTGATCTAAGGATTTGGGACTTCCCTTTATTGATGCATATTGTAAGCCATGAACATTTGCCCATCCTATGCTACTCTTGTCCTTGTCCTCCCATAAGTTTTCTGCAAGGAACTTTTTCTTGCCATTTTGAAGGTACCACTGGAATACAATAGCAAATCCCTTTATTTCCCCCTCCCCTTCCCCTGACACATGACTTTTTGTCCTCTTTCTTATCACACATTTCTTTGATAACGTCTTTCATTCCTGTTCTTTTAAGTTCCTCACTGGTTATATGTTGTAATCTGTTCATACCAAAATGTGTCTCTCCCTTGTCTTTTGTGTGTTAGTAATTTTTTTTCTATTTCTGTCATATTCCACATATTGTTTTTTTTCTTTTCTAAAAAATTTCATTTATTCATTTATTTTAGTCATTCATTCATTCATCTATTTATTTGTTTTCTTTATTAGAACTTCCTCCCAAGTTATATGTAAAAATAAATTTTAACATTAAGTTTTAAAACTTTGTGTTCCAAATTCTCTTCTTCCCTCCCTCTCCTTCCCCTCCCCCTTTAAGAACTCAAGCAATTCAATATAGGTTATACAGGAGCAGTCATGCAAAATATTTTCACATTAGTGAGATTGTGAAAGAAAACAGACAAAACAACTTTAGAAAAAGGAACTAACACAAAAATTATAGTTCAATGTGTATTGAGATACCACCAGTTCTTTCTGTGTAAATGCACTGCATTTTTCATAAGTCTTACAGAGTTGTCTTAGATCATTGCATTGCTGAAAATAATGAAGTCATTCACAGCAGATTATCTTTTTTTTTTTTTTTTTAAGTGAGGCAATTGGGGTTAAGTGACTTGCCCAGGGTCACACAGCCAGTAAGTGTTAAGTGTCCGAGGCCGGATTTGAACTCAGGTACTCCTGACTCCAGGGCCGGTGCTCTATCCACTGCGCCACCTAGCTGCCCCACAGCAGATTATCTTAAAATATTGCTTTTATTTTGTATACAGTACATTTCACTTTGCATCAGTTCATGTAGGTCTCTCCAGGCTTTTCTGATAGCATCCTGCTCATCATTTCTTACAGCACAATAGTGTTCCATCCTAATCTCATGCCACAATTTGTTCAGCCATTCTCAATTGATAGGCATCACCTCAATTTTGAATTCAATTTAAAAAAAAAAATCTCTTTTAGGATACCAACCTAGTAGATTCCACATATTGTTGCTACAATGCAATACTAAGAGATTGTCATAATTACATTGTTGGGCCTGCATTTTCATGGAAAGCTTGGGGTCATTAGAGGAGCTCTGAAATTTCCCAAAGGCTATCTAGCCCACTCCATTCCTATGGATCAAATATTGAGATTATCTACCTAACTGCATATCATAATATACAAAAATGCATTATACACTTGGTATTTCTCATGTGGATGGTCAAGGTGAACTCATTTGAGTGGTTACCCATGTCTTCTAGGAGGCCCTACATTCCAGGAATATTCTAGAACTGGATTCAACCAACCCAAAGCTACAAAAAAACTTACTGTCTATAGAAAAATTCTGTTCAACTTGGACTCTATGCAGTATCTTTGCCATCACTATGGCAACCACCTTTGGCAAGCATATATCTACCTCTTTTATGCCTTATCTGATATTTATGATCAGAAGGTTATAGAACAGGGTTATTTCTATTGTTATTTCTCTCAAGTAATCTTGAATGGTTTTGATGTTTAGGCAGAAGAAACCTTATTTGAAAAGAACTTTTAAGGCATTATTTTTCTCTACCAGATCGAATGCTTTTTCATAATCAACAAGCAATAAGCACAATGGGATCTTATATTTTCTGCATCTTTTATTCAATTTTGAAATGGCAAAACTGTGGTCTGTTGTTATAGAGCACTTGAAAAAAGCTCATTTATTTGATACTAATACCATTATCAAAGATACTATAGATTGTTGTATAGGGACTTACATAAAATTTTTATTTAGGTGGGACAGTAGGCTTATAAATTGAGAGTTATTCATGGTGGCTTTTGGGATATTAATAAGGTCTGATTTTTCCCCACACTTTCAAGTATCTTAAATATCAATTCTTCAGTTGCTCTCATAATTGTCTCTTCCAGCACAGACCTCTTCTTGGTCCAATGAGACTGCTTTTCCTGTGTTTATTTTCTCTAATGCCATTTAAACCTCCTCTATAAGTACCTCTGGAAGTGGCATTAATGTCCAAGTGCATGTGGGATGTATTTATTTGTTGGTGAAAACAGTTTGTTGTAGTTTTGTTTACAGATCTTTTCCATTTTTTCCTTCTATTTGTTTTCCTTCTGCTATCATCATCCTGAAATTCCTTTGAGATGTTTTTGTTTAGTTGGCTCTCTTGCTGAGCCTCTATTAATTCCCCTCACACCCTTTCAATGGCTTCTCTTTGCTTTATGAGATGATAGTGTTTGTAATCTTCCATCATCCCTCTTCATAAGATTTTACAAACAAGTTGATATTCTAAACTAGTTTTGTTTTTGGCTAGTATTTCTTTCTGGTTGGAAAGTAAATCTATATTTGCTAACTAAGGTGCTTTTTTGGCTTGTTTGGTCTGCTAGTTTTGGCAGTAGACCTTCTGTATGAGATATAATAAATATTGTCCTTGGAAGCAACCTGATACATTGGAAAGAGTAGTGATTCTGGAGTCAGAGGACTTGGGTTCAAGTCCTAATACTGATGTTTACCATCCAGGAGACCATGGATAAGTCACTTAAACTTTCTAGGTTCCAATTTCATCATCCATAAAATAAGAGAATTGGACCATATAGCCTCTAAGGTAACTTCCAACTCTAGATATATGATCACATAATAATTTCTGAGTTCCATTTATTGTTGTTCAGTTGTTTCATTTATGTCTGACTCTTTGTAACCCCATTTTGGGTTTTCTTGGCATAGATACTAGAGTAGTTTGCCATTTCCTTCTTCAACTCATTTTACAGATGAAGAAACTGAGGCAAACAGGATTAAGTGACTTGCCCAGGGTCATACAACTAGAAAGTATCTGAGGTCAAATTTGAACTCATGTCTTCCTGACTCTTGGCCTGGTTCTCTATCTAGTGCACCACTTAGTTTCCCCATTTACTGTTTCTAATTGTTTCCTTCTTTGATTACTTGACTTAGCATATCCTGATTTAATTTCTCATCCTTTCTTCAGTCTCACCCTGTTTTACTTTCTATCTATCTTACACACTGAAACCAGATTTACTTTCTTTTTGCCCAGACCTATGATTACATAAGTGGAATTTCATCAGTATTTTTGTTTTCCCCTGCTGTAGGAAATGCCTTGGGTAATACAGATCAACAGCTCTCCTATAACATAAAATAGGGCATTGAGAAGCTGAGTAGCTTGCCCTGGTCATAAAACTAGTATGTGCCAGAGACAAAACTTGAGGTCATCCTGCCTCCAGGCCAAGCCTGCTTGCCTTTACACCATTGCTGCTACATCAGTATTCCAAAAAATGCCCCTATAACCATAGCCTAGCATTCAAAGCCCTTTACCATCTGGATCCAACTCAGATCCTCAATCTCAATTTAAGCAATTCCTTCACATGAATACTCTGCCTCTATAATATTGTTCTTTCTGCTCTCTGAACCTGCTATAGCATGTGTTCATAAAGCCTCATGGTAGATAGCACTGTGCCATATGCATAGCCCTTGATTAATAATCATTCACCAAACAATAATGCATGAAGTAGAGAGATTTCATGCCTCACTTCAGTGCCTCATCATGCTGTGGAGGAGACTATGGATTATC
This sequence comes from Dromiciops gliroides, assembly GCF_019393635.1. Taxonomy (NCBI): domain Eukaryota; kingdom Metazoa; phylum Chordata; class Mammalia; order Microbiotheria; family Microbiotheriidae; genus Dromiciops; species Dromiciops gliroides. Next base: position 493,694,975 of record NC_057863.1, read on the forward strand.
AATGGTTTTATGGATAGAATGTCAACTTTGACTGCTCATACATAGGCAGAACAACGTTGAGTGTAGGCTCATAGCTGAGTTCTGGGTCTTCATCTAAAGACTAGCCTGACTAAGTTGAATGAGAGGCTCATGCCCCAGACAATTACCAGATGATGACTTCTTTTTCAGTTACATGAAACTATATGGTCAAAACATGATGTGATAGAGAGAGACAAGATTTGGAATCAAAAGGTTTGTATTAAAACTCTAGATTTGACACTTACTACCTAAATGACCTTGACCAAGACATTTTATTTCTTTGGGACCCAGATTTTTTCATCTGTAAAATTACAGGGGTTAAAGAAAGTGAACTTCTAACTCCTAACTCTAAACTTATCATCCCATGATCCACTAAGACAGTGGCTCTTAACCTATTTTGTGTTATGGACTTGATGTGCAGACTGGTGAATTCTATGTATCCCTTCTCTGGAGATTGCACATAAAATCAAATACAAAAGTTTATAAAGGAAATCAATATGTTAAATATGGTTATAAAATGTTTTAAAAAATATTCTGTGGACCCCAGGTTAAAAAGGAAACAAATGTGTACTAAGGCATTATGACTTTGCAATCTCCATTAGTTGATGGAGAGCCTACATTGATAGTAGAAAAGAACCTCAAGATATCAAAGAGGTAACACAAGAGATAGAGATATTTGGTCACTTCTACACCTTCCTGGTGACTTTCTATTTTTGAATAACTCTACAATGATTCCCTACCCTTGCTTCACCATCTCTTTGAAATATGGGGACAATAGGGAGATCCGTAGTAGGGACATACCTAACCAAGCAATTCACCATCCTCAAGAAAGCAAATTTGTTCTTGTTTTCATCAAGCCTGAAAAGGGCAGCATATCCATGCATGGTCTCTTTAGCCAGCCAACTGCTCTTCCCATTTTCTGCTTCAATAGACAAGCCCCCTCACTGGGCAGGGGCTGCCAAAAAGTACTGAGTGCAGGGCAAAAGATAGATTCTCTTGGCTAAGATAGGGCCAGAGCCAAGTAGACCTCATTTGCTTGTTCAGCACACTCTTGTGATTGCCACTTTTTTGTTTTGTTTTCTGAAAGCAGAAATCCTTCCTTCAGCCAGGGCTGCACAGCCCAGGGGAAGTGGAAGAAAGTGGGATCAGGAGGGGTGAAAATATTTTGGCAAATCATTCACCTGCTCTCCTTTTCAAGCCCTGAATTTAAAGTACCCAAGCTACACTAGGATATATTATTAAGGGCATAAACATAAGTGATATGAGGTTTTGCTATATAGTCTAGCATCCTCTGGGACTCTTTCCATCTTGAGATTGTCCTAGGATTAAGTAAATAACTTCACATTGGTTTAATTAAGCCTAATAGACTCATTAGTCCAATCTTAGCACTTTTCCCCAAGAGAATGATGGTCAAAAGCTCTGAAGCATTTTCTTTTATTAGGAAAAGTCTTTTTGCTTTCTAGCAGGAGATCTGGACTCAGCTTCTGGGACACACAGACATTCTCAGTTTCAGATAACTTTCCCTAGTTTTAGTTTGATTTCTTGAATTAAAGACCATTTCTTCAGATTTCCTCTGTTCCTTGAATTATTTTTTTTTCTGTAAATGACTCTTCCAGATGCATGATCATTTTTGTTCATGTCTACAAAGCTGGTCCTGTGAGCAGGCAGAGTTTGTGGTATGATCTGAAGGGTACTTTCAAGGTCTCCAACCCTCTGTAAAAAAAAAAAAAAATCCCAGACTGACTTGGGAAATTCTACCTTTTGAAATCTGTTTCCTTGGTTCATGGCTTTTTAAGCCTCTTATCAATCGATCAACACATATTTATTGATGTGATACAATTAATCATATATTTGCAGACTTGGAAGAGACCTCAAAGGTCATTTCATTGACACCCTATGTGAAATAAGCATTCCATCTACACCATTCCTGATTGCTAAATTGAACTGAATTGAGCAGTCCTGTCTCTATCAGCTACCCTCAGACCAATGCTTTCTAATGATAGAGAACTTGCTACATCTTGAAGCAAGCAGAACATTCTATTTTTGGACAGTTCTAATTGCACCCTACCACAAATGCCCATTTAAAAAACAACCATAGATATACCCCCAAAGATGCCATAAGTCTTAGAGTCATGGTTTGTGAAAATCTCCAAAAAGGAAAAAAAAGGAAATTCAACAATTCAATAGGCAATAGGAAAATGCAAAACAGATTTCATATTGTCACATAGAGGCCCTCAATAAAAGCTTGTTGATTGATTAAGCCATAGCATGTTACCAATAATGACTTGCATGAGAGCCATATAATTAATATTTCAATGGATTCATGATCTCATTAATGTACTTATTACATTAATCATTTCATATCACAACCCATGTGTACCTTCTGATCCCATGTGAGTCTTGCCTATGCCTTAGCATCCTCAACCACCCTTTTCTGTCACTGTCATTCCACTACTATTGTGGAAGTCAAAGGACTGAGGACCATTTAAAAATGTCTTGTTTATCATCATTATCATCATTAAAAATATCAGGTATTTTACATAAAGATTTAAGATTTTCTAAGCACCTTCCAAATATTATTTAATTTTGTCTTTACAACATTCCTGAAAGGTAGGTGCTATTATTATTCCATTTATAAGATGAGGAAACTGAGTCAGACAGAAATCAAATGCCTTGCTCAGGGTCATATAACTAGTGAATGTCTGAAGCTGGATTTGAACTCAGGTCTTACTGACTCCAAGTCCAGTGCTCTATCCACTGTGCCAAGGTGCCAAACTGACTAGCTTATGTTCTACAGGCCAAAATTGAAGAATCCAAGGTCACCTCCATGCCCAGATGAAGAACAGAATAGAACTTTGGAAGATGTGATATATGTCTCTATCTCTACCTCTATCTCTATATCTAATCTCTACCTCTATCTCTATCTTTATCTCTATATCTAATCTCTATCTTTAGCTCTATCTCTATATTTATATCTATATCTATATCTAGCCACTCTTTGGTTTCTTGCTCATTATTTCATTTTAAATAGAAATTCTTCTAGTTGATAATATTCATGCCTACATGTATTTCTCAAAGTGGATAATTGTTTTGGGAAGTCCCTCTGTCTCTGTTCTACTTTTTCTGCTTTGTTTACCATCTGGATTACTGATTCTTCTTCAGATGGAGAGTAGAAACTCAATCCAGTACTTTTAGAATTTCTAATAGGAAAAGAGGAATTTTCAAGGAGTATATACATATTTGATGATTGTTTGTGGAAACAACACAAACCTAGCAAACTTTTTGGGTTACTGAAGAGTTTTAGAACTTGGCTCACCAGCAGTGAGCAAGACCTTCAGTCCCCGAGTCTTTCCACAGGTAACTGCCATAGCAAAATGTTTGATTCTTATGCCTGACTGATGTGCTTTCTGTGGGCTCTGCCTACCAGAGTCTTCTAACTATTTATATTAAAGAATATTTTGGGCCTGCTCTTTAAGTTAGCTACTTTGACCAATACTTATCAGATCCTTGCTGACTGTTGCCCACATGACCCTAGTGCAGCCAAAAGCTACTTTCAGCAGTTACCTTTTAGGGTCAATGAAAAAAATGTGCCTGGAGTGAAAGATTTAGATAGGGTAATATTAGGAAGCAAATCTAGAAAGGTACGATTGGGGCCAGATTGTGTAAAGCATTCTTTATAAATGTCAGGCTAAAGAAATGTGAATTGTATCTTATAAAGAATGGGAAGTCATTGAAAGTTTTTGATAAGGGAAATGAACTAATCAAAAATAGTATTTTAGGAAGACTAATCTTTGTGCAGGATGGGTTTAAGGCTGACAGAATGGCTATTTAGGAAATTATTACCATAATTCAGAGAATTTGTCATGGGGCTTAATAAATGTTTATTAAATTGAGGTACTAAATGTATGTATTTGCTAAAATACAAATCCTCTGGGATGGTAAAAACATCTTTTTTTTGAATGGCCCTATATAATTATGTGGTTTAGGGTAAGGAACATAGACTTGAAGTCATGAGACCCAGGTTCAAGTCTAAATAAACTTGCTCTGTGACTAAACAAGTCATTGATTAATAATAGCTAATGTTTGTTATGGTATATTAAAAATGTATGAAGGACTTTAATATGTTATCTCATTTAATTATCATAAGAAGCTTCCTTCAAGGCCCAGCAAAATACTGTCTTCTCCCCACTTGATCAATAGTCAAAAAGATAAGAACAGGCAGTTTTAAGAAGAAGAAATCAAAGCTATGTATAGACATATGAAAAAATGCTCAAAAGCACTATTGATTAGAGAAATGCAAATTAAAACAAATCTTAGGTGCCACATCACACCTGTCAGATTGGCTATTATGACAGAAAAGGGATATGATAAATTGGAGGGCATGTGGAAAAATTGGGACATTAATACACTGTTGGTAGAATTGTGAACTAATTAGACCATTCTGGAGAACAAGATGGAGATATGTCCAAAGGGCGATGATACTGCATATCTTTTGACCCCAGCAATAGTACTGCTAGGTTTGTACCCCAAAGACATGAAAGAAAAAAGAAAGGAACTTACATATACCAGTATATTTATAGCAGTTTTTGTGGTGACAGAGAATTAGAAATTGATGGGATGTCCATTAATTGTGGAATGGCTGAACAAGTTGTGATATGATTGTGATGGAATATTATTTTGCATAAGAAGTTATGATCATGGTAGTTTCCAAAAAATCTGGTAAGACTTATTTGAACTGATGTAAGGTGAATTGAACAGAACCAGGAGACTGCTGTACATAGTAATAGCAATATTTTATGAATGACTTAGCTATCCTGAGTAATACAATAATACAAGACAATTCCAAAGAACTTATGATGAAAAAAGCTATCCATCTCAAGAAAAAGAAATGATGGATTCTGAATGCTGATTGAAGTATTCTGTCTTTTAAATGTGTATTTTTCTTGGGTTTTTTTTTTTGGTCTATGTTTTCTTTTTCAACATGGCTAATATGGAAATATGTTTTATATGACTTCACATGTATAATCTATATCAAATTGCTTGCCTTCTTAAAGGCAGGGAGAGAAGAGAGGGAGAGAATTTAAAATGTAAAAGTTTATAAAAGAATATTAATTGGGGCAGCTATGTGGCACAGTGGATAGAGTACCAGCCCTGGAGTCAGGAGGACTTGAGTTCAAATCCTGCTTCAGACACTTAACACTTACTAGCTGTGTGACCCTGGGCAAGTCACTTAACCCCAATTACCTCACAAAAAAAAGAATATTAATTTTTATGTGTAATTGAGAAAAAATAAAAAATATCTTGTCTTCTATGAGAAAACTTTCCAAATTTATCTTCATTCTAGTCTTTTCTTCTGTTGATTATTTCCTGTTTATCTTGTGTATAGGTTGTTTGTACATAGTTGTTTAAATGTTATCTTCCCATTACAAAATGCAAAATAGACAATTTTGACTTTATAAAATTAAAAGTTTTTTGCACAAACAAAACCAGTGAAACCAAAATTATAAGGAAAGCAGAAAACTGGGAGGGGGGATGGATTTTGCAACAAGTATCTTTGATAAAAGCATTTTTCAAATATATAGAGAACTGAGTCAAATTTACAAAAATACAAGTCATTCCCCAATTGATACATGGTCAAAGGCTATGAACAGACAGTTTTCAGACAAAGAAATCAAAGTTAAATATAGTCATATAAAAATGATTTAAATCACTATTGATCAGAGAAATGAAAATTGAAACAACTCTGAGGTACCACCTCACTCCTATAAGATTGGCTAATATGACAAAAAAGGAAAATGTTGGATGTTGAAGGGGATGTGGGAAAACTGGGACACTAATGCACTGTTGGTAGAGTTCACAATTCTGGAGAGTAATTTGGAACTATGCCCAAAGGGCTATAAAAGTGTGCATATTCTTTGATCCCGCAATATCACTGCTAGGTCTGTACCCCAAAGGCATCAAAGAAAAAGGAAAAGAACTTATATGTACAAAAATATTTATGGAAGCTTTTTGTGGTGGCTAAGAATTGGAAATCAAAAGAAGGCTCATCAATTGGGGGATGGCTAAACAAGATGTGATATATAATTTTGGGGGGGGGCAGGGCAATTGGGGTTAAGTGACTTGCCCAGGGTCACATAGCTAGTAAGTGTTAAGTGTCTGAGGCCAGATTTGAACTCAGGTACTCCTGAATCCAGGGTCGGTGCTTTATCCACTACGCCACCTAGCTGCCCCATTGTGGTATATAATTTTAATAGAATATTATTATGCTATAAGAAATGACAAGCAGGATGATTTCAGAAAAACAAAACAAAACATGGAAAGACTTATATGAACTGAGGCATAGTGAACTGAATAGTACCGGGAGAACATTGTGTTTAGTAACAACAATATTGTTCAATGAAGAACTGTGAATGACAACTATTCTCAGCAATACAATGATGCAAGTTCTAGCCACCTCCAGAGAAAGAACTAATATTGATTGAAAACAGACTGAAGCATGCTATTTCTCACTTTCACCTTTTTTAAAATTCAAGCCTTCTAGTACAAAATGACTAATATGGAATTTTCTTTTTACATAATTGTGTATGTTTAACCTATATCTGATTGCTTACTGTCTCAGGGAGGGGGTAGGGCAGGAAGGGTAGAATTTGGAACTCAAAACTTTAAATAAAAATGTTAAAATAAATAGTTATTGAGAGCAAAAAAAAAAAGTTGTCTCCCATATGAGATTGTGAACTCCATGAGTACAGGGACTGTCTTTTGCCTTTCTTTGTATCATCAATGCTTAACACGCTGACTGGCACAAAGTAGGTGCTTATTAAATAATCATTGACTGACAATTCTGTGAGATAGGTGCTACTATAATCCTGGGGAAGAAATTTAGGGGGAGAGAAGATAATTAACTTGCCCAGGGTCTCAGGGCTAATAAGTATCTGAGGCAAGATTTGAAATCTGGTCTTCCTGATTTGATTGATCTTACCCACCAAGTGCCCTTTCCTTATTTTCTTTGAGTATCAGTTTCCTTATTTGCAAAAAGGTGATGATGGGGCAGCTAGGTGGCGCAGTGGATAGAGTGCAGGCCCTGGAGTCAGGAGTACCTGAGTTCAAATCCAGCCTCAGACACTTAACACTTACTAGCTGTGTGACCCTGGGCAAGTCACTTAACCCCAATTGCCGCATTTAAAACAAAAAGGGTGATGATGATGCTTATTCTGCCTCCTTCACAGGGTTGTTGTAAGACAAATGCTTCCTAAACTTTAAATCAGTATATAAATGTATGTGGTCATTAAAGTATGCTGCCAGATTATGTGTATGGTACCTTCTTCCATAGAAGGTAAATTCCTGCAGTCTTTGCTATTGGGAGATGCTGAGGCTGGTGGGAGTGCTGAGCTGAAGTGGGGCTAAAGCTGATAACATGTCTGCACTAACTGGCTTCAGTATGATGAATCCTGGAAAGTGGGTACCATTAGGCTGCTTATGAAGGGGCAAACCAGCCCAAGCAGATCAAAATTTGCATGTCAATTAGCAATGGGATTGGCCTATTGCACTTCTAGCCTAAGTGATAGGGAGACTGGGGGTGGGGAGGAAAGGAGGGAGAGAGAGAACTATTTGAATGTAGGACCACTTTATTTTTTTCTGTTTGGGTACTCCCTCATTACCTGGTACATTGTTGTTGTTTGGCCCTTTAGGTTGTATCTGAATTTGTGACCCCATTTGGGGTTTTCTTGGCAACAATATAGGAGTAGTTTGTTACTTCCTTCTCCAGCTCATTTTACAGATGAGGAAACTGAGGCAAACATGGTGAAATGACTTGCCCAGGGTCACAGAACTAGTCAGTGTCTGAGTTTTCCTGACTCCAGGCCTGGTACTCTATCCACTGTGCCACCCAGCTGCCCTGTCACAGAGGGAGTACTTACTACATGTTTGTGGAATTGAATTTGTTGAATTGGATGAGGTACCATTGGATGACACTGGTAGCTCGTTATGGAAATACCTAGGTTATCAATAATGACAATTATCACATAATTACAAAGCTGCTTCTCTCCTCCTCCTATACCAAGAATGGAGAGTAGTTCTGTCCAACAGAAGCTGTGTTCTATTCATTCAACATGTGTGCCTGTTGAAGGGAGCCTTCTCTTGACTTCCCAGTATGGAAATACTGGCAGATTGTTCCCTTTGCTTTTGTGTAGACTGGAAGGAAAAGCAGAATCCAGGAGGTAGAAAGAGAGACTCTTTTTGCTTTGTTCAATGCATGGTGAAAAAGGCAGAGAAGAGAGTGGCACATTTATCAAGTGCTTTCATGAATCTTTGTTAAGAACTCTGGCTCTGCTCCGTTTGCTCAGTGGTACCCATTATCTCCCAGGGCCTCCAAGCCCAGAAGGGCTCTTCTCCAAGCTTGATTGTCTTCTAATCTCACTTGCTCTGGCCTTTTTCCCTAGGGCTTCATTGACACTTTCAAAGTCTAGTCTTGGGAGACCATGGGAACCAGCCATCCAGCTCTAAATGGACCTCAGTCCCTTGTAGCCAGAGTTGCCATGGGCCAAACTCTGGATGGTTTTTAAGTTTCCTGCCAGGACTTGGCAATAGCAGCAGGAACCAAAGCCTTGAGCTTCTCTGCAATGGGGTTGGAAAGTTCCCAAGTGCAGGCTCCCATAGGAGGTTCAGATTATGTTAGAAACACTGGGGAAATTGTCATTCTTGAATTATTTTGATATCTGGCCCCTACCTCCCTCAACAAGAAAACAACCTGGACATGTTCTGTGGGAAGCAAAGTTCCCATAGAGGTCACTGTCTTTGTTCTCGGAGAGGTGCTGGTGTTTGGGGTACCCTGATTTCCCGTTGTATCTGATAGCTAGAGAGAGACTGCCCAGATTATTCCAGTATTTTAAATAGGAGGAAAGCAAAGGTAAGCAACCTTAGGGTAGTGGAAGGAACACTGAATTTGAGATCAATAGTCCTCTGTTTAAGTCTCAACTCTGTTATTTCCTGCTTGTCTTTGGAAATCCACTGACCTCTCTGGGTTTCATTTCCTGCATAAGGTTGTGAAATAGATATCAAGGGATCCTGATGGGCAGCAGGAGTTTGAACTTGGAGGGTTAGGACTAGGCTCAGCAATCCTTCCAACTCTTTGCTATGTATGGGTGGGGTGAACTATGAGAACTAGGAGGGTGAGACATCAAGCTGTGATCAATAGTGTTTGCTATCAAGGAGGTTTCAGAGCAGGAAGCAATATGGGGTTTTGCACTGAATACTGTAATGAGTGAAAACTTACCAAGGCTATAAATAGGAAAAGGGGTGGGGGGGACCATAGTCTGTGCAAGTGGGACAGGAAAGTAAGCACTCCCTAGAGATCCAGGAAACAAAATCTGAGTGGCAGTAAGGAACATCTGTACATAGAAAATAGCCATTTCCTTGTCTAAGAGCCCCATGGAAAGAGCAATTTCTATCGACATAGGTTAACATAAAAGGCAAGGCTGATGTGGGTGGGGCAGTAACCAGCCAGCCACCAGGAGTAGCTATTTCTAATTACTCCCAAATGTTACTCATTAGGAGCAAGGCAGTGGCTAGGAAGGCCTAATTCAGGTAATTATTATACCAGACCACTTCATTCTGGAGAAAACAGAATGATTTAGATTGTGTCACAGCAGGGGAATTCTAGCTCACAGGTTTGGGACAGATGCATAGAAGTAGGGCAGCTTTTGTACCAGTGCTTGTCTTGGGGTTCAATCCATCTCTATTCGTGTGTGTCATAGGGATTAACATTCAGGGATTTCCTTCAACAGGGATCAGAGCCTATAAGTTTTACTTGTGTATTTGTGCTGGAGGGAAGAGGAACATTCTCGGTGGAAACTCATTCTGTCTTGAGCTGTCTGTGGCTTGTGGCTTCAAGACTGCAAGGGACTCTGCCTCTTTAAGTCACAGAGGGACCCAGCTTAGGATGATTGGGTCCTGCTTACCAGAACTTACTTAGTTGAAGCTTTTTCTACTATTAACCAGGAAAGGCAGAGTTGATCAGTCAAGGAAGAATTGATCAGTCAAGGCAGAATTGATCAGTCAAGGCAGTTTGTGATGAGCTGGGAAGCCAAACAGCTGGGATGGGAATATTAGGAACTCGAGCCAAGTTGGACTGAGGGATGGACTGGTTAATCAGAAGAGAGACCAGGAGAAGGAAGAGGAAGAGACAAGGTCAAGCAGTAATTTCTCCCTGAAAATCAAAACAATTCAGGTTTGAGAGGTTGGGAGAGACTGCATGCTGTGTCCATACAGCTGGTGTTTTGGCCCAATTCTCTTTGATTTGGGGGTCTATCTGTATAAGACACACCCTTTCTTGCAGCATCAGTTTATTGGAAGCCGGCAGCCTCAATGCTCTTAATCCATCTGAAAAATGTCAATTTTATTGTAAAGCTGGGTTTTGGGACCAAGTAGATGACTCTGATTAATCTCCATGTGATTAATTTCTTAGGCCAGAAATACAAAAATGCCACTCAATCAATAAGCATTTATCAAAGCACCTACTATGTGCCAGACACTGTGCTAAGCACTGAGGATACAAAAAAGAGGTAGAAGACAGTTCTTGCCCTCAAGAAGCTCATAATCTCATGGGGGAGACAAACAAATATATACAAGCAAGTTATATAGAGGATATATAGGAAATGATTAAAGAATTAAGAGAGATTGGGAAAGGCTTCATATAGAAAATGGTATTTTAATTATGATTTGAAGAGAGCCAGAGAATCCAGCAGTTAGAGATGATGCAAGAGAAATTCCAGGCTTGTGGGACAGTCAAGAGACAATACCTAGAACTGAAAGATGGAGTATCTTGTTTATAGAAGAGCAAGAAGGCTAATGTCACTGGATTCAAGAGTATTTATGTATTGAGAGAAGGAGGGAGAGGGGAGTAAGTTGCATGAAGACTGATAGGTAGGGAAGGGGAGGGCTAGGTTATGAAGGACTTTGAATGACAGGCAGGGTTTTGTATTTGCTTTATTTTTACCCTTGTATCCCCATCATTTAGCACAGTAACTGCCACATAGTAGGAATTTTATAAATGTCTGCTGATTGATTAATTAGGAGTTCTTTACACTGATTAAATCATATTTCTAGGTATCCTCTTCTAGATCCCTCTCCCCCAATAAAAACATTGCTTGTTAGAATTTATTATCTTTCCTTTCATGATATGTATAGCATATGTTTATTTAATAAATCAAAAGGAAAGAACATTGTTTTGTTTTGAAAATTTTGTGACCTATTCTGAGAGTCACCTGGACATGGATAGGGCTGAAACATCTCAAATCAGGTGGAGACAGTTGTTTCAAGGCTTCTAGACCCTCCAAACTTCAGCTGGAAAAGCAGTAAATTCATTCAAAACTCTTAGATATTTATCAAAACACTTTTATTTTTAAAGCAACAGTTTTCTTGAGAAGAAGTTTTCGATAATGGGAAAGAGCTTCCTTTCAGGCCCAGATCAGGTGTCATATCCTTTTGGAATCTGCTGTTTCTGATCCCCTTAGAGATCAGTACTTACTCCTTCTCCTCAAAGTATCATGTATATGCTTAGCTGTTTGCATGTTGTATCCAACTCATAGCAGAATGTAAGCCTACGTGGGGCAGAACTCCCATTGAGGTGCCATCTGTTTTATCTTTCAGAATTCTGCAAGGCCCTCCTGCTCCTTCATTTCTCCCTTTGCTTTCTTTCCTTCTTCCCCTTTGTTCCCTAACTTAGTGAATTCCAAGGATCTGTGCCTTATCACTGAAAAGCATATCTCATTTTACATTTGCATTTTAATTCAGTTCAATAAGCATTTATGCAACACACCTGTATGTGTTTCTCTAAATTAAGGGACAAATGACAGTCTTGGGGGGAAAGGAAAAAAACACCCCTTTAAACTCATTTTATTGTCATTGAAAGGTCCCCACAATTTGTCCAAATTTACCTTTCTAATTTGCTTTTCCATTATGTGCCAATACAAACCCTCAGTTCAGCAAAACACATCTATTTTCTGCTTGATGTAGGAAGTTGGGAGGGTGAGGACCAGGGCACATGGTCCCAGATGGAATTGTAGCTATAATGATCCAACAGTGCCTTTTCCAAGGACACTGAAGGTTAAAGGTTAAGTAAATCATCATTCTTTCTCCAGGTGTCCATACCTTCAGCCTCCCCAAATTGTTTTTTTTTTTTAAGAACATAGATATTTTGTGATGTTCCAGAGCATGCCAATAGCTTGAAGAAGAAAAGATTCAGATGGACACCAGAGCTCTTTTTAAGAGCTCTCCTGGAGAGGCCTGGTTAGACTTCTTCTGTTTGAATTTATACTAGGGAGGGGGCAGCTAGGTGGTGCAGTGGATAAAGCAGCGGCCCTGGAGTCAGGAGTTCCTGAGTTCAAATCTGGCCTCAGACATTTGACACTTAACCCCCATAGCCCCACCAAAAAACAAAAAACAAAAAACAAAAAACGAGAAAAAAAAAAGAATTTATACTAGGGGGCTGGACCAAGAACAATGAGTGAAGGTAGAAATTTAGAGCTCTCCAAAGTGAAATGGGCTCTTCTAGAAGTGGCCACTTTTCCTACCCTTGGAAGTCTTCAAGCAGAGATTAGATGAATGTTTGTTGAGCATATTGTATTAGGAATTCCTTTTGTTGATGGACTAGATACTAGGTGGCTCCTGAAATCTCTTCTCTCAAATTCTGTTAATTCTAATCCTCCACCCCAAGTGAGCTCTTCTCTTCTTTTATCTCCTTCCCTTCTCCACCCTTGTTCCCACGTTGTCCCAGTTTAAACAAACAAAGAGAAATTCAACCCTAGGACTCTTTCACATGCTTTCCTTCCCCATAATAGAAGTAAACAAAGTCATATTCCCTAAGGCAGAAATCCTATGAATAAGGTTTCTGAGGAGTCAAATCTCTAGGAAAGTTATTTTTTTGGTGACAGCATCTATTTTGCCTCCTGCCCCCTTTCCTGCTGCCAAGACTGATAAAACTTTGCATCCCTCCTGAGCAGCTGCTGCTGTTTGGTGCCACAGATGCGCCTGGAGCACATAGCATGTAGCTAGTGACATGTCAGAGCCTACTCATAGCATATGGCACAACTGCAGAACTTTAAGCAAGAAGGGGAGGGTGTGTGTGTGTGTGTGTGTGTGTGTGTGTGTGTGTGTGTGTGTGTGTGAGAGAGAGAGAGAGAGAGAGAGAGAGAGAGAGAGAGAGAGAGAGAGAGAGAGAGAGAGAGAGATCTTCTGGCATAAATAGATGCCATGTCTGAGTATATAGAAACTCAGGATTACACAAATTTAAGAATACTATCCAGGACTAAGCTATAACAACTGACATAGTGAACTTGGACATACTAGAGAGAGGGGGATGAATTTTTTTTTTAATTTTAAATTATCATGTAAATAGTAATATAAAATTAAAATATCTGCTTTTAAAATATTTGTATTTATTGAACATTCACTCAAATAGCAGAAATCATAGTAACTTACAGTAAAATTTTAAAGAAATATTTAAAAAATGTCTTGCATGATCTGGCATACCTGGTGTCAGCTGATCTGACTTCTTGTCTGTATTCCACCCTATTTTTGTTCTGTCTGATTCTCCATGACCCCATTTGGGGTTTTCTTGGCTAAGATACTGGAGTGGTTTGCCATTTCCCTTACCAGTTCCTTTTACAAATGAGGAAACGGAGCTAAACAGTGTTGAGTTAAAGTTTCTGAGGCCAAATTTGAACTCACCAAGATGAGTCTTTCTGTGACTCCAGGCCTGGCACTCTGTCCACTGCCTCCTCTTCCACACTATCTTTCCCCAATTTGATTGGTTTTCTTGGATCTTGATTTTTGTCTGTATCTTAGTCTTGGTTTGTGCTTTTGCCCTTTCCCCCAAGGGTATAAACTCTGCATGCCTGTCTTCAGACCTTCATCACCTTAAATATCGATGCTCTTAGGTTCTTCTCTCAGCTGCACCAGGCAGAGGGTTTGCATTTCTTTTATTAGACATCTTGGAGGCACGGAAGGATCTCTAGGTCACCATGTGGTCGCTATCTATTGCAGAGTTACTGCACCATCAAAGAAAGCTTGTCTTCCTCTCTACACCCCTCCAAAGCTTTTAGTCATCCTCTGAACACCGACAAATTATATTGAGGCCACCAATGACCTAATCAACAAATCTAAGGGCCCATTTTTAGACTTAGATTCCTGGATCATATGTTCAGAGTCTAGCCCAACTTCCTTATTTCCCAGGTGATGGAAGTAAGGCCAAGGGAGTCTGTGTCCTGACCCAAGTCACAGAGGTAGCATGTGTCTTCTGAACCAGTGTTCTTTCCTCTGGATCATGCTTCCCAGCCTGTGCACCTTGCCTTCTTTCTAGATGTTCTCCCTTCCCTTAGCTTCCTGGGGTTAAATTGAGTCTGAACTGTTTTTTTGCCAGCTAATACATTTACAGACCAGAGCACAGGTCAGGTGAGTACAGAACATGCCTCTCCTTAAATCATACCGCCTGGGGCCCTCTGAAGCTTGGGACACTGCATCCTGGAGGCAGGGCCCTCCTTTAAGAAGAGTGAAGAGTCAAGATATAGGTTGGCAAAATGAACAGACAGAAAAAAGATGTGGACCATGGAAAGTTTCTTTGGTGACAAGCATGATCAAAATACACCCTCAGAAGATAATAGAAGTCAAAGCTCCTATATCCAAAGCTTCCAAGAAAAATATGAATTGGTCTCAGGCCTTAGAAGCACTCCAAAAGGATTTTGTAGATAAATTAAGAGAGGTAGAGGGAAAAGTAAGAGACATAGAGGAAAAAATGGAAAGAAAAATGAGAGTTATCCAGGAAAGTCACACAGCTTGAAAAGCCAAATGGAAAAGTTCTATGAAGAAAATAATTGCTTAAGAATTAGGACTAAGGGGACAAAGCTAAAATGGTGGAGAGAAGCCAGCAAGTTGCCTGAGCTCTCCTGTGGTTCCCTCAAAAAGAACATTAAATAAAGCCTCTAAATGGATTCTGAAACTACAGAACCTACAAAAAGACAGAGACATAATCTTCCAACTTGAGATAATTTAGAAGACTTCAGGAAAGGTTGGTCTAACTCAGGCAAAAGGGAGAGCACAGCACAACTCAGCACAGTGCAGAGTAGCATGGAGGGAGTCTGGCCAAGTCAACAGGAGGTTCTTGGCCACAGCAGAGCAACTGAGGTCCCTTGATCCTGGCTCAGCAAGCTGGTGGCACAGTGGACCAGTTGTGAGATGTTCCAGCACCAGCTGAGAGGGCAGCCTGACAATTGGAGGGCCACCCATGGGACAGGTGCAACTGGGCTACGCCATCCCAGTGCCGGGAGCAAGCCCAGGTCAGTGAGGAATCCACGAGCCACAGAGGCCTCAGAGTAGAAAGCCAGTGACACAGCCCCTATTCCCCAGCACAAGAAGCTTGAAACAGTGACCCTTGTGGCCCAGGAGCAGACCTAAACTTTAAAAAATAAGCCACAATATGAGTAAGAAACAGAAGAGACCTCTTAACATTGAAAGCTTCTGTGTTGACAGAGAAGAGCTAAAAACAAACTCAGATGAGGATAATACTCTCAAATTGCCTACATGTGAAGCCTCAAAAAGGAAGATAAATTAGTCTCGAGACCAAAAAAGCCTTCTTGGAAGAGCTCAAAAAGGATTTTTAAAATCAATTCAGAGAGGTAGAAGAAAAAATGGGGAGAGAAATGAAAGTAACACAAGAAAATTATGAAAAAAGTATCATCAGCTTGGAAAAGGAAGCACAAAGATTGACCGAATAAAGTAATTCCTTAAAAAATTCTTTTGGCCAAATGGAAAAGGAGGTGCAAAAGCTTACTGAAGAAAACAATTATTGGTCTACCTGAAAACCATGATCAAGGAAAGAGCTTGGACATCATCTTCCAAGAAATTGTCAGGGAAAATTGCCCTGATATTCTGGAAGCAAAATGTAAAATAGAAATTGAAAAAGGAATCAGAAAATCTGCCTTCAAATACCACCAGAGACATTTTCTAGCTGTGTGTTCCTAAGCAAGTGACTTAACCTCTCTGAGTCTCATTTATATAACAAATTTGTTGTAAGGATTAACTTAAATAATGCACATAAAGTATTTTACAATCCTTAAAGCACTAGTTAAATGTGAATTGTTTTATTGCTGCTATTTTAACCATCATTTTTATTTTTATTAATTAGATTCCTGCACATAGCCTAATATATAATATATTTTGTATGCACTTTAAATTATAGCTATTTATGTACGTGTCATATTTCTCTATTAGTTGCTAAGTTTCAGGAAGTCAGGGACCATAAACACTGTATCCTCCCCACTATAGGTAACACAATGCTTCTGGATAGAATAAACATTTAATAAAGGTTTATTGAATTTAATTGAATTATTATCTAGTACAAATATATAGGACAAAGCAGTCATGTCTGACTTTTAGTTTCTAATTGCTTCTTCTCTTGCCGTTGGAAGTTCACAGAAGACTGCATGTGTACTACACATTTTGCTAATGTATCATGGGATCATAGGTCTGGAGCTGAAAGGGACCTCAGAAACCATCGAATCCAATCCCCTCATTTTACAGATGAGAAAAGCAAGGCCTAAAGTGGTTCTTGAATTGCCAAAAGTCACACACGTAGTAATCTTTTGTAAAGAATTGAGGTCCCTACACTCTGGAAGCAGGATTATAGAACCTGGGCCTCTGATTCCAGAGCCTGTGTTATTTCTAATGTACCATGTAGTCTTTCTAGTTCAATTGCCTTATTTTACAGATGAGGAAATTGAAGTTCAAAGAGAAGTGGTTTGTATAAGGTCACATACATAGTAAATAATAATGATTATCCAAATATTAGACTCCTCCTTGACTTTTTGCTAAGAGAAAGATTTCTGTCTTCTCTTTATTTCCCCTCTTTCCTGTTCCTACAATATGGCCCTTTCTTTGCATTTCAAAACTCATTTGCATCTCTTGGGGCAGCTAGATGGGGCAGTGGATAGAAGGCCAGGCCTGGAGTCAGGAAGACTCTTCTTGGTGAGTTCAAATCTGGCCTCAGACACTCACTAGCTGTGTGACCCTGGGCAAGTCACTTAGCCCTATTTGTCTCAGTTTCCTCATCTGTAAAATGAACTGGAGAAGGAAATGGTCAACCACTCTAGTATCTTTGCCAAGAAATAGGGTCACAAACAGTTGGACATGACTGAAAAATAACTGAATTGCCTATCAACACTCTATCAGTGTCTGATAATGAGCAGGAGCTACTTCTTAACAATGTCAACCCTTCTACAAGTACCTTTATTTTATCACTTTCCATCCCTTCCAGAGAATTGTTTCTTCAGTCACCTCCTCTTTCTCTCTAATCTCCTATCTTTCTTCCTTTCCTCTTGCCTATAACCATTCCTAGGTTTACATTATCCTTAATACATCCCCACTTGGCTTTCCATGCCCTCAAAAAAGCTGGTCTATTCTTGTTGCCTATACTTCCTCTTATTTCAATCCTCAATTCTTTGCACTTTTGCTTACAACCACATTACTTAATGGAAACTTCTCTCTTCAAAATTACGAGTGATATTTTCATTGTCAAACATGAAGGTGTTTCCTCATTCTTCATCCTTTTTGCCCTCTCTGCATCATCTGACACAAACAGCCCTTTACTCTTAGATGGGTTCTCATGATCCTACTCTCTCTTGGTACTCCTCCTACATGTCTGACATCTCCTTCTCAGCCTCCTTTATTGAAAGTAGCGTACCTATCTATGAATAAACTCCAAGGGTCTGTCCTAGTTCTCATTTTTCTCTACATTTTCTTTTTGGTGACTTCATCAGCTTCCATGAGTTCAATGACCATTTAAAACTGGGGATTCTTAACCATAGTGTATGTGTATGTCATAGACACCTTTAGCTGTTTGGTGAAAGCTATGGATCCCTTCTCAATGTCATGTTTTTAAATGCATGAAACAAAACACATGAGATTACAAAGAAAACTGATTATCATGAAAAGTAGTTGCCAAAATATATTAAAAAATAATTTGAAGACCCTGGATTAAGAATCCATGATCTAAAAAATATTAATTGTAAAACACTTTTGAGGAGGAATAGGGTAAACTAAGATAGAAAATAGAGTAAATATCATGGGAAGGGAATAGGATGGAGAGAAATAGTTATGATGTTTGATTATAATGGCAAAACATATGGTACCTACTTTGCTGGGTTATTGTGAAGAAAATTTTTTGTCAAGTTTAAGGTACTATATACAGGTTATGATTAACAGGATACTATCAGAAAAACCTGGAAAGACCTACATGATCTGAAGCAGAGTGAAATGTACTGTGTACAAAATAATAGCAATAGTGTAAAATGATCTGCTGGAAAATGTGTGGTTATTTTCAGCAAGGCAATGATCCAATATAATTCTGATGGACTTATGAAAATTGCAATCCATCTACAGAGAAAGAACTGATGGTACCTGAAAACAGATGGAAACATATTTAAAAATTTTTTTTCTTTGACAATTCCTTAATCTGAAGTTTTGTTTTTTAACTGTTTTCTCTCACAACCTAGCTAATGTGAGAATGTTTTCCATGACTACTCATGTATAACTTTTATTGAATTCCTTGAGTTCTTGCAGGTGGGGGGTGGGATCTCGAGGGTACTTTGCGACCATTCTATATATGCTTGTCTTTCTTACCTTTCCTCAGAAAGTTTCCCTCTCCTGGAATTCCCTCTGTTCCCTTCCCAGTTCCTCTAATCCAGTGAGTGTGAATGCCAAGTTCAGATCCCACCTTCTCCAAACTTATCCAGAATGATCTCGTCCTCCTCTGAAATCACAGTGATATGGAATCCATTCCTCCAAATAATATCACTCATTTGACAATAAAATGCATATGTTACTACATAGTGACTTCTGTTCTGTTATCATTTTATAGCACTGTTTAATCCTGATAGTGTTATTTTACTGTTTACATGCTCATGTCTTAACTCTTAAATTGGAAGTTCAAGGGCAGTCACAATAAAAATTGACTTCTTTATATTCAACAACAATACAGTGCTTTACACCCAAATAGCACTAAATGAATAGATCTTCATTGTTTGAATGCTTACACAGTTATATGGTTCCATATTAGAAATTAAAAATTATTTGGTATTATCATAAAAATAGTTTTGACCTTGAAGACCTTATGAAAGGGTCCTGGGGACCCCTGGGAGAATCTGGACCATACTTTGAGAACCACTATTTAGGATGAATAAGGGCAGCTAGGTGGCACAGTAAATAGAGTGCCATGGTAGGGGAATAGTAAGGGGGAGGATCAAAGAATCAGGATATCTCAGAGAAGGAAGGACTCTGAGGAATCAATTAGCCCAACCTTTTACTTGATGAGAATCTCTTCTATAATGTCCTTGACAATTGGTTGTCAAGTACCTTTTTGAATGCCTCCAGTAATCTCAAAAGAAGACGAGCTCTAGAGTCTCAAACTGGACCTATATGTATATGAATGGGTTGGAATAAATGTCACCTCAAGTTCCTCATGGTGCTAGATCTATAATTTTATGATTTTATTTTCAGTCAACCTTCCTGTAAATTTTACTTATGGACACTTGTTATTCTCAACAGAATAAATCTTACTCTTCTTCCATATGATGATCCCTCAGATATTTGAAGACATCTATTGTGTCCCTATTGTGGCACCTAGGTGGCCCAGTAGATAGAGTGCTAGGCCTGGAGTCAGGAAAATTCATCTTCCCGAGTTCAAATCTGTCCTCACTTAACTGTTAGTTTCCTCATCTGTAAAATGAGCTGGTGAAAAAAATGGCAAACCACTCCAGTATCTTTGCCAAGGATACCCTAAATGGGTTCAAAAAGGGTTGAACACAATTGAAAAACAATGAATAACAACGTCCACACAGAATCAAAGGTTCTCAGGGTTGGAAAAGTCTTCAGAGATCATTTGGTCCCACCCATACCTGATGAAGAATCTCATGAAGAGTCAGGAAAAACTGAAAAACAACTGAACAACAACAATAAACTTGTGTCTCTCCTAAATCTTCTCTTTTCCCCAGTTCTTTCTTCCATGTCTTGCCTTCCCCATCTTTCCTCACAAAGTTTCCCTCTGATAGAATGCTGAATCCTTATCTGCCATAATTTTGACTTCTTCACCCTCCCCTGGACACAGTCCTGTCAAATGTGATGAACTTTGAGGTTGTAGTTGTTGAGTATTGTTGTTGAGTCATTCAACAATTTCTGATTCTTCATGACCCTATGTGGGGTCTTGAAAGACTATAAAAGTTTTTCTTGGCAAAGATACCAGATCAGTTTGCCCATATCCTTCTCTAGACCATTTTACAGGTGAGAAAACTGAGGCAAACAGGTTAAGTGACTTGCCCACGGTCTCACAGCTAGTGAGTATCTGAACCCTGGGTTTGAGCTCAGGAACTTTAAAGATCTGGGTTTAAATCTGGGCACTGACAATAAGAGTGATAACTAGAAAGATACTTAGTCCCTGGGGAAGACTAGGTTTCTCTTTTGTAAAATGGTAATAATAATTCTTCGAACCATTTCACAGGGATGTTAGGAATGCTTAGCACACATAAGAGATGCTTAATAAATGCTTATTGACTGACTTTTGAGGAAAGAACTTTGCAAATCTTAAAGTGCCACATGCATGTGGGTTATTACTGTTCCATTGTTTTTCCCCCTCATTGTCCTTCCTTAAATGCAATACTTGGAAGCAGACATAGTACTCCTGATGTCATCTGACCAGTACATAATGCAGTGAGACCATCCTAATGGAAAGCTGAACTAAAAGAAAGAAACAAATGAGCCATTCTTACATTTCTTTGTTTTTCCTCTTCTCAGATTCTGGGTGGCTACTTAGGTAAGTCATTTAAAGCTGTAGCTTTCAGGAAATTGTGCCAAGGAAATTTTATTCTGACCCTAATCACATCCAGTCACTTATTCACCCTGCCTCCTTGTGAGAAAACAGTGCTTTTCAGTTCAGTGGAGGAGGGAAATAGTCAGCTTTGGGGTTTTAAAAGTTATGGTCTTTAGAATTATACTGGGATGTAATGTAATGGAGTGATTTCTAAGTCTGCTCTTTTTAGATAACCTTCAGGGTGAAGACAGTATTTTGCTCTTGAGAAATAGTAGCCCCAACCCATCCAGTATCTTTTTTCTTTTCAAAAATGTATTGAAAAAATATTTAGAGACCCCCCCACACACACACCAAAAAAAAAAAAATCTTCCATGTCCCCTCTTCCCCCCTTTCTGGAGAACTCTGCTGATTTCATAATTTTAAGAATTAAACTAGAAAGCATTCTATCCCTTTCCCCCTTTTGCCTCCAATGCCACAACCTTGAGGTCAGATTATACTATATCCAACTAAGATGGGTCTGTCCTTTTCTTAAATGTTCATTGGAAGTACACTATAGCTTTCTTCTATAGTTTGCTTCAAGGAGAGGTCTTACTCTGTCTAGACTACATTTCTCTAGTAATTAAAGTCTGTTTTCTCTTGTTCTGTCCTTTGTAAAAATAAAGAGCTGCTGATTAGCAGATTCCTTAAAAGAGCCTTTCAAAGGCTTGAAGACAGCCAAACCTCTCCCCTCCCATCCTTCTCTTCAAGTTAAATAGCCTCAAGCCTTTACATTTTAATTTTTTTAATCTTTTAGTCCTTAGTAGTTACTATAATAGTAGTAGTCCACATAGTGGTTACTGAATGAATTAAAGAGTGTAATGAAGAGGTCCTTCTCTTCAGCCTTCCAATCATCCTTGGCTTAAAGGAAAATTGAGGTGGTTGGGGTAGTGATTTAAAGGTCTATCTTACAGAATTTGTACAGACCTACTTTCTAGTCTTCCTCTCTTTCAAGGACCCTATAGTCCTGCATGTTTATATTTGTCTATGGGTATGTGTGTATTTTATATATTTGTGGGCTTTTTCCCTGTCAAGACAGTGTCATTGTAAATTTCTTGATGGCAGAG
The DNA here is from genome assembly GCF_019393635.1 of Dromiciops gliroides. Lineage (NCBI taxonomy): Eukaryota > Metazoa > Chordata > Mammalia > Microbiotheria > Microbiotheriidae > Dromiciops > Dromiciops gliroides. The sequence goes on from NC_057863.1 coordinate 493,716,947, forward strand.
ACCATGCCTACTCATTCTCTTGTGGCTACCCAGAGTGTCTAGTTTGGTCTATATGTTAACTCATTTTGACAGACAATAAAAATGTTTTCAGTTTGTAGTACTTAGCATAGTGCCTGGCATGCAGTAGGGGCAGAATAAATATGTGCTGATGGATTGATAAAGAGGAAGAATAAGATTATAATAGGTCAGAGTTGAGGAGTACTGCTGGATCATCATCTGTTTTAATTAATTTGGAAGAGTGGTATTTAGGATTGTGAAGAGATCAGGGACTAGACTGAAACCTGACTTGGTCTCCATGAATAGGAACCTCAACAGTCAGATCTGATTTACCATTTTTCATGTGCATTTCTGAAATTCCATCTGCAAGGGTTGTTGTAGAGGGAATTTCTTTATTGGGTGAGTAACTGGATGGTAGTTGGTTTTTTTTTCGGGGGTGGGTCGTGGGGTGGAAAAGAAGATCTGGTGGTGTTAGTGGACCACAAGCTCAGTATGAGTTAGCACTGTGATATAGTAGACAAAAAAGCTAATTTTATATTTGTTTGCCTTAAGAGAAACATAGCTTCCAGGAATAGGAAGGGCATAGTCCCTCTGTAGACTGCCCACATTAGACCTTATCTGGAATATTGTGTTTGATTCTGGGTAACATGGTTTTAAAAGTATATAAAAAAGATGGAGGGTGTCCAGAGGAGGACAATCAGGAAGGTGAAGGGCCTTGAGTTCGTGTCACATGAGAATTGATTGAAAAAATTGGGAGCATTTAGTCTGGAGAAGAGAAAACTCAAAAGAGATGTGATTTTTGTCTTCAAGAGACTAAAGGCCTGTCACTGGGATAAAGGATTAAGCTGTTTTTGCTTTGACCCTGGAGGGCAGAACCAGGAATAGTGGGTGGAAGATGCAGAGTCCAATTTGGGCTTGAAGTCAGAAAAACCCAAAATGCAAACCCATAACATCTTAAACATCTGGAAGTGGAATGGACCGCCTTAAAAAGTGACAAGATGGGCAGCTAGGTGGCACAATGGATAAAACACCAACCCTGGATTCAGGAGGACCTGAGTTCAAATCTGACCTCAGACACTTGATTAACTGTGTGACCCTGGGCAGTCACTCAACCCTCATTGCCGCCCCCCCCAAAAAAAGTGACAGGATTCTTCTCCTTTGAGGTCTCCAAATAAAAGCTGGGCTGGCACTTACAGGGTATTCTTGTTATTGTGATTCTTACATGTATGGGTGGGAATAGATTACTGTCTAGGCCCCTTCTAATTCAACTTTGTGATTCTGTGGCCTAGGAGCTTCTTTGTAAGGTTTAGATGCTATGCTTCTTTGAAAGCACCATGCTTATCAATTCTTGTCTTGTCCTACCAGGGTTCCATATGGATGGATTTTCTTCTTTCCACATCTACATTCTCATTTATATCATAACCACAGGCAGCCTGTGGGCTGGAATCCATGTTTGAGCTCCATCCCCAAGCATTCATATTTATTTTTGCTTTTATCTCCATTTGCACGATTCATCCATGGCTTAGACAGGTCTCTTATCAGTGGCAGAGCCTAGGCCATATGTGGATATAGTAGTCACAAGGAATAGCTGATGGGTCCAGAGCTGGTGATTTCTGTTCTGGGTGGGAGCCATGGCGGGTGGAGAGGAATAGGATGTCATGATCGAGCTATGTTTGGATGACTGGTGTAACCAATGTGGGCATGAGGGAGCCAAGACTGTTATTTCTGTATAGTGTACTTAAAAAATAGGTAGGTTTTAAAAACGCACACATGCACATACGCACACACACACACATTCATACTTAAGCAATATGTATATTTAGTCTCACTTCTTTCCAGCACTTCAGAAGGGTTATTTGTCAAAAAAAAAAAAGCAACAACAAACAATTTCCCAGCAAAAAAGTGAAATGAAATAAATAAATTTTCCTTTGTAAGAGGAGGAGAAAAGCAATAAATTATATAGGCATTTTTTTCCCCCAGTAGAGTTTAACATTCCAAAATCTGATCAAAAAGTTTTAAAGTCTCTTTTCTTTTCTTACAACACAATAGATGAATGGGTTTAAAAATGCACGCACCCAGAAAAGAACCCTAAATTCTGATTAAATTTTCAATTCCATCAACACCCACTTTGTTCTCGATGGGTTTCATGGGGAAAACTTTTGATTTGGAAGCTCCGAGCATTTTTGCTGGAACTTGGCATAAATATGAAAAAGGTTTTGATTTCTCACTGTAATCCTGCCAAACCCAGACAGGGAGGGTGGCACTGTGCTCAGGGCTGTTAGGGCTCTCAGTATTCACTGGCAGCTGGAGTTCCCCAATCATGTGTTCCTCTAAACCTTTTCCCTTTGGCACCATGATCAGGGAACCAGAGTGCCTCAGGTCCTCGACACAGGGAACAGCTTTGTGAGGTAATCTGTGAACTTGGAGCTTCAAGCTATCCCACTTTCATCCCCTCTAAGAGAATGTGGAGAGGGCTTGTTGGTTAGAGAGGATTTCCCTGAGACCTTTCAATTTAGGCCTTTGTAAAGGAATGTTAAATTCCATTCTCCAGCTAGTTTCTACACCTAGCTATGTGATTTCCAGTGGAGTTACCAAATCTCCTTAAGGCTATTTTCTCCCTGATAAAATGATGATAATAACTGCACAACTCTACCTCACAAACTTGTTGTGCACATAAGAAAAACTAATAATAATAATGGTTCATATTTATTTGGAAAAGACAGGTGGTATAATGGATAGAGGGAAGGGCCTGGAGTCAGGAAGTCCTGAGTTCACATCTAGATTCATATACTTATTAGCTATGTGACCCTGGGCAAGTCACTTTACCTCTGTTTGCCTTGGTTTCCTCATCTGTAAAATGGGGATAATAACAGCACCTACTTCCCAGGGTTGTTGTGAGCATCAAGCAAGATTATGATTGTAAAGCACTTAGCACAGTACCTGGCACATAGTAAGTGCTATATAAATCTTAGCCATCATCATCATCATCTTTAATATGTAACACCTTAAGGTTTGCAAAGTGCTTCACACATATTATCCTGTTTGATCCTTAGAGTAACCCTGTGGTGAGTACCATAATTATACCCATTTTATAGATGAGGCTCCGAAAAGTTAAATGGATCACCCAGGGTCACATAGCTTGAAAATGTCTAATGTGGGAGGCAAACTAATCTTTAAACTCTGGATCTGATGTTATATTCATGATCTTACATGGAACATCCTTTGAAAAGTATGCATGATTTCAAGGTCTCATTTTTTTAGACAGTAAGGGCCAGAAGCAACAAACATTAATGTAAGGGGAGTGAGCACTCATGCAGCTGAGTTTTTGCTGATGATTGCTTCAATCTCTTTTTCTCTCAGAGAGAGACAGAGAGAAGGAAAGAGGGAGAGGGAAAGAGAGAGAGAGACAGAGAGACAGAGACAGACAGAGACAGACAGAGAGACAGAGAGACAGACAGAGACAGAGAGTCAGAGAGAGACAGAGACAAACAGAGAGACAGAAACAGAGAGAGGTGGAGACATATAGAGACAGAGTAACAGAAAGAGACAGAGAAAGAGAGAGATTCAGAGAAAAAAGAAAAAGATCACAGTGCATGGCGATGTGTTAGTGTCTAAGAATATAAAGATATTTACTCCCTGTCTCTTCAGGAGCTTATATCCTACCGTGGGGCTGTTGGAACAGGATTTGATACCTACACAGATAAGTACAATATAAAAGTAGGGAGTGACAGGGGGAAAGTAGAGAGCCAAACAAATGGCTCTAGGAAAATCTAAGACTACTTTGAGCAGGCCAAGGGGATGGGGACATCAGGGAAGTCTTCACAGAGTAGTTGGCATCTGAGCTGTACTTTGAGGGAATACAAAGATTCTGGAAGGGTGACAGGAGGAGAGATTATATTACAGGTTTGTGGATGGGCTCCTTGAAATAATGGAGGTGAGAAATGCCATGTCTTGTTTACGTAATGGCTAGGAGTCTAGTTTGGCTAGAAGATAGAGTCTTAAAAAAGGGAATAATGGATTATAAGGCCAGAAAATAGGCTGAAGTCAGATTGTGAAGGGCCTTCACACTGAAAGATTTTGAGCAAGGGGCTGAAATGATCATAGACATATATATATATATATATATATATATGGACATTAATAATTAATGTGATAAGAATAGCATCAGAAGCAGTGAGATGTGTTATATAGAGTCAGCCTCAGAGTTCAAACGTGGGTTCCAGGCCCATCTCTGACTCATGCTTCCCATGTGACCCTAAAGTCATTGAATGTCACAGTGCCCCAGGCAACTCCCTACAACAAAAAGTTAAGGACCAAGGATCCATGTACACAGGCGGAAGGAGTTTCCTTCCTGAGAATTCTCCTATAAGAATGAAATCACAGGCCTAGTACAAAAAACCCTTAATATAGATATGTTTTATCTAAAGCAATAACAACAACAAAATATCATTGAGGTAACTGACCAGCTTTTATGTTAATATCTAAAAAGCATAAGTGAGAAAGATGATCTTTTAGTGGGAAGACTTCTAGATGACCATGTCCAAAAGATGTATGTTCATGGGAAAATTCCTAAATATTCAAACCCGATCATTGAAAGAGATGTATGGATGATGTATTGCATAAGTTATATTTACTCTCAGCAAATGGGTTGATCCTGAAGGAGCTAAGAGGGAATAATCTAGACTCTCTTAAACTCCTCAGGAAATGAGTCCATAAAATTATTTCAGCTCCTGGTCTGTATACAACTAGTTTCACCCACAGGAGTTTAAATTCCATTAGCATTAACAGGGTTTCAGGCTGTCTGAAAGTACTGATCTCATACTGGGAAACTGCCCCAAAAAGAAGAGTGAAAAGAAGAGTCCTAACAGCTGAATGAACTGAGAATGCTTTATAGCTTTTCTCCCTTTATCTCTTTGATCCTCACAGTGTTCCTGTGAGGTAGGCCAAGCAGAATTTTTTTTTTGTCCCCAATTTAGAGCACAAATCATAAAACCACAGAAACATTATTAAAGTTGAAGAGAATTTGGATTTCCCAGAAGGCTTGGAATGGCTTTCTGTCTCTCTATTCTCAACACTATCTTAGCCTATTCTTTCAATTCAATTCAACAAATAGTAAGCACTTGGTATTTCATTAATTCCATGCTTTAATTGGTCTGCGATCTCATCATTCCATTACGACATAGCTGTGCCTTTTCATGCTGGGGAATTCTTGTGCATGTCCTTCCATAGATCCTTCAAATGTGCTGGCATACCTTGGGGTCAAGATGTCTTGATTTGTGAGTTATCCAGTAAAAACACACCTGGCATTCTATATCTAGCCAGCCCCAGGATCCAAACCATGTTTTACATCTCATTTGATCTTCCCCTCCAGCCATGTCCTTGCTGTCTGCCTTGCCACTATACATGTACAACGTTGTTTCTCTTCCCATTTCTTGATTTGGAAACAGTAATTAAACATTTTATCTGTAAAGAGAGAGATAGTTAACCCTCCTTTGTCCCAACTCACTATCCCTGTGACTTTAATACAATTTAATTTTTTTTAAAAGAATGGATGGATAGATGGATGGATGGATGGATGGATGGATAGATAGATGGATGGGTGGATGGATGGATGGATGGATGGATGGATGGATGGATGGATAGGTTTTAGGATAGGCAGAACCATATGAATTGAATTGAGCTATTTTTCAACCATGTAACTGTTTTTCTTGTTTTAGAGAAAACTTCATGCTGCTCTTTAGTGAATATTATTTACTATCTCCACTGATACAGGTTACGGCTCATCTATGTCTTCTTATTCTATAAGATTCCTGTCCTTACATTTTCATAATTCTCAGAGCATCCATCCACTTAATGCTCTTGTGAACCTTTTGTGTAGGTTTTCTTTCTCTTTTCCCAATCGTAAAAGTATTTTATTATTTCTAGATACATGTAAAGATAGTTTTCAACATTTGTTTTCATAAGATTTTGAGTTCCAAATTTTTCTCCCTCCCTTCCCTCCTCCCTCCCCAAAACAGAAGAAAGCAACCTGATATAGGTTATATATGTACACTTACATGAAACACATTTCTACATTAGTCATGTTGCAAAGGAATAATCATAACAGGAGGGGAAACCCTTAAAAAAAGTAAAAAACAGTATGGTTCAATCTGCATTCATATTCCACAGTTCTTTTTTTCTGGATGTGGAGAGTATTTGATAGTTTCTAGTGAAACCCTTGGACTATTCACCTGTTACCCCAATTTTTATTACATAGATTATTTACTTTCCTTTCTAGTCACTCATGTGCTTGATAATGTATTTGACATCACTTTTCGGCACACGTCATTTTGGTAAGATGTTTTAGCCTACCCATTTCTAAGATATACTATAGCTTTCAATTGTGAGTCTTCAAAGATCAGGGTGTTCTATGATTCATACACATTTTTTTGCACTGGGAACATTTTGGTGCTAAAAAGTGTTCAGAAGAAAAATTGGGATCATCAAAAGTTCCAAGTCATTTCCCAAGTGCAATCCCATCCGATTTCCTCCTATTCAGTTCTGGGTCTAGACCAGCCATTGTGTCCAGTTGTCTGTCCAGTATAAGCAAATGCATTGTATATTTATTGCATATTAAATAATATATATCTCTCTATCTATCAATCTATGGATGGCAAAGAGCTGTGATTTTTTTTTTTTTTTGGTGTGGAGAATTACCAATTTGGAAAGTCTTATATGTAAAGCTCTTTGGAAACCTAAAAGTGCTTTATGAATGTTAGCTATTATTATCTATATCTCCCTATCCATCTATCTACTCACTATCTATACAGAGAGAAAACAGCCTAGACCAGACTGAAAATCAAGGAAACCTAAGTTCATTTTCTGTCTCTAATTCCTTCCTATATGCTATATGGCCATTGGCAAGTTATTTAAACCCTCAAATCTCTTAATGCTGTAGATTATAAATGATTTGCTGATCAGCCTTTGTAGAAGTGAATTTCTACACTGACAATTCCTTCCTCACATAAATAAAATCATACCTGGATGGCTATAAGGATGGAAGCGACCTTGATAGTAATAAGTAAGTTTGGAAGAAAGGACGTTTGTAGGGAAAAAATAATAACTTCTCTTTTTAACATGTGTATTTTGAGATGCCTATGGGACACTCGTCTAAATGTACAATAGGTAATTCATGATGTGGGAATAGGGCTCAGGAGAGACTCAAGATGGATACATAGATTGGGATACATAAACCTCTAAATGATTATTGAATGCATGGGATCTGATAAGGTCATTAAGTGACCTCTTATGGCCCCTTCTAGCTTTAAGATTCTGGACATTAGGGCTCTACCTCTTCTTTTTGCCTCTGGTTCCACATCTTGCTAAAATATCTGCTGAGAACAATCAAACAGTGCACTCTAGGAGATGAAGGATAGTGTCTGATCTTTGCTATGATTCTCTGGTGCCTAGTAATAGCTCATTAGCTCACATTTATAAAGCAATTTAAGGGTTATATAACACTTTATATAGCAACTCTATGAGTTAGCGTATGCACTGCCATCTTATATATGAAGGAACTGACACTCAGAGAGATTAAGCAACTTGCCTATGGTCAGAGATGAAACAAGGATTTCTTTCACCTGGGGCAAAACAGTTGTAGGAAGGGTATGGCAGAGGTGGTACTCTGCTATAGAGATGGAAGAGACATTAAACTAGGAAGTTGAGTGGAGTGGAAATGAATGACACAGACAGGCAGAAGACCCCAAGTCATGCGGATACAGATCATTCTGGGGAGGAAGTACACTCTCAAGATATCATTGTTCTCGGACAAAACCCTAGTTATCCCACCCTAGAAATGACTCTACATATAATTAGATAGCTAGTAGGCTTCAAAGAACCCAAGACTCCTGACTTTAAATCTAGCACTTATTGCATTTTACTGTGTTGCCCTATCTTCAGCTTTATGGTGGCTTCCCTTGAATACTTAGTGAGTTAACTGATTGTTCATTCCCCTTTTAACTCTGGTGTCCTTTTACCTCCCCCAATCTCCAACTTCTATTCTGATGTCCTGGGGGGAAGTGGAGGAAAGAGAAAGCAGGTGCTTTCAGCCTAGCTTTACCTGGAGTGCAAGATCTTTGTCCCTTGTGTACCTGGAAGCCCCGTCTGCAAATAGAAAAGCAAGCTGAATCTGAGTGCTGTAATCCTTTTGTTCTGGTGAGTCTCAGGCATGTTCTAGGCAAACAACATGCTAATAAAGCCATCACTTGCCTTCCTTCCTCAACTGAGGGTGGTGCATTTAGATTTTGGCAAGATCTCCTCTTTTCCATACAAAACATCTGTTTTCCTTTCCCAGGAAATCTCAGAGAACCCTGAACTCTTACCTCTGACTAGGCAGCACAGCTCTGCTTACTTACCCCACTTCAGAGCTGAATGATCCTGAATCAGTGTACTGGTGCCTGGAAGAAATAATAGGTGTTAACTGTGGCAATGAAAGGGCTACAGAAGCTAGTTACTAATGTACAATGGGGCCTATTATTTTCACCCAGGATGTAGTGTTGTGGTTCTGATTAACTGTAATGAGGAATACCATGTGGGGTTCAACAGGGAATAGAGAATAGAGACACCTAAAGTTATTTTCTGCCTCTGCTACTTCTGGATCTGCCAGTGGAATTAATTCAGAAGCAGTCCTGGGTTGAGCGCTGAGCTTAATGCAAGTGAGGAGGGAGGGTGTCTGCAAGTTCCCAATGCAGGAGAGAGAGTAAGCAGGTGAAATAACAGTGCCCCACACCCTTTTGACATAGTGCTTTCTTCACAACAACAGGGGGAAGTAGGTAGTGCTCATATCATTACCACCAATTTGCAGGTGAGAAAACTGAAGCTAAGGGAAATTAAGTGACTTACTCAGTTTCAAATGGCTAGTATATGTGGAATTCTGGGATCTCGAACTTAGGTCTTAATTGCCTTACACAAACTGGAAACGGAAGTTTGGGACCTAAGAAGTCATCTATTTCAGCCCTTTCTACTTAACGATAAGGAAACTGATCTCCAGAGAAAGGAATCTATATTATTATTATTAATAATAATAATAGTTTGTTAGTAGTATTAAACAAATAATTAAAAATATCTTTATCCTGCAGATAACTTGTTTGTACATATCTGATTGCTTGTTCTCTTCCTTATTAGAATGTGAGCTCCTAGAGGGACTATCTTTTGCCTTTTTTTTTTTTTGTTTCCTTAGAACATAGCAATAGTACCTGGCACATAGTAGGAGATTAAGAAATGTTCAATGACTGAAAGACTAAATGTTTCTGATTGCATAGCTCAGAGTGGTTCAAAAATGGCAGAACTGGAATTTGAACCCAGGTCTTTTGAATATAGTTATTATATTATATATGTATATAATACATTGTATAATATGATATAATATTATTATGATACTATGTATCTATTGCTTTTTTCCCCCATCACATTATCTTGTTCATGTTACCATAAGCAGGTCCTGGTGAATGCTCAAAGAAACCAGGTAGCTCCTGCCTAAGCTAGGAAGGTTTTATTACTTTAGGTACAATAACAATCAATTAAAGCCTCTTTCTTCATCCTTAAACTTCCATCTTGGCACAGTGTCTTGTGTTCACTTCTGGCCTTACTACTTGCATTACCATGAGCAGGTCCCTTAATACATCACAGCCTCAGTTTCCTCATATGGAAAAAAGATGTTGGATTAGATAGCCTTTAAGATTGTTCCTAGCTTTTGATCTAAAACCACTATATATTCTATATGTACAGGGACTATCCAGCCTACCATGTACGGTGATCAAGGGGTCACACATTACCAGGAAAATCATCCTATAGTTATACCTTTTTATTGGGTGGTTCTCTAGATACTCATGTACTTTCACTGTAGCCTGTTTTACATTATGCTACTCAAGGAGTTAGGGATAGTACCTAGATAGGTCTTTCATACAATTGCTAACATAGTATTATGAAAAGTAATAATACTTTACATATATATATATATATAATTATGTTCTATACATTCAAATAGTTTGATATTCTATAAATATTATATGACCTGACATGATGTGCTGTGATATATATGATATGATATCTTAAAGTCTTAGTATGGTTCTAATAAGCTTTTAGTAACAGAAAATTGCAGTAAGACTGTTATAGGGGAAATAGGTAGTAGGACTCCTTATATACTCCTCTGTAAAGAATTATACTCTCACATACAATTCAATTAGAATTACAATGATCCTTTATTGGGTTCTAGAGAAAGTGACTGAGAGGCAAATCAAAGATTTATCCTCAAGGGGAGGAGATGGCTTAGAGATATCTTCCATCTTGAACAGAAGAAAGGCAAAAGAATTTTTAGAGGATAGAGTGGGTGACCACCTGACAATGGAAAGTTCCTTTTGGGGATAGGGTGAGGAAAGATCCCTGAGAGTCAGGGGAATTTTTCTTTTGGAATGATAGTCATGACCTCTGGTAGTAGCCACACCTGACTTTCCTGCTATAGAATTTTATCTCCCCTAATTTCTTGGGTGTGTCTGTCCTGTCCTGATATCTATCTGGTCAGTTTAAATTTTAACAGTCTCTTGACTATTCATTATGTCTGTCTTGTCCTAAGTCCCAGGTCAAAGACTTTTGGGGATATTATATATGTATCATATACATATTCATATATATATATATATATATATATAATGTCTATATCTCATTCCTATTGAACTATCTGCTACTGGTATTGTTATGAAGATGAATTCAATGAGTATACTTGAGTTTATGTTACAATATTATTGAATTTCAAAAAGTATTCATTTTTCTCTACATGTGCAGTAGTCTGCAGAATATTATTTTTTAAATAGTAAGATAGATATTTATTTTTTTACTTGTTTCTGCTTAAGTGCTATAAAAACGATGAGAATAAGACACCAGTAATTATTATGATGATGATGCAAATATATAACAGATCCAAGGATAGTGAACCCACTAGAGTTCTTAATGTCCACAAGGAAAATTGTTCCCTATTTAGATCAGGCCACCAGCACAATAATGTCAAGAACAATTAATATATAATGTGACATCTTACAGGGAGACACTTTAAACCTTTTATGGTTCCACTTAGCCTTAAACCTATAATCATCTCTGCTAAATAGATCTGAATATGGAGTTCAAGATAATGAAGATGTCATATGAAAACATCTTATTAAGCACTTGATGTACGTGGATGATGTCCCTTTATATACGTGGATGATGTCACTTTATATACGTGGATGATGTCACTTTATATGGTTCCAACAAAACCAATTAAATAGCTGCTTTACTTCATGCAATCTTGCTCCAGTTGTATCAATATATCATTTGTATTCAATAAGTATAAAATACTTAATATAAACTGAGGAATATGAAGTCTTTGAGCTTGACTTTAGAGCTTAAATTGAACCATTGTACTTAAAAATACCTTGATGTTTAGGCATGACACATGGAAAATAAAATTATTAATGAGAAAACTATGGATGTTCATTCTAAAAGCTTTACTGGCATGCCAAGATCAGAGATCAATGGAAAGTACATACTTAAAGCAATGCACACTTATGTGATACCAGTCTTGACATACTTTTGGAAACATAAAATGTACTATGGTCAATTTAGAAACTATACTAACAGAAACCTATATGAAATCAATGAAATGAGGGACCCATATCCCTATGATATATTTGGAAAAAATAATACTTCCCCATCAAGAAGGAAGGAGGAAATTGATAGACATTCTCAGAGCCTGTGATAAAAAGCTCAAAACTTTAAAAATTACTTTGGCCTCAAGAAGATATTACTTTGAGCACTAGTAAGAGCTGATAGAAGGTACATGCTATTGGATTTGTGGAATGTATCTGCTGGTGGTTTACTTCTAGATGTATCCTAAAGAGCATTTCAGTTCTAAGGATAGAACCAAAATACCCACCATGAGCAACATGCACATGAACCTATTCTACATGTACAAAGAAGTACTTAATTAATGATTTAGTCATATGAATTTATTTGTAGTAACAATTAAGAATTAGGTTATTGCCACCAGAGATTTCAGACAGAGGTTTCTTAGAGACCTTAACTTACTAATCAGTGGATAGCCATAAGTGTGCAAGGCATGATTTCAGATAGCCAAAATTTACCACCTAGCAAATACCTAGAAAGACATAGCCTGGTGGCTAGAGTTTTTATAGTAGAAGCTCACTATCTTTCATAAATTGAGAAGAAATATCCCCATAATACAAATACAAACCTCAAAATACCCTTGAGAATTCAAAAAGTAATGATCTAGAACTGAACTGGTTTGATCACAGGCAGAATGGTTACCCCCAATAACCTGAACATTGAATTATAAAAATTAAAGAACAAGGGGCAGCTAGGTGGTGCAGTGGATAAAGCACTGGCCCTGGAGTCAGGAGGACCTGAATTCAAATCAGGCCTCAGACACTTAACACTTACTAGCTATGTGACCCTGGGCAAGTCACTTAACTCCAATTGTCTCACCAAAATACATAAATAAATAAACAAACAAACAAACGAATGAATGAATAAACATTAATAAATAAATGAACGAATGAATAAATGAATAAATAAAAATAAAGAACAATTAAAAATATATGTTGTGATATCAAATACTGAATCTCGGTGGAATAAAAATCCTTCAAAATATAGAAAGGAAAGCAAAATCATATACAAACAGGATAAGGTATATATCATCCCCAATCACTGTATTCATTAATAATATCAATTAATAACTAGAACTTACATAGCACTTTAAGGTTTGCAAAGTGCTTTAAAGACATTATCTTCTTTTATCCTCACAACAACCTGAGGAGGAAGGTACTATTATTATCCTGATTTTATAGATGAGGAAACTGAGGCATACAGAGGTTAAATGACTTACACTGGGTCATACAGCCAATAATGTCTGAGGCTGGATTTGAACTCATCTTCCTCACTTCAAGGCCATTGCTCTATTCATTGAGCCACTTAGTGGAATAGGATTTTCTTGAGCTTGAATTCTACTTCAAATATTTATCGAATGTGGCCATAGTCAACCTACTTAAATTCTCTTAGCCTCAGTTTCCTGATATGTAGATTTCAGATAATAATACCTGTGGTACCTACCTTACAGTGTTATTTTGACAATATATTTAAAATATTTTGCAAACTTCAAAATACTACATAAATGTTGGCAATTAAGAAAAAACAGGTGTATGATTTCATCTTGTAGGGAGTTTCAAATGAGGAATTTCTACTAATTCAGATTGGCACCTTCTCTCCTGCTTAGAGGTTTAGAGTTGCCCAAAGATTATATGACTTGCCTAGTCAGGCAGGATGTGTCAGAGGTGAGATCGCAGCAGTTTTCCTGACTATTGAGTCATTTTTTTTATCCACTGTGTCATCATGCTTCTTAGTAGAATATTTTTATGATCTCTCTTTTACCAATGAAGAAATAGAAGTTCAAGAGAGATTTTGACTTGCTCATGGTCAAATAATTTACAAGTGCTATATGGGGGATTTGAACTCATGTTACTGGAAGTGAAATGAAAATAGTCACTAGACAAATATTTTACAGTGATGGTAAAAAGATAAGGAAAGGTAACAAAATTCTATACTGGAAATGCTGTGGATAAACAGGGACACTCATTCACTGCTGCTGGAATCATAAAATTAAAGAATCTTTGGGGGATAAATTTGAGAGTTTGTGGTAAAAGTTACAAACATTTTTTCATATCCTTTGATCCAACACTTCCATTTTGGGAAATAGTTTGCGTGGGATTCAAGGAGGGAAGGGATATAGTTAGAGTGCTCTGGTGTTGACCAGAGGTATCAAACTCATAGATAAATGAGGATCATTAAACTGTATATAAGGATCTCTGTGGGCTGTGTATTGACTTTGAAAACTATATATTAACATTATCTATGTTTTATTGTATTTTTATTTTGTTAAATGTTTCCTAATAACATTTTTAATCTGGTTCAGGCTGCATCAGGAAGTAATGTGAGCCTAATGTAGCATGTTCAATACCTCCACTCCCCAATGTATCTGGGTAGGAAAAGAAAGAGGGAATAAGGTGCCCCTGACTAAGAGGGGGTACCTCATTTCCGAGGGATGTGGGTACCTGGCAAAAGCTTTCATCAAGATATGTGGAAACCCAATCATGTCCTCAGCAATTTATTTGCTCGAAAGCTTGAAGTCATAGATGCATGCAGGGACCCCAAATGCCTCATTGTTTTTCAGGAAGCACTAAAAGGTTGTTTGAAGGTAAATATAACAACCTGTATCCTTCATCATGGCACAGGTTGCAAGTAAATTTCATACTTAATGCTCTCATGCCTGAGTTCAGGAGACAACTCCAAACTTCTGCATAATGATAGAATACACAAGGTATTTTGTTTGTTTGTTAGTTTTGTTTTGCAGGGCAATGAGAGTTAAGTGACTTGCCCAAGGTCACACAGCTAGTAAGTGTCAAGTATCTGAGTCTGGATTTGAACACAGGTCCTCCTGAATCCAGGGCCTGTGCTTTATCCACTGCATCACCTAGCTGCCCCCCTACACAAAGCATTTTAATCCCAATCCCAGTCGTAAAGTGATATATTCAGTCAATACTAATTAAAGACTGATTCTCTGTTTGGGGAGGGGCGGGGGTTTGAAGGAGGTGCCACAATATCACCATGCAAATTAAATAATAAATCCAAGAAGAGACTGTATTTTACTAAAAAAAAAAATCATCAGTGAGAAAATAAAAATGAAAATAGAGAAGAAATTCAGTACATTGCTATGAGTTCAGTTCCTGCTCCTTATCACTAGGTGTATAATTTTCTTGTCATAAGCAAGCATGCTTCAATCGGAGCAAGGAAATCTTACTTAGAGCTGATAGATTATGCAATCCCATTCGTAAAGCTAATGAAATGGAGCCCACTGGAGGCACAGACCTCTCTGTTGAAAACTGACACCCTCTTGAACTAAATTCAATTGAATATAACAAGAATTTATTAAATGCCTGACTTTTGGGAGTTCACATTCAACTGAATGAATACACTGTGTTCCTGGAGACCCTCTCCAGTTTATTTGGTTTGTTCTTTCTCTGTCTTGAATATATTGGACCAAGGGTATGAATAGATATAGTTCTTGATCCCTCCTACCATGTTCAGATCTTCCCTCTTCCAACATCATTAGCAACCTTTCGGCTTTAGAGGTTCGTGCCATTCATCTGTATCACCTGACAGATTCTTGTGGCTACAATCTGCCAATGTCCAAGTTGCTCTTCTTCCTCTTTCAAGAAGTTAAATACCTGGTTTATGTTCTTTCTCCCCACTCCAATGCCTATCCCCATCCTGGGGGATTTCAATATAAACACTGATGCTTGTTGAATTGAATGGAATGGAATCCTAGAGGCATATCAAACTCAAGATGTCCAATATATCTTCTCCCTTAAACTAGACCCTTTTCTAAATTTTTCTGCATCTGTGGAGGGCATTCCACCCCACTCCTTAGTCATTCAGGTTTAACTTGCAATAATCCTCATGTCCTTTTATCTAATCTATTAAACCATCACCAAGTTTGTGAAGTCTGTCTCCACAACATTACTCTTCTATGTGTCCTTTTCTCTATTAATATGACCACAGTTGTAATTGAGGACTTTGTCATCCTTTGCCTTGACTCACAGGCATATATAGAACATATGACAAGACTGTTGGCATACCCGAGGGTGAACATTACCAATGACCCTTCCCCTTCCCCTCACAGGGGGCCACACTGTGTATGCCTAATCCTGCACCATAGCAATAGCCTCCCATTGATATCCAGTCATCTGTTTCTTCCCTCTAGTCCTTCACAAATGCCAACATAATCTTACTAAGATGTAAGTATGACCATATTGCTTTCCTATTCAAAAGCTTCCAGTGGCTTACCAGTTAAGGTCTTTTACAAGCTAATTCTTATCTACCTTCTTAGTCTCTATGTTCAAATCAGACTCAACTAACTGTTCTCTACTCCAACACTATATCTTCTACCATCATGCATTTGTGAAGACCATCCTTTGTTCCTGAAAGGCTCTCTCTGTCTCTGTCTGTTTGTCTGCTTCTGTATCTATCTCTTTCTCTCTGTCTCTGTGTCTCTCCGTCTCCCTGTCTCTCCGTGTCTCTTTCCCTGTTTCATCTGTTTCTCTCCCTGTATCTCTGTCTCTGTCTCTCTTCCTGTCTCTGTCTTTCTCTCTTCTCTCTCTCAGAATCCTCTTTTTTCATGGCCTAATTCAGTTTCCATCTCCTCCATGTAGCCCTCTCTGGTCTTTACCCTCCTCCTTGCCAGTTTTTAATTCTCACTCCTTCTTCACTACCACAATGAATTATACTTTTTTTATATTTATGCTATATCCACCCCCTCCCTGCATAATAATTGAATGTAAGACAACTAAATGATGCAGTGGAGTGGATTATTGGATGAGGAGTCGGGAAGATCTGAATTCCAATCCTGACTCAGAACCTTAATAGTCATGTGACTTTGGACAAGCCCTTTAATCTATATAAATAATCAGTTTCCTCATTTGTAAAGTGGAGATAATAATAGCACCTACCCCCCAGGGTTGTTGCTAGGATCAAATGAGGTGATAAATATAAAGAACTTTGTAAACTTCAAAGCACTTTCTAGATATTAGCTGTTATTATCATGGCAGGAGCCATTTTAGTTTTATTGTGAATCCCTTTTTCCTAACCATGGTACCTTACACATAGTAGGTCCTTAATATTACTTATTGAATTGAATCCTTAGAAGAATCATGAACACTACCTTTTCCTGAATGTGGATTCAATTCAATGCAATTCAAGTGCTTCATAAGAGACTACTATGTGTAAAAAACCATAGGAGGTTTGGGGAATACAAAGACAAAAACCAAAGAACAATTCTTGAATGTCAGAAGCTCACATTCTAAGGGAGAGTACAATAAGTAAATAGATAATTAAATTCAAGCTCATTAGAAGAGGAAAAGAGGCTAAACTACTAAAGTGAACAGGAAAGGCTTCCCATAGTAGGTGCATATGACCTGAGTCTTGAATGAAGCTTGGGATTCTAAGAAGCAAAGGTGAGGAGGGAGGACAACCCAGGCATAATTAACAGCCTGAGCAAGGAGGAAGGAGGTGGAAGATGGAACATCAAATTTAAGGAACACTGAGTAGGTAGGTTTCTTTCAAACATTTAGTATTTTGGCTTTATTCTTAATTTGTTTCAGAATTTTTCATGGCAGAAGAATCTACAAAGATACATGTTATAAATGGGCAATCAATCAAATCAAAAAGCATTTAAGTGCCAACTCTGTTCTGGGTATTTTGCTAGATATTTTATTGTCACTGAGTCATTTCATTTATATCTGTCTCATTGTGATCCCATTTGGGATTTTCTTGGCAAAGATATGGGAATGATTTGCTAATTTCCTTCTCCACCTCATTTTTATAGATGAAGAGCTGAGGTAAACAGGATTAAGTGACTTGCCCAGGGTCACACAGCTAATGTAACTGAGGCTGGATTTGAATTCATGAAGATGAGTCTTCCTGATTCTAAGGCCAGTGCTCTAGATATTGTGACACCTAGCTGCTTTTGTTAGGCATAGGGGATACAGAAACAAGAAATGAAACAATTCCTGCCCTCAAGGAACTTTAAATTCTACTAGAGGGAGGCAGTATGTGCTTACGTATATCTGAAGTATATTCAAAATAGATAAAACAGAAATACAAGACAGTTTGAGGAAAGAAGGGCACTACCACCATGGAGGATCAGGAAAACACATAGAATGTGGCATGGAAAAGGGCTGACCACTCAATCTCCCCATTTTGCATTTTCCTAGTTCCCATCTCTCCCTGTTGCCAAGTCAGAAAAACAAAAAAATGACAACTGCAAAGGTTGCAATCCTTTCACTTTGAAAGTTGCTTCCAGCTCAGCTCCTTGACTCTTGTTAGTTCTTGAAATGCTGTTTTCATTTGAAAGAGGCAACATTGGCAGTGGACTATTTTTGTTGTTCCAGTAGGTGGAGATTTTTTTAAACTTTTTCTTTTTATAAGAGAAATAGCAACGTGTATTGTTAGTGCTGTAATGGTTCTCCTACTCTGTTCTCAGTTGGGTAATTTGTGACCACAGCATATGTATGTGTGTGCATGTGTGTATCTTGAGGAAAAAAAAAAAAGGTATTTATAGCCTATGCTCAGTGTTTTTTACAACAACTATGCAGGCTCACTACTTTGTTTTCAAATGGGAGTAGCTGAATTTAGCTCCCTCTCACAGATCAGTAGCTCAGCTCTTGGGAGGAATGACACAATGGTGTCTTTCCAAGGCAACATCTCCTCCCAGATGGAGCGCTGAGAATGAGAACAGAAACAGTTAAACCTCTTCACGGGGGAGAGATTGGAAATTGAGCTTCTGCAAACGAAGTCAGAGATAATTTCCCATCTTCGTTATTTATGGAAATCAGTTATTTTATTTTAATTATCCCCTGCTCTCAGCATCCACATCAAATACCTTTCCTTTTATTTAGAAGACTTGTAATTGTTGGTAGAATTATTCATTGGATTCTACTTTTTTATTTTGATCTCCCGAAAGGCAATTAATAATGAATCAGGATGTTATTTATTTGTTACAGTTCCACAAATGGAAATTGGGGGGATGGGGAAAATCGGTAGTTACTATGTCTTCTTCATCTTTATCGCTATGCTATCTGTCATTCTTATGATAAATGGACCCTAGGAGGTATCCTAAGGGTGTTTGGAAAAAGAGTAGGATTGGTGGGTATTATACTGGGTGCTATTTGTGAAATGCAGTATATTATAGCAGAAAAAAGCACTGGACACAGGAGTCAGAAGACATGGGTTTGAGTTTCAGCTCTGAAATATACTAGATGTGTGTCTTTGGATAAGTCACTTAACTCATTTGAAGGTCAGTTTCTTTACTTGTAAAATGGGGATAATAGTACTCATTCTACTTCCTTCACTGGAATGCAAGGCAAATACAATATAAATATAGCTAATATCATTCATTTCTAACCATCTGTGCTAATGGAGAGGGATTAGAACATGAATAACCCTGGACTATTTCTATTTGGTTTTGGAGTATATTCCATGATTTTTAAAATTGTAAATATTTACCTAATTATTATTATTATAATAATTTTTGGTTGAGATTAATGTGTGAATGAATGCCAATTGATGTTTGGTAATTGGGGGTGGTGCTTTTTTATATAATGGTGGGGGGGGTAGTGGTGTTCTGGTAAATGTCTAATAGCAGAAAAACTAACAAATCCTGAACGTTTGATACACTTTAAAGTTTAAATGACATTATTAACATTTTCTCCATCACTTAAATCTAGACAATCAAGGAAAGAATAAATTGAAGGTGGGGCAGCTAGGTGGCACAGTGGATAGAACACCTGGATTCAGGAGGACCTGAGTTCAAACCTGACCTCAGACACTTGACATTTACTAGCTGTGTGATCCTGGGCAACTCAGCCCCAATTCCCTCACCAAAATAATAATAATAATGATAATACTAATACTACTACTAATAATAATAAATTGAGGGTAAGTTTGTAGCTTTCTTGATTTCTGAGGTATGAACAGTCATATTGGAAATTTAATAATCCACTCTTGGGATTGATTCAAGCTGACTCCATGGTAAAAGAGAGGTGCAGTCTAAGTAGAGGGGTGATGGCCTGAATGATTT
Organism: Dromiciops gliroides; assembly: GCF_019393635.1. NCBI lineage: Eukaryota > Metazoa > Chordata > Mammalia > Microbiotheria > Microbiotheriidae > Dromiciops > Dromiciops gliroides. The sequence goes on from NC_057863.1 coordinate 493,736,661, forward strand.
TTTGCCTTGAGAAACTGAGAGCTTACTACATTGTCTTGGATCAAGTTAAGTCAAGTCAACAAGCATTTATTAAGCACCAGCTGTGTGCAAGCATTGTACTAAGTACTAGGGATTCAAAGAAAGGGAAAAACAGTCCCTTCCCTCAAGGAGCTCAAAGACAAATTGGGGAGACCACATGCAAACTACCATGTGCAAACAAGACATATACAAGAGAGATAGAGACAGGATATATAGAGGATAGAGATAATCTCAGAGGGAAGGCACTAACATTAAAAGGAATCTGGACTGGCTCTTTGTGGGAGATTTTAGTTGAAGCTAGATCAGCAGAAAGAAGTGTGCTTTCTAACCCTTGTCATCAGAAAATGGAGTAGCTCCTTTAGTTCTCCAATACCCACTGGAAGACATGTTTTCACAAAGGACTATGGCTGTATTTTATTCCTCTCATAGCTCGTCAATCACCATCATGATCAGATCTCCTTTTTCCAAGGAAATCAAACTGTGTGAAGACTTCAGCTCATCAATCCTGAGCACCCCGATGAGAGGAACGTCTTTCCTGTCAGTGTGAAAAATTAGGAAACAAGGAGGTTAAATTATTTAGGATGCTAGAATTTCACATTTAGAAGGGACTGAAGAGTTAATGGAATAAACATCTTCCTTTTAGAAATGAAAAACAAAACAAACACACACACACACACACACACACACACACACACACACACACACCTCATGTTCAGTAACCTAAACAAGGGAAGGGACTAAGTAAGCATTTATAGACTGCCTACTATGTGCTGGGGTCTAATTGCTTTTTACAAATATTATTTCATTTGATGATATATTTGATCCTCACAGCAACATTGCAAGGTAGGTGCTATTAATAACCCCATTTTGCAGTTGAAGAAACTGAAGCAAACTGTGGCAAAGAGTTAAGTGACTTGTCCAGCTTGTAAGTATCTGAGGTCACATTTGAACACAGGTCTTTTCTCTAAGCCTAGTGTTCTATCTCCTGTGTTACTCAACTGCCTTAAGGTCACATAAGCATTTTAATAGGATTTGAACCCAAGATTTGATACTTCATACCCAGTGTTCTGTCATTATACCAACTTACTTATCCTAGGCCCACATCTCAGTAATACAAAGGGAAATGGAAGTTCTACAGTTTATTCAGGGAATCTTCTGGGTCAATAATCCAGGAAAAAAAGATCACAAGTTATTATTTATTTCCTGAAGACATCAGCCTCATATCTAGCTGCCTTCCAAATAACTAGCAGATGATGGACATGAGCAGGAAGGGTTATTTGAAACCATTCAGAGAAACTTATCTCTCTTTTGTACAGAATTATGGAGTCCCGCATTTGGAATGCTGGCCCCTGAATTTCATGAAAGATAACATAGAGATGGAAGTGGTCCAGAAAAGGACAATTTAAATGATTGAAGGTCTGGAGCTTCCATATGAGGCAGACCAAAAAAGATTGATAACGTGATTTAGAGCTAAAAAGGGAGGCAGAATGTTTGGTGGTACATGTACAGGAGGTACAATTGAAAGAAGGTTTGGATTTAATCCTTTCTCTGTTGAAACTGAGATGGCTGAGAAAGGTTTTTAGTTCTGGCGAGGAGATTCAAAAAGGTCTTGGATCACAGGTTTGCAGACTGATAGAATCTTGAAACTCAGAGGCCAACAAGTCCAACCCATTACCTGTTTGGGAATCTTTCAACAATATACTTGTCAAATTGTCATGAGAGAGGCCTTGTGGTTTAGTAGATAAAGCAGTGGGCTTGGAGTCAGGATGACCTGAATTCTAACCTTGCCTCAGATTTTATTTATTTGACCTGGGGTGAGTTATTTAACCTGAGTCTCAGTTTCCTCATCTGAAAAATAAGAAGAATAAAAGAATCAACCTCACAGGGCTGTTGTTCAGATCAAGTAAGATAATATATGAAAAGCACTTTTCAAACATTACAACATTATACTGGGCAGCTATTTGGGGCAGTGGATAGAGCACGGGTCCTGAAGTCAGGAAGAACTAAGTTCAAATCTGACTTCAGATACCTACTAGCTATGTAACCCTGGACAAGTCTTTTTTTTTTTTTTTTTTTTTTTTTTAGTGAGGCAATGGGGGTTAAGTGACTTGTCCAAGGTCACACAGCTAGTAAGTGTTAAGTGTCTGAGGCCAGATTTGAACTCAGGTACTCCTGACTCCAGGGCCAGTGCTCTATCTACTGTGCCACCTAGCTGCCCCTGGGCAAGTCATTTAACCCTGGTTGCCTCAAAAGAAAAAAAAATGGTAGCTTTTGCTATGTTTCATTCATTACTATGATTCATATGATTCAGAGGCAACCTATTCCATAGATCATAGACTTACAAGCCAGATTAGAAACAAGAAAACAACCTTAGAGGCCAGTTAGTCCAACCCTTTCATTTTACTGATAATGAACCCGAAGCCCAGGGAGGTATAATATGTTTCCAAGTTCACACAGGTAGGAAGTGATGAAGGCAGAGTCTGAATCCAAGTTCTCTGACTCCAAAGCCAGCACTCTTTCTACTATACCTAGAAAATTTTTTAAAATTAGGAAACTTTTCCTCCTTTTGGACCCAGATCTGTCCCTACACCTTCTACTCATTGTCCCCAATTCTGCCTTCTGGTGCCCAAACAGTCAAGGTTAATTCCTTTTTCACATAACAATCCTTCAAATACTGAAAGATAACTGTCCTGCCCCTCCCCAAGTCTTTGATTTTTTTTGGCTAAACACCCTCCTTCCTTCAGCTGCTTCCGTCTTGTATGGTCTAGTTCCTAGTTTCTTCAATATTCTGGCTGTCCTTTGGAAATGGGTGAGCTTATCAATGACAATGAACTAAAATCATTAGACCAGATGTTACGTGACCAGGAAGGGCAGCTAGGTGACATAGTGGATAGAGTGATGGGCCTGGAGTCAGAAGACTCATCTTCTTGAGTTCAAATCTGGCCTCAGACACTTACTAGCTGTGTGACCCTGGGCAAGTCACTTAACCATGTTTGCCTCAGTTTCCTCATCTATAAAATGAGGTGGATAAGGAAATGGCAAACCATTCTAGTATCTTTGTTAAGAAAATCCCAAAGAGAGTCATGAAGAATCAGACATAACAAATAAAATATGACTGAACAACAAGGCCCTCAGAACTCTTTTCACATGAATGGTTATAGTTGTGCATTTGGTTTTTTGAACCCAAGAGTAGGAATTGACTTTTATGCCTGTTAGAGAAGATAAGAAGTGAACACAAATAAAATGCAAAATAGTGTTTGATGAATCTGAGGATTCCAACCAAAAACCTACATAGTACTAAGGAAGAAGAGAGAACTTTCAGCTAGTATAGTGGAGAGAGTGCTAGATTTTGAGTCAGAAAGATCTTTTCAAACTCTACCTCAGACACTTATCAGCTGTATAATCCTAGGCAAGACACTTAAATTCTCTCTGCCTCAATTTCCTCATCTATGAAATGGGTCTAATAACAGCATCTCCTCCCCAGGGGTCATTGTGAGCATAAAAGATAATATTTGTAAATTATTTTGCAAGTCTAAAAATGTCATGCAGATGTTAGCTATTATTTTTTCAGTTGGAGAAATCAGGAAACTGAATCAGTCAACCAATAAACATTTATTAAGGGCTTACTATGTGCCAGGCACATAGTGTGTTAAACACTGAAAAGCTTCATGGAGAAGTTAGCATTTGAACTGGAACTTGACAAATGAGTAAGGTTTAATTGAATGGAGATGTTAGGAGAGGATATTCCTGGCAAAGGCAATCATTTGGTCAATGGTGAAAAGACAGAAGCATACAAATGGTATTTGGAGAATGGTCTAAATCCACACTAGTAAAAATGTAGAGTAAGAGAAAGGGAGTGGTAGTCTGAGACAACTTTTAGGGAACCAGTGGGGAGCCTTTAAATGTTTTCTAGAAGGAGAATAATAGGATTATGGCTGTGAATATTAATTTAAAAAACAAACAAAAACCAACCAGACCTGTGATTTCTGGAGAGAAATCCTGGTAAGGAAACTCTCCCTTTCAAAGTAAATTAGCAATTTAGTTTAAGAGAGCTGGGTGGGGGCACTGACATATAGCTAGCATCTGTCAGAGATAGGATTTGAACCCAGGACATTTTGATGTCTGAGGCCAGTTCTCTTTACTAATCTGCCTCAACTATTTTACATCCAATGACTTCACTGCTATCATTATTTCAATCTTTGTTTGCCAAGAAGGATGGCCTTAATTTCATCTCAGAACCTAAGCAAAGAAGCATCTTCTAATAACCCAATTAGATATGGAGAAACCACGAGAAAATTAGTGCAAGGCACTTAGTTCTTCTTTTAGTCTAGGAGTGGACTCGATAATCTCTTGCCATCTTTTTTGGGATCAAAGGATCATAACTTTAGAACTTAAAGTGACCTCAGACATCATCTAGTCCAACATCCTAATTTTAAAGATGAGGAAACTGAGGCTGAGAGGTTTAAATGGCTCAACCAAGGCCACACATATTCTCTGGGTCTATGCTTTTTTTTTTAATCTCAAATTTATTTCTTTTTTCCCCTCCAGTTTAGAGCATATAAATGGGTAAACAGATGGCAGTGAACTTTTCAGTTTTCAACAGGGTTCTCTGTTCTAAGTTCACTGATATCTTTCATCCCTACCAGATTGGTCACTGGAATTAAATTTGAAATTTTGTGTTCCTGTTTATTTGAAAACTGAGTCAGAGAGTCATTGAAGTTCCGCTTTATTGTTTTCATGCTCCCTTGATTTATTCCTCTCAATATACTGATTTGAAGGAGAACCTCCTAAAGCTCCCAAACCCTTAGCTCCATGATCATTCCCAAAGATAATGATAAATGATAATGCTTCAGTGTTAATGAGGGAGTAAATAGCATGTTAATGACGTTTGCAGATGGATCTAAATTGGGAAAAGTTGTTCACACCAATGAGGCCAGAAAAATAATACCAAAAGACAGAAAGAAGTTAAAATGTACACTGGGAAAGAGAAAAGCAGAAGGAGAATCAACTGCTATAATTCATATTCTTGCAAATGAAGAAGAGTTAGAAATAATTGATTCAAGAAAGACATCATTTGCCTCAGGAGACTTGGGGAGAAGGACAGGGCAGTAAAGTACATGAGTTAGAAAGTAATGTGGAAACAAAGAAATGCTTTTCATGATGGGTGAAGGTATGCTTTTGTTTGGGTGTGAGAACAACATGACACGTTGAGATATAATAGAAAATGTCCTGAAAGCTGGAGTCCCAGATTCAAATCCCAACTCTAATATTTTAGTTATGTGACTATAAAAAAAAATCATTCAATCTCTGAACCTTAGTCAGTTCAACTGTAAAATGGAGATAATATTTATACTACATGACATGGAGGGCTGTTATGAGCAGAATAGTATATAAAGGGGAGTTTTTGTTCCTTTGGGTTTAACCAAGCTATCTCTGGTCCTTCCCTCACATTTCCCCCCACCTGCCCCCTACCCACACATGGGAATAAGTGACAAGTCTAGGTGATCCAAATTTGTTTCTGGGGCAGTTTGTATTCATTCAGGGAAGTTAAATAACTAAGTCCAGGCTTGATAGTAGAGTACCTTTACAACTTAATGTTGCCAGGCTTTGTGATTGACTCCTTGGTTTAACTCCAATCAAGCCAAAGGCCAATCAATTAATAAAGATTCAATAAGCAGGGTAGCTAGCTGGTGCAGTGGATTGAGTGAAGATTCATCTTCCTGAGTTCAAATCTGGCCTCAGATACTTACTAGCTGTATGACCCTGGGTAAGCCACTCAACTCTTATTTGCCCCAGTTCCTTATGTGTAAAATGAGCTGGAGAAGGAAATGGTAAATCACTCCAGTATCTTTGCCAAGAAAACCTCAAATGGGGTCTTGAGTCAGACATCACTGAAAATGACTGAACAACAACAATGGAGCAGTCCTGACCCCACTTCAGGAAGCCTATTCTGAGTAACCACATTCAACTCTGATTCTAGCTCTATTACCTACTGACTGTGAGACCATGGACAAGTCAATTGTATTTTAAGACTGTTTCTTCATCTGTAAAAAAGGGATAAGGATATATATTTGTGCTAAATATTTCATAGTTGTTCCAGGGAAAGTTCTTTAAAGAAATTGTGAGGCATTCCATTCAACGAGCATTTATTAAGAGCCAACTATTGGGGTGGCTAGGTGGTGCAGTGGATAAAGCACCGGCCCTGGATTCAGGAGTTCCTGAGTTCAAATCCGGCCTCAGACACTTGACACTTACTAGCTGTGTGACCTTGGACAAGTCACTTAATCCCCATTGCCCCCCACCCCCAAAAAAGAGCCAACTATGTGAGAGACAAAACTGCTAGGCACTGAGGATAGTATGATAAAAATAAAAATCCCTTCCCTCAAGGAGATTGCGGTCTACTGAAGCAATACAACAGATACAACATATGGCTAAGTAAATACAAACTTGGTGACAATTGAATAACAAAAATTCCAATTCCAAGACAGCAGCTGTTCTAACAATTGAAGGTAGGTGTGTGTGTGTGTGTGTGTGTGTGTGTGTGTGTGAGAGAGAGAGACAGACAGACAGACAGACAAAGAGAGACAGAGACAGAGACAGAGAGACAGAGAGATGAACCTAAACTGCTTTGAAGGAAGATGGGAATTCTAACAAGTGGAAATGGAGAGAGGGGGAGTGCATTTCAAGACATGGGGTACCACAAAAGCAAAGAAGCAGGAGAGGGAATATACTGAATGGGGAAGGTCTAATGGGCCCGTTGGACCAGAATGAAGAGTATGTGAGGAGGGATATTATGAGATAAAAATGGAAAGGTATACTGGAGCCAGACTGTGGACAGCTTTAAATGTCAGGCTAAGGAGTTTGTATTTTTTCTTAGAGGCAACAGGAAGCTATCAAATAATTTTGAGTAGATAACAGTCATCACCATCATAATTGCTCCTTTACTTTTTTTGTGGGGCAATGAGGGTTAAGTGACTTGCCCATGGTCACACAGCTAGTAAGTGTCAAGTCTCTGAGGCTGGATTTGAACTCAGGTCCTCCTGAATCCAGGGCCAGTGCTTTATCCACTGAACCACCTAGCTGCCCCTCCCTTTACTCTTTAAAGCTATAGCATTTTGTAAAACTTAAAATGCTATATCTATCTATCCAAACATACACACACACATATGTGTGTATGCATATATATGTGTGTGAATTGTTATTATTTTAGCTTTATTCTTCTTCTTCACTGTGAAGTGTAGTAATTAACTCTTGATATTGCTTTCTAACCACAAGAACTCAAATTTATATAGGCTTACAAGGTGTTTACCCTGTATGATGTCTTTTGATCCTTCCAACAATCTTATGAGGCAGGGAGTAGGACCATTATGAGCTTCATTTTATAGATGAGAAACTGAGACTTAGAGCTGTTATTTGTCTTTGCTCACACAATCCCTAGTGTAGATCCTTTAACCCCATATTCTACATTCCTTTTGTCTAAAGCATACTCCTTCCTCTACTGGGCTTTCCTTGTTTCATGTGTTTTTCTAGCTTTCTCCCTAAATTCCCAAGATCCTTGGCCAGAAGAGGGGTCCCTAAATAGTATCCAAGTTGGTTTGGGTTGCAGCTTCATCACTTACTGGCCTTGTGACCTTTGACAAGTTACTTTCTCTTTCTGAGTCTCAGTTTTTCTATTAACAAAATGGGTATAAAAATGCTGGTACCATCTACCTTTCAGGGTGCTTTCGAGAATCCAAATAGAGCCAATGTGACAAAAGAGCTTTGTAATCATAGGGTGCTTTATAACGGGCAACTATTATCATTTCATACTGTAACGATTGGAATAACGCCACCTGCTGGATACTTACTGTAGAAGAGTTCTGCCCATGAAGGGAAGGTCTTTGAGGGCAAGACCAGGAGTCAGGAAGTGACGCGGGCTAGTGGGAGGAGGAAGGAAGAGACTGGCGCTCAGGCTCGCTCTCTTTCCTCTGGACTCTGGTGGAGAGCGGAGCTAGAAATGTGCTCTCCCTTTAATAGATAGGAATCTAGGCCTTTTTCTATATTCCTTATAAAAACTCACCAAACCGATTTAGGCCACCTTTGGAGTGAGTCAGACCGTCTGTGCCGCGCCGCCCGGAGTCCCGCCAAGCCGGCAAAAAAGGCTACCCCCGTTCTCTCCACCCCGGAAGTCAAAAAACCCGGCAGGCAGTCTGACATGCGCAGCAGGCGGACTGTACCCGGCAGGCAGTCTGACATGCGCAGCAGGCGGACTGTACCCGGCAGGCAGTCTGACATGCGCAGCAGGCGGACTGTACCCGGCAGGCAGTCTGACATGCGCAGCAGGCGGACTGTTCATCTCCTCCCCAAAAGGGTGGTCCTTGAAAAACTGGCGTCTTTCAGTTATCCTAACCGACTGTTAAAAACTTTCATATTTTACCACATTTCCCCCCTTTGCTTCCTCAAGAAATGGAATGTTTCCTTGATGGAAGCAAAGGGGGGAAATGTGGTAAAATATGAAAGTTTTTAATCAGAAGATTGAGGGTTCGAGTCCCTTCGTGGTCGCCATCTGTTAAGGGTTAAAATTCTAGCTAAACTGTCTAAAATATCTAATGAGTGGTCGCCAATAAATTATAAGCTTTAGCAAGAGTTAGACTTTTAAGCATTTATTAAGGAGAATAAGAATTTGGTAAAGAGAGAGAAAAAGGCCTAGATTCCTATCTATTAAAGGGAGAGCACATTTCTAGCTCCGCTCTCCACCAGAGTCCAGAGGAAAGAGAGCGAGCCTGAGCGCCAGTCTCTTCCTTCCTCCTCCCACTAGCCCGCGTCACTTCCTGACTCCTGGTCTTGCCCTCAAAGACCTTCCCTTCATGGGCAGAACTCTTCTACAGTAAGTATCCAGCAGGTGGCGTTATTCCAATCGTTACAATACGCTCTTTCCCTTCACCCTCATGAACTTCTCTGTTTTACATCCATGATGTTGATGGAATGACATCATTTCAACAATCAATTAAAATAGGAAGGAAAAAATTGGACCAGGCTCCCAGAGTTCTAATTGAGGTCTCTGAGGGCCACATTAAAGGTAGACTATCAGCTTTCTTACCCTTCTTGCCAGAAAGTCTAAGGTTTATCAATCTTTTAGCAAAACCAATGCAAATTGTCCCAAAGTGGAATAGGCTTTTTTGGGGGGAGGGTCATAACTCTTGTCAGTGGGGGCTGTATGACCACTAGTTGGAGTTATAGCAGAGGGGGCTCCTGCTTCAGTAGGGTATTCAACTTTGCAGCTTCTAAGGGTTTTTCCTGCATCTTGTGAAATACTCATTGACATATCAAAAGGTGACATCTTCTAACAAACCTTATGCATTTATACATGCTGGGTTTCCTGCTTGGCTCCAATCTTTTAGTACCCAGTACATTACTACCATTCTCTGCTTCTTCACAATCTTTATGTTCACCAAAGTAAGAATGTCACTACCATTGAGGGGGTAAACAGTGCAAAGAACCCTAGGGTAGAGAGCAAGACAAAAAAGTGTTTTAAATGACACAACCCATTCAAATGACTATGTTAATGAGATGAGGAAAGGGAAGAAAACAGAACCTAGAATTTATGAATCCAAGCTGTTAACTTGGTTTCACAGGAGAATTGTTAAGTTTCAGGGAATTAGCTTCAGCAGAACTTTTAGGGTGTCTGGCACATTTCCAAGTGTAAATCCCCGATGAGCCTCCAGTTTCTTATATGAACCTGGTTTTTAAAGAATCTGGTTTATAGGGGGCAGTTAGGTGATGCAGTGGATAAAGCACTAGCCCTGCATTCAGGAGTACCAGAGTTCAAATCTGACCTCAGACATTTGTCACTTACTAGCTGTATGACCCGGGGCAAGTCAGTTAACCTTCATTGACCCCAGGAAAAAAAAAAAACAGCAGGCTTTTATCATAGGCATGATCTCACTGTGTCTCATGCTTCAGAATATGTCTACCCTAGTTTTCCTGTGTTTGTGTCTGCTGTGCCTTGCACATGTTGGGCATTCAGTGTTTTTGAGCAAAAATGTGTCTTTTTGTTTTTGCTTTTATTTATTAAATTCAATAAGCATTTATTAAGGTCTTACTATGTGTCAGGCACTGTGCTACGTTTTAAAGCTACCAATACAAAAAGGATACAACCTATACCTTCAAGGAACTAGGGAGAAACAGCATGTACAAAGAAGAGTAAATATAGCATATATGTTTATATATGTATATAGATGTGTACATATACATATGTATAAACATACTTGTCAACATGTATATATCAATTTAATATAGTACACACATAATTATATATGTATATATTACACACATACATAAGATACATATATACATTAAAATACAAAATAATTGGGTATGAACTGTAAGAAACTATAGGAAGAGGTGTCTTCCTTCATCTGGATGTATCTGTCTCTCTGTGTGCCTGCAGTGCCACATTTTTGACTCTGTTCCAGGGCTTAAAGGAAGGCAAAATGGTCCTGTCTCTTGCTCACCCCTTATTATTGGCATTGCCAAGAAAAATAGAATGAGTCTGGGAAGCAATTTGAGCACATCAAGACCTTAGTTTCTTCATTGTCTTTAAGGCACGGGCACTGCCTCTTTTCTAGTGGTCTGTCCTTGGGCCAATTGTTGGGCTGGATGAAAGGGACTTTATTAGCCTTCCTTTCTCATACTGACAAGCACAATCACTCTTGTAGGTTTTAATTAAAATGTTTAATTAAGCACTGTTCTTGCACAGAGAAAGTTAACTCTGATCTGGCTTAGTCCCCAGACGGTAGGAGAGGAGGACATAGGAAGAGGCTGAGTGAAAAAGGAAGGTGGTTTAAAAAGGAAGGAAGGAAGGGTGGTAAGAAGGGAGGGAAAAGCTGGAGAGAGAGAGAGAGAGAGAGAGAGAGAGAGAGAGAGAGAGAGAGAGAGAGAGAGAGAGAGAAGAGGAGGGGAGGGGAGGGGAGGGGAGGGGAGGGGAGGGGAGGGGAGAGGAGAGGAGAGGAGAGGAGAGGAGAGGAGAGGAGAGGAGAGGAGAGGAGAGGAGAGGAGAGGAGAGGAGAGGAGAGGAGAGGAGAGGAGAGGAGAGGAGAGGAGAGGAAAGGAGAGGTGGGCATACTTCAGTCTTCCCTCATAGACATGCTTCACCTGGTGTCTTGTACCTCCATGCTTCTCCTCCCTTCCTAGGCCCCTCAATTAACTCTGGACAGTCTTTTTTGTATTCGACCTCCTCCTACTTGATCCTCCTCACACATTTTTAGGGTCCTCTTCAATAGGAGGCTAAATTAGATAACTCACATTTAATATAGTGCTTTAGAGTTTACAGAGGATTTTCAAAACAATGACCCCTGAGGTAATAAGGATAAAGATAATCATTCCCAGTCACAGAGAAGAAACTGAGGCCCAGAGCAAACATAGCTAGTACAGCATTTGAATCAGGTTTCCTCTCTCCAGATCTAGTAGTCTTTCCATTACACTAAAGCTTTCACCCAGGCTCCTTTGTTAGTTAGTCAGGAGAAAAATTGATATAGTGGAAAGGGCGCTAGGCTTGGTGTTAGAGAACCTGGTCTTGTTTCTGGCTCTGTCACTCGCCACTTTAGTGACCTTGGCAAGTCATTTCACTTTTCTTGGCTTCAATCTTCTCATCTGTGAAGTGAGTGCTTTGGAGGAGAAGGCCTCTGAAGTTCTTTCCAGAGCCAGATCTGTAATTCTATGATGTCTTAACCTCCTTAAAATGCATGGAACACAAACTGATAGTATCTGAAAACAGATGGAAAAATTTTTTTTTTCATTTTAAAAAAAATGCATGGAACACGTTTAATGCTGAGATTCTAAAGTGGGTTCTCTTACATCTTTTGTTCCCTTAATGTCTTCCAGTGATTCCCATACAAGGGAGCAGGAGGGAATAGCTATTAATATAGTATCCTCTACACCAGGCACAGTGTGATCCCTTTTTACAAATATTATCTCATTTAGTCCTCACAGCAACCTTACAGGGAGGGCACTATTATCTCCATTTTACAGTTAAAGAAACTGAAACAATCAGAGTTTAAATGCTTTGCCCAGGGTCGCACAGCTAGTGTCTGAGGATGGATTCACACTCAGGCCTTGACTTCAGGCACAGCACTCTAGCCATTGCCCCACCAAGTTGCCTTTATACCTCTTTGAGAATGTTTCTAATCCCTTCTTTGCTCTTCTCTGTCCATGCTCCAACTTATCAATATCTCTCTGGATATATGGCCCCCAGGTGTATTCTGCCAGGACAGAGTACAGCGAGACCGCTGCCTCCCTCCTTATGGATACTGCATTTCTGTTAATGCAGCCTAGGAGAGCTTTAGATTTAATTGGCTCTTAATGCCACATGATGATCAGGGAATCATAGATTTCATCTGACAAGAGACTATAGAGATAGGAAGCATTTTTTAAAAAAATGTTTGTTGACTGACTAGTCCAACCTTTTTATTTTAAAAGTAAGTTAACTGAAGCCTAGAGAGCATAGTGACTTGTCACTTGATCACACATAATATGCTGGCATCTGAACCTAGCTTTTTTACCTCCTAATCCAAATGATATTGACAGTGATGATGATTTTGAGTATGAGAGAGCCCTATACCCCCCATGAGTGCATCACAACTAGATAAAACCTAAATGAATTTTTTAAAGTAAGTGAACATGTATCAGCAAAAGAGCCTTCTTTTCAATGTGTCCAGTGTGTAAAAACATGTTCTGTATGTGTGTGTATAAAAGATGATGGCGTAGACCAAAAAGGTAGCAGTAACTTCTATCAGTGGCTTGTAGAAAGACAAACAATTGGGGGCAGCTGGGTGGTGCAGTGGATAAAGCACCAGCCCTGGATTCAGGAGGACCTGAGTTCAAATCTAGCCTCAGACACTTGGCTCTTGCTAGCTGTGTGACCCTGGGTAAGTCACTTAACCCTTTATTGCCCTGTAAGAAAGAAAGAAAGAAAGAAAGAAAGAAAGAAAGAAAGAAAGAAAGAAAGAGAAAGAAAGGAAGAGAAAAAGGACTTCCAGTCTTTTCTCCTGAAACAGAACATTATGTTTTGGGATAGCTCTAATTGTTAAGAAGTTTTTTCCTTACATGAACCCTACTGTTTCCTTCACTTGTACCCATGGCCTTCTCCCATAACCTCTATCCACTCTTACTTTTCTCTGGACATCATAGCTCTTTTTCAATCCCAGATGACAGCCTTCTAGTTCTTCACTGAAGTGTCTAAGAATGCTTTATGATCATAAATTGAGAGATGGAAGGAATGATAGAAATCATTATTTCTAGTCTAACTCCTCTAGTTTATAGATAAAAAGATTGAGGTTCAGGGCAGTTGGGTGACTTTACCAAGATTACTTAGTGACAGATCTGGGATGTGATTTTAGATTTCTCTAATTCCAGACCTATTTCTTTTTTTTTCCTGTTCAGCAAAATGCCTCCAAAGTGAAGAGTTGTAACATCTGTCATTTTCAGGACCCTCCATCATGTGAATTCGTAGCTAGTATTCCTAGGTGGAGGTGGTATTAGGTAGGAATCTGAGTGCAATCTGAACAATCCAAAATAGCCACAGATATGAGATGGGATAGAATAATCTCTCCCTTTAAAATCTAATGGGGTGGGGGCAGCTAGGTGGCATAGTGGATAAAGCACTGGCCTTGGATTAAGGAGGACCTGAGTTCAAATCTGGCCTCAGACACTTGGCACTTACTATCTGTGTGACCCTGGGTAAAATGCTTAACCCGCATTGCCCTACCAAAAAAAAATCTAATAGGGTGGCAGCTCCTTTTAGCTTAGGGGCCTGTCTCCTTTGGAAGTAATCCCTTCTACCTTCTGGTATCACAGGGACCAAAGGATTACTGCATCACCCCAAAGAGCCAATCCTTAATTACACAGTACATTCGTCTCTGGGAGTGTCTGGGTGGTTCAGTTACACTCCAATAAAAGCTATGCAACACTAGGATATCTTTCATCGACGGTTTTTCATTCCTCCACCCTTCACAGAATGGTCAATGATCAATGGTCAAAGGTCATTATTGGAATTGTCATTATTGTTGTTAGTCATTTTTCAGCCCTGTCTGACTCTTCATGACCCAATTTGGAATTTTCTAGGCAAAGATACTGGGATGGTTTGCCATTTCTTTCTCTAGCTCATTTTGCAGATGAAGAAACTGAGGCAAATAGGGCTAAATGACTTGCTCAGGGTAGCAGAGTTAGTAAGTGTCTGAGGCTGGATTTGAACCCAGGGAGATTAGACTACCTGATTTCAGGCCCAACATTCTATCCACTGCACCACCTAAACTCATATACATGAGTCTTATACAGGCGTATCCCTCTGGGGATCAAAACATAAAACATGCTACCAAGGTATTCATCTTTTAAAGGGGGGTTATTTCTTTTTTAAGGCCCATTTGGAGACTTGTGACTATTTTCTTTTTCTCCTAGCGACATTCAAAAGAGCCAATGGAAATGACATTGTCTTTTTAACATGTACTTTTGCTTGAGGGGGAAAAAGAAAACCTACCCCACCCCCCACAAAGCAAAAAAAAAAAAAAACCCAAAACCAAAACAACAACAACCAAACAAACAAAACCCACAACTTCTAAGCCATTTCCTGGAATAGAGAGAAAGGGAAGCCACAGTTTCATCTGATGCAGCCCTTCTCAAGGGAGCAATTATAGCCCTGAGGAAAAGAAACTGAGAGTGTGGCTCCTGGAAACAGATCTTATTGCAGATAAACCCTGCCCGTTGTCCTGCCTCGTGGATGCCACCCTTGGCAAACACCTGTCTGGGGAAAATCTGCTCTCTCCCTAAGAAAAGGTTGCTTGCATCTTGAGGATCTGGATAGTTATAATGGTGATCTCCCTGGATGATTCACATTCAACACATAATAAGAGCTAGCCTTTCTTTTGCACCATATAAATCAATTTTTATATGCAATCTCTGATCCTTGACCACTACCCTGGGAAGAAGGTGCTATTATTGTCCCCATTTTTCAGATGAAGAAACTAAGACTGAGAGTGTTTGAATAACTAGCCCAGTATATCATAGCTAGTCACTATCTGAGACTGAGTTTGAACTCAGGATTCCTGACTCCAGTAACCTAAAGCTGAAAACTCAGGGAGAAAAGGGATCATGCCAAATGATCACTGGAATCCTTCAGATGGTCTTTGGCTTGAATGGGCTATTATTTTAGTCCTGCTATATTCATTCTAATATATAAACATAAATCCTATCCTTGCCCTCCCTCATTCTAGTAGCATTTCCATACTGATAAGCTGCCTGTTGTCATCATGTCTGCTGTTTGAATCCTCTGGTGCCATGAAAAGGGCCCTGGAATCAGTCAGAAGACCTGGGTTTAAATCCCCAGTCCATTCCCTACTAAAGTCATTATGTTGGTCAAGACATTAAATGTCTCTGAGCTCCATCTTCTCACCTATAAAAGAGAGGCAAACATATCTCACCTAACTCACAGTATTATTAAGGGGGTCCAAGGAGATAGTTTATAGGGAAAGTTGTCTGCAAACTATAAAGGACTTTACAAACATGAAATATTAATTCATAACATGTGGCATTAGTCTGAACCTCTTCTAGTTATTTCCTCTGTGAATCCCAGCAAGGCTAGACAGAGTCTAGTCACGAAGAAGCCATATGAATCTGGTGAGATACCAAGATGTTACATTTCATGCAGTCCTGACTGGAGATCATAGACTTTTCAAGTTGGAAGGGACTTTGGGGGTCATTTTGTCCAATCTTCTATTTAGTGATGAATCCCTTTACACCATTTAGGACAGAAGGTTATCTCATCTCTCCTTCTATACTTCCAGGGAAGAGATACATATTCACAAGGGGAAGGTTCTTAGATATGACTGGAACCACTGAATCTCAACCCCAATCACTTTCCCCAAGGGTGAAGATGGTAATGAAACCTCAACTCCACCATTGCATGCTGGGATGTGATTCTATAATAAAGCTCCTTCATGCACAAAATATGCCTCTAATGGCATGTCATTTCTCTGGGCAGCAAATTCACATCCAAGCACAATCTTTGCTTTATCGCTTTATATCACAAAATGCTACTGCATTCAGAGATGGATGACTCTGGTTAACCCTGTAATCCTAACCCCAGAGATTAATATTGGACATTAATTCAAGCCCTGTCTTCTGACACTAATTCTAGATGGTGTATCCTTGAATGCTAATGGAAGCCCTGCATTGTAGTGGATATCCTATTACTTTCTCTCTGTAACCAGCCTTGTCACTTTAAGACACGTTTGGATTATCTTAGAGGAAGGTTGTTGTTGTGGCCAGGTGCATGGGTTTAACCTTAGGCTTGGAGAGAAGAGATACATTATTCAACAGTCCAAGGTTGAAAGAGGGGTTAGTCAGACATTCATCACTAATGTAGATTTTGGAGCTTTTCAAATAGAGAGTGAGCACTGGGAAATCATGGCTAAGAAACCTAGACTTTTCCAGGTTGCTTTTTACTGGGTGATCACTGACGTGTTTATTTCTCTGATTAATGAACTCTGCAAATTAACCTCCACGCTACTCTGTAATTGCTATTAAGGCTTCAAAAATCACTTAAGCGTTTCCACCATTTATGAGTCTATTCCATCCGGATGGCCAGCTCACTGTGCTGATTTCAAGAAGATAGTGCCAGTCTCCTGACCTCCAAATTTACAATTAATTATTGCATTCAGCACCCAAATTACCCCCAGTCTCCATGTGCCAGGCTTTATCTCTCTGCACACACAAGCCTGGCTTTTAATTAAAGGCCCTCCAAATTAAATGAAAACAAATTCAATTATTACATCTCATTGGAACAACTCATACCACACTCCTGACAGGGCTTATCCAATGAGTGATCCAGGGAACACTCAACTCCCACATCCCAACCTAAATTAATGTGCCCAGTAAACGATTTTTCTTATCTTCACTTGAGCAGGTCTTTTGCCACTGGGTCAGCCCTAGATATGGACTTTGCTGTCTATGAACAAGCTGTGGTTTAATACCATTTCTCTTTTTCTCTATCTCTTCTCATCTGTACCTCATTCTTTCTCTACTTCCCATCCTTCCTGGCTGGGCTCAGGCTATTTCCATGGTATACTTCATCTCTGGAGAGAAGATAATCACCATCTAATCTCCCTTGCTTTGGAGGTTCTGCTCAGATAAGTACACCCCTCCCCCAATGAGATCTTTGTCTGAAGTTCTTGAGGCCTGTATGTTTCTGCTTGACTCACAGAGTTGACTAAAAGTCTAAAGGAATGATTATTGCTGTGATATATCATAACAATAATCACAATAATAACATGTTTATTGAGGGCTACTAATGTGCCAGGCAATGTAAAAAGCAAGCAATTAGGCACAGTCCCTCCCCAATGGACCCATTACTGAAACAGGAAAAGAAGCAAGGCACAAACACACAAGAAACAATAGAAATGATTTGAAAGGAGAGCTGTGAAGCAGCAGCGAAAAAGGAACGAGCTATATTTGTACCATTTAGTTGACTTCAAAAATGAGGGTTCTCTAGGAGTCTTGTTTTGTAATCTTTATTTTCTTGGGTCATTCATGGTAGAACTGCAAGATTCTCATCTACATAGGACCAACTTAGCCACAGGTGCCTTCCTGGGGGAGGCCGATGACGATGATGAGGATAGAGGAAAATTAGATATTTAAAATGACAAAATCTTCAGACTATGTGAAATGAAAAGCTGTCAAAATCTAGAAATCCACTGGAATAAATCAAAACCTTGTGGGAATGGGATGAGGCGGGTACCATCTTCATCATTCTGTCTTTTACTAGAATTGTCTCAAAGGTGTTTTCAATTAATCTTTAGGAGATGGGTTCATACTTTCATTCAGTTCCAAAAAGTGATCCACCTGTGTAATTGTTCAAAGAACTTTAAATATAAAAGAATAATTCTGGTTTTCAGTCATTTTTCACTAATGTCTAATTCTTTGTGACCCTGTTTGGGGTTTTCTTGGCAAAGATACTGGAGTGGTTTGTTATTTATTTCTTCAACTCATTTAACAAGTGAGGAAACTGAGGAACACAGGGTTAAGTGCTTGACTTAGGGTCACAGGCAAAAGAATAAAAGAAAGATAGAAATTTTTATAGGATCGTTTCTACTTGAACTCCACTGATGAGGATGACCCATGGAAGTATTCCTCCTCTATGCTTAGTCATCACAGTCCATTAGACATTTTAAACTGTCATAGAGATATCCCATATTCAGTATATCCAAAACAGAACAAATTACCTTTCCCTTCAAACTCCCCTATTTATTTTGAGGGCACCCTCATCCTTCCAAATTCTCAGGTTCTCAATCTCTGTCTTACTCTTGACTTTCCCTCACCCCATATATCCAGGCAATTGCAAATTTTGCCATTTTTACCTCCACAACATCTCTTAATATTTGACCTCTTCTCTTTACTCACAAAGCCATTGCTTTGGTTCTCAACCTCATCACTTTTTTTTTTCACCCAGCTTAATGCAGTGCGGTAATAATTAGTCTCCCTGACTCAAGGCTTGCCCTCACTTCAATCCATCTGTCTTATAGCTGCAAAACTGTTTGTCCTTGAGAGCAGATCTGACGATGTCAGTGCCTTCTCAATAAACTTCAGGGGCTCCTCATTGCCTCTAGGATCAAAGATAGAATCCTCTTTTGTTTTTAAAACCTTTTAAAATCCTTACCCCAACTAATCTTTCTTAATCTTATTGTACATTAACCTCTGCCTACTACAGCTTGCTGCATTCTCTGATCCAGCCAAATGGGCCTTTTCTCTTATCTTCACATACTAAATTCCATATTCAATCTTTTTACCTTTTCATTGCTTGTTCCTTTTGCCTGGAATTCACTTTCTCCTTACCACTGCCTATTAGAGTCCTTCCCTACTTCAAAAACACAGTTCAGGTACCACCTTTCCTGATTCCATACCGCCCCCCACCTCCCACCCGTGACTTCTGGAGTCCTCTCTCTCTCTAATTACCTTATTGTTCAATTACCTTGTATTTATGTTGTTTTTATTCTCTAAATACATGTTATCTCTCTGGGATAGAATGCAAGCTTCTTAAGGTCAAGATTTCTTTCATTTGGGGCAGCTAGGTGGCACAGTGGATAGAGCACTGGCCCTGGAGTCAGGAGTACCTGAGTTCAAATCCAGCCTCAGACACTTAACACTTACTAGCTGTGTGACCCTGGGCAAGTCACTTAACCCCAATTGCCTCACTAAAAAAAAAAAAAAAAAAGATTTCTTTCATTTTTGCCTTTGTATCTATCCCCTGTACCTATCATAGTGAATGGCTTAATCATATCTGTTGTTGATTGACTGGAAAAAGATGAGAATAACTTTATTGAGGATAATGAGGAGGAGGAGGAGGAGACAGTGTTAATAGAGAGCCAACCTTGAAGACAGAAAGACCTGGGCTTTAATCCTATATCTGATACATACTAGCTGTGTGACCCTAATCAAGTTACTTAACTTCCTGGTGTTCTGGGTGACTCTCTAAGAATATAAGTTGCAAAGAATATGTTACTTTGGCCAGGTAGAGGGAATTTCCTCACTTGAAATTTCCCCATGTCAATGAAATAATAGGTCTAGTTCTCATCCTTATCCACATCTCTAATAATAATGAAAATAAATAATAATAAGTATGACTTGATGTTTCAATGGATAGCTGATCTTATCAGTGTGAGTGTTCCTTCCACCAGGGAAGATCCGTGTCTTCAGATTCTAGGTGATTCTTTTCCATTCTCAACTTGCAATACTTCATAGGTTCTGTGACTTAGTCAACATGGGTATTCCCTCCAAGGCTGCAACCCATCTATGGCCCTGCCCCTCCCATGAGCCTTGTGCTCATGTTTCAGTACCCTTTCTTTTTTTCTCCACCATTTTGCCATCATTGCAGAATAGAGGCACACAGAACCAGAGACCATTTTGTATTTTTTTTAAATTTGTTTCATGAATTGTCAAGGGATTCATGGTTGAACAAAGGATTCATCACCAAGTGGTTAGCCTCCTCGTGATGAGCTTTTCTCTGAACTGAGATGGGCTGGTCCTTGGAAGGAAGACACATCTACTGCTAGGACCATATTCAAAACATTCCTAGTATTGTTTCTTTTAATATCTTTCTATAATTTCCCCATAGAGGGCCTATTCCACATGCTAAAGGCCTTTTTTGATATTGATATTTTTGGGAGTGCCAATGCAATCACACAGTAATTTTTCATCACTGAAATAATCATGACATGAACTTATATTTTATAGTGTTTTACATGCATTTTATTTAATTTCATCTATTCAGGGAAGTTAGGTAGTGCAATGGATAGAGTGCCAGGCTTAGACACTCATCTTCCTGGGTTCAAATCTGGCCTCAGACACTTAGTAGCTATGTAACCTTGGGAAAAAATCACTTAAGCCTGTTTGCCTCAGTTTCCTCATCTATAAAATTAGCTGAAGAACAAAATGGCAAACCACTCTCGTATCTTTGCCAAGAAAATCCCAAATGGGGTCACAAAGAGTTGGACATGACTAAAAATGACTAAATACCAACATTTAATTTGATCTGTACAAAATCCCCGGGAGGTAGAAAGTGAAAGTATTATCATTCCCATTTTACAGGTGAGGTAACTGACCCTTAGAGAGATTAAAGAATTTATCAGGCTCCCATAGCTAGGAAGTGATGATTCTGATCTTCTGATTTCAAATTCAAGGTACTTTCCACCATACAATGCTGCCTTTAAACCCCATAGGGTCCCTGAAGTAGAGAGCTCAATTAGGAGTCAGGAACATGGCCCTTTTTACCTTTTCTGTTGGCTTAGGGAAGGACATTAGGTAAATCATTTCCATGCTAGGTTAGCCTCAGATTTGATGGCATTGGAAAGGGAGACCCTGAGTTCAAAGGGAGAAAGAAAGGCAATGAATAGATGATCACCTCCAACTTCAGTTAACTAATCTGTAGACTGTGGCTAGTGATACCACCCTCTGTCTCTGTTTTGAGAAGATGAATAGTATCAGACCTAGAAAAGGCTTAGAAATTTTGGGAAATGGGCAGAACATAGATGCTGTTCCCACTATAAATAAATGGTAAGACCACGGAGAACATCAAAATTCTTCTTTATAAAGGTGGAAACCAAATATCATAGCAAACCAATCATAGTATGGAGGAAGGAAGGTCTGAAATGAATAGACCAATAGATCTGACCATGTCACCTCTCTACTCAGTAAACTCTGTTGCTCCCTATTATGGCCAGGATCAAAACATTATTCTGATCTGACAGAGTTAAAGTCCTCTGCCATTTAAAGTCTTTCACAACCTGGCTCCTTCCTACCTCTCCAGGCTTCCTATGCTTACTCCCTTCCATGTTCTGGACAAAGTAACAATCTTGGCCTGCTGACCATTCTTCAAACAGACCGTTCTATCCCTTGACTCATCCATTTGTACTGCCTTTCTCCTATACCTGGAATGTCCTCTCTTCTCACTTCTGACTCAGTTTCCTTAGCTTCTTTCAAGACTTAGATAAAATTGGGGCAGCTAGGTGGCGCAGTGAATAGAGCACCAGCCTTGGATCCGGGAGGGCCTGAGTTTAAATCCAGCCTCAGATACTTGACACTTACTAGTTGTGTGACCCAGGCAAGTCACTCAACCCCAATTGCCTCACCAGAAAACAAACAAAAAACAAAAATAAAAAGACTTAGATAAAATCCTACTTTCTGCCATACAAAGCCCTCCTTTGGCTATTTCCTTCCATTTACACTGTATATAGCTTGCATATGCATAGTTATTTACATGATGTCCCTCCCATATGATGCTAGCTCTTTGAAAACAAGTGCTTTGTTTTTACCTTTTTTTAGTATGCCCAGTGCTTGGCACAATGCTTGGCACATAGTAGGAGTTTAGACACTGTTGACTTATTGGATCTGGATTGAGGCCAGTGAGTGACAGACACAGAATCAAAAGCAATCTATTCCCTCTTTAATGGGCCTTAGACGTGCCTTGGTTTTAAGGGCATTGGAAGAAAGAGACCAGAGTCCAGGGGAACAGAGAGAAACAATGACAGATCATCCCAGACCTAAACCTGCCCCAGACAAAAGTGAGAGTAGAATATGTGAGAATTAGACTTATATGCTATTACAAGTTTTTGAGTTGCCAGGTACAGTTTGGCTAGCATTTAACTTGCCCTAAACACATAGCTCACATTTGCCAGAAGAATGATTTTTGTCTACAGAAATTGATGTTTTTGTCCCTGAATTCTTGGATAGGAAATCATATGCTCTTTCATTCAGTTCTCCTGGGTCCCATACTGGGATCAGGGGTCTAAGAGCAGCTATTAGGTAGTCACTATGCTTGGGCAGCTAGATGGTGTAGTGGCTAGAGTGCTGGGCTTGGAATCAGGAAGACTAGTGTTCATGAGTTCAAATCCAGGTTCAGATACTTGCTGCTTCTGTGACCCTGGACAAGTCACTTACTTACCTTATTTGCCTTGATTTCCTCATCTGTAAAATGAGCTGGAGAAGGAAATGGCAAAACTACTCCAGTATCTTTGCCTAGAAAACCCCAAATGGAGTCAGTCAGACATGACTAACCAAAAACAACTACAATAATGTTTGCCAAACAATTGTCAAGCACCAATTGTGGACAGAGTACCTCACCAAGCATATTTGGAGAAAGATTCTAGAAATTTAGAATTGATAATGATCTACCTTTTACCTTGTGTAGTGTAAATACTGAACTTGATATCTAAGGAAATTAAACTCTAGACTAGAGGTTCTTATTATTTTTTAATGTCACAACTCCTTTGGTGGCCTGGTGAAGCCTATCAGTCCCTTTTCAGAATAATGTTTTTAAATAATTGAAGGAAATGTTTTTGTCAGTAATACCTCATTTATTAATTAAACTATAAAAATAATTTTCAGTTGCTGTTCATTCCATCACTTTATCTTAATGGTAACTGATTTAGTCTTCCTTTTTCTTTTTCCCATTAGACACTTCCTAAATTGCCAGGTTAAGAATTGCCTAGGCAAATTGGAGAAAGCCCAAGGGTCTTCCATTAATATCTAAGTGGTTTTAAGAATGAACACCATATTTTTGCTTGTTTCACCTTCATCTGTTCATATGCCACGATGTCAAAAGATGTCATAATCTTACTTAAGTTTCTTCCCCATTTTCTAATGTAGTGTTATGGCATGCCCCTAGATTGACAGCATTTCAGTAGAAGTTAGTGAAAATAAAGATATGTGTATGTATGTATGTATGTATGTGTATGTATATGTACATTATATGTATTTGTATATGCATATGTATATGTGTCTATGCCTTCCATCCAAGATTTCTGACTCCCAAAATTCATGAAGAGCCTTTGATGCAGAAAAAGTAAGGAAACTTTCCAAGACTGCCCAGCTTCTTAGAGGCAAAGCTAAGACTAGGACAAAGGATTCCTGACTCCCAGACCAATACTCTTCATACTATACTATCACAGCATGCACAGTAGAAGTAAAAAATACCTGGGTTTGAATCCTGGCTCTTTCATTTACTAACTGTGTGACTTTGGGCAAGCCATTTTACATCTGTTTAGTTTTCTGTAAAACAAAGTTGATGCTACTTACATCACTGGAGACCTTATTAGAGTTATGAGGAAAGCATACTATAAACATATCTATCGTGCCTGGTGTGCACTCCTTCACCTCCACTATAGGAACTCTAGTTTCCTTCAAAGATGAGCTCAAGCATTACCTTTCACATTGTCTTTTCTGAGTCCACATCTAGCTAGTAATGCTTCACTCACCCTCCCCCCACCCCTGCACATTTACATCTTTATTTTTTATAAATTTGCATGTGTAAATGTTGTCTTGCTGCATAGAATGTAAACCCCTTGAGGGAAAGGAATGAATGTATCTTTTAATCCTTCTATCCCCCTCCCCCCCAGACCTAGCAGAGTACTTGGCACCTAGTAAATGGTTAATCAGTCTTAGTGAGAGAAGCCCCAGGAGACTGGGGTTTGAATACCAGCTCTGAGACAAGCTTTGTGACCATAATCTACTTATTTAGTCTCTCTGAGGTTGAGTTTCCCCATCTACAAAATGAGGATGACAATATCCTGCCCACATCCCCTGGTTATTTTGGGCAGTGTAGGGCAAGTGCTTTGTAAACCTGTTAAGTGATTCTATGACTATGAATTGTTATGATTATTAAGAATAATAAAAGAAACGAGATATGCTCCCAGCCCTCCAGGCATCTACAGTCTCAAAGCCTACACACATAAAGCAACATGAGTACAATTATTAAGCAGAATATCAACCACAAAATAATAGTGTGCAGTTCAAACACATAAGTGTGGAAGAAAAGTCAGAATTAAGGAGTGATAAGAGCAGGGTGGTGTTAATCAGGGTCAGTATCCCCAGACTCTTCGCCATGGACAAGGATTTCCCTCATTTGAGGTTCATTCAGCAAGGCATGGAGCTCCACCTGATCCAATCTGAACAGCCAATCCACCACCTTATCCTGGGGAGAGGAAAATGATTATTATAAATAATAACTCAATTTATTGAATAACTACCACTAATAGACATAAAAGAGGATAGTTTCTCTTGAAGCCAACCATTTAGAGTATTCTCTATTGTCAGATTCCTGGGGAGCTCCCTCCTTAAATTTTCATTGATGACTCTAACTATAAAGCCTTAGAAATTAAAATATTTTTTAAAAAGCCAACATATGCATGGGTGTACATTATGGTTAAAGGCAAGTGTGCATAAAACGAGAAATGAACTGGAAAATCTCTAAGACCCCCTTCTAGCTCTTGTGTCCCATGTACTTATGAGCCATGTTATGTGTGTGTATATGTCTATGTAATTACATGTGTGGAGCACGACAGCACTTATTTCTTGTTATTACTCATGCCTTGTTGCCACCTCAGTGCAGAGGCCCTCTATTACTTTGTTGGCCAAGAGTCAGCCAATCCAAAGTTATCAGAGACTTCATGCTCAGCCCACTCAGCAGATTCCAATCAACAGTCCTGAGCTGAAGGCTTTCCACATATGCCTCAGGCAGGGACTGCTTTGTCACACTGCAGATTTATTCCTGCCTTAATCCACAGCATACCTGTTTATGGTACAAGAAAAAAAATTCTCAGCTGTATCCCAAGAAATGATGGCTGTGGGTTGAAACACATTATATCCTGATTTATGAAGTTCTATTAGGAGCTGTATCATATAAGCTTTTTCTATCTGTGGTCTTTTGCCTTTAGGATGTAAAATTCCTGCTAATGCACTAATTTGTTAAATGCTGGAATGAGAAATATAAATTTTGGCTTCACTGTGATGCCTTTGGCTTTGGAGTTTGAGATCAATATTATGTGATTTATTATAGACATCTCTTCGGACCCTTTGGACAATTGCTATCAATAACATTGAAGGTGTAACTGGGGCAAACCAGTAGGACCTTTGTCCCTGGGTACTGAGATTTGGAAAATGTAAAAACTTGAAATAGTGATGTTTAAAGAATGTGCAATTTTGGAAAATTTTACATTTTTATTTTGACAGTACTTATAGTCCTTCATCTGCATAGAAACAACTGAGCTTAGCACCTAGTTAGCCAGAATAATTAATTAAAATTGGAAGCTACCAGATGGCATGCAGGCATATCCCAGATGAGTTCTTCCTTGATCCATCCCTCCTATTCCTCCTCCACCCCAACCCCCTATAATACCCTATGATGTCCTCCCCAGCAGTAGCTTTATGTTCTCCTGCACAGGACCTGTGGTCTATACTCTTCCAGGGTGTTATCTAGCCAGTCAACAAGTATTTGTTAAACACCTGTTTTGTGCCAGGCACTGTGCTAAGCACTCAAAGAGTTCTCAAGGAGCTCAAAAGATAATGGGGGAGACAATATACACATAACTAAGTACAAACAAGATATATACAGGATAAATTTGAAATAATCAACAGAGAGAAGGCTTTAAGATTAAGAAGATGTGCGAAAAAGGCTTCTTGCAGAAGGTAAGATTTTAGCTGTCTAGAAGGAAGCCAGGTAATCCAGGAAGCCTGGGAATGAAGGAGAGAGTATTCCTGGGATGGGGACATCTGGGGAAAATGTCCAGTCAGGAGATTGTGCAAGTAGCAGTAAGAAGGCAAGTATCCCTGGATCACAGAATCCACGATAAAGAGTAAAGTATAAGAAGACTGGAAAATTTGGGGAAGGGTAGGAAAGAGAAGATTTAAGTTAGGATGGGCCTTGAAAGCTAAGCAGAAGATTTTATATTTGATTCTAAAGGTAAAAGGGAACTGCTTGAGTTTAGTGTGTGTGTGTGTGTGTGTGTGTGTGTTGGGATGGGTGCGAGGGGGTGACATAGTCAGACCTACACTTTAGGAAGATCATTTTGATAGCTTAATGGGAGATGGATTGGAAAGGAGGAAAACTTGAAGAGGCAGACCTACCAATAGGCATGAGATGATGAGGGCCTGCACCAAAATGGTTGCAGTCAGAGGAGACAATGGGACATATATGAAAGATTTAACAAAGTTATCATCAACAGGATTTGGCAACGTATTGTTTATGGAGAGAGAGAAGCGAGAGGGAGGGGAAAGATAGAGAGAGGGAGCAGGTGAAAGAGGAAGAGGGAGAAGAGAGGGGAAGAGAGAGGAGAGGGAGAGGAGAAGGAGAGGTAGAGGGAGAGAAAGGACAAGGTAGCTAGTCTAGATGCCTGGGAGTATGGTAGTGTCCTCTACAGTAATAAGGAAGTTAGGAAGAGGGAAGGGTTGGGGTGGGGGAGGGAGGAGAGAATGAGTTAATTTTGGGGTATGTTGAGGTAAAATGTCTACAAGAAGTAGATTTGAGAATCATAAGCATAGAGATAATTGAATCCATGGGAGCTGATAAAGATTTGCAAGTCTAAGCATACAGAAAGAGAAGAGAAAAGGACACAGGACATAGTCTTAAGGGGCTACAGTAGGTGTGACATGGATGACAATACAGCAAAGGAGACTGAGGAGTGGTCAAAAAAGCAGGAGGAGAAAAAGGATACAGTAATGTCATGGAAATCTAAGCCAAAGAAAATATTAAGGAAGAAGTTGATCAACATTGTCAAAAGTTGCAGAAAGATCAATGGGGTCATGAAGAGTTGGGCAGGACTGAAAAATGACTTAACAGCAGGATTTTTATAGAAACTTTCTTTTCTTTGAGTTCAAGAAGCTTTTTCATTCATTATTTTATTTAATTCTTATTCAGCAAATGTATGACCAGGAAGAAGATGTAGGCTGGTTATTCAAGAGCAAGAAACAACATATGGATAGTCAAAGTTTGTCATGGGTATCAAAGGAATGCTGAGAGACTTAGATGAGTTCTCCTAGCCCAAGAGCTCTTTAAGGATTTAGGGATGGATACAGACAAGAACAGGTAAAGATGAGAAGATGTGGATGAATCAGTTATAAACTGTACCTCAGGTGGGAGTACCTACACTGATGAGGTACAGGACTCATTGAAGCATTAGTGTAATCATCTCACCATGTCTGATTTATAAGAAAACAGAGCTAGGTTTATCTAGATACAAATTGAGATGCCTACTATTCGACAACAAAGTAGGTTTCTAATTCCTTACTCATCTGTCTTGACTCAAGACTAGTTGCGGAAAAGGTTGACTTTCTCTTCAGCATTTCACTATGATCCCATGGGTGCAAGACTCGATCTAGCCATGCACTTCTTATCCATCTATTTCTATGACTCTTACACAAAAGGTCCATGCAAGGCTCAAGAAGCCTTCCTCTAAGTCTTCTCATACCAGGTTATTGAAGCTTATTAAAGCTTGAACTTTCACTAAGACATTTGGGACACCCTGTCTTTCATAACTACTCTAAATGCAGACATAACTCACCTTACCTCTAATGTATGATTTTGATCAAGTCACTCACTTCAATTTTCTTATCTGCAAAATGAGGGAGTTGAACTTCATGGTCCCTTCTAACTCTAACTTCTAACAAATTTTTGTTGTTGTCTCTCATCTTACTCTTTGTGACCACATTGGGGAGTTTTTGGCAAAGATACTGCACTGGTTCCCCAATTTCTTCTTCAGCTCATTTTACAGATGAGGAAACTGAGTCAGAGAGTTAAATGACTTGCCCAAAGTCACACAACTAGTAAGTGTCTGAGGCCAGATTTGAACTCAGGAAAATGTGCCTTTCTGACTTCAGGCTCCAAACTGTATTCACTGCACCACCTAGCTGGTTATTATCAAGTCTATATGTCAGTCTCTTCATTTGTAAACAGGCAATAACTTGATACTTAGCACAGTGCTGGGCACACAGTATGTTTTATAAATAAATGCTTGTTGAGGGTTGGAAAAGCATTTGACAAAAATCAAGTACTTTAGGAAAGTTGGGTGGTAATTCTTATTCTTAATTCTTTTTCTTATTATTGAGGTTAGCAGGCAGAAAGCATGGGCAGTATTGAAGGAGAGGAGACAATCCTGTAGGGGTGGCAAGGACTGAAATCTAAATAAAGAAGATGGTGGAAGCTGAGTCCATGGAGAGCTTTAAAAGATAAAAATAGAATAGATTCTTTCTGCATTTGAGATGGTCTAGGAATAGCTAGGATATGGCCTAGACTAACTGTACAGGTCTCTTCGAGCTCCATTTATTCTATGATTTAGGAAAGCTCACTAAAGATCTAATCTTGACCATCCATGTACCTCAATAATTCTGAGCCTAGAGAAGTAATTTCTTCCCCTGTTGGGCCTTAAGTTTATGGCTCTACAAAGGAGAAATGGTAACAGGAAGGCAGCAATGGACCTTAATTAATAGATTAGGAAATATTTCGGTAAAAGAACTTGGTTAAGTGCAGAGTTTTGTGCTTCCTACAGACTTTCAGTGCCCCTTTAAATTTCATTTGAAGCTGTTCTTCTATCCTTGGGTAAAAGGAAGACTTTTTTTTTCTTTTTGTTGTTTTAGCTTGGTAAATGCACTGTAAAAGGGAGGTGAATCTGCCTATCCATTAGCTGGACAAAAAAAAAAAAGATAAACACACTAGCCTGATTTATTTAACTTGAAAGACTCAGGGAAAGGGAAGAGAAGCAGCTGGAGATGGCATGAGGCTTTCAAGAGGAAGAATCCAGTGGCACTGGTCTTGGACTAGAGAAGGTCACCTCAGGGGTATGTAGGGCCCAGCAATTCCCTTGTGAAGATTAAACTTGCAGAAAGAACAGGACTAATAGTCATTTGTATCAAGCTGCCTGTATCCTTGACTTTATTAATGCGGACGAACAAAATGGAGAGAAGATGGATGTGTTTGCATTGTTCACTGGGACTCAGACAACCCCTTAGGAGGTAGTAGATACATTCGTTTATTGTCAGTGAGTGAGCATTGTTTTTTTTTTCTTTTCTTTCTTTTGCTCGCTTTCTTTTCTTTTCTTTGGGAGGGCTACTAAAGGCATATGAAATTAGGCATGGGAGGAGGGAGAGCCTGAGTAAAATGGAGGTCAGCAAAAACTCAGCACTTTTCCAGAATGCTTTGGGAGCCTTAATAAAAGGGCAGAGCTTTGAATCTTTAGCTCCCTTCTTCTCTTGACTATCAGAGCCCTTTCCCCATTTCTCATGCAGAGAGGGTGGGGTTCAGCCAGTGTGCAGCAGACTAGTTGTTATCTGGAGTGAGGGGAAGGGACCTTTGTGGCTTTGTTTAGCTCATCACCATTGTGGGTGTCTTCAGGTTCTGCAGGATCTCTGCTGTTTGGGATATGCAGGTCATGGCTTCCCTGCCGATGTAGATTACCCTTTAACCTAACCCTGGTTTGCCTCCCTGCTCTTTGGTGGGGGAGGGGATAACTGTGGCAAAGAGAAGAGGAAGGTACCTGATTGCATGTAATCTCTCCCCATCTCTCTCACTCTCAAGTTTGGGAGTAATAGGGACAGAGGTGTGGACTAGTGAATGCCCCATCAAGCTAGGAGATAGTTACCTGATATGCCCTCCTAAATTCACAGGTATATTGGAGCCTGAAAAGGCTTAGGTGAGAAAGTTTCTGAAATGGATTCAGAAGGAAGAAAACATAAATAGGCCAGGGTGTTATAGGAGATAGAGACCCCCCAAAATGCACCAGATTTAAAGATTTCTGTGTGCTTTATGTCATGCCCTGTGTCTAATTCAGTTGACTTTACTCAGATGGCATCAATAGCCTTCTACTTCCTAGTGACTAGAAGGAAAATGTCTTTATGTCCTAAATTGGGAAGCTAATGAAATGTCTTTTTTTCCTGTCCCTGTCTCAACTAAACATAAGACTTTAATTCAGAAGCCCTAGATTTGAGTACTGAATCCATCACTTGCTAGCCACATAACAGTAACCAAGTACCTCTTTTTACCCAATCTTCTCTCTCATGTTGATATTCAAAAGGAATATGGAGATTAGAGGTAGAAAACACCTTAGCAGTCATCTGGACCAACCCCTTGATTTTACAGAAGAAGAAACTGCTCTTCAGTTAGCTGAAATGCTTACACAGGCAGAATAAGAATTCAAACAGTTAAGGGCCTGGGTTACCTCAGAAGTTTTCTGGGGGATTCATAGAAACTTCTCCTTGAGAAGCTAAACCAAAGGACAGCCATACCTAAAGAGATAAGCAGCACCCAATCCAATGGGGACTGAGTTAACTCCAGGATGACCACTCTTCATTCTAGTCTCCCCCACCCCTTGGGGAGATAATCCTATTAGGCATGGCTGCTGCCTGAGTGACACCTAGGGGACAGATAACTCCAGAAATCAGGACCACCTCTGTGCATTCCAGCTTCCCCCACCCCAAAAGGGAACTTTTCACAATCAGATGATCACCCCATTGGTCCTTCCACCATTGGTTCTCTATAAAAGTGTCTGCCTGTCTCCTGCTCCAGGAGATAGGTATCTTAGAGAACCACATCTCTGTGCCATGCCTTCGCCCCATAAGAAGAAGGACTTCTCTCTTGGTTTCCTTTCTCTAGCGCTTAAATAAAATATCATTTTACTCTAATTGTATTTGTGTGCAAGAGGGTGTAATTCTTTAAAGAGAACTTCCCAAGGACTCCCACACCAACCATTTTCCCCATAACATAATCTAGGTCCTCTTGTGCCAAGCAGATGAATCCATAGTGTCTACTGTCATTGGTTCTCCAAGTTGTGCCAAGAGTTCTAGTCACCCCTGCATTCTCTAACTCTTTTGTCTCAAACTTTGTTTTATAAACTATTAGTTCTGATTTCATTGTTTTGAGATTTCCTCACTGTTTTGAGGTTGCCTTACTCTGAGGTATGAAGCAAGAGATAAGAACTTCAGTGCTGTGCTGGAACAGCACTTGTCAGGTCAGCTGAAAATAAAGTCAAATGTTAAGCTTGATGATAAAACATATTTCATATTTCTGTCATACTGCACATTCACAAAGGCCAACCCCTGTGGCAAGAATGTACTTTCTGCTTGTATTGAGCACCTACTCTGTGCCTTGCATTGTGATAAGTGCTGGAATACAAAGAAAGGCAAAAGACAGTTCCTACTCTTAAAGAGTTCACAGCCTAAGAGGGAAACATCATGCAAACAACTATGTAAAAGTAGTCATACACAAGATATATTGGGGAGGGGACTCAGCTCTGAGGGAAGATGCTAAAATTAAGAAAGGATGGAAAAGGCTTCTTGCAGACTTTAGCTGAGACTTGAAGAAAGTCAAGGAAGCTAGGAGGTGAAGAGGGAATGTGTGCTAGGCTCAGGACAACCAGGGATAATGCCCAGAATCAAGGGACGGGCCTTCTTGTGCAAGGAAGCCGATGTCAAAGGATTAGAGTCTGTGGAGTGAGTGAAGATGCAAGAAGACTGGAAGGTAGAAAGAAGCTGAACTATGAAGGACTTTGAATACCAAACAGAGGATTCGATATTTATTTGCTGGGGAAGGGAGAGGGTGTGCAGTTATATCTGCATTGATCATTTGGATAACTAAGGGAAGAATTGATTAGAATGGGGAGAGACTTGAGGCAGGGAGAAAGCAGATTATTGCAATAATCCAGATGTGAGGAAATAAGGGCTTGTTACCAGGGTGTTTTCAGTGTCAGAGTGGACTTTTATCCCAGAGATGTTATGAAGGTAGAGATGATAAGACTTGTGATTTGATTGTATTTGGTGGAAGGGGTTGAGAGAGTGAGGAGTTGGGGTGACACCTAGGTTACAAGCATGGGTAACTTTGGGAGGGGGATGGGGGAGTAGAGGTATTTTTGATAGTAATAGAGAAGTTAGAAAGAGGGGAGGGTTTAGGAGAAAAGATGATAAGTTCAGTTGTGGACAGATGTCTGTGGGACATCTAGTTTGCAATGCTGGAGATGCAAACCTGGAAATTAGGAGATAGGTTCAGGCAGGACAAGTCAATCTGAGAGTCATCTGCATAGAGATTGGAAGCTAATACCAAGATAAGATCACTAAGTAAACTAGTATATATATAAAAGAATGCCTAGAATAGAGCCCTGAGGGACACCTACTATTTGGGGGCATGGTCTAGATGAAGATCCATCAAAAAAAAAAGAAGAAAAGAAAAGAAAAAGAAAAGAAAAAAAATTAAATAAAGTAAAGAAAAATTTAAAAGGGGGACCACTAGGTGGTATAACAGATAAAGCACCGGCCCTGGATTCAGGAGGACCTGAGTTCAAATCTGGCCTCAGACACTTGACACTTACTAGCTGTGTGACTCTGGGCAAGTCACTTAACCCTCATTGTCCCACTAAAATAAAATAAAATAAAATAAAATAAAAAAATGAGGAGTAGTCAGACTGGCAAGAGAACCAGGGAAGAGCAATGTCACAAAACCTAAGGAGAGACAGAGAGACTTTTTTTTTCCCCTAGAGAGAGAGGGAAAGAGGAGATAATGTGCCAGGAACTATGCTAAGTGATTTTTTTTTTTTTTTAGTGAGGCAATTGGGGTTAAGTGACTTGCCCAGGGTCACACAGCTAGTTAAGTATTAAGTGTCTGAGGCCGCATTTGAACTCAGGTACTCCTGACTCCAGGGCCAGTGCTCTATCCACTGCGCCATCTAGCTGCCCTTATGCTAAGTGATTTTTACAAATATTCTATTATTTTAATCTTCACAACGACTTGGGGAGGTAGGTGCTATTGTCATTCCCATTTTACAGTTGAGGAAACTGAGGTCCAGAGAGGTTAAGTGACTTGCCCAGGATCACAGAACCAGGAAGTGCCTTAGCCAGGATTTGAATTCAGGTTGTCCTGAATCTAAGTCCACTGAGCCACCCAGCTGCCTATATCCTAGTTATGTATTGAAGGGATGAGAGTAATCACAGTTGCACAGAATGAGCCAAAGAGCACATGTTCTATTGGACACAAAGGCTTCTCACTTCACTTTGCTTTCCATTTAATATTCCTAGGGCTGGTAGAGGAGAAGGAATAGCAGTGAGAGCCAATGCCCATGCATCATGGGGCTGTACTGCTTAGTCAAAATATCTTCTGATGCTGGGAGAGTGGCCAAGAAAGTGGAGAACCCTTGAGGGACAGGCAGGCCTCTGGGGACAATGCTGAAGCAATGCCAAAGAACCAGGAGGTCACTTCACAGCTAGAGATTTGATTCCACAACTAAGTCTTACTACTGGGGGATGATTTATTCAAGCCACCTGTCCATTGCTGCTTAGCAGGGCAGCAGGGTATGTGTATGTGGGTGTTATGTTTTAGCATCAAACCATCCACAGTGAAATCATTGTCATCGATTTGGTAGCTGACCTTTCTTTCCCCATACCCAGCCCTCCCTTTCTCTCTCTCTCTCCCCCAAACTCCTCACTCCACAGAGTCCTGCAGGTGGGTAAATCTTCCCCTGCTACATCCGCCTGGTGGGGAAATTGGCTGGCTCTGCTAAGTGTGATTGGAGCCGTTTGTTTTTTAAGCTGCACATAAGCATCGGGTGAGATTTATAGCATTCTCCTTCTTGCCGAATCGACCCACTGGGAGCCATTAAAGTTTTATTGCTCTCTGCAGTTGTCTGGCCGGAGTGAAATCGAGGGGGCCCAGAATCAGGAAAGCTTTCTCTTCAACTGGCTGGTTCCTGGGGTGTGTGCAAGGGAAGGAGCAGATGTCATGTACCCTTCATTTGGTTTCCCCATTCCTTCTCATTTTCCCCCCAAGCTGTACCATTTCCTTGAAATGCTCCACTTTATGTGACAACCCCCCCAAATCTCTCTTTCATTCTCTCTCTTCCTCCCTCTTTCCCTCCCTCCTTCCACTTCCCATCTACCCTTCAGACTTCTTTAGAATTCCTGCCTCTTCCAAGAAGCCTCCCTGTAGTGATCAGATGAGTGCCAACAGCACCCCTGGCACTGCTAATGAACTCTCTCAGCTGCTCTCCCACTTTGCCACTTTAGTTGTCCTTGTCTCTCTCCCTAACAAGCTGCCTCAGATTATGGGCTTTCTATGTTTAGACCCTTGGTTTTTCCTTGGTACTTACCCAAGAAGTCTTAAGCCTAGCTTGGGGAGATCCTATCTTTAATAAGAGACTTTGACAGGAAAGTTAAGACATAAATATTTTAGCTCATTGGAGATGTCCTAAATATGGATTGCACTTCATTCTTTCATCTTTTTTATTGGACACATAGTTGAGGTGCTGAGCCTTTTGTAAATAGATGATGGCACTGTGAAACACAGTTTGGTTGTACAGATGAAGGGGGGGGTAGCCCTTTATCCTTTATAATTTGGGGAACATGGCCCAGGATGTGGCCACTCCCTCCAGACCTTTTTCCTTCCATCAAGTGGTCCAGAGGGCCATGACCATCCCTTGGTCCATACTTTAGCCCACCCTTCTCTCTGGAGACTAGAAGCTTTGCTGAAACATCTACCACTCAGCCACCTAATTTTTACTTATTCATGACTACATAGCCAAGAAGCAAATGGTATCCAATCAACTGGCTTGTGTATCATTGCTCTATATTTTATAGAAACCCATAAGACTTATTAAGATCAAAATCATAATATCCTCTCTCATTCAGTTCATTGCTTGGAGATGATGATGGGGTGAAGGGGAAGGTAGGATGGAACAAATCCCAGCATTCTAGATCAAATTGCAAAACTCTATGCTTGGGGTACCTAGGTGGCACAGTAGATATAGCACTGGCCCTGGATTCAGGAGGACCTGAGTTCAAATCTGGCCTCAGATACTTGACACTTACTAGCTATGTGACCCTGGGCAAGTCACTTAACCCTCATTGCCCCCGCCAAAAAAAACCAACAACAACAACAAAAGACTCTATGCTTGTTGGTTCTGCATATGCCAAGTTCTTCAATCACTTCCTCTTTTGCAATCTCTTTGTTCACAAATAATACATATGAATCACAAAGAAGCCATGAAAGACCATATTTTTAACTTTAAAAAAAAATAACAAATTAAAATAGCTTAAGGAAACAGAAACCATATGGAAATGCAAGCCAGTTGCGTACAATGGAGAAATGGGGGCAGGAGTTAAACCTCAACTGAGTTTTTTGCTAATCAAAAAGAATTATAATAGCTGATAGTTTCAATCCATCTCAACCATCCCAATCACAACATTCTCCTAATGAATGGAGTATATAGTCCTTGTAGTCAAGCCTATTAGGCCAAGATACTAGCCTCTGATCTTACGTTGCAAAAACATTTGGGGGGGGGAAGGGGAGATTTCTCTTTTGTTTTCTGCAGCCACTCTTCCATTGCCATGAGCCTTATTCTTCTCCAAACACAAACCAAGAATGAATTTTATACTTATCCCCTTTGGCTTTGCTCTTCCCAATTTCATAAATGTCTGTGTCTCATAAAAATGTTTCTCTCAAGGCAGTGAGAAACTGTGCTGTCTCTATGGAACTCCAATTCCCACAATCCATACAATTATGGTTCAGAATCTTTCCCTTCCCACAGGGGAAGTCTCAATATCCTTTTATACTTTCCATTGGAGGATGTCTTCCTGCCACTGAAAGAGTTGACAGCTGATTGGTCATTGGATTTTAATGAATGATTAGAAGGGAGGAAAAACAGAAAGGACACTAAAATGCCTTTTTGGCTTTTGGGACTGGCTGTTTGCCAAATTGCAAAGCAGGCAAAATTTCCTTCAAGCACACCAAATATCTAATTTTTGTGCCCCTTTTCCTGTTTGGTACCTTTCCCTTTAGGCATCCAGTGATCTCATTGCTACCTTCTTTCTCATTCTATCAAAACCCAACCTGGAAATTATTTTAAATCATTAAAAAAATATATTTCAGTGTTTATGTATATTGCTTTGTTCTGTCCCTTAGGAATATTTGCATTTTCAGCCTTATCAGTCATCCTGGAATTAAAGGCCTTGCTCACTGAGAAGGGAAATTCAGGAATCATGGAGAAGGCAGAAATGAGACTTAGACACAGAACAGGCCTAAAGTAGCAGCTCTTAAGAGTTCTGACTGATAGAAAATACAAGTCCTGACTCTTCAACCCAGCATTCCTTCCAGGAGATTGCCCTTCAGACTGAGAGATAGCAGCTTCCTTTTTCGACCTTAATAACCCCCTCCTCTTTCTTCCACAGAATGACTTTTATCGATTTTGTTTGGGCTACTTGTTTCCTTCTGGACTGTGGCCTCTCCGGAAAGGCAGGAGGAGTATTACTTACCCACCTGGGAACAAGTAAATACCCTTGCACCTCTGGGTGTTTAAAGTCCTAGTTACTGAGTGTGAAGGATCTGCAAGCTCAGGGAGATGAAAGATACATAAGTGCCAAGTGCTATTTGGGATGAATTGTTGATGGCTGTTTGCTTCCTTCTCAGCTCTCCCTTTGAAGAAATGTCCTCCCTCTTCACTCGCCAGACCTGAAGCATATTGCACCAGCTTTCAGCCTCAGAGTCCTTCGGCTTCATTGCATGCCCTATTAACAGTGCATAAAGTGGGAGGAGGGAGGAGGCTCCCCTTTCAAACTCTCTTATCCAGCAAAAACACAGTGTGTGTATGTGTATAAGGATGGAAGGGGGGAGGGAGGTGATTCTACAAAGGGAAGATAAATTATGTCCTCTATCTCTACTGAGGACAGAATTAGAAGTAATATGCTTATTATTAATTGCCAACATGGTCTAAACCCGAGTACAAATCATGAAAGGGGTACAGCTGGGCTTGGGGCATTGCCTTTTCACCTGCTTCTTTTCATCTTACTGACATCTATTATCACCCTGTCCCCTGGATACCCAGGATTCCCCTCTTCAAAGCCCTACTCTAGGTTTCTCCTCCCATTCCCCTCCACCTTTCCCAAACTGCTATCAAAAGTGTCCCATTCCTTCAGAGCACTTTTGTCTGCTTGGAAATAATGGCTTATAATAGAACAGAAAAATTAAGTCCTCACCCCTTCTAAGTAACCTGTCTTAACTGAACTCAAATGATCAGATTTCCTCAAGATATAGCAGTAAGCAAAAATAAAGTATCCTTGTTCCAACTGTGGTCAAACACACCCAGTAGTAGCAATCATTTGTATATAGGATGTAGGAGGAAGCAATTAGAAATTAATAGTGCCATAAAGCAGGATTCTTTCACCTAGGGCAAAAAAAGAAAAGAAAAGAAAAAAGAAAAACAGTTAAGGGAGGAAGTTAGAGAGAAGAATGGTAACAGGTATAGAGAACAGTCTGATGATGAAGGCAACAGTGGTGGCATTTGGAGGAGAGTTTAACCATAATGGTGGTCTGTCCCCCAGAAAATATGGCATGTACCCATGTGGGGGATAGTATTTCAAAAGGTGAACTCCAAGAGAATGGTTCTATGATACCAGAACCCTGTAGACAGTGACTTGGGGCTGAGAAAAGAGACAAGACTGTGCTATGCAGTACATGAGACAAAGGGATGATAGTCTCTAAAATACTTAGGGAAGGAAGAATGTGTCCCTGATTGTCTTCACTATGGGACAAGTCCCACTCACCCCACCCTAGTTAAGTCTTTGGTCATTCCCCTAAGTAGAAATTGCTGTCTTTATTAATGGTGAATTTGGTATGCTTAGAGAAATACAGTAAGACAGCCTTTATAAATATGATTTGGGGCTGGGGAAAGGGAACACTGGGTCTTATCAAAAGTTTAACAATAGCTACATTGTTTCTGAATCAGCCATTGGTGATTTCTGAATGAGTCACACTATTATGGGACCTGACACCACTGTATTCAATATATTGAATAGATTGAAGGATAAACTGTGCTATCTGTGCATTCTCTAGAGGAGTCAAGGGCTCTGAAGAGGTGTGTGTGTGTGTGTGTGTGTGTGTGTGTGTGTGTGTGTGTGTGTCTCGGACCCAGAAGAAAGTTAAGACCTTGATTCCTTGATTTATGTCAAACAATTCACTGTGGGAGTTGTCTTTGAGAAAATCTGACAGGCTTTATTGGCTTTGAGAAAATCTTTCAGTAAAAGAATTGTCTTTGAGAAAATCTCACAGGCTCTATGGGCTACTCTCAGGAGGTTCCTTCCCTTTATGTGACAATAGCAGGGTACTACTCACTTCACTTTGCATCAATACATGTAAAAAAATATAAAAAAAATTCTTCTGGGTTTTTCTGAAACCATCCAACTCATCATTTTTTACATGACAATAGTATTCCATCATATACCACAAATTGTTCAGTCATTCCCTAATTGATGGGCATCCCCTCAATTTCCAATTCTTTGCCACCAGAAAAGAGCTGCTATAAACATTTGGGCATAGTTCCAAATTACTTTACATAATGGTTAAGTCAATTCACAACTCCATCAACAATGCATTAGTGTCTCAATTTTCCCATATCCCTTTCAACATTTGTCATTAAGGAATATAGACTAAGCCTAGATTTAAGACGATTTGTACTGTATTTCTATTTTCCTATCCTTCTAATCAACAACACCTTATATACAATAAAGGCTCTATCTAGAAAACCAGAAGCTTCTTCCATTTACTAGTCTGGGAGATAAATTAAGGGAAGGGTTAAGTAGGGGAGATTTATGATCTAATATCCAATTTTAAATCTCACATCATTTTCCTTTTCTTTCTTATTGGTCAATCTCATAGGTATGAGGTAGTACCTCAGCATTATTTTAATGTGCATTTCTCCAATAAATAGTAATTTAGAGCATTTTTTCATATGGCTATAGATAGCTTTGATTATTTCATCTGAAAATTATTTAATACTTTTTAACATTTGCCAATTGGGAGGTGGGTTTTATTTTCATATATTTGACTCATTTCTCTAAATATTTGAGAGATGATACCTTAATCGGATAAACTTGCTTCAAACTTTTTTACAGTTATTATTGCTAAATATATTTCTATCCATATTAACCCTCCATTTATACTATTCTCTTTCCCCTTTCATCTTATCTCTCCTCAAATGTATATTACTTCTGACTACTGTCTCCTCAATCCATCCTCCCTTCTATAAGCACTACCCCAGTCTCTTATCCCCTTCCCCTTCTACTTTACTGTAGGGTATGATAGATTTCTATACTCAACTAAGTATATATGTTTTTCCCCTTTCAATCAATTCCAATGAGAGTAAGATTCAAGCATTCCCCACCAATTCCTCAATCTCCCCCTCAACTTTAAAAGCTCTTTCTTCCTTCTTTTATGTGTGGTAATTTACCCCATTCTACCTCTCCCTTTCCCTTTCTCCCAGTTCATTCCACTTTCTTACTCCTTAATTTTATTTTTTAAGATATCATCCCATCATAATAAACTTACATCTGTGCCCTCCTTCTAACTGCCCTAATAATGAGAAAGTTCTTATGTTTTACAATTATCATCTTTCCATGTGGGAATATAAACAGTTCAACTGTATGGGGGGACCGATTTTTAAGTGTGGAGTGTTAGTTAAGCTGCTCACCGCAATATTGGGGCAAGGAAGGAAACCGGCAGCCTCCCTCAAAACAGAACAGGATTTATTTTAACAAGAACAAACTTAAAAAAAAAAAAAACAACACAAACAGGATTAGTATGATCAAGGGAAAGGAAATAAAATGGGGAAAGGGAAATTATACAACCTGGAAAAATACCACCACCCAGGAATCAGCTGATAATATGCAGCAGAACTCCTGTCGCCTTCCAGCATCCAACTAGAATGCCCAATTCTCCCCCAATCCCAGAAACCCCCACACAGCCCCAGCCAATGGGATGGCCGCTCTGACAGTCACATGACTGCCCTCACTAGGCTTCCAATCATCATAAATTTGCCAGGCCCATGTAGGCATTAGTGAGTGGTAATGACATGAGGTGCCAACACCATGGCAAGGACTACAACCAGTGAGTGGAGCACCGTGCAGTTTGTGGAGCTCCAGGCCAGTATGTGCCCAGGCATAAAAACCTCAAATAACAATTCTTTACATGTATTAAGTCCCTTATGATTTCCCTTTCCTATTTATCTTTTCATCTATCTCTTGAGTCTTGTATTTGGAAGTCAAATTTTCTATTCAGCTCTGGTCTTTTCATCAAGAATGTTTGAAAGTCTTCTATTTCATTGAATTTCCATCCCCCCCCCCCCATAGAATTATAGTCAGTTTTGCTGTGTAGGTGTTTTTTGGTTGCAATTCTAGTTCCTTTGCCCTCTAAAATATCATATTCCAAGCCCTTCTATCCTTTAATATAGAAGCTGCTAAATATTGTGTTATCCTTACTATGGCTCCATGACACTTGAATTATTTCTTTCTGGTTGCTTGCAATGTTTTCTCCTTGACCTGAGAGCTCTGACATTTTAACTATAATATTCCTGGGAGTTTTCATTTTGGAATCTCTTTCAGGAGGTGATCAATAGATTCTTTCAATTTCTATTTTACTTTCTGATTCTAGAATATCAGGGCAGTTTTCCTTGATAATTTCTTGAAAGATGATATTTAAGTTATTTTTTATCATGTTTTTTAATTTTCAAATTAATTCTACTGGATTTATTTTCCAGGTCACTTAGTTTTCCCATTTCACACTCTTTTCTATTTTTTTTCATTCATTTGATTCTGTTTAGTTGAGTTTTGATGTCTCACACAGTCATTAGCTTAGTCTCTGCCTTCTCCCATCTTGGCTCTGCCTCCCTAGTCTGGAGAATTCTTTACACTGGCAAACATTTATTAAGTGTTTATGAAGCACTATACTAGGTATTAGGGATAGAGAGACCAAAACAAATAACTCCTCTTAACTCTGCTTAATTCTTCCTTCTATTAATTCTTTCCTATTTATCCTACTTATAGCTTGCTTTGAAAATATTTGCATGTTGTCTCTCCAGTTAGATTATAAATTCCCTGAGTGCCAGGACTTTCTTTTGTCTCCTTTTTGTATCCCCAGCATTTAGCAAAGTGCCTGGCAAATAGTAAGCATTTAATTTTGATTGATTGATTGATTGACTGAAAGTTTTTGAAGTCTCTTGATGTATAGTACTATCCTTTCCAGCTCTAGATATCTACTTATGATTCTATAATACAACATAAACAGATACATGGAAACCAATGTGAGAAGGGAGAATACATAAATAACTATAGGATTGAAGAAATTCTTTTAGGATATGAGCACCAGTCTTGAGTCTGTGATTCTCATATTTCTGGGAGGGTTTAAGTATGGCCCAGCTTGAAGATGAACATATCAGAGAACTTGACTGCCCAGAATCTCTTTCAGAAATAACATTTCAAAATCCTAAGACTGAAAGAGGCAAAATGGCACAGTAGATAAAAATCCTTGTGTCTGAGTAAGTATGACTTGGGTTCAAGTCTTACCTGAAACATAATGGTTCAGCAAATTACTTAACTTCCCAGTGCCCTAGGCAACTCTCTAAGACTCTTAGCTGCATTGACGAGATTTCCTATACTGCTGAGATCACCAATCTTGAACAATAGTATTAAACACCACTTACTGCATTCCTGGAAGTAAGAGATGTGTGCTTAAAATGGTAGAAAAGGCAGTTAGCCTTTCAGGGTCTCTGACCCAGATGGGAGAGCTAAGCTTATGGAATAGCATTCTCTATGATAAGCAATTTGCCTTGAAGAGAAGTCTTCCTATCCTTAGTCGTCATCTTCCCAAACACAATGTTGGCTGGGACTCAAACCATTCAGAATTCTTGTTGTCTATCCCTTGGCAAGCTTCTGTGTCCCTATCTCCCTGAAATGCTGTACTGGAGACCAGGAAATGGATGTGAGAACAGAGTCTTCCCAGAACAACACAGGAGGGCTCACAATTTCTGGATCAATTAAAAAAAAAATCTGCCTTCTCTCCTTTTTACCTCCCCCATCGAGAAAGCAAGAAAAACAAAACTCCTGTAACAAATATATAAAGTCAAGAAAAACAGATACTCATGTTATGTCCAAAAAAAGTCTCAGCCTGTTTTCTGAGTCCATCCTCTCTTTTTCTGGAGTTGGTTAGCATAATTCATTGTGAGTTCTCTGGATCTGTGGTTGGTCATCATTATGATCAGTGCTCCTTAGTCTTTCAAAGTCATTTGCCCTTGTGATATTGTTGGTATTATATAGATTGTTCTCCTGGTTCTTATTCAGTTCACTCTGTATCAGTTCATACAAAATTTCCCAGATTTCTCTTAAACCATCTCTTTCATCATTTTTACAGTACATAGTAATTCCATCACATTCATATATCCATTCAGCCATTCCCAATTGATGAACACCCCCTCAACTGTCAGTTCTTTGCCACTACAAAAAACAAACAAACAACAAACCTGCTAGAAATAT
Source organism: Dromiciops gliroides (assembly GCF_019393635.1). Taxonomy (NCBI): domain Eukaryota; kingdom Metazoa; phylum Chordata; class Mammalia; order Microbiotheria; family Microbiotheriidae; genus Dromiciops; species Dromiciops gliroides. The sequence goes on from NC_057863.1 coordinate 493,779,303, forward strand.
TTTGTTTGTATGGATTCTTATTTCTTTGATCTCTTTGGGGTATAGGAATAGCAGTGGTATCGCTGGATTAAAAGATATGTACAGATTAATAGCTTCTGAGGCATATTCCAAATTGCTTTCCAGAATGGCTGGACCAGTTTACTTTTCCACTAACAGTGCATTAATGTGCCTATTTTCCTACAAGCTTTCCAGCATTTGTCATTTTCCTTTTTTGTCAACTTTGACAATCTGATGGGTATGAGGTGGAACCTCAAAGTTGTTTTGATTTCTCAAAGTAGCATTTTACTACTTACTAGTGAAAGAGCATTTTTCCCCTTATGGCCATTAATAGCTTGTGTTTCTTCCTCAGAATATTGCCTGTTCAAATCCTTTGATTATTTATTGATAGAGGACAGACATCTAATCTTATAATTTAGAATCAGTTCACTATGGAGCTTAGAAATGAGACCTTAATCAGAGAAAGTTGTTGCAAAGATTTTTTCCCCATTTACTTGCTTCTCTTTTAATTTTAACTTCATTATTTTGTTTTGTTTTGTTTTGTACAAAACCTTTCCAGTTTTAAGAAATCAAAAATCCCTTCTCTAATCCTCTCTATCTTTTCTTTGGCACTGAACTCATCCACTATTGCTATCCATAGATCTAGGTAATTTCATCCTTACTCCTCTAATTTGTTTATGATGTCACTCTTTCTGTGTAAGTCATACATTCATTTGGAGCTTATCTTGGTATGTAGTCTGAGTGTTGGCTTATACCTAGTTTCCGACAATTTTCTCAACAGTTGTTGACAATTAGTGAGTTCATGCCCTAATAATTGAGATATTTGGGTTTATTAAACACCAGGCAATTGTGCTCACTTCTATATTTTTGTAACTATTCTGTTCCAGTGATTCATGTCTCTATTTCTTAACCATTATCATATTATTTTGATGACTACAGCTTCATAGTATAGTTTGAAAGTTGGTACTGCTAGACCCCTTTCTTACACATTTTTTCATTATTTTTCTTGAGATTCTTGACCTTCTGTTCTTGCAGATGAATTTTGTTACAGTTTTTGCTAGCTCTATAAAGTAATCCTTTGGCAGTTTGATTGGTAGGACAATTTCTTTTTCTTATAGGGTTCAAACCACTGGGGGAAATATAAGAAATAGGAAGATATAGGATACTATTACTGTACATGTGTATATGTATCTGTATGTGTATGAACCTTATCTTTTTTTCAGCCAGGGAAAGACTTTTACAACTAAGTTGCTCGATGACTTCCTCTAAAGGAAAAACACTGGTAATGAAATATTGTTATAATTGGGGGGGGGAACTAAAAGAGATCACATAGGCCAACCCCTCTCTTTACAGACAAGGTCTGAGTCAAAGTGGCACAGGTGTGTAATCCTTAGTATTAGGGGAAGATGGGCTGGAGGATCACATGAGTATAGGAGTTCAAAGCTGCAGCAGGGCTATAACCAATCAGGTGTCCACACTAAATCGTGTACCAGTGTGGTAAACCCTGGAAGTGTAGGATCATCAGACTACCCAAGAAAGGGCAAACTCCACCAGGTCAGAAAAACAAAAGTAAATTAAAGCTTTCAAATCCATGAGGATTTATGATTGAACAGTGAGAAGCTAGTGTACTTCTAGCCTAGTCAAGATGGGAAAACAAAAATCTTCAAAAAGAAAAAAAAAAGAGGATACAAATGAGATTCCTATATTCCCAGAGAGATTTAATTATTTACCCTTTCTCATATAGCTAGTTAGTGGCAGAGCTGGGATTAGAACCCTAATTTCCTGATTCCCTAGCCTAATACTGTTGTTAAATCAATACAATTGGAATTCAGTAGGATTCATTTGAGTCACTATTACTTGCCCCAGGATCAAAGAATGTCCAAACAGGACTTCAGAGATCATTTAGCCCAAGACTCATTTTATTTTATTTTTTTTAATTAATAAAGTATTTTATTTTTTTCCGTTACATGTAAAGATAGTTCTCAACCTTTGTTTATACAAGCTTTACAATTTCAGATTTTTCTCCCTCCCTCCCCTCCCTCCCCCCTCCCCTAGACACCAGGTAATCTGATATAGATTATATATATATATATATAGATTATATATATATATATATATACACATAATAACATTAATCCTATTTCTGCATTAGTCATGTTATAAGAGAAAAAAAATCACAGCAATGATGGAAAACCTCAAAATAGAAAAAAAAAACAACAGCATCAAAAACAAAAGAAATAGTATGGTTCATTTAGCCTCTATACTCCACAGTTCTTTTTTTTTTTTTCCCCTGGATTTGGAGATCCTCTTCCATCACGAGTTCCCTGGAACTCTTCTGTGCCATTGCATTGTTGAGAAGAATATAGTCCATCACAGTAGATCAACACTCAATGTTGATGTTACTGTGTACAATGTTCTTCTAGTTCTGCTCATCTCACTCATCATCAGCCCACGCAAGACCCTCCAGGTTTCTCTGAACTCCTCCTGCTCATCGTTTCTTATAGCACAATAGTAGTATTCCATTGTATTCATATACCACAACTTCCAAGACTCATTTTATACATGAAGAAACTGAGGTTTAGAGAGATTAGTATGAATGACTCAAGGTCAAAGTGACAAATCTGTCAGAATGCTGGACTGATATTTATTGCTATGTGCTTGAGATTGATTACTTTTTGTCCTGAAGCTATGGATATAGGACTGTGAACTAGGATGCCTATCACTGACTCAATTCAAGCCAACAAATTTTTCCTCTAAGGATCTAGAATCCATGGCAGAGTATTTTGAAGAACCTTTCTCATGTTGCTGGGCCATCTCTTTTTTTTTTTTGCCAAGGGAATTAGGTTAGTTATTTCTCCCAGTTGTCCCCCAGTTGTTGAGTGAGATTATATCCATTCTGTACTGGCTGTTCTTTAAGTCCTATTTTGTTAGCCCAATATGCACTCAGGAAGCTTTATTTTTTCTCTACTGAGTGAATTGCATGAGGGTTTCAATGGGAAACTGAGTTATAGAATATTTCAATTAGTTACTGCAAAATGTTTCAATCATCCTGTTAGGATCCCAGGGCCTTTTCATATTCTCCTCATTCCTAACAAAACAACAGCAGCAACAACAACAACAACAACAACAATAACAAAAACCAAACTGCTAAAAGTATTTCATGGAAAATCCAAAAGAAGCCTAATTATCTTGAAGACTCTTCTTGATATGATGACCCTCTAGAGGGACTGGAAGTCAGATGGGAATCCTGGTTTTCCATGTTTCCCAACAAGTACAGGCAGCAGCATTGTGAAGCTGGGAACTGGCCAGTGGAGGGTTCTCTCAGTGTGTTTTCTAATTTAATTACTTATCCTTCTCTCAAATTGTTTATGGTACACTAGGCTATTAAATGCGCCATAAGCAAACTGCTCTTGAAAGAGGAAGTGGATTTATTTGTTTTAGTTACCACTCCAACAAAAGTCTATTTCCTTTGCTAATTAAGATTCCATTCGCTAATTTAAATGTTATGCTAATTAAAGCATAATTCTGAAAATGTAAAAAGGAGTTAAAAAAAAAAGAAAAAACTGGTTGGCCTTTAGGAATTACATTAAATTTATTGCGTTGTAACAATGGTAAGCTGGGTAATTATTTCATTTGCCTCACTCCCTGTATTCATGCTTCTGCTTATTCATCCCCATTCTCACACTTCAGCTCATTAACACACACTCTCCCTCTCCCTCTCTCTAATGGGTGTCTTCTTGTGATGGTTTAAGATGAGTTGTGAGTGAGATCCTTGAAGCAATCCTTAGAATTTTTTCAGCTGGGCCACACAGAGAGTTTCAAGCTGCTACTGCTTGGTTTTTTAAAGCTCAAAGGAAAAACATCTGGAGTTCTGCTTTGCAAATAATTTTTTTTAAGGCCAAGCTGCTGCATCTCTAATCTGCATGTACTGTTTGTACCCTCCCTGGAAGTCCAGGTTTTTAAAGTTATATCATCTGTTTGGTTTTGTTTTTCAAGGGAAGGGTTGGTTTCCCTGTTATAGGATCAAAGATCGAGTGGATGAGACCTCTGTAACCATTTAGTCCATTCACCTCATTTTGTAGTTGAGGAAACTGAGGCAGAGAGAGATACAGTGATTTGCTTAAAATCACACAAGACGTAAATGCAAGAAGTAGGATTTGAACCTATGTTTTCTCACTTTTGAGTCAGTACCTTTCTGTTCTATCAGGAATTGGAGAAACAGGACTTACAGTTTCTAGACTGAGCTCTAGAATGAGGTAATAGTTTGGGGAAGGAGGACATAGGTATTGTGGGGACACCTGCCAATTCTATAATGAATATTTCAAACAAGATTCTCAAGGAGCAATTCTTGCTTCCAACAAGCACTGCCTGCCCATAGACACAAAGTATCTTGGGAAGCTGTGGACAGGTTCCCTTAACTCAATTTTTCAAGATAAATTCAAGAGAAGGAAGGAGGCAGAGATTTAGGGAGATACCTTGGACCTCAGGACCACTGATGAAGACTGCAGAGCAGCATAGGGCCACTGCTGGGTAGAATGCTGGCCATTTGCAGAAGAAGGAAGGTCTGTGACCAGGGTTCCAGCTTACTTAGAATGAGTGTTTAGGGAGTCATGCTGGGAAGATAACTAGGTTATCTAACAGTTTCCTGGTTTTATAGCTTTACAAGGATGCCTTTTGTTTTTATATCATGTAAATTTTCCCTTGCATTTTCCCCTCCTCCTTTCAGAGAAACATCCTTCACACACACACACACACACACACACACACACACACACACACACACAGAGAAAAGAGGAAGAAAAATAGTAAAACCAACCAATACACTGAAAAAAATCTGATGTCATATGCAATGTTCTACTATGTTCTACATTATGCTTCCCAGACTCTGCAAAGGAGCAGGAAGAGGCTCCTTTGGGATTACACTTGTTCTTTATAATTTTGCAAGTTACTTTTGATTATGTTGTAGTTACTTTTCTTTTAAAATTACACCACTGTATGTAGGCAACTAGTTGTCCCAGTGGATAGAGCAATGGACCAGGAGTCAGGAAGACCTGAATTCAAATTTGGCCTCAGACACTTACTAGCTATGGGATTCTGGGCAAGTCACTTAACCTCTGTTTACCTCCATTTACTCATCTGTAAAATAGGGTTGCTGTAGGGATAAAAGGAAACACCATTTCTGAAGCTCTTTGCAAACCTTAAAATCCTATATAAGTACTAGCTATCATCAGTTTGGGTATATTGTTTTCCTGGCTGCACTTACTTTACTTTGTTTATATATGTCTTTTCACGATTCTATATATTCATCACATTTCCTGTTTCCTACAACACAGTAACATTCCATTACATCCACATACTAATAATTGGTTAGCTATTCCTTCAAAGATGGGTATCTACTTTGATTATGGTTCTTTGCTACCACAGAAAGTGCTGTTATAAATATTTTGGTGTATACCAAGCATTTCTTTTAGTCAATGACTTCTTTTGGGGGTGGGGTAATATGCCCAGGAGCAGAATCTCTGGGTTAAAGGGTATGGATATTTTAGGCACTTTATTTGCTAGAAACAAATTGCACATGAACAAATTGCTTTCTGGAATATTTGTTCCAATTCCCATCACTACTAACAATGCATCTGTGTACTTGACTTTCCATAGTTCTTCCAACATTGGCAATTATCATTTCTTGTTATCTCTAACTATTTACAAAGAGTGGGGTGTCCCCCATGGCTCTGACCTAGGTCCTCTTTTCTTTTTCTACACTATTTCACTTGGTGATCTCATCAGTTCCCATGGATTCAATTATCATCTCTATGTGGATGATTCTCAAATCTACTTATTCAGCCCTAGCCTCTCTTATGACCCATAGACTCACATCTCCAATTGACTATTGGATATATTGAATTGTATGTTTCAAAGACATTTTAAATTCAACATGTTCAAAACTGAAGTCATTATCTTTCTATCTTCCTAACTTCTCTATTACAGTCAAAAGTACCACCATCCTCCCAATTATTCAGGCTCACAATCCAAGTGTCATCCTTAACTCCTCGATGTCTCTTATCCCACTCCCATATATCTAATCTGTTACCAAAACTTGTCAATTTAATCTTTTTTTTTTTTTTTTTTAGTGAGGCAAATGGGTTTAAGTGACTTGCCCAGGGTCACACAGCTAGTAAGTGTCAAGTGTCCGAGGCCGGATATGAACTCAGGTCTTCCTGACTCCAGGGCCCGTGCTCTATAAATTTAATCTTAATAACAGCTCTCCTATATGTACCCCCCTCCTCAATAAAGGCTCTTATCACCTCATATCTGGAATATTACAAAAGTCTGCTGGTTGGTCTCCTTGCCTTAAATTTATTTCCATTACAATCCATCCTCCATTCAGCTGTCAAACTTACTTTTTAAATGTGCAAGTCTGACCATATCACACATACTCCTTCCCCTCCCCAAATCAAAAAACTTCATCTGCTCCCTGTTACCTCGAGGTTCAAATGTAAAACTCTCTGTTGTTGGTTTTTTTTTGAAGTCCTTCCTAACTTGCACCCCACCTCCTTACCTTCTTATTCCTTATACCACCCATCCTCTACATACTTATGATTAAGTGATAATGGTCTTCCTTTGTTTCCCCAAATATGACACTCCATCTCTCTGCCCCAGATATTTTCTCTGGCTGTCCCTCAGACCTGGAATGCACTCCCTCCTAATGGATGCCTCCTAGATTCCCTCAAGGTTCAGCTAGAATCCCACCTTCTGCAAGAAATCTTTCTTAACCTCCCCACCCCTCTTTAATGCTAGTACTTTCCCTTGACTGAATAATTCCAATTTATACTATAAATAGTTTACTTGCACATAGTTGTTTGCATGCTTTCTCTCCCATTAGACTATGATCTCCTTGAGAGCAGGGATTGTCTTTTTGCCTTTGTATCTCTTAGCACATAGTAGGTACTTATCAACTGAATTTGCATTTCTCTTATTAATGAACTGGAGCATTTGTCAATAGTTTTCCATGATTGTTTGAGAACTATTTATATCCTTTGACTACTTTATTGGGGAATGGGTTTGGTTTTATAGTTTTGTTAGTTGTCTGTATATCTTGAATACCAAACTTTTATCAAAGACATGTGATGCAAATTTTTTTTTTCTCCAGTTGAACACATGTTCTTGTTTCACATGCATTGATTTTGTTTATGAAAAAATTTTTAGGTCCATTTCACCAAAATTACCTATTTTAGCTTTTGAAATTGCCTCTTCTCCTTATTAGGTTAAGATTTCATCCCTTTTCCATAGCTGGGAAAGGTTTATAATCTACCTCTGTTCATTTGTTTTAATGGTATGAACTTCAATATTCAGATTATATATACATTTTGAATTTTTTTCAATATGACGAGGTGTTAGGCAGTGATTAATATCTGCCAGTCGGCTTTCCAGTTTTCCTAGAAGTTCCCATATGATAAATTTCATAGCTAACTTATGTTTTGGGATTTATCTAACACTGAGTTATTGATTTCAATTATCTCCAATTCTTTTTCTGATCTGTTTCATTGAACTACTTTTCTGTTTTTTAACCAGCATCCAATGGTTTTGCTGATTGCTTCTTTTCAATACACTTAGAGGTAGGGAGGTATTATTCTATTTTCATTCAAAACCTTTTTCCCCCAATATCCTAGATCTTTTGTTTCTCTAAATGAATTTTGTCATTACTTTGTCTAGCTCTATAAAGTATACTTGTGGTAGTTTGGTATAGCACCAAAGACTGTAAACTAACTTTAGTAATATTGCAGAAGTGATTAGTTGTCTCAATTAGTGCCTTTGCTGATTTTCTAAGCCAAATATTATGTCATCGGTAAATAGGGCATTCTATCTATCTTTTAATCTTTAATTTGTTTTTCTTTTCTTGTTGCTATTGATAGTATTTTAAAATTAAATAAAAAAATAGAATGGGGATAGCTTTTGTAGCCTTCTTTAACTATATTTATTGGAAAAGCTTCTAATATTTCCATGTTGTATATTATGTTTGCTTTGGGTTTTCATTATTTTTATCTTTATTTTTTGAGATGTCTTGATGCCTAAATTTTGTAGTTTATATTTTGTTGTTGTTAGTGATGGTGGGTTTTTTTGCATAGAGTATTAGACTTTATCCAAAGCTTTTCATGGGCTAATCATACTTTTGGATACTTTCTCTTTAATATGATTGATTATATTATATTATTTTCTTATTGTTGAACCATCCTTCCATTTCTGGTATGTTGTCATAGTTTTTCCCCTAACATTATAATTAATTTTAAAAATCAATATTTCTTAATTGTATTTGTCTATATCTCTCTTTCTTTGGTTTCCATGGTTTAGGTATTGGGACTAAATTAGTCCCCTAAAAGAATTTGGTAGACTGGATAGCTTCCTATTTTAAACTAGGTATTAATATCAGTTCTACTTAAAGAGTGAAAGGGATACCCCTTAAAACTGGATACTGTAAGTTGATATTTCAGATTCCCCACCCTAGTTACTCTTCCACTTAGAGCTGGAATACTATAATTGATAGCAGTATTCCAAATTTCTTTCTCAACTTGACTCTTTGTTTTCTAAGTAACAATGAAGCAAGATGTCTACCCTATCTTCTTCACTTTTCACAATAGAAAATTGAAGAAAGAAATCATGTCAGGGTTAGATTTCTCAAAATGGATTCCATGGTTCTGTAACTCTTGGTGTTAATAGAGAAGGCAACAAATTAAATATCCCTTTGACATTGTGGCTTCACTTAATGCATGAGTTTGGTGCTATCTTTCCCCCTTTTCCTTTTGTTTCCCAATGATTTAATTCAGTTATTCTTTTTTTAAAAAGAAACAAATTAATATCTCTTGCCTCAAGACAATGAATTTCTCCACTGGCCCAAGATCCCAAGCAGAACTGTTCAAATCCTACATACATCTCCCTCCTTTCCCTTGGCCTTTCCCTGAGTTCCATGCTGTAAATGGGTATCACTATGGTCTTCTGGTATCCGACTTTCACTTGTGTCACTTTTCTACCTGCCATCCCTCCTCAAGTCTGGAACTGTTGAACATATTATGCATTATGTATTATGATTTTTCCCAATGAGGATAACAAGTCCCAGGACAAGCAAGTTTGTAGGAGTAGAGGATGCTGAAGGGGAGAGAGAGGTGTTACTCTCCTTTGATCTGCTCTTTCCAAGTTCCAAGATAGTGTGAAACAAAGGCTGCATCCCGAGTGTGTTAATCAACACCACTTTGAAGGAGATGACATTCCTTTTCTCTTCATGTGCCTGTGAGTTTCTGAGGTTGACTCTCTGTAGTTCAAAAATGGCTTTTGTGTTCTGAGTGACAGCTATGGTGATATGACATAGAAGTGGATTATGGTCTAACTTTTCCCCTCAAAGACATGCCAGGGTTTTATCTGTACTTTTGGAACAGAGTCATTGTGTTGTGATATTATAGAAAGAACACTGGGTTTGAAGCTAGAGAACATGGCTTGGAGTCTTGCCTCATCTATTTATGTTGTTATTTGGGCAAATCATTTTTTTCTCACTGGTCTTTGGTTTCCTCCTCTGTAAAACAAGGAAATTGAATAGTATTATTACTAAAAAAAGCATTTCCTGCTTTAAATATCGTACTTTGAATTCCTTTAGAGTAAGCTAGGTGATGAAGTCCACAGAACATGGAGCCTGGAGCCCAGAAGACCTGAGTTCAAATGTAGCCTCAGACACTCTCTAGCTGTATCATGTAAGACTTGTATGCCTCAATTTCCTTAAAGATGGGGAGGAATATGACACCAAACTCAGAGGTTTGTTATCAGAATAAGATGATATATTTGTAAAAAGGGCTTAGCACTATGTTGGGCACATTGTGTTGCTGTTGTCATTAAGTTGTTTCAGTCATGTCTGACTCTTTGTGACTCCATTTGGGGTTTTCTTGGCAAAGATACTGCAATGGTTTGTGATTTCCTTCTCTAGCTCATTTTAGACATGAGGAAACTGAGGCAAACAGGGTTAAATGACTTGCCCAGGGTCACACAAATAGTGTCTGAGGTCAGATTGGAACACAGGAAGATGAGTCTTCCTGACTCCATCCTTGTATTTTAACTCCACAGTGCCAAGTAGCTGCCCTGACATATAGTAGGCACTTAATAAGGACTTCTCTCCTCTCCCTCTGCTTTTAGCACCTTCCCCCTCCCCCATAGCCCTTAGATGGAGATAGAATAGGCTATGTTCTCCTAGTGACCAAGCTAGCTGTCACTATGAGAAGTAATGGTGAAGTGACTTTGCAAAGGTTACATAGTCAGTAAGTAACAGAGCCAGGACCTCAGCCTAGGTTGTGTGATTAATAATAATAATAGGGGAGGCTAGGTGGTGCAGTGGATAGAGTAAGAAGAGTCAGGAGGACCTGAGTTCAAATCCGGCCTCAGACACTTAACACTTACTAGCTGTGTGACCCTGGGCAAGTCACTTAATCCCAATTGCCTCACCAAAAAAAGTTATAATAATAACAATAACAACAACAACAACAACAGCAGCAGCAGCAGCACCTAACACATAAAGTGCTGTGCTAAGTGCTCTACAAACATTATCTAATTTGATCCTTATGATAACCCTGAGCAATAGATGCTATTATTATCTTTATTTTACAGATGAGGAAACTGAGGCAAACAGGTTAAATGACTTGCCGAGGGTCACACAGATGCTTAGTGTGATAGGTAGGATTTAAACTCAGGTCTTCCTGACTCCAGGCTAGGTACTCTATCTACTATGACAACTAATTGAACCTAAAATCTGAAAATTGGATAGGAATTTCTACAAGTATGAGCCTTCTCTGATCTGTTTCTGTTTACATTGCTGAAAACTTTGAATGGGAAGGCTAGTAAGAAAACTGGTAATCAGGGAGAATGCTTTTTCCCCTTCTTTCAAAACTATTTATTTTTTTTTCTTTTGGTTTGTTTTTCCAGATTCTTTTGGGCTTAAAGTCTGGTTCAGATACTTATTACTGATGTGACCTTAGGCAAGTCATCAAAACTCTCTGGGTCTCAGTTTCTTCAACAATAGAATGAAGGAAGTCATTCCAAAACATTGTCAAAGGGGGCAGCTAGGTGAAGCAGTGGATGGAGCACCAACCCTGGATTCAGGAAGACCTGAATTCAAATACAGCCTCAGATACTTTATACTTACTAGCAATGTGACCCTGGGCAAGTCACTTTACCTGCATTGCCCCACCAAAAAACACCAAATCATTGCCAAGGACTGTTCTAACTCTAAGTCTGAGCTCTTAAGACTTGGAAGGTCTGTTCCATCTCTAAGTTTATGACCCCATGACTTATGACTACTTACTTCTAGGTGAGTGACCATGATCTACTCCTGCCAGATTTTCTCATTTTCTTGCTTTTTCCCCTTCCCCTCCAACTCAGGTTCTGGATCTTCAAGGAAATCTGTTCTAGTTTTAGACTTCCAGTCCTAGATTTTCTATATGGGTCACTGAACTCCCTTTTCCAGAGATGGTTTCATATTCCTACTGGGAGATCCTGGTTCAATGAAATCATGGTAAATGTGGTGGCACAGGTAGGTAATTTGGGGAGTAAACATGGATTCTCTGGCTTTGGTGCCAGGGTTTTGATGTTGCTCTAATTAGTCCACATGTGGAATACAAAGGGGGAGGTAGACAAGCGGAAACACAGAGTGCCAAGGGGGTTTCCTTTTTGGATAGAGCTGGATAAACTAGGCTTGATGGAAAGTGATGGCCTATGAAAATTAATGTTCTTGCATCTCAATTTCATTGTCAGTGCCAAGAAAGAAGAAAACCCCCCAGCAAGGAGCTCCCTGAGTTAATTAAGTTTCATTTCTCCTTCAGTTGAGTTGGTCTTACAATTTCATATGGAAAGTCTTGGCCAGCCATTGAGTGAGATATGACCACTGTGGATCTGAAGCCACTGTCCAATTTAACTCTTTGGTATTTCACTGAGCTCCTGATATGTGACAGGGAAGGGAAGGGAAAGTGATGTGGGTGCCAAGCAGGAATGAGGGGTGGGAGGCAGGGAAATCAGCATTGGTTAGTTTGCTTCACTAGCAGAATTGCCTTCGGCGGGTGCATTAATCTCTGCGGCTGTCGGAAAAATTCTGTCAAACGTCTTCCCAGAAATTGGAAACATTGTTGTTAATTCAATCACACAGCTGGGGTACTCTGGCATTTCCCCTGGCAGACAGGCAGCTCTGTCTATGCCACCAGAGACTGAGGAAGAACCATGTTGGTGGGAAAGTGACTTTCCGTCTCTGGGTATGAGGTGCAGGAAATGATACTTGACCTGGGCCATTCCGCCTTTCCTCTTTCCCAGATTAGGTTTCCAGAGAGAGAACTCAGTTAATGGACTTACTGTTTATCATCTCCAGGATGAGATACAAACCTCATACTTGGAGAGATCCATTTGGATCTTTAGTCTGGTTCCTTGTCAAGAACTACATCTGTCCAGGCAGATAATAGCAAGCTGTGAAAGAAACGGGGAAGAATTTCTTGTCCAATAAAACAAATTGAAATTTAATTTATGGCTCAACATCACTTAGCTTTCTTGGTCCCTGCAAACAAACTGGTAATGCGACCTTGGACAAGTTACTCTAATTCATTTCAACAAACATTTATACAGAGCATTGTGCTAGGTACAAAGAGAGAGACAGAGTTTAAATAAGACAGAACTCTTCCCCATGGAGCTTATAGAGTGTACCAGTAGCTAAACTCTAGTGCTCTATAAAATGAGATAACTTGCACTAGAAAATCTCTTCAATCCCTTCCAGTTTTAACTGTCTCTGATTCTCTAGAACTGTGCTTAAGGCATGAAAGGAGGTGGGGTGGTGAGGTGCAAAGAGAGCTAGCTGACTTCAGAGTCAGGAAGAACTAGGTTCATATCTGGATACATACTGAATTTGTGACCCTGGGCAACTCTGTATGTCACAGAACAAGTTCTGATCTACAGTGGATGGGGAGAATTTCTACAGAGGTAGATCTCTATCACGATGCAATCACACATTCAGTCCAATATTTGTGTTATTGTTGTTTGGTTGTTTCAGTAGTGTTCAACTCTTTGTGATTCCATTTGGGTTTCCTTGGCAAAGATACTGGAGTGATTTTCCATTTCCTTCTCCTGCTCATTTTGCAGATAAGGAAACTGAGACAAACAGGGTTAAGTCACACAGCTAGTAAGAATCTGAGATCAGATTTGAACTTAGGAACATGAGTCTGATTTCAGACCTGGTACTCCATCCACTTCACTGCCTAGGTGCCCCATTATTATTATAGCTAACAGGTATATTGTGTTTTAAGGTTTGTAAAGAACAGCTATCTCATTCTATCCTCATAATAACCCTAGGAGGTAGGGGCTACTATTATTCCCATTTTAATGATCAGGAAACCGAGGCAAACAGAGGTTAAGTGACTTACCCAAGGTCACAGATATTAAGTGTCTTAAGCCTGGATTTCAGCCCATGTGTTCCTGACCTCAGGTATGGTACTCTATCTATTGTACCACCTAGTTTTTTCTTAACAACAACAGCCACAACAATCCAACAAAGACAACAAACTACAATTTAAGAAGTACGTGTCCTATTTGATTTCTGGGTCCAAGTTTGAGAGAAATATTGTTATAAACAAACAAACAAAACATTATTTATTAGCTTTTTCTGAATTCTTTAAACCCAGGAAGGTCATTCTATAGAAATCCATTGGGGACCTAAGGTCAAGGGCTCTTTCTTGGGCTCTGATGAGGAATGGAGGAAGTGCTAGAAGAAAAGGCTAGAGCTGCTAAGGATCAGAAAGATTGTACAGGAGCAGGACTCAAATGGCAGTTTTAAAAACTCCTTTCATAAGAAGTGAAATAAATCTTGAGAGATGCCCTCCTCTCTCCTCGGAGGCTGCTCCTTTGTCGGGTTGGGTGGAGTAGGGTGACAGAGCATCGATTTGTATGAGATAGATGGGAGGAAAAGCGCTCATTGCCTGCCGAATCAATGCCTCCCTTAAAGACTGCAACAAACAGGATTAAAGGTTGAAAGACATTTATTGAGGGGCGAATCTGAGTGTATGTTTTATTAGTCGGTCCTGGCGCTGGGTTTATAGAAATGCCCAACCTCGATGCTGCCAAGAGCAATAAATCAGAGCTTTCTTCTTTGGCTAGTTGCCTTGGCAGTGATGTGAAGAGGGGTAACCCCAGGCCAGAAGGAGGGGAGTGTGGCCTATAGGCCATCTAGGGGGCAAAACTGAGGGGAGTGATATTAGCCAGCTCTACCTCACCACCCTCTTCCCCTATCAGTTGAAAATGAGATCAGATGCACTTGTTGAATGGATAGACACCACCCCTTCAAATTGGGGTATCCCCATTTTTTCTTGCCAAAACTATTTGTCTAACCTTTTGCCTGACTGATTCAGAAGCTATTAAATGGACGGCATCCACACAGCTGGCCATTAATTGGAGGATGGAGCTTGATTAATGAGTGTTATGCTAATACTGGGTCAGCGGGGCAGATTGTGTGTAAAAGGCCAAAAGACTAAGCTAAGTCAGAACCAATAATGTCACCTCCCCTCTTCCCCCTCCCCAATTGAAGTTGGCAGCTGGAGCCAACTGGAGAAAAGGCATATTGATGAGACTGTACATCACAGACTAATGCTTCACATGGCTTACTGTGTCTGCAGGGGACCATTTCTGCAGAGTCCTCCTTCACCCCCACACAATGAGGATGAAGGAGAATCTCCATCGCACAGAGGCACTCTGTCCCATAACTGGGAAGGTCCAAGAGGCAGCCAACAATAGAGACCGTGTAATGGTGATGGCTCCCTTATCTTCATTTTGCTTCATCTCTGGGACAGTGGCACTTTGTGGAATCCAAGTGACTTCATGTGAACACAGCCATAGTTGGCAGTTTTATCAAATACTCTGATGAAAATGGGGATATGCAGGAGGTAAGAGGGAGGTGGAAAGAAACTCCAGATGCCTGCTTTATAGGATGACAAACATCTGGATATTGTCAAACATACTGATTCTCTGTGAGATCTTTCCACTTCCATATAGGTGCTTGATGTTATGTTAAGATGACTTGGCTCTACCTATCTTCATCCTACTTTGGGAAACCTCCCCAAAAGTAGGATCCGGTTTTAATTTGTGGTTGTGATAATACCTTAGTCATTGTTCAGGCCCAAGGAAGGTATTGATTTGAAGCTATTTCCTCTGTTCACTTGGTTGAAGCTGATAGTCCACATATGGAACCAGTGCAAATGGTATTATTTTGTCTGTTCTGTAAGTTTGTTGAATCTTTGTTGTGACTGCTTTAGACAATCAGTTTTTAGGAGACTGTTCCATTACTGAAAAGGAGGGTACATGTGGGAAGTGTGGTAATCATAATGGACTTCTGTACATAATCAGTAAGTCAATAAACATTCATTAAGCACCTAATATGTGTGCCAAGTACTGTGATAAGTGCTAGAATTACAAAGAAAGGCAAAAGACAAGTCTTGCCCTCAAGGACTTTACAATCTAATAGCCATACTATTCTGTTTTGTTTTGTTGGTGAGGCAATTGAGGTTAAGTGACTTGCCCAGGGTCACACAGCTAGTAAGTGTCAAGTGTCTGAGGCTGGATTTGAACTCATGTCCTCCTGAATCCAGGGCCGGTGCTTTATCCACTGTACCACCTAGCTGCCCCCATATTCAGTTTTCACCCTTCTTTGTGTTATTATATTACATACCTTCAAAGTAGTTTTCTTAAGCACAGTGAAAGCATCTTTACCACAGCAGTAAGGATTTAGAAGAATGTCAACTATTGACCTTGATGTGGAGGGTAGAGCATTGAACTTGGAGTCTGGAATACCACAGTTCAAATTCAGTCTTAGATCCTTAATATCTGTGTGACCCTTGGCCAGCCATTTAAGCTGAGACTGTCGTCTGTAAAAAGTGGCTAATAATAGCACCTATCCCATATATTTGTGAGGATCAAATGAGAGACTATACATAAAGTGCTTTGCAAACCTTAAAGTGCTATATAAATGTTAATTTTTATTAGTAATACTAGTAGTAAGAGGAGGAGTAAAAGGAAAAAGTGGAGAAGTAGAGGGAGGAGGCAGAGAAAGAGAAGATTCCACCTAAGTCTAGCTTAAGAGGTAAGTCTTAAAAGTCATTTTTTCAGTTCTGAATATTATTTTCTAGTAACTTGAATTCAATGTACACTCAACCTAATTATTTCACTCTGTGGCTTCCTTGAAAACTTTATAATCTCTTTCTAGTTTTACCTTGTTTCTAACTCTTTGATCCAGGCTGAGCTGTCCTAACCTTAACCTCTCTGGCAATCAACGGCATCTCTAAGGTTGGAGCACAACCAGTGAGAGTGGGAATCATAGTCAATTAGTCAACAAGGACTTAGTATGTTTTTACTAGGTGCCGAGTAGTATTCTAAGCATGAAAGATACAAAAAGGAGACAATTCAACAGTCTCTGACCTCAAGGAACTGACATTTTAAAGAGGGAGATAACATCCAAACAATTATGTACTATAAAACAAATATACAGAGTAGATGGAAAATAATTTCATGGGGAAGGCACTACTATTGTGGAAGGACTTTGTGAGGTTCCCTGCAGAAGGTAGGATTTAAACTGTCTTCAAGGAATCCAGGGAAGCAATTAGGCAGAGGAAAAATGAACATTCCCAGCATGGGAGATACCCAGTGAGAAGGCACAGAAAGGGTAGATGGGATGTCAAGTATGAGGAGCAACAAGAAAATCAGTGTCACTGGATCATAGGCTATATGGAGGAGGGAATCATGGGTAAGGCAAATGGAAATGTAGGAATGGATGAGATTGTGAAGAGCTTTCAAACCTAAGCAGGGGATTTTTATATTTTACTTTGGAAGGTAAGAGGAATCCATTGAAGATTATTGCATGGGGTGGGGGATGATATGGTCAGACCTGAACTTTAGGTGAGTAGAGGATGAAATGACTGGACTGAAAGGAGAGACTTGAGGAAGGATGACCAGCCAGAAGACTTTTATGATAAGTTGTATCTATCCATTGTTTGTTTTTGTTGTTGTTGTTGTTCATCCTTCATTCTTTTTTTGTTTGTTTTTTGTTTTGCGAGGCAATGAAGGTTAAGTGACTTGCTTAGGGTCACACAGCTAGTAAGTGTCAAGTGTTTGAGGCCTGATTTGACCTCAGGCCCTCCTGAATCCAGGGCACGTGCTCTATCCACTGTGCCACCTAGCTGCCCCCCAGCCAAAAGACTTCGGGCAATAGTCCAAGAATGAATCCTTTTGTCTTGCTCTCAAAGCCCTGTAGAATCTGAATCCAAATTACTCTTCCTGTCTAGTTGAACATTAATCTCCTTCTCACACTCTGGAATCTAGACACACTGGCTTTTTCTCTAGTTTTCACTTGTGAACCTCCATATTTCATTTTTGTGCCTCTGTACTGGCCGTCTGTCATGCCTAGAATGAATGTACTCAGTTTTTACCCCTGCCTCAAAGAATTCCTCTCTTTCTTTAAGATGCAGCTCAGACACCATCTTCTGACTGAAGCATTTCTTGATCCTCATTTACTCATACTGTCCCTCTCATGACACCTTGTTATGTATTGTTATGTATGTATTTTATGAGTATATGTAGGCATGCATGTGTGCATTTATAGCTATATTAATACACACATATTATGGGTAAGTATGTATATACATATACTTTTTTTTTTTGCTGTATACATTTTTATATGTACTTGTCTCTTCCATTAGAATGTAAGCGTATTATGACTAGGGATTGTTTCATTTTTCTGTGAACTTACAGCCTAGCACAGTACCTGTCACAGAGTAGATACTTCATATGTACTTATTTGTTAATTGAGGCAGTATTTGAATTATACTTTAATGTATGGATAAGAATTCCAAAGGCAAAGAAGTGGATAAAAGGTATTTTAGGCATATGGGAAAGCTTGAGCAAAGCACTCATGTGAAAATATAGTGTTCAGGGATAGAGAGTAGTTTAGTTTGGATGCAGTGTTGATTTTAGTGAGGACATTAATATGATAAAAAGCTTGAAAGGTAGATGGAGGACTCTGAATGCCAGAGAGGAGTCTGAACTTTACTTGGGAAGCCATAGGGAATCTTGGAAGATTTTTGAGCAGGAAAGTGAAATGACCATATCATTGACTAAGAGATAATTAATTCTGCATTATCTTTTAAGAGATAATTAATTCTGACAGAAGTATGAAGGACAGCTTGGAGGGGAGAGGGAGAGGGGCCAAGACTAGGGAGTTACCTTGTACATAGTAGGGGCAACACAATGTTTGTTGGATTGAGTTAAGGTGGGAAGGCCTATTAGAAGACTTCTATCATACTCCAGGCAGGGGGTCATGAGGTTCTGTATTAGTGTGATAGTAATGGAAATTGAGTGAGAGAGTAGATATGAGAGATGATGCAATGGTAGGATGGATGGGGCTCGGTCATTTACCAGCTATGAGAGGTGAAAGAAGCGAAAGAGAGGGAAGATTCAGATGATCCCAAATTTAGGAACATGAGGGCATTGGATAAAATTTAGTCACACAAAGAATAGTGAAGTCAGTGGGAGAAGGAGGTTTAGGGGGAGCAGTTTAGTTTGATGTACGTTGAGTTTGAGATGTCTTTGAGAATTCATGCACCTGATTGGTAGACAGAAATAGATGGCACCACTCAGGCATCAGCATCTGGGGGCCAATTCAAACAGAAGGATATGCATCATCTGTAGCTATTTTATTTAACCAAGATGTAAAAGCAGTGGTGATTCCCAGCATCACTCTAATTTAGCTAATTGGAAGTTTGGTATCATGCTTCATTATTTTTCTTCCCTATCTCTTAGTGTCTCTGCAGTTAAACCATAACTTTGTAGAAATGCCATGTATTTAAGTTCCCCTTTTGCATTAGTGTTCCTGCATTTGCTGATTGAGATGATGATAATCCTAATAATAGCTTTTACAATTTTAAAGGAGTCTGTATGTGCTATCTCATTCTATCCTCACAACAAAAGAATGCAAACATTACTCTCCCATTTTAGAAATGAGAAAAATGGAACTTGGAGAGGTTAAGTTATTTACCCAAGGTCACAAAGCTATTAAGTTGCAGAGGCAGAATGACAATCTAGTTCTTCCATGCAATGAGGCTTTATCTGTTAGCCACCTCTTCATTTATTAGTCTGTTTTCCTGTCTAAGCTCCCACCCCTCCCTTCCAATTCAATCTACTTTTGAAAAATACAGTTCTTTCTATTATTTCCTTTTGATGATTCTGACACCCCCTTTTTCTAGCAGGTAAAATTTTAGTGCATGAACATGTTAATGTGATTTCCTATCCTTTTCCAGAACCAAAGAAAACTTCATGAGGGACCAACATGGTACTGTGGAAAGGCCATGGGCCTTAGAAATTGAAAACTCCACTTCAAATCCTGTCTTCATGATTTTAAAAAATTTGTGTAGTCCTCTCTGAACATCAGTTTCCTAATCTGTAAAATGGGATTGGATTAGATATCCTTGAAGATCCCATTCAGTTCTAAATCTATGAACCTCTACTCCTCTGAGTTATCATGCATCTAGTACAATGGATAACTCAGAGGCAGAGGGTTGAAACAAATAGTCCTTCCACTAAAATAAATGTATCCACGATAATTTTGGGGGAGGTACTAACAGCTGGGGAATCAGAAATGGCCTTGTTTGGTGGTAGCATTAGAATAGAACTTTAAAGGAAATTATCGGTTTTAAGAGGCAGAGGTGAGGAGATAGTACATTTGAGGCATGAGAAACAGCTTCTTCAAAGGCATTGAGATAAGAGTAAAGTGCAGAATATGAAAAGGAACAATGGGTAATGAAACAACCATGGTAGATTGGATCCAGTCTGTGAAGGCTTTAAATACCAAGCAAAAGAGTTTGTATTTGTCCCTAGAATGTTTAGGGAGCCACTGTACCTTATTGAACAAGGAATGACAAGGTCAGACACGTACTTGGAGAATATCACTTTGGCAGCTATTTAGATGATGGATTTCGGGGCGGGGGGGGGGGCGGGGGAGAGAACCTTCAGTCACAGAGACCAAAGGAGAAGCTGCTACAGTTGTCCAGGCAAGAGGTGAATAGTTTAATGACCTTGTAGATAATAAGAAGGAGATGGATTCAAGAGTTTGTAGAGGAAAGTAGAATCAGTAAGATTTGATATATGAGGTGAGCGAGAGGGGGGAGGTGTTGATCATGCCTCACCGTGACAAGGCTGTGAACCTCAATGACTAGAAAGATGATGAACTACCCCTGACAGAAAAAAGGAAGTTCTGAAAAGGTATATATGTATTTTGGGGAAAGATGAGGGCTTGAAATATTGAATTTAAGATGCTTACAGGGAATCCAGTTTGTAAGGTCCAGTAAGTAGTCACAGATGCAGGGCTGAATGTCAGGAGAGACATGAGGGCTGGCAAGATCTTAGCATTCATCTGTGGAGAGATGATAATTAAACCCCTGGGACTTTCAACTGAGTGCTCAGGGGTCCCTTGATCTAAACCAGCATCTAAAAAGTATTCTTTCCTGTTGTAATTTTAGTAACTATAATTATAGATGTATATCTGGAAGGACCCTCAGAGTCATCTAGTCTAATGGAGGAGGAAAATGAGGACTAGGGAATTTAAATGACTTGAACAATAACATATAGGGTGTCAGTGGTTGAAGTGGAATTTTAACTCTTGCTCCAGAACCAGTGATCTTTGCATTGAAAATTGGGGAAGATGGGACTTCAAAGAGCAACATACCCAGGAAGATTGGGTGATTAGAAATTCCCACTGCCTTCCTTAGTAGTCTTTCCCTAAAATGTGTTGTTTGTGAGGGTAGAATCTGGCAGAAAGGGGAATTAACCATGATAATATGAATATTTTTTTTTATTTCATCACCTTTTTATTACAGACTGCTCCCTTATCTCTTCTCTGGCACGGAATAAAAATGGTCTATACAAAAGGGGGTGGTGGAAATCAAGAAAAGATGTTAATAATAGCATGATTATTTTCAACCTCAGATGCCTAAGAAAATAACTGATATATAACTTATGCAGATCTATGCAAACAATTATTTAAATGGAAGAGGCAGGATAGGGGATACTTGCAAATGGCAAGGTTTGCAAATGACAGTTTATGCCAGGGAACCTCTTTGGCATACACTAATGAGGAATCAGGTATGGAAGATATAATTTTTAAATTTCACATATAAGCTTAATAAAGAAGTGCTTAGAAATAGAAACAACCTATTATCTTAACCCATTTATGTTTCATTGGACAAATAGTCATTTCTTGAGGGTACTACTCATTCCACCTTGGGAAAGGAAAATGGTAGTTGGTTTTTATTTTATCTGTACCTTTATTTTAATAGTTACAATAATACATATATCATTAATACATGTATATAAATATGTACATATGTGTATATGCATGGACATATGCAAGTTTTAATTTCTATAATTCTTTTTTAGGCCTTTGGAATATGGAATATGTGACACGGTCTTCTGGTTGCTTTATGATGCAACATCTTTCTATTTGTATCTTATGTCAGGATGAAATATTGTATGTATAACTAGAAAAGTGTAGGTGTCCCAACTGACCCTATGTTTCAGTTCAATTATTTTATACTTATATACCTTAATTCATAAAAATGTCTCCTCTGTTCCTATGTATTCAATAAAGCTAATGATTTGGCCTGCATTTTTTACTGAAATTTTCTGATAGAAAGAGTTTCCCCACTGACAGTTTGAACATAGCAATTCTAGGAGAATGCACCATGAGTAAAATTATTGTGCCAAGGGTTTCGAGTTGAATAAAAGTTTTATTATTTAACCCTTTATAAAACCTGAGGAGTGTGAAATCTCCATGCTTCTTATTCCAATTCTATAAACCAACAAAAGGATCTAGAGTTGTAAAGGAATTCAAAGGCCATTTAGTTCAACCTCTTATTTTACAGATGGGAAAACTGATTCCTAGAGAGGTTGTGACTTGCCCAAGGTGACATAGGTAAGACATGTCAGAGATGAGATTTGAAGAAAGATCTTTTAACCCCAGGGTCAGTACACTTTCTACATTCATTATATGGCCTTCTTCTTGTTCTGGTAAGGGTATAAAGTTATTAAACTCAGACTCGTAAAACCTGTGTTTGAGTCCTATCTTGAACTTTGCAAGACTCAGTTCACATTTTACATTCTGTCTTTCTTTGTCTCCCTAGTGCCTTCCTCTCTGAGATTAATTTCTACTAATTCTGTATATATTTCACATGTACTTAGCTATCAATATGTCTCACCCATTAGAATGTAGCTTCTTGAGGGCAGGAACTATTTTTGCCTTTCTTTGTACTCCCCAGTACAGTGCTAGGCACATGATAAGTGTATAATAATAGCTTACTGACTGACTCTCAGAGTATGGACTTTGTCACATCACCTTTCCAAACCTTAATTTCCTTAGCTGTAAAAAATGTAAAAAATGCTAGGTGGCAAAGTAGATAGAACACTGGCTTTAAAATTGGGAGGACCTGAGTTCAAATCTCACCCCAGAGACTGACTAGCTGTGTGACCCTGGGCAAGTCACTTAACCCCAATTGCTTTAAACATCCGAGGTCATATTCAGTCCTTCTGATTTATTTATTGCCACTGGACCCTGAAGGCTCTGGAGGAGAGAGTGAGGCTGGTGACTTTGAATAGCTCTGCCTCATTTAAATCCAATTCACTGCAAGTTAGGACATTGCCCTGATGTCATGGTCTTCTTCAAGAACTAAGGACAAACAACAACAGCAACGAAATGTGGATAATCACACGAGTCATAGGACCAAGAATTCAAATGACAGTTCTGTGCTCAAATAAGCTTTGTAGCAACAATGTTCCTATGTTAAATCAGTCTCCCTCCAGTCTTTAATTTCTTAATTGTAAAATGTAAAATGGGAAGGGGAGGGGTTAGACTATAGGACTCTTAAGATTTCTATCAACTCCATGTTTGATTCCATGATCCTAAGACTCAACAAATACAATGAATATGTATGAGCTTCTTTGTAATCATTAAGGAGTATATAGATATGAATTATCAAGATTATTTTCATTGGTTTGAAAGGTAAGTCATAGGTCCTTTATAGTTAATTTGGATATTTATAATAGTCAAAATGACTTAGCCACTCAAAGTTCTTTTTTTTTTTTTTGAGGGGCAATGAGGGCTAAGTGACTTACCCAGGGTCACACAGCTAGTAAGTGTTAAGTGTCTGAGGCTAGATTTGAACTCAGGTCCTCCTGAATCCAGGGGTGGTGCTCTATCCACTGCTCTACCTAGCTGCCCCACAAAGTTATTCTTAAAACAATATTGCTGTTACTGTATACAATATTCTCTTGGCTCTGCTCATTTTGTTCTTCATTATTTTGTTTGTCTATCCATGTTTTTTCTAAAATCATCAAGCTCATCATTCTTATCACAAGGTAGTATTCTATCACAATCATATACCACAACTTGTTCAGTCATTCCCCAATTGACAGACATCCCTAAAATTTCCAGTTCTTTTCTACCACAAAGAGAATTGCTATAAATATTTTAGAACACATAGACTCTTTTCCTTTTTACCTAATCATCTTTGGAAATGGGTCTAGTACTGGTATCGATGGAACAAAGGAATTATGAAGGAAGATGCTATCTGTATCCAGAGAAAGAATTGATAAATATAAGTATGTCTAAAATTATTTTACATATATTTGTATATATGTACACATACATACATATTCACACATATTTGTTTCTAATGGTAGCCTTCTCTAGGGCAGGGAGAGAAGGGAAGAAAAAAAACTTTACACAACAAATTTATTATATATTTAAAAGGAAAAGCAAATTATACATAATGGATATGCAGTTTCATGTGCAATCATCTTTTTATTATTCTGCTATGTTATGGAATTGCTTGTTTTATTTCATAAATTAAAATAAAATTAAATTTAAAAAAGAAAGCCTACTCATGCATAGGAGATTTCCACAAATCTCTCCCCTCCCACCTCTTGCATTTTTTTTCTGGAAATAAGAGAACAAAAACATGTAGTTGGAGTTTAGTTCATGGGTTTTGATCTTCATTTATCTGAAACTTGTTTTTTATGAGAACTGATTGGTCTAAATCAGCATTCCATACATGACCTTGAATATCTTTGTTTTTTTTCCAGTGTCAGTCTTCCATTGAAGATCTCAAAGGTCTTTACCATAGGGGTTTTAATAGTTGTGGTTTTTTTTTAATGGACTGTGAGAAGTCAGATGAGCAATAGTATTTGAATCACAAAACCCCAAGGCCTTCAATCTCTTTCAAAATTCCACACAAAGCAATATGCGTGTCATCTAAGTATGTGGATATCAAAATAGGTATGTGACATTCTCTTTTACCAAGTTTCCCTGAATTTGTTCCCAAGGACTTCTAAATAAACATTGTTGTTTATTTCCTCTTCAGTGATGGTGATGGGTTAGTGAAGTAAGGGAAAGTCTTCTAATTGCCCATAATATCACCTGGCTTTTAGAGAGTGCTAATCAACATGACAATCAGAGGATATTAGCAATCTAAAAGTAAACTTGGCTTTAATAATAGTACAACAAATAGAGATAATGAGAAATAACCAATGACTATTGGTAAGGATTGGAGGAACATAAATGGTTCCAATTTTCCCTTAGGCCCCATACTTTTACCTTCCACATCCCCTTCCTTTAAAGCAAAAAGAATAACAACTCAGAATTTCCCATTTCTGTTTTGAGTGGCAAAGTGGAAAAGAACATGGGTTTACAAGTCAGAGGACAATGGAACAAGTTCTAAGATTAATTAGCTATATGACACTGGGCAAGTGCCTTCACCATTTAGGTCCTCAGTTTATAGAAAGAAGGGATTGATTTCTAGGGTCTTCTGAAGCTTAAAATGTCAAAAATATAAATCCCATAGTAATTATTATTTCCCAACTGTAGAACAAAACTCAAGACCCTAAGCTCTGACATAAACAGTTTCAGAAGCAGGGGCAAGAAGATGGATTATAGGCCTAGAACTGGAAGAAACCTTAGATAAAATCCCTGATTTTCTAGATGAGACCCGGAAAGATGAACTTAGTAAGCTGTAAAACTAGAATTCAAGGCCTGACCTTAAGATTTTAAATCCAGTATTCTTTCCATTATAAATTGGAGATTACATAGTTGGGTTCAACACATTCTGACCTGAGTTTAATGCTTTATTGTAGTTTTCATTCTTAAGAAACAGAGGAGGAAATACCTTTAAAATATAGTACACCACCAATGTACTATATTTTACTTGTCTTTCAGCCAACTCATGCTAGTTATTGCTGTCCTGTCACAAATGATCACCTGGAGAAACATATTTTGAGGAACCAGCTAGTGGATACAAAGAGGGAAGGAATTGGTAATTTTTTATTGGATATCTGGTCGATTGATTGACCCTACTCACCCCTGCCTCTTAGAATCACTGACTTTTTCTTTTCAAGATTCAGTACAAACACTACCTTTTGCTGGAGACCTTTTCCACTCTTCCCAGTGGTTAGTAGACCTTCAGTCTATTTTTTACGTCTCTTCTATGTATTTACATGACATGTATTTGCAGATATTTACATGTTTCAGTCATTAGAATGTGAGCTACTTCAGTGCAAGGACTGTTGATGTTTTTCTAGTTCTCTGTTCTCTAATTCCTTCAGTGTCCATCTCTGTCTCCCAACCCACCCCCAGTCCCAGCACTCAGAACAGTACATGGCACATAGTAAGCACTTCATAAATATTGAATCAATGAACAAATTTGTTGGTTGACTAGTAAGGCTGGATTTGTTTTCAAACATTGATTTGAAGGCCTATTCCATGCTATCTGCCCTGGCCATAATCTTTGTGGCTGCTTACGGTTTTGTGGTTGGTTACCCTAAGCAGATAGATATCCATTGGTTTGAATGTGGTTTGAGTTGAGTTGCTGTCATATATATGGCTCTATCCCAGCTTATTCCACTTGGTTACTTCAACTGAATGGAACAGAGCTGTATGAGCTAAAAGTTTGGGTAACTGGAATTTATGGGAGACCCAGGAGTGCCAGCTGCAGGTGCTTGGCTAGGTTGTTGAAAAAAGAAAAAAAAAGATTATACATATATATATATATATATATATATATGTAACGATTCCAATACTGCAATACTGCTTGAAGGGAGAAATGGGAAGTTTCACATTCTCCCAGATATTCCCAGTGAATCACTGTCTATCCCTTTCATAATAAGCCTAGGGTAATTTGTCTTCAATGGGACTAATCTGGTCTGAGGAAAAACCCTGTATGAATCATTCTACCCTGTATTCTAGGAACCATCTTTGGCTATTTTATTTGAATCCCTTCAGAAATAGACAGGAGGACCACTTATTTCTGGGCAAATGGTGCCCTGATACAGTATCCCCTTTGTCCTCATTTATTTGCAGGTACCCCCTGGGCCTGCTCTTTCATCACCAGCCTCCTTACTTTCCCTTTCCAGCATACCTTTATTTTAGAATGGCAAGGACCAAAGGAGGTGGAGGTGTGAGCATTCTTAACGGTGTTTTTGTACTTGCTGTAACACCAGATAATAACAGTGACTAGACCTGGCAGAATGTCTTTCTCTGAGGACTGAGGAAAGATCTTATATCAATTCTCTCAAGACTGTTGAGAGAGGAGGAGGGAACAAATAATTAAATCCCACCTCAGAGGTAGATGGGGAAACAGGAGTTTCTGGTCATGCAGAGCTTTGGGGAATAGAACTCAGGTCACCATATTTCCAGTCTTGTCCTATGAATGCTGAGCTGGGTTTTATTGGGACAGTAGCTAATGGGGTGCTAAATTAGGAAGCAGAGGTTATTATCCCTGAAGGAAAACACTGAGCACTTTGTGAAAGTTAGTGAAGATCTCAGGAAAAAAAGGCAAGTGTAACAGGACCCATAGAACAGAGGAAGAAAATATCTAATTCTTAGGTTCAGGAGAATTCTCTAGAAGTAGAAACAGATGGGATTTTTGACTTAATTGAGCTATTATTAGATGCTAAATTTGATCCAATGCTTAATTGTACCACTGGAAAAAATATATTGCTTTACTTAGGGAGCTCTGATTGTGTTTCTGTGGTTTTTGGCGATGGTAAACTGAATGAGCAGGGATGTCAGATTTTAATTGTGTCTTTTATGTCAGCTGCCGAAAGAAGCAAGCTTCTCAATGAAACAGACGTGGGACCAGGTTGATGCTGCCTTTTTCTTTTCTCTAGAGCCTTTGGTTTTGGACTCCTGCATTTTGAGAAAGCTCACATACCAACTACTCCCACAGAATTGTGACATGCTAATGAAGAAGGGAGTTAGCTATCAACATACCTTTAAAAGTTTTTGAAGGCTTTTCTCCCCCTCTTTTTGTATCAGAATATACCTTTAAAAATGGGAATGATGAAAAAAATATTCAACTAACTTGGGGTTCTCCCCTGTGAACATGGAAAAATCAAGGGAGATTTTAGCCTGCTAGGAGGTCAAAGATTCATGTCATAGGATTATACATTTAGAACTGAAATAGACCTTATGCAAGCCCCTCATCTTATGGATGAGGGTCTGAGGCAAAGTGACTTGCCTAGAGTTTACATGGCAATGAGTTGCCGAGGTATGAGTTGAAGCCTGAGTTTCCTAGTTCTTAAGCCCAAAACTATTTACAATACTATGGGGTGATCTATATTTTAATGTGCCTTGATCCTAATGGTTTCCAATGCTGGGATGGTTGGGCTTGAAATGGCATCAGGGAATATGGGAAGTTTTTTGTTTGGTTGGTTTTTGATAGCCATAATCTAATTTTTTCCCCTAATGAGATGATAGCTGTCCCCAAGAGCAATGCAGAGTTTTCCCTTTTCGCTCTCTTCTTTCTTCCTACCAGGAAGAAGAGATGATTGAAGAGAAAGGCAACTTGGTGGGGGTGGGGGTAGGGGTGGGGTGGGGAAGCACTGGCTTTGAAATTAGAAGACCTGGATATTTATCACAGCTCTGTAACACCTCTAGATGATTGTGTACAGTTCTGAGTACTATGTTTTAAGAAGGACATTTATAAACCAGAGAGTGTTAGCTTCCTCTGACCTGGGTGATCTTGAGAAAGACATTATAATCCTCTAAATCTTAGTATCTTGTTCAATAAAATGAAGAGGTTAGACTAGATGGTCACAAACGCCCATACCAGCTCAGATACCCTAAGATCCCATAAGTCTCAAGTTTTAGAGTCTGTGGAAATCCAGTTTCTTCTGTCTCACTATTAAATGACGCAAATTGAAATGGAAAAGGAATAAGGTAATAGTTTCCCTCACATAAGCCAATTGATTAAAATACAATGTCTATTCTAAGTCTAATAATAAAAAAAATCTGTAGTTACTTTGTTGGACATAGCACAATTCAACTGATATATCATGGTCCTGTGGAAATCAGATTGGCTTTAGAATGAAAGCATCTGGGTTCAAATCCTGACTCTGCCTGTCACACATGGACCTATATGATCCTGGCTAAGCCACTTAAGCTTTGTAGTCTTTGCTCTCCTTATCTGTAAATTGAAGGATTTGGTCTAGATAACATCTGTGGTCCCTCCTGGCTCTAAAATTATGAACTCTCTGGGACTGTAAAGATCAAAGTGTACACATATGCACCTCTGCTAACTCAGCAGGGAACTCTAGTATGGCTAATAAAAAATAACAGACATTTATCTAGGTCTTTCAGATTTGAAGAGTATCTTGCATGCATGATCTCATTTGAGTCTCAAAACAATCCCATGAA
Organism: Dromiciops gliroides; assembly: GCF_019393635.1. Lineage (NCBI taxonomy): Eukaryota > Metazoa > Chordata > Mammalia > Microbiotheria > Microbiotheriidae > Dromiciops > Dromiciops gliroides. The sequence continues at coordinate 493,808,080 of NC_057863.1, forward strand.
GAATGATCCTATAGGGCATTATTATCCAGATTTTACAGATAAGGAATATAAGACTTGTGGAACCTTGGGAATGACTTGCTCAGTGTCACATAGTTAAGTGCCAGAAGTGAGATTGTCCTACCTTAGATATAAACTCATAACTTCCTGACTCCAGGTGCTGCAATCTATCCATTACATCATACAGCTTAAGCAGCATAGCTAAGGATGGGGGAGGAGGACAGGATATGGGAAGCCAGTTCTTAGAAAGTCCATTTATGATAAATAAATGTGCAAAAAAGGTAAACTGAGGGAAGAGTCCGTCGTATTAGTTGTACTTTCATCACTACTCACTTGTTCTGGTTTTTTTTTTTTTTTGTCTTTTGTTTTTTTGGTGAGGCAATTGGGGTTAAGTGACTTGCCCAGGGTCACACAGCTAGTAAGTGTCAAGTGTCTGAGGCCAGATTTGAACTCGGGTCCTCCTGAATCCGAGGCTGGTGCTTTATCCACTGCACCACCTAGCTGCCCCACTACTCACTTGTTCTATGGGAGAGGGCACAAAGTTACCTCCTCCATGCCCACTTACTCACCGTTTATCCAGCCAATGCTTTCACTAAACAGAGAGGGATGGTTGCTTGTAGACCTCTCTATTTATCTCAGAGAGGACATGTAGAACCTTTTGCTGTAGCCCAGGGCATGGGAGGGTGGGGTAACAGGAAGATAAATTCATCAGGAGCAGCTCAGAGCTGGGCCTGTATAAAATTTCTTTCTGCTGCTCTTGCCCACCCCCACCTCCTGACACAGCTTTCCTTGCTTCCTTCTCATCTTCTTGAAGTGACAGTTTTCATGCAAGTTTGAGTCTGAAGTCTGTACATGAGTGAGGAAGATTGTGTCCCTACATCTCCCTATCACAATAGTGCCATTTAAGAAGGAAATAACTCTAATGGGCATCTCTATTACAGTGAAATTCAAAGGCATCGCTTTCAAGTAGTACTAAAGAATGGAGAGAAGATGAGACAATAATTCATATCGTTTTGGGAGTCCATTTTTATCACATATGAAGAATTTCTCCTAAAGCAGTTCAACTTGAAAGGCAGCTGGCATCACTGTGGCTCAAAGGGCCTTCTTCTCAGTGAGGATACCCACCAAAGTGAAAGCCACCCCAAAGTGTACAAAATCTGCACAAAAATGACTATGGTTTCTTTCTTCTGTTTTAAATTTTGACCCTGTGTATGACTTAACCTATGGAAGATGAGTTACCTTTCTTATCCTTCCACCAGAAAGAAAGAAAGAATGGGGCTAAAATGTGAGGCTATTCAGCTTCCAGTAAATCACTGGTGGTCTTCCCCTCCTTAGATAATAGTGTAAAATGTAAACCCTTCCATGAAGACAACTTGAGAAATGCCCAATTCTCCCCTGGAGGATACCAGTCCTTGTCTAGTTTCTGTTATGATTCCAAAGATTGGTGAGGGTATCCTCTTCTAAAATTTCCCACCAAGGCAGACATTCCTTTGGCAATCATCTTGATTTTTGTTTTGCAGCTGAACTTTGATGACTCTAGAAGAGAGAGTGAAGCTGTTGTTTTTGTACAACTCTGTCTCACTTAAATCCAGTTCACATACAAGTCAAGACATCGCCTCTGTGATGTCATTGGTTCTCTTTGAAAATAAATGAAGGATAGGGGCAGCTAGGTGGTACAGTGGATAAATCACCAACCCTGAATTCAGAAGGACCTGAGTTCAAATCCAGCCTCAGACACTTGATATTTGCTAGCTGTGTGACCCTGGGCAAGTCACTTAAACCTCATTGCCCAACCAAAAAAAAAATGAAGGATCAACAACAACAACATAGGGCTTATATCAAGTAGCCTAAATATTTTCTTTACTATCACTTTTCCTGAGTAACTCTTCAGTGGAAAGAGGATTTGATTTGTAGTCAGAGGGACTAGGTTCAGAACCTGGTCTTATTACTTACTACCTGTGTGACCTTGAACAAATTATCTAACTTCATTGGAACTCATTTCCTTACCTATAAAATAAATGAGTTGAACTCGATTGATCCTGAGGTCTCTTGTAGATCTAAACCTATAATCCTATGATCGTACAAAGTTAATTTTCTGCTACTGTCCTCTCCACACTTTTCACAAGTTTGCAGTAATCAGCAGAAGCAGTTAAGACTAACAGATTTCTGCAAATGATGTGGAAATAAAATGGCAGAATCAAAGGACTGGAGGAAAAGAAGCTTGAAGGGCTGGCCTTGGGTCCATACTTTTCTCAAGCTATTTTCCCCTACTTTGACTTTCAGACTGTATTCTGTATTCTATTCCTCCTTGGTTTAGTTTACTTTTCATTTTTGGTCCCTTCTGTAAGGTGAGGATAAGATTTACACTTAAGATATCGATCAAGTTATTCCTTGTAGTAAGGCATACTACTTTGACTCATATTTCCTATTATGTTAATCTCTATCACAGAACAGTCTAATCTTGTATGTGCACACACACACACACACACACACACACACACACACACACACACACACAAGCTTCTGTTTTTCCAAGTTGAGTAATCTTGTTTGCTGGACATCAAAGAAATTAAAGAAATGGTTCATATGCCTGGAAGGTCTAAGTATGCAACTCTACAGCTCTCTTAGTATAGGCTTAGGTACTCTCCCAGAACAACGTCTCACAATTGGAAGAAAAAATAGAGTCTAACCAATGCATGAACAAGAATACCCTCTATGACATACCTGAAAATGAATCATTCAGTCTCTTCCTGAAGACCTCTAATGAGAGGGAAAGAACTATCTCCCTGGGTAGCCCATTCTACTTTTGGATAGTTCTATCATTAGTAAGGTTTGTTTTTGTTTTTTCCCCCCTTCCCCAAAGCACAGATCTGCCTCTCTCCTTTTTCAACCTGTTCCTTCTGGTTCTTCACTCTGAGACCAGTTATTTTGCTACATGAGAGCCCATCAAGTACTGGATAATTACAATGTCCTTATCCTGTTGTTTTTCCCACCTTGACTAAATATCCCAGTTTCTTTTACTAATTCTCACTTGACAAGATATCCAATCTTCTCACTATATGCTAGCTTTAAAACATGAAAAAATTATTTTTATTTTCAGTCCCAAATTCTCTCCATCTCTCCACCTCCCCTCCCATCCATGGAGAAAGCAAGAAATATTGTCAATATACATATGAAGTCAAGGAAAAATGCATTTCTACAGAAGCCGTCCCATTTTCTTCAGGATACTTTGCTGTTTGTCAGTATTCTTAAATATTGAAAGCATCAATGCATGCAGTTGAGTTTCAATTGTGGTTTCATCAAAGCAGGGTATAGTAGGTTCCTTGTACTGGACATTATACTTTTCTTAGTGCAGTCTAAGGTGGCATTAGTTTTGGGACTGCCATGTTCCACTCAACTCTGATTGAGCTTTTGATCCAACTGGAACAATGGAGATATTTATACAATCTTTTGATGAGTATCCATCCTGTATTTTTGAAATTTATTTCTTAATTATAAGGTAGAACTTTCTATTTATCTCTATTAAATTTCATCTTGTTATGCTTGGTTCATTTTTCCTAGCTTCTCAAAAACTTTGCTATTTAATTCTCTTATCCAAGAGGATAGCTATCTATCTCAATTTCCCCCCATGTTTCTAGCTTATGTATTCCCCTTATCTTAGGTCACTTCTCCTTTTCTCTTCCATTTTGCTGCCTCCTCACCCCTAATAATTCTATTCAGCTCAGAATGATTTGGGGCAATAGTGTCAAACTCAAATAGAAACAGGGACCATTAATCCCATACATAAGAATCCTTACAGGTGGTTTATTGACTTACGTTTAAAGTGTAATATTATCTATATTCCATTGTATTTTTATTTAATTATTAAAATATTTCCCAATCACATTTTTTTTCTTTTTCTTTTTTCTTTTAGTGAGGCAATTGGGGTTAAGTGACTTGCCCAGCGTCACACAGCTAGTAAGTGTTAAGTGTCTGAGGCCGGATTTGAACTCAGGTACTCCTGACTTCAAGGCCAGTGCTCTATCCACTGCGCCATCTAGCTGCCCCTCCCAATCACATTTTAATTTGGTTCTGACTACACTCTGCCATAGTCAGTGCTCTGCATGTTTGACATCTTTGATTTAAGGTTACCTTCCTATAGTCCTGTTGGTTCCTGTGGCATTTCAGGTATAAAATTAGTTTTTTACCAACAAAAGATACCCCTTCTTAAGCAAGAGAATTATGTATTCAGAAAGGGGTTAAGTTGAGCTAGCCAGTTATTTTCCAATAAAACTCTATGACTCCACCCATAGGTCTAGAAAGCTTTTTCTAGGAAATGAATGGAAAAAGACAAAGACCTGGGGCACAGAATGTGGATGTAGGCAAGTATTTTCACATATCATCATCTATAAAATAAGATGATTAAGTTAACTAGATGAACTCTCAAGTCCCTTCCAGATCTAAATCTATGATTCTATCATCAGTCTTCAGAAGCAATGGAATCATCATGGGCATAAAACCCTCTTTGTTTTTATTAGACTATAAGCTCCTTGAGGGTATAGCATGCTATGCTTTCATTTCTTTGTGTTCATTTTCTTGCCATCTAACTGCTAGGATTTAATATAGGGCTACAACTAGATCTCAAATATTTCTTGGACCCATTAACCTTTTTTTCAGCAGTGATTGGTTGAGGACTTATGCCATTACTCCACAAGGTCCAGAAAGTCTTGCCACTTGAACTTCTCCTTTGCGCTCTCTCTCTCTCTCTCTTGGGCTTTCCATTTGCCCTGAAGCTGACCCCTCCCATTGGTGTTGTTTCTTCTCATTGGAATGTGAGTTCCTTGAGAACAAGGACTGTCTCTCCTTTCTATTTATCCCTGTAACTTAACATGGTGCTTGACAGTCAATGCTTAATAAACGCTTCCCCTCCTCCATTTCATTCTAACGTGATCATGTTCCCAAATATCATTTAGTTCTCTCAGTATTTTGTAGAAAGACATGTTCTATGACAGTTGGCTCTGTGTGTTGCCAAGGCCACCCCTTGCTTGGGATCCTTTCCCAAAAGACCTTTTCTGAATCACAGCCACTCAGAGGGCATGCTGCCCTGTCTGGCTCAGGAGATCATCATGTTTTTTCAGAACTACATAAGGCCATCTGTCTTATAGAAGATAGCCCTGGAGGCTATGGTTTCAAGCCTTTGTTGATAAGAGGAAGCCTTGTAGACTATTCTCTTGGGTTAGCACCACTACCTTGCAATATGAAAGGAAAATCTGCAGGGACCCGTAAAGAGATGGTGATAGAGTGGGGTATGTGAGTTTGATGAATGCATGGTAAGGAAGAAACATGAATTAAATGAATTTCCTTTTGCATTTTAGGTCACTGCATCTCCCCTCTCCTTTTCTCTTGACTCAAACAGGAAGATGTCTTTCTTACCACTAGTAGCTGTTTTGAAGCCATAGAATTCTGTGTCAATGATTAACAAATACCCATAAATTAATTCATCTGCTCCATCTCTAAGCATGAAGGATGGTTCTCAAGATAAAGCACAAACCCATCCTATTCAAATAAGTCATCAGGGAAGAAAATTCCCAGATCCCCTTGGTTATCCTTTCTAATGTTTCAAGATACAAAATAGCTTCCTTGGTGATTACTATTCAGTGATAAGTTTGAACATGTCCAGGGACAAGAGGGCTTTTAGGAACTAAGAACTTTGAATTATTTCTGAAAGAATCTGAGTTTACTAGTTGATTGGAGTATCTGTGGTGCAGTGGATAGAGTGCTGAACTTGAAGGCAGGAGCAACTAAGTTCAAATCCTGCCTCAGAAACATAGTAGTTGTGTGACTGCATCTGTCAGTCTCAGTTTCCTCATTTAGAATCCGTTAGACTGTGAGCTCATAACACAGGGGATGTCTTTCACTTTTCTTTGTATTCACAGTGCTTAGCACTGTGCCAGACACATAGTAGGCGCTTAATGTTTTTTGACAGACAAACATTTGTTAGTTGACTAATATGGAGATAATAGCAGTTAATTCACAGGCGTGTCATAACCAAATGTGATAGCATAGGGAAGTGATTGGGAAAACTTAAAGTGCTATATATAAATGCTATTATTACTTTTATTTTTTAAAATTTTTTATTTTTTGCGGGGCAATGGGGGTTAAATGACTTGCCCAGGGTCACACAGCTAGTAAGTGTCAAGTGTCTGAGGCCGGATTTGAACTCAGGTACTCCTGAATCCCGGGCGGGTGCTTTATCCACTGTGCCACCTAGCCGACCCCTATTATTACTTTTATTGATTATTATTTTAATTTTTTGGAGAAAGCACTTTAAGTTTACATATGCAATTTGACTGGCTCAAGTTGGTGTTCAAGTCCTAGGGGGCGACTTATAGGAAAGCCATTCTGGAAAGTTTCCATAGTAGGGCAAGTAGAATGATAAAGGCCTTTTAATTATATTCATAAGAGAGTTTGGTTGAAGGAATGGAGATGTTTAGCTTGGCAAAACAAAATTAGAAGGAGGGCATGCTAGCCATCCCCTAGTATTTGAAGGATTGTCAACTAAAAAAACCCAAAAGAATAGACTTGTTCTGTTTGGTCCCATGAGACAGAACAAGGAGTAATGGAAAGAGGCTTCAAAGAGACAAATTTAGTCTTCATCTAAGCAAAGACATTTTAACATTCATATAAATGATAAAGGCCTTTTAATTCTAGTCATAGGAGATTTTGGTTAATTTGTGAATATATCTCAGTGTGGTGGTAGCATACAGTCTTCTTGGTCTACTTTGTCTTGAAGAGGTTTAGATAATGACCGAGTTGTAACAGAGCTATCTTTCATGAGAACAAGAAAGAGCCACTTGCTTTTCATCAGAGGTAACTTCCCTCTGTGAAGGGTCAACTGTTGGACAAATCTGTCTTGCTGGATTGCTTTCTGGTCATGTACTTGAATCAATCTGGGCCTCACCTGGAAGAGGTCTTGGAGGTCTCAGAGTCAACCTGCTTTTTGTCCCTGCCATACCTTGTGACAAGGAGAATTTCTAACCACAACAAAACCTGGCCATATTCCATGCTGGCTGGATCTCTAATTAAAGCTATTTTGAGGGGCTGGAGGCTAATTTGAAGGAGATTGCCAGATGGGTTTCTACAAGTATAAAAGTGCTAGTTTGACTATTAATGACAGTGCAGTGCTTAATTGGCTCAAGTTAAGTAACAAAAATAAAGAAATATAGAGAAAGCAAACAGCTGGGGTCCCCTCTTCAAACAGCAATATGTGACTACTGTTTCTATTGGGTCAGAAGAAAGAAGGACCAGGACCAAAGCTAGAAAGAGAAAAGTAATGATGAGTTGTTTCTCAAACATGAATAGTCCCTTTTTATGGGATCATACATCTAAGACCTTGTCATTCAGTTGTTTTTCAGTTATGTCTGATTCTCCATGACTCCCTTTGAGGTTTTCTTCCCTCTCAAACTCATTTTACAAATGAGGAAACTGAGGCAAACAGGGTTAAGTGACTTTTCCAGGGTCACATAGCTAGAGCGTTTCTGAGAGCAGATTTGAACTCAGGGTGATGAGTCTTCTTGACTCCAGGCCCAGCATTCTATCCACTGTGCTACCTAAGCTGCCCAGATATAGGACTAGGAGGAACTTCAGAGATGATCTGGTATAATCCTCTCATTTTAGAAGATGAGGAAACTGAAGTCAAGTGAAATGTCTAAGGTCTCATAGTATGTGGAAAAACTGAGATCCAAACTCCAAATCTAGTCTTCTTTACACAGTCATCTCACTACTTGTCCTGACTTTTACTTCTTGGTTTTTGTTTTTGTTTTTTTGGTGAGGCAATGGGGGTTAAGTGACTTGCCCAGGGTCACACAGCTAGTGTCAAGTGTCTGAGGCCGGATTTGAACTCAGGTACTCCTGAATCCAGGGCCGGTGCTTTACCACTGCGCCATCTAGCTGCCCCGACTTTTACTTCTTGTTGCAGAGACTCCAAAATACTCCAGAGCTATTCTTAATTCCTAAAACATCATTATGGGAAGGATTTGTGATTTTATAAGCATGGGGAACTCCCCTGTGATCGCCACTAATCTGTGATTTAGTAAGGAAGTTCTAGGGAGTTATTAGAAACAAATAGAGTCTAAATGACCTAGGGTTATAGTACATAAGTGTTAGTATTGGGATTTGAGCTCAGTTCTTCCCTACTTTAAAGTCAGCATCCTATATACTATGCCAGATTCCCATCACCACTGATACATAAAAACATAAGTATAAGCTTAATAGAATACCACTGACTTATAAGATAGCTGGTAAAGTGAATTAAGGCCCAGTGAAGAGAGCAGCAACAGCTACCCCCAGGATATAAGCCATTGATGTTTTTGATTAAGAAAATGGTGACAGAAGTGATTTTAGCTTTCTCACACGGTCATGTGCCTGATGGGCATAACCGGAATTGGAAAGGCCAATTCTACAACCACACATGCAGCAGTATCTTAAAGCCTTTGGGGCATCTCAGTCCTTGCTAGTTCAGGCAACAAATGTTTATTGAATGCTTATTATATGCACGACACTGCTGAATTTGTCAAGAGGAACAGAAGTCTGGTTAGAGCCAGCATGATAAACACAGGCTCCCTTCTACAACACTGGTTGTTCTGTGAACTACATCCCCTGCTCAGTATACACACAATATCTCTATGATCTCTATGATGTTTCAGATTTTATTAATTAAAACCAGCCCAATATCGAGATGGCATGTCCATTGACAAACCTTTTATCAGTTGCTATTTTGAGTTAAGGCAGAAGACAGAACCATAAGTCAAATTAAACAAAGTATATCATCAGATTTTAAAATAATTTTCCATATTTTTCATCAGAAGCCATCAGTTCCTTCAAAATTAATATAGAGACATTCATAAATGTTCAATGTCAAAGCCTGAGTGGAAACAGAGACCTCATTTTATTTAGTAAATTAGAGAATAGCTTAAAGTTTCCTAATCTATTCCACAAAGTCAGCTACTGTTTCACCCCATTTGAAAGATCAGTGAAATGACATCTGTGAAGTGCCAATTTTTGCTTTTTAAAGTGTGGTCCATCTAATAACCATTTCCTATATAGGTAAACTGAGTCAAGAAGCCAGCAAGTAATTGGCTCAGCTTGCATTTGCTTTGCACTTAAAGGTATCTGACATTTCTCCTTTAGTTCTCCTAAAGGATATTTTCAAGGTTATCTGTTGCTGAAGTAGCTTGTTTTGAGAGAAGTTGTCACCTTGGCTCTTCTCTGCATGCACATCATGCCATTTTGTTGCTAAGTCATTTACAAACTATGTCTCCTGCCTTGAATTTTTTCCCTTCTGTAGATATGTATGCTGTGTCCATTTTCAACCAATGAAACTAGATTTAGTAGAGCTATGTGTTGTCACAAGTTCTAATAATACTTTGCTACTTAGAGGGCATCTTTCTCCTACTGAATACAGAACATGCTCCACACAGTATTACTTAACAATCATTTTTGTGCTAAGTGCTGGAACCATCTTGGTTCAGGCCCTAATCACTTCACATTTGAATCATTGAAATAGCCTTCTGCTTGGTATACCTGCCACAGGTCTCTCTCCACACCAATCCATTCTATGTTCAGTCACCAAAGTGATTTTCCCAAAATACAAGTGCCACCAAGTAACCCTCATTTTGAAGAAACTCCAGTGACTCCCTGTTTGGATCAAAATCAAAATCCTCTGCTTGGCATTCAATACCCTTTATAAGCTATCCCATCCCCTTTCATCTTCTTATATCTTTACCCCTCAGTATCCAGTATCCAGTGACACTAGCCTCCTGGCTATTCCACAAACAACACACTCCATATTTTAGCTCCAGGCATTTTCTCCTCTTGGCTGTCCTCCAAGACTGGAATACTCTCCTTCCTCTTTTTGTTCCCCTTGGCTTCCTGCAAATCCCAACTAAAATCCCATTTTCTGTAGGAAGCCTTCCCTAATCCAATGCAATAAACATTTATTAAGCACCTACTATGTGCCAGGCAATGTGCTAAGACCTAGTGATACAATTAATAAAAACAGCCTCAGTTCCTGCTTTCAAGGACATTACATTCCAATGTGTTGTGGGGAGAGAAAACATGTAAGGAGGCAGGAAAAGAATGGGGAACACCAAGGGTGGTCACCCATGGAATTGAAAGCAGGCAGGGAAGCAGACGGAGAGAAGAGTGACCTGAGTCCAGGGTTCTGCCCTATATAAAAGGAAGACATTGGCAGGGGTACCAAACTCCTTCCTTAGGAGGTTTAGGGAGGTCATGTCAATTATGGTTTGAATTAGTGGTATGGTAATGAGATTAGAGGTGATGAATTTATGCTACAAGAGGCATTTTGTTCCTAGGAGAAGAAAGCAGGGAGGGCAATAGATGCAAAGTGAAATATTTCTACTTTTAATTATTCCCCTTTCTCCTGTGTATACCTTTGTTTGTACATATTTGTTTGCTCCCCGATTAGATTCCAAGCTCCTTGAGGGCAAGGACAGATTTTGTCCCTTCTTGTAACCCCGGCACTTAGCACAGTGCCTGGCACATAGTAGGTACTTAATAAATGTATAGTGACTATTGACTAATAGTTTCTGCCTTCAAGCATCTTACATTGCAATGTGGGATATTCCATGAATACCAAGATACCTACAAGATACCTAAAGAGTGAATGGAAGGTTAAGCATAAAGGCAATTAGATGGCACAGTGGACAGAGTGCTGTGCCTGGTGTCCAGAAGACCCAAGTTCAAATCTAGACTCAGATATTTACTAGCTCTGTGACACTGGCAAGTAATTTAATCTGTTTGCCTCAGTTTCCTGAGCCATACAATGAATGCAAAATGAATAGGGGATGAATTAGATGATTCTTAAGGGCTTTTCCAACTTCAACATTCTATGAGTGGCTGTGTCTCCTAACAAGACTCATAGTCCTAAGATTCCATAGCCCAATACCCCTTTGTTTAAGTAAATAATGTGGGTTCATATTCATGCAGACTTTAAAGTAATAGAACACTATTAGGTATCTGAGAAAGGGAGTGGGTGTGGTAGTGTTGTAGGATCAAAGTAGAATAGATTTAGCATTGGAAAAGCCTTTAGAACACATATGATTTATACCCCTCTCCCCCAGCTTTATAGATGAGAGAACTGAGCTCTAAAGAGAGGTAGTGACTTGCAGAAAGTCACAGAGCTGGGAAGTGACAGACTGCCCTCCCCCCCATCAAGTGCTTATTAGAGGGTTATGATTGGAATTGGGGAACACCTGGATTTAAATCTTATCTCTGATTTTTTTTAACTTTATAACAGTGGGCAAGATTCAATCTCTTGGAGTGTCAGTTTTCCTATTTGAAGGACAGGGATGAGAATAACAGTAACAAAGAGGCCATCTGATAAAGTGGATAGAGAGTCAGGAAAACCTGGGTTCAAACTTGCCTAGTATTTGAACTTACTTGCTATGTGACCTTGGGCACATCTCTTATTCTCTCCAACTTTCTATACCTATATTTGGAGAACAAGGTGCTGATCTGCATTGGGTAGAAAGAATTCCTCCTTGGAAGCTCCCTTACACTGTTGAAATCGCAGATTTGGAAAACAAATAAATAAATATATAGATAAATCAATGAATGCATAAGTAAATAAATCACCTTAATTCCCATCTCACTGGGCTGTAATTCAACTGAAATATATGGAAGGCACTTTGCACACTTAAAAACACTACATAAAGGGCATTGTTTATGACCTTGGTCCTTCTCTGCATTCATGTCATGCCATTTTGTTGCTAAGTCATTTAAAAAATGTGTCTCCCGCACTGAATATTTTCCCTTCTGTAAATATGCATGCTGTGTCCAGTTCCAATCATTGAAACTGGATGTAGTAAAGCAATGTGTTGTCAGTTCTGATAACACTTTGCTACTTAGGGAACACCTTTCTCCCACAGAGCACAGAACATGTTCTATGCAGTAATATATCAGTCAACAAGCCTTTTTAAAAGTTCTTACCGTGTGCCAGGTACTGTGCTAAGTGTCCCGTTTCACAGAGAAAGTAATTGAGGCTCCTAGAGCTGAATTAGTTTGCTCTTGGTATCCTAGCTATTAAATGTCGAAGTCTGGATTCAAAGCTAGGTTTCTGAACTCCCAAGACCATCATGCTTTCTGCTATACCTATCTGCTTCTCTAATTTCCAATTAAACCCTTCTGGAAAGTGAGGAAAATGGGGAATTGGCCTAGACATATTCAAATTACAAAAAAAATTCAGTTCTCTTGACTTTCAGGTCAGAATTTTGAAGATGCTGCCGGGAGAGCAGGCCATAGAGAGTTGGTCTCCTGGTGAGGGGAGGCAGAGGACGTTATTGGCTTGCGTATGCACACATTCTTTCCCCGCTGAGTGCTTCTGCAGTCCCATCACCATGGAAGCTAAGTACTCAAATGCCGTGATCAAACAAGGGTGCTGTTTTCCATCTCCAATGAGAACTGGACAGGAGGAGAGCATGACAAGGAGATGGTGATGACATGGAAAGAAGCAAGCATTTTGCTTCTTAATTGCTCCGAGGTGGGGTCAACAGCACAAGCTGAATTCTCCTTTTCTGAAAACTTTGACGACTGGGATAGGCATAAAGATACAAACACAAATGGTGGATAGAGCATTTGTATATGTGAGCAAACTGGATGAAAGGACCTGGGGAAGTGGGTGGGGCTGGAATGGCACAAAGCAAGCAAGCAAACAAAAAACCTTCTGTACAATGTGTGTCCTATAGGTGTTGCAGACCTGGACACTTTTCTAAGTCCTCTTAGAAAGCTAATTCTATCACCCTGAGTCCTGTTGATTCCCACCCCACCCCCCACTCCTAAATTCTGAAGTTTAATTGTTCTGGCACACTTCCCCAAATCTATTCTATCTTTGATCCACATACCACAAAACCTTAAAAACTTACATTCATAGAGATTGTTTACATTGTTCATGTGCAGTCTGGCATAGGGAATAAAGTGGTGACTTCAAAGCCAGGAAAACCTAGGTTACTTATCTTACTCCAGTTTATATTGACCGCCTGACCTTGAATAAGTTAGTTCACTTCTCTCAGGGTTTTAGGCAACTCTCTAAGGCTATGAAATTTGGTAGAGGAGGAGTATCCTTTCTTGGGAGTTTCCTATTGCACTGAATTCATCAGGTCCAGTTTCTATCCCTATTACATATTTGCATACAACTCTCCATCTTCAGTCACCCCACCATTGCCCAGGATGTCCTCCAAGCCTAGAATCTACTTCTTACTTCCCCAATGGGAGTATTTTCCTTTTTTTTCCTATTTTCCTTTAGGGCATAGTACTAAGATCCCTTTCCTGATCCCCCCCACACTTTTTTTTTTTAATTGAGGCAATTGGGGTTAAGTGACTTGCCCAAGGTCACACAGCTAGTAAGTGTTAAGTGTCTGAGGCTGGATTTGAACTCAGGTCCTCCTGACTCCAGGGCCAGCGCTCTATCCACTGTGCCACCTAGCTGCACCCGCCCCTTCTAGTATGTTACCACATCCAAAATACTTATATGTATTGTGCAAATACTTTGTATATACCAGAATATATACATTGTATATGTATATATGTATATTATTATATCCTGGAACATTTACACATCATTAAGAATGATTCATTTCACTAATTTAAACATTTCCCATGTTAAAATGTAAACTTCAAGCGAGCAGGGCCTGTTTCCCTTTTATCTTTGACTCCCCAGAATGCAGTATGGCACCTGGTATTTAGTAGGCCCCTGATAAATACTTGTGATTGATCAATTGGCTGAGGCAACACCACTGCAGTTCCTGTGTGCCAGAGTCTATTTATGGTGGGGGAAAGAGGAGAAGGGGAAGAAAATAAGCATTTGTACAGTGCCTCCTATGGGCCAGCACTGTACCAAGCACTTTGGTCTCATTCGATCCTCACAGCCACCCTGTGACGTGGGTGCTATCATCACCATTTTACAGATGAGGAAACTGAGGCAAACAGAGTGATTTGTCCAGGGTCACCCAGCTAGTAAGTGCTTGAGTCTGGATTGGAACTCGGGTCTTTTTGATTCTTGTTGGATAATTATCTAGCATGGTAAATGTGAAGAGAGGAGGAGAAGAAGGAAGAAGTTCTTCCCTTCCTCCCTTGGTACTCAGGGACAAAGTGGTGTTGGTTTCAAGTCAGTTGCAACTGATCCTTGTGAAATAAAAGAATAAGGTGTTATTTTCCTCATTTTTTATATGAGAAAATTGAGACCAATAGAAGTCAAATAAAGGAACTTGAAAAGGCCGCTGCTGTTTCTAAAATCTTCCTGGCAAATCCCTGGCTGCATTTTTTTTTTTTAAGTGAGGCAATTGGGGTTAAGTGACTTGCCCAGGGTCACACAGCTAGTAAGTGTTAAGTGTCTGAGCTCGGATTTGAACTCAGGTCCTCCTGACTCCAGGGCCGGTGCTCTATCCACAGTGCCACTTAGCTGCCCTGCTGGCTGCATTTTTGTAACTGTTCTTGAAAACTTAGTTCAGCACTTAGTAACCTTTACTCCCTGGAAACATCACTTCTGCTAGTCCTAAAGAGTTGTAGAGGGTGAATTTCTTTTTTTTTCTTTTTTTTGCAGGCAATGGGGGTTAAGTGACTTGCCCAGGGTCACACAGCTAGTAAGTGTCAAGTGTCTGAGGCCAGATTTGAACTCAGGTACTCCTGAATCCAGGGCCAGTGCTTTAATCACTGCGCCATCTAGCTGCCCCGGGTGAATTTCTTGATAGAATGGCTGTGTCTTATTTCATTTCTGTATCCCCAATGCCAGCCCTGGACTTTGCATATGTAATGGGGGCTAATCAAGGGAGCTTTGGGATCTACTTGGCCTGCAAGCAGGGCTGTCTCTCTTTTTTTTTTTTTTTTTTTGGTGAGGCAATTGAGGTTAAGTGACTTGCCCAGGGTCACACAACTAGTGTCAATGTTCTGAGGTTGGATTTGAACTCAGGTACTCCTGAATCCAGGGTGGGTGCTTTATCCACAGCACCACCTAGCCGCCCGGCCATTACATATCTAACCAGCAAATAATAAATATTCAAATTGAAATGAATCTCCACCACAGGCCCAGGAAGATAGAGAAGAGCTGGTAACTATTGCCTGAACAAAAAAGATTTTAAGTTATATTCAGCAAAAATTCTTTAACACAAGATACCATGATGACTTCTAAAAATGACAAAGACCCCAGAAGACTCAACCCCTACCCTCAACATGCTTACAACCCCAAAGTGCTAATGTAGAGTGGTGAATAGAACACGTATTTAAAGATAAGCCAAAGGAAGCATCTAGGTGGTGCAGTGGATAAAAGCACTGGCCCTGGATTCAGGAGGACCTGAGTTCAAATCGGACCTCATTTGACACTTACTAGCTGTGTTACCCTGGGCAAATCACTTAACCCTCACTGTCAGGCAAAAAACAAACAAAAAACCCCAAACAAACAAAAATAAACCAAAGGCTAATGTGATAGATGCAAAGGACACAAAGGACAGAGGAAGATAAAGTGTTCTAGGAAAATATGAGGAGGGATAGATTATTTTCATCTGGGGAGATAAGGGAGATGGCACCTACGGGGTAAAGAAGAACTGTTTCAATGGGTATGAATGACCTGGAAGGGCATTCTAAGTCTACAGGACTGGCTTGCTGTGTGAATGAACCTTCCCCAACCTCTCTTAATACTAGTGCTTTCCCCCTGTTATTTCTTATTTATCCTGTGTATAACTTGCTTTGTTTTTGTTTTTGTTTTTTGTTTTGTTTTTTTGCGGGGCAATGGGGGTTAAGTGACTTGCCCAGGGTCACACAGCTAGTAAGTGTTAAGTGTCTGAGTCCAGATTTGAACTCAGGTACTCCTGAATCCAGGGCCAGTGCTTTAACCACTGCGCCATCTAGCTGCCCCATAACTTGCTTTGTATATATTAGTTTGCAAGTCAGGTCCTCCATTAGATTGCAAACGCCTTGAAGGCAGGGACTGTCTTTTGCCTCTTTTTGAATCCCCAACACCAGCACAGTGCCTGGCACATAGATGATTAATAAATGTTTATTGATTGATTGAGTCCCTTCTCATAATCTATAATAGCTTCATCCTTCTTCCCCACCTTTACACTGTCTATCACCACATACTCGGTGTCATCATTCTCAAACAGAACTGTTAGCTGCCCACTAGTTTTGCCTGAGCCTCCCCTACATCCACTAACTAATCATATATCCTCCATCCCATACTCATGTAGTAGATTTTTTTTAACCCAGTTGCCTGAGTTTTACATTCATCTTTATTAGGCTTCATTTTGTTCTTCTGCCCATTTTTTTCAAGCTATCAATTGGGAATTCTGATTCAGTCATCCAACTTATTAGTTATCCCTCTTCAGCTTTGTGTCTTGAGCAGATTTGATAAGCATGCCAAGCATATTTCCTCTACCTGGTTGAATAAATAGGTTGAACAAATCAGGCCCAAGAACAAAGCCCTTGGGGCCCTTCATCAGGGACCTTAATCTAAGGTGGCTAAAGTGGCTGCATGATTGCCTTAATCAATATTAGATGTAATCTAGAAAGAAAGATGCACACGGGTATGTGCGTGTATGTGTGTACATGTGTGTTTTAGATAGCTTTATACTAACAAGCACTTGGGAATACAATTTGATTTTTTTTAAAGTAGTTATTTGCTTATGAGTGGAATAATGCTACAATAGGAATATTTGTTTGAATTTCAAATCATGACTTTCCCTTTCTGGGAAAAAGATAGATGCCAACAAGAAATCACATCTAAGATGATTTCTTTATAAACACCTTGCCACCTCACCCAGTCCTTGATGTTTTCAACCCAAAGGGGGAAAAACACAACAGATGATTCTCCATTGGAAGATGCTATTAAGATTGTCAATTTCTCCAAATGCATGGTTGCAAAACCTTCATTTTTTACAGACTGTGTGTTACCCTAAACTATAGACCTGTCACTAGGCACTGTGTTAGTGTGTGGGTACTGAGAAACTGTGGGAAGATCCAAGTGGCATTTAAATTACATTCTCCCTTTGATTCTGAAGACATTTAGTGCCATTAAGTCGAATTGGATGCAGTTGGCTCTGCAAAAGAGGAGGCCGCCCCATTTAGAATCGTCATTGCTGCCATGGCTGGGGAAAAGAAATTAAGCCGTCAAAACAGCAGGGTTGGCTTTTCTATCCAGATAATTATGAAATTAAGAGGAAAGCAGAAATTTTGTATGGTTCCTTTGCATTCTCACAACAGTGTGAACCATTTCACACCAGCTTCAAATGCATGGCTCTTTGGGAGGAGAGAACAGTCAGTCTCATTTGGTGGGGCTCCTTTTGTGGACCTAGTAAAGGTGTAATGAAAAGTTAGCACTTACATTGTAATCTCAGGTTCAGTGAAGAAACTGAATAACAAATTTAGAGTTGCAAATTTCCTTTCTTTTCCCCTAATGCTCTCAAGATCCATTGCATTCTGTGATACACACACCCTGCCATATATGCACATGTATGTATGTATGTATGTGTACATATGTGTACATATGTACAATTTGGAATATTGAATATCTATATATACATTTTTTCCTCTGATATTTTGTTCCTATTGTTAGAAAGGGAAACCAAAAGTACAGATGTGTTGTTCTTGTCTCCTATATAATACCCTCAGGAATAAGGAGATAAGGGTAACATGTCTTTAGAGGATACCAAGGGCCCCAGGGGTATCAGTTTAGTAGTGAAAGGGCTACTTAAAGTACCTGAATCAGAGCTTCCTTATGTCAGCAGATGATCAGGAGGTAGAACTACTGAACTTCATTTTGGTTTATAGCTCTAGCATCCACCACCAAAATTCAAAAAATACTCTGGAACAAGCTGGCATTTGGGTTCTTGGGTTGTCTTGTTTTTACCCCTCTAACTATACTCTGTGCTTGACTGGGTTCAAGATTACTTCTAATATTTTTGTTCATTTATTCATTAAACAAGTATTTAATGTATGTTTGCTGTATTCAGTGCCATGTGGGAATATAAAGAATCATGTAAAGTTGTAGAATAACACAATTAAAAGGAACCACAGAGGCCACTGAACACAACTCACACTTGAAGGAGAGACAATTCATTAGTAGGGAGTCAATGTGGAGACCTATGGTAAGGAGGAGCCTACTACCACATGAAATGTTTTATTTCACTTCTGTGTTACTCTGATAGGAAGTTGTTTTTTTTTTCTTCTCCTTAGATCAAATCTAATTCTGTCTCTCTTAATCATTGCTTCTAGTTCTGCCCTGTAGGTCAATCAGAATAATTCAAATCCATTTACTTCAAGCCCATCAATTACGTGAAGATATATATCATATCCTGCATAAATCTTTTCTTTTTCGGGCTTTTCCCTATTTCCTTCAACTGATCCACATATCTTGAGGCTCTTCACTGTCCTAATAGGGCTTCTCAATGTAGTTTCCAACTAATAAATGTCCACCACCAACAACCTCATCCTCATCCTCCTCGTCATCGTAACTAGCAATTATGTGACACTTTAAAGATTTAAAAATGCTTTACACATGTGCTATCTCATGTAAGCCTTACAACAACCCTGTGAGGAAGATATTATTATTATCATCCCCATTTTATATATTAGAAGACATAATAGACCATAGTAGAACACTGCAGAACAATCCCTTCCTTTGGTGTTTCTTTTGGTGTAATTTAACATTATATTAAGCTTTTATTCCATATTATACTATTGACTCATGGGCTTGCAGTCCACTAATACCTTCAGATATTTTTTTTGATGAACTTTTGCCTAGTCTTATTTATATTTATAAAGTAAGTTTTTTGAAACCAAGTATGAAATGTTATTAGGTCTTTTCAATTCCATCTTAGAAGTTTTGGCCCAACATTGTAGTCTATTCAGATCTTTGGGAATACTTACAATGTATTATTTTATATCACCATGGTTATCTGTTCAAGCTTTGTGTCTTTGACAAAACATAGCAAATGACATGGGATCAAACATAGATCCTTGGCAATGCTCCACTAGAAAATACCTTCTAAAATATGCTTAGCATGACTTCATATGTATAATGGGTATCATTTGTTACCATTACAATTAAGGTAGGAGAGAATGGAGGAAAGGAGAGAATTTGTAAATGAAATTTAAAACAAAATTTAAAAGAAAAAAATATCTTCTAAGGTAACATCAATGTATTAATGACCACTGTTTGGATTCAGTCATTCAGTTCTGAATCACCTAGCTATCTTGTCTACAAGAAAAGCATGAGAAACTTTGTCACATATTTTCCTAAGATACCAGCATATAATACCTACAAAGTCTCCTGTGATATGAATATCATAACTGTCGAAAAAAGAAAGTGATATTAGTTTTGTGTGCCTTTTTCTTGGAGAAATCATGATGACTCTTTATGACTACCAATTCATCTTGTGGATGTTTGTTTATTAATCTCTTTCATAACACATTTTTTAACTTTGCCAGGGATCAGTCAAGTTCAGTGGACTATCATCTGCAGACTCCATTCTCTTCTTCCTTTCCCCCTTCTCTTTATAATGATGACATTTGATCTTTTCCAATTTTTTCTCTTATTCTCAATGTCCTTTCAAAGATTGGTGACAATGATCGAATGATCACAGTTGACAGTTACTTCAATATGTTGGGGTATAGTTCATCTGGACCTGGTGACTTGAAATCAAGAGCAACTAGGTGCTATTACCTTCCTTGTCTTGGTATCAAACTAAATATTAGCCATTTTTCTTCTACTCATTGCAATGAAAAGATCATTCTCCTTAATTAAGAAAGCAGTAGCAAAATGAATGGGAGCCTTCTCATTGTTATCTGTTGTAATTGGCAGGGTTGGTTCTAATTCCTCTTTTAGTAAAGTTTGAACAAGAATTTAGGATACCTGAACTGTACTATTTCTTTCTTTTTACAGAATTTTACCCTAGAGTTTATTTAAAAGCTGAGGGAATAATTTCTAACATGAATTTGATTAGAGTAAGATTCTTGCTTCACAAAGAAGAACTTGGCAAGCCAAAACCCCTCTCCCTCCCCTATTCAGAACCAATGTGATTCTTATTATATACCTAGTCTGAATACAGATAAGATATTCACATTTCCATTGAACATGGACATCATAGGATCAGAGTATTATAGACTTGGAATTGGAAGGAATCTCCGGTTTTTGTACTATTCACACAAATTTAATGCTATTTCTGTGGGCATTGAGCCTAATGTTGGAGATGGGTAAAGATTCTTTCCAAAAGAAATTTCAGTGATTCCAAGGAGGTTGTGAGGATACTGTTCTGTTCCCAAACTTGGCCTTCCATGTACACTCTTGCTCTTAAGTTTATGTTTTGCCAAATATGTATTCCTTTTTCTAAAACTGGTCCAAGGAATCTCCATTAATGTAAAGGAGATATAGTGACATGAAAATATCTGACAAAGATCTTATGCCTCTGAAGCTAACTTGCTGGTTGGATGCACCTCCCAAGCACATTACTCTTAGCAGTGGCAAGTTGTTCTTGAGAAGGAGCACATACTTGAAGTAACCCTGGTACAGAGTCAGATAGAGAACAGTCCAAGGAGTCAACTAAATGCTCTTTCCAGATGTCATGTGAATGAAATAGTTATGAGTTCAAACTAGATTGTCCAACCACTATTTGGAAATCTATTCTGCCCTCTAAAAAAGCATATGTCAATGTGATGTAAAGGTAAATTTTGACTCAACTCATGTACACTCTCCCAGGACCAGTGCAACTGAATATAAAGAAAAAGTTGGCTACTTGGTGAAGAACTTTCTGTCCATAAAAACTCACTAAACTGTTTACTAAGTTATGGAAGGATTGTGATTTATTCAAGCAAGGAAATCATACACACAGATGAAATGACAAAGCCTCAAAATACTAAAATTGTCTAAGTTACTGAGGGGTCAAGAATAACCTCAAATGAATGTAGCTCCCCTCCTTTGCAGATATTGGACACAATGGTTTGGAACAATAGAATTCCAGACCTTTTCAAAGTGTTGTTTAGTTTTGCTGAATCTCTTTTGTTTCCATTTTTATTCTTTGTTATCAGGAACTCCTCTTCAGGAAAACAAGTAGGGGAAACTATATTGGGAAATGTAGGTAGTGTAAAAACAAATGATGTCTGTAAAAAAGGATTTCAAAAGAATGCCCTTTAAATGAGAGGTTCTTAACATTTTGGTGTCCTAAATCTCTTTGGCAGTCTGTTGAAGCCAATGGATCTCTCCTCAAGATAGTATTTTTAAATAATTGGAGGAAATACTAAATATCAGTTAGAGGTTAGTATTAGTACCAATGCATTTTATTTTCTCCCAATAAGTTCAAAGACCTCCTGAAATCTATCCAAAGACAGGGCTCTATGGATCTCAGGTCAAGAATCTCTTTTTAAAATATATCCCGGGGCAGCTAGGTGGCACAGTGAATAGAGCACCGTCCCTGGAGTCAGGAGGACCTGAGTTCAAATCCGGCCTCAGACACTTAACACTTACTAGCTGTGTAACCCTGGGCAAGTCACGACCCAAATTACCTCACCAATAAATAAATAAATAAATAAAAATAAAATAAAATATATCCCTGTCTCTTCCACCATACCTGCCAATACTTAATTCAAAGTAATATTGAGTCATTTATAATTAGTCATTCATAACCAGAAAGTCTTCAGAGCAAGGTGTTGATGGTTAACTACTAATATAATAAAGATTCATAGAGGACAGTTAGGTGGCACAGAGGATAAAGCACTGGCCCTGGATTCAGGAGGACCTGAGTACAAAGCCAGCCTCAGACACTTGACACTTACTAGCTATGTGACCCTGGGCAAGTCACTTAACCCTCATTGACCCACAATAAATAAATAAATATATTAAAAAATTCAAAATCAAAATTAAATTTAAAAAATTAAAATTTGAAAAAATAAAGATTCGTAGAATATCAAGAGCTGGAGTTATTTATAGATTATATAATTCAGCTCCCTAATAGATTAATAGATTAAAAAAAATGTAAGACCCCAACAGAAACATTATTTGCCTAAGGTCACACAGAAAACTAGAGACAATTGAAAGTTAACTTCAATTCTTGGGAACATTTTGGAATGAATGACTAAAGAGATGGTTAGAGAACATCTGGAAACTGATGCAATAATCACCATGAACTATCATGGCTTCATCAAGAACAAGTCATGCCATTTCTCTTTTCTTTGGCCGGATTATTAAACTACTAGATGAGGAAAATGCTGGACAGATTCAAAGGTTAGTTGTTAATGACTTAATGCCAGTATGACGGGAGATTTCCAGTGGAGAACCCCAGGGAGATATCTATGCAATTTAACATTTTTCTCAATCACTTAACAAAGACATAGATGGTTCTTATTAAATTTATATATGATAAAAAAGCCAGAAGCAATACCGAATGGCAGAATCAAGATCCAAAAGGAACTTGAGAGGTAGAACATGGAGCAGAATCTATGTGAAAACATTTAATAGTTTTCAGTGACCAAAGATGAAGCATGCCATCTTCCTCCTAATCAAGAAATGATAGGCTTAAAACACACAATGAGGCATATAGTTTTAAATATAGTCCATCTGGGAATTTATTTTGCTCCAGTATGCATCTTTTATGAGGACTTTTTTCTTTGTTGTTTGATTTTAGATGGGGAAATAAGAGAGAACTGCTTGTTAATTGGGAAAAAATACAATTATATTTTAAAAATTCAGTAAGGATAATGTAATGTCTTGAACTTGAATATAAAAAAATCAACTTTAAAAGTATAAGATAAGAGGCACATGTTTAAACACTAGTTTTTATGAAAAAAGATCTGGGAGTTCTAGTGACTGCAAGTTTAATATGAGTAAGTAGCATGATGTAGGAACCTTTGGATTTATTGAGAGGTATAGGAAGTGATTGTTCCACTGTCTCTTTTTTTTTCGTTTTGTTTTTGTTTTTGTTTTGGTGGGGCAATGAGGGTTAAGTGACTTGCCCAGGGTCACACAGCTAGTAAGTGTCAAGTGTCTGAGGCCGGACCCGAACTCAGGTACTCCTGAATCCAGGGCCGGTGCTTTACCACTGTGCCATCTAGCTGCCCCGCCCCCCCCCACTGTCTCTTTATTAGACATCATCAGGAAGTATTGTGATTAGTTCTTGGCACTATGGTTTAAGAAGGACATGGATGAAGTAGGGAATACCCAGAGGAGAGCAACTAAGAGAAGGGCCTTCAGTCTACATCATATGAAGATGAATAAAAAGAACTAAGTATGTTTCAACTGGAAAAAAGAGAGAGACTTGGGAGAAAATGTAGCTGTGTTTAAATATCCTTGTTATTATGGAGAAGGAAGATTAGACTTATTGTAGTTGATGAAGAGGTAGATGTTGCAAAGAGGCTAATTTAAGCCTGATGTCAGGGAAAACTCCTCAAAAAATGGAACTGTCCCAAAGTGGAACAGGATGCCTCAAGAGATACTAAGTTCTCCATGCCTAGAGGTCTTCAGGGAGAAGCTCGATGACCACTTGTTGGTTATGTTTTCTGGGATATCCTGTTATGTATGGGTTTGGTGAGGGCAGCTAGGTAGTGCAATGGATAAAGCACCGGCCCTGGATTCAGGAGGATCTGAGTTCAAATCTGGCCTCAGACACTTGACACTTACTAGCTGTGTGATCCTGGGCAAGTCACTTAACCCTCATTGCCCTGCCAAAAAAAAAAGAGAATTTTTTTTTTTAAATAGTGTTTATGTATGGGTTTGACTAGATGCTGCTTCAGTCTACTCCACTCTTTCAACTTTCAAATTCTGTTCAATTCTTGAATAATAACAGAACCAGATCACCTGATTCTAATGCTAATATTACTTTCCTTCATTTCTCCTGTGAAATAAATATGGATAACCTAGTGCTTCTAGAGAAGCTCACATTGACTTGGGCATTGTAGGAGTTGTATTGCTTCCTTATGTGCAAGCTGTATAGGGTACAAGTACCTAGGATGTTTGTTTTTTTTTTAACATTGCATCTGCTTGTCAATTATTCTACAATTTCATGTTGCTATTTCTATTTCTAAGAAGTGGGCCTCTGTTCTCTCTTTTGCTTTTAGAAACACATACTACTTGGTTCAAATGGCCAAGATTGCCAATTACAATAACTTGAGTTATTTAATAATAAATCTCAATTGGTCCTCACAATGACCCACTGAAGTAGGCACTGTTATTATTTTCATTTTATAGAAGAGGAAACTGAGGCAAACAGAGGTTAAATGATTTGCCTAGGTTTACATAGCTAGGAGGCATCTGAAGTAAGATTTGAACTTAGGTCTTCCTGATTCAAGCCCAGTGCTCATTTATCAGAGTTATTTTACAATCAGGTTGTAAGGCACACTTGCCAGAACCCAGGTTGTACTTCAAATATATAGTACCAACATGGGGATAGAGAAAGGATTGACAGGATCCAGTAGGGAATGTAATGGTGCTGAAAACTGAAATCCATTCATTCTGAGGGAATCTAAACCAACAGGAATTGATTATACTATATTACACTATACTATGCTACACTGCACTGCACTATACTACGCTACACTATGTTCTACTAAACAGTATTCAAACTATAGTTTGTAATATTCAAACCTGTAGTATTCAAACTATAGGCCAGTGAGTGTTCCTTTGAGTCATATAAAAATTTTGGAATGTGTGTTAAAATAATTTGTTTAGTTGTGTCCAACTCCTTGTGATTCCATTTGAGATTTTCTTGGCAAAGACACTGGAGTAGTTCACTGTTTCCTTTTCCAGATAATTTAACGAATGAAGAAATTGAGGTAAATAGGTTTGAAGTGACTTGGCCAGGGTCACAGAGCTACTAAGTGATTGAGGCTCTATTTGCATTCACAAAAATGAGTCTTCCTGATTCCAGGCCCAGTGCTTTATCCACTGTGCCACCTAGATCCCCTTTTAAAAGCATAGAAAGGCAGTATTTTGAAAGGAAAGTGGTGACTGATTGTCAAGAAACAGTTTGGTTTCAAAAAGGACATGCTAGAATAGCTTTATTTCCTTTTTTTGACAGGGTTAGGATCAAAGTTTTAGAGGTAGAAACCACCTTAAAAATGATTAAGTCATTTCCCTTGTTTGCAGGTGACAAGTCTGAGACATAGGCATAATTTGCCCAAGGTCACCTGTCAGCAAAGCTAGGGTCTTAGTCCAGACATTCTTTTGACCCCATATCAAGCACCCATGCCATTGTATCAGGATTCCTCTTCAAATTTACTAGGCTGATATATTAGTGGAATACTTTTGACATAATGGACCTACATCTTAGCAGCATATTTGGTAAAGCCTCCTATTCTATTCTTTTTTTTTTTTTTTAGTGAGGCAATTGGGGTTAAGTGACTTCCCCAGGGTCCCACAGCTAATAAGTGTTAAGTGTCTGAGGCCGGATTTGAACTCATGTCCTCCTGAATCCAGGGCCGGTGCTCTATCCACTGCGCCACCTAGCTGCCCCTTCCCATTCTATTCTTGTGGATATGATGAAGGCGTGATCTAGATAGATGGCCATACACTTTGGGTAGATTTTATCTGGTTGGATGACTAAAAACACAGTTAGACAATGGGTCAATATCAACTTAAAATAATGTTTCTGGTAGTTCTTGTTAGGGATCTATCTGTCCTTGGCTTTGTGTTTTCGAATATTTTTATCTGTGTCTTGAATAAAGAAAGAACTGACATTCTCAACAAATTTGCAGATGACATGAATCTAAGAGGTATAGATAACTCATTGGATGACAATCAGTATCCAAAAAAGATTTGACAGGCTAAAAAGAATCTAATAAGCTGAAATTTAAAAGGCATAAATATAAAATCTTAAATGTGGGTTGAAAAAAATCAATGTCATAAATAAAAAAAATAGGAGGCAGAATGAGGAGACAAAAGTTTGCGTGGAAAAAAAGATTTATGGGCTTCATTGAACTAAAGTTCAATATAAGGCACCTATGTGACATGGCAGCCCAAAAACCTAATGAAAACATAGGAGTCATTAATTAAAAGAGGCATCCTGAACAAGGAAACTCAGAATCCCTATCTAATGGTCAGACCACATGTGGAGTATTGTGTTCAATTCTGGTAATTACATTTTGAAAGGACATTGATAAACTGGACAGGGGTCCACCCAGGGAAAGTGTTTAGAATGGTAAAAAGATTGCAAACCGTGCCATATGATGACTGGTTGAAGGAATTGGAGTTAGTGGGGAAAAGTGTAGGTGGGGGTGAGAGCTATCTCAAAAAATTCAATTAAGTAAAAGAGAAATTAAACTTGGCCTCATTTTGGTATCAGAGGGCAGAATTAGGAGCAATGGGTATACATTACTATTAAGCAGATATCAGCTTAATGTAAGGAAAACATTTCCTAACAATAATAGCTCCAAGAAATGGTAGGTGCTGCCTTGGGGAGGAGTAGTAAATTCCTCCTCATGGAAAGTCTTTGATTGAAGGCAAAATGACCATTTGTCTGGTACATTGCAGATAGAATTCCTGTTCAAATGTGGGTCAAATTAGATGACTTCTGAGATCTTTTATGAATCTGAAATTCTGAATTACATCATTCAGCATCTTGACCACTCACTCACAAGTCAACATTGTCATAGAAATGGAAACAAGAACAAGAACAACAAACAAAGAACTAGCTGTCTAGGTTTAAGCCCAAAGATTTTAATTTAAAAAAAAATCAGGCCCATTTTCGAATTTTATTCCCATTTATAAATGAGTAGTATTTTAGGTAGTGCAACTAAGTGGTGCAGTGGATAGGGCTCTGGACCTGGAATCAGGAAGAATCATCTTTCTGATTTCAAATCTGGCCCCAAACACTTATAAACCGTGTTAGCCTGGGCAAGTAACTTAACCCTGTTTGCATCAGTTTCTTCATCTGTAAAATGAACTGGAGACGGAAATGGCAAACCATTCCATTATCTTTGCCTAAAAATCCCCAAATGGGGTTATGAAGAGTCAGACCCGACTGAGCAAGTATTTTAAGCAATTAAAAACAACAACAATAAAACCTAATATAGAGGATACTCCCCTTCTCCAGATTTCCCCCCAAAACATTCATATGTTGTATGACAGCATCTCTCAACTCTGGTACTCTGGACTATGGAAACAAGATCCCAATAGCAGAGAGATTAAGATGCTCCTCTGATGCCTCATGTGGTGGCTTTGAATTCCCCTAGACTACATCAGTAGGGTACAATATCTGGCCCATTTTGCCAAATTTGAAAAGCTTCAGGTTTGGATTTAGTGATTTACCTGTCCAGCCATGTTCAGAGATATCTAGCACCAAAAGGTTGACCAGATAATTCATAAAGCTGTTTACAGGTAAGGCTGCATTGACAGAGGGCCCTCATTGTAAGAATCACAGTCTCTTTAAGTGTTGCAGAAGTATCTTTGGGTTTAAGTTTCAGTCCAGGTTCGTGTGATTTGGGATAAAAGTGCCTTGATTAATTTTAAAGGGAAACAGGGGAAGCCATTTAGGTCGTCTGTGATGGGAAGAGAAGAGTATGAGGAACTAAATAATTAAGTGATTTGAGAACAGCTCTGAGTGGGGCATTCCCTGGGGAGCTCCCCTTCCTTGTTATCAGTGTCTTTCCATGAAATCCAAGTAGTTGCACAATACCCAGGGAGACAGACCATACTCAGAGGTTCACTAATCAGGTCTTCAGTCTGGAAGGTGGATCAAAGCCTGAGGAAGCCAGGACTTTTCTATGGTCTTGTTGGTTGCTCCAAGACCTCCGTTGTGGATTTATGTGACATTGTCTTATAATTTTCTCTACCCTAGAACAACTTGTCTTCCTTCCAGCAGAGAAAAACTCCAAGAAGGATTGTAAACCTAACATCAAGGTTTTCTATAGCTCCAGACACAGGGAAACACAGTAAGTTAACAGATGGGGTGAAAGGAAAAGAAATGCAAAGATTAACAGAACTTATTAGATGGTCAGAATGTGCAAAGGTGAGGGAAGATGGAGGATTAAGATTGCTTAGCTGAATAAATTGTGTTGGGGTACAGGCAGTGAGAGACTATGATAATAAGATAGAGGGGTATAGAGTAAGGAAATAGTTGGTAGAAAGTCTTGAATCCTAGACTGAAGATTTTGCATTGTCAGGAGTAATAGGAAGCCCCTGTAGATTTTTATTTTTTATTTTTTATCAGTGGAGTGACATGATCAGAATAGAGATTTTTTATTTCACTGGGTATGAGAGACATCGGTGAGAAAAAAAATACGAGCTAGGGTACTCTATTTTCCAATGTAGGTAAGGGGTTGCATGGGTTCTTGGCTTCTGGGGTTGTCAATGGGTTAGCTTTTTTCATTGTGCAGGTGGTGGTAAAAGCTGAACCTAGTAGTTCCGGATCGCCCTCTCTTATTTTGGCCCTAAAACTGCATTCCCTTTGTGTATGAGACTAAACCAAGTGTTTAGGAGAGAGCATGCTGATTGCCCCATGTATCCTGGCTAATAGAGAGGGCATTCATCATACATTGCTGAAGTGGGTGGAATTTTCATAGTCTGCAGCTCACCTTTTAAATGCGTTCACTTACTGGGTTTAATCTTTTATCGTGAAGGCTATTAGGGATTTCATCACATGCTGCTTTGGCAATTAGTTCAGAATAAACTGAGAAAACTGCAGGGACTTTCTGAGGAGACTTCAGCCTTTGCATTTATAGCACTTTTTTAAAAAGGAAAATAATGACTGTTGAAATTGTACAAAGATATTTATAAAAAATGATGAATTTTCAAGCTGTTTGGAGGAGATGTACCACAGGAGAAGGAAAGGGAGAAAAACCCCCAATCACCCTGTACCAACCCTACTTTATTCCCTTTTAAAAGTTGTTTGGCTTTATTTTAAATGTTCATGTTTCCTTTGTTAAACTTATTAAAATGCTAGAGGGAGAGAGAGCTGAAAAAAAAATTAATTGAATTCTTACATTTGAGTGAAGTCTAATCCTGGTGCTCATCAATTTCAAGTAAATCTCTTGGT
Organism: Dromiciops gliroides; assembly: GCF_019393635.1. Taxonomy (NCBI): domain Eukaryota; kingdom Metazoa; phylum Chordata; class Mammalia; order Microbiotheria; family Microbiotheriidae; genus Dromiciops; species Dromiciops gliroides. Next base: position 493,837,080 of record NC_057863.1, read on the forward strand.
TCTTAATGGTTTTGAATCCACTCGCTCTGCTTGCCCTAGCCAAAAAAAATAATAGTAATAATAATAAATCAAAATAAAATAAAATAACCTCCAAATTCTAGTGTTGAAATCCATCCATCCTTTGAGACTGGAAAAGTGTATACATATCTTTTATCTCTATAGAAGAAAACCTCTGCATAATGCCCCTGATTCTGTTTCAAATGGGCCACATTGGCTGATAAGGTTAATTGATTTCCTTGGCTTTAATTAACAAAATCCAATTTTCACCTAATGAGAGAGATTTGGGTGTGACATATGTAGATGGAAGAGTGACAAGGGCTGGCCCTGGTAGATAAGGGGAAAGGGAGATTGGTCTAAAGCACAAAGAAGGGAGTTAGGAGATTGATTAAAAAGACCCCTCTAAGTCTTCATATTATGAACATTCAGGGATCAGATGACTATACTCATGAAGTGCCCTTTGCTCCTCAGTCTCTTGTTAACCTTGTAGGGTTTTATCATTCCCTCACAGCTCTAGTTCATGCAGAACTAGTATTTGAACCCAGATCTTTTGATTTGGAGCTAATGTTTTTGTATTGTAACTCCCCTAACTGTTGATATCAAATCCCAGAGTTTTCCATGCATACAACTAACAACCAGAATCCCTTTTTCTAAACATCCACAGTGAAATCTTCCCAGAGAAACTACACCCAAAGTGCAAAGTTCTCCCATTCCTATTGTTTTTAGTTCTAAGTGATTTGATTAATAAGTTGTTATCTTGTCCTGAAAGACTCCAGAGATTTACATGATTCAGCCTGAGGCCTTCTTGGCTCATCATAGATTTTGAGCAGGAAAGAATTTTAGAGATTCTAGAGTCCAGGAATTCTTATTTATTTTCTAGACCACATTCGGAGCCTGATGAACCTACCTTTTCAGAACAACGTTTTTAAATGTATAAAACAAAATAAATAGGGTCACCAAGTAAGGCAACTATATGAAAATGTTGTTAAAGTTTTTTCTTTGTGATACCATTAGTTCCCCCCCCCCCCACCAACACACACACAAAGATACTGGAGTGGTTTGCCATCTCCTCTTCCAGCTCATTTTGTTTTTTTTGGTTTTTTGTGGGGCAATGGGGGTTAAGTGACTTGCCCAAGGTCACACAGCTAGTAAGTGTACTATCCAGCCACCCCCCTCTTCCAGCTCATTTTACAGATGAGGAACTGAGGTAAACAGGATTAAGTGACTCAGGATCACACAGCTAGTAAGTATCTGAGCCAGATTTGAACTCAGGAAAATGAGTTTTCCTGACTCCAGGCCCAGTATTCTATCCACTGCTCCACCTACTGCCCATATGAAAATAGTTATCTATCTATCTATCTAATTATCTATCTATCTATCTATCTATCTATCTATCTATCTATCTATCTATCTATCTTTTTAAAATCCATGTACTTCAAGTTAAGAATCATGATCCAATTAAACCCCTCTCTCCCTCAATTTAAAAATTAGAAGTCTTAGCTTAAATGACTTACTTATTAAATGACTTAGTAATGCAGCTATCTATAGAAAATGACAGAGTCAGAATTAGAACCCATGACCCCTATGGGGATTGGGAGTCAAAGGATCCAGGTCCTAATCCCAGTTCTTCCATTTACTACCTCTGTAACCTTGACAAAGTCACTTTACTTCATTAGGATCTCAGTCTGGATCAGGAGGATTTATCTTGTCCCACTCCTTCATTTTACAGGTGAGGAGCCTGAGATCCTCTTTAATTAATTGATTCATTGATTGATTCATTCATTCATTGATGGGGCAATGAGGGTTAAGTGACATGCCCGGGATCACACAGCTAGTAAGTGTCAGGTATCTGAGGCTGAACTTGAACTCAGATCCTCCTGAATCCAGGGCTGATGCTTTATCCACTGTACCACCTAGCTGCCGGGAGGATGATTCAGGAATGAGTGGGACAAGATAAATCCTCCTGATCTTATGCTATAAATAGCACTTTCTCCACTGCCTGGCATTATGCCCCTTGAAGAGTCAACATGAAGGAAAGGAAGTCTGTTTGCCACTTTAGCTAAAAACTCTTATGCCCTTCCCCCTAGCCCCTCTTTTTTTGATCCCTCCCAATCCCCAGCCCCAAACACCTGCTGTTTCCTTCCAGCAGCAGCAGCAGCTCAGGTACTTCCTCAGGACTGGCTCTTGTACTTGGCCTTGTTTATGTGGCATCATTAGGAGACACAAGCAGATTCCTTCCTCATCTTTCTGCTGTTGGAGCTTCTCAGTGAGGTGAAAATGATTTTCCCTGCTGTATGTACAGGTAGGAGTAGATCGCTTTCAATTGCCAGCATGGAGACCAAGTCACTCAATCAAGTTGTTACATTGCATTACCATGAACCTAAGGGCTGACCTTTCATGGGTGCCTGGAGTGATGGCTCCCAGCTTCTCTCTATGATCTGTTATCTCCCCGTTTGCTGGTTTTCCTCGGTCTGAAGGTTAGCTATTCTAGCCTGTTGTTTCCCCACCCCTCCCCCCTCAAGAGGACTGAGATATAGAAGGCCTCTAGGGATTGCTAAAAACACAAAACAAAACAAAACAACAAAAACAAAAACAAAACCTGCAAAATGGTCATGATTAGTTTGAATGCCTTTGATATCTAATGACTAGCCAAGGTATATTAAGCAGAGTTTTCAAAGCTTTATTTTTTCCTAACCTCAGAAACACTTTTTCACCATCACCTTAAATATGGTTCAGGCAACTCCCCATGAGAATGCCTCTCTGGCCAAATGGGTAAATGGACTGTGCTTTTTTTTAGTTACTCAAGGTCCCATTATAATAACTCCTGCTTTGATTCCATTTTAATGCTCTCAGCAAGCCTGAGATCTCATAGTATTTCATAGCTAGCTGATTTGCCCCTCCTTTTCAAAAACAAGAGAAAATAAATACTTAGTTCATTAACAAGCAAATGTTGAGTCTACACCAGGTATGATGCTTTATTGGGTATTGCTTCCTCCTTATCTAATCTCCTTCAATGGAGGAAAATAAAAGTCCAAGGTCATCTGGTGAACAAGATCCTCATTTTTAATATTGGATTCTCATTATTCATTCAGTTAGAGGGTTAGACTCCCTGGGAGTTCATAGACCTTCAGAGTGGCTAACTTTCCTTTTCAGAACTGGTATATTCCCCTACTACTCACACCTCAACCCCTTGTACTCTCAGTTAGCAAACACTTATTAAGTGCTCACTTTGGGGAGGGAACTATACTAAATACTGAAGGAACAAAGAGAGGCAAAAACAATCCCTGCCTTCAAGGAGCTTACATACAGATAACTAGATGCCTCACATATCTCTATCTCTGTCTTTATCTCTTATCTATCTATATACATATACAGGCACATAGATAGATAGATGATAGACAAATAGATGATAGATAGATGATAGATACATATATAACTATATGTGTTTTACATGTACACATATATTTATATCTTTGTATAACACACACACACACTGGCTTCCAACCTTATAATTCCACTAAAGCTACTCTCTCCAAAGTTACTAATGATCTCTTAGTTGTCAAATGCAATGGCCTTTTCTCAGTCCTCTACAGAGGACTGTTGGTTTGACTAGGGTTGGATATCTGGAATCTATGAATCATCTACATAAAAGGGATCATTGAACCCATGGGAGTGGATGAGATTACCAAGTAAGACAGTAGAGAGGGAAAACAGAAAAAAATCCAGGACAGATCCTTTGGAGAATACACACAGTTTGTAGATTGTGGCATAGATGAAGAACCAGCAAAGGAGACTGAAGAGGAATCAGACAGGTAGCACAGAAAAGAACAGAATCACAAAAACCCAGACGTGAGAGAATGCTAGACGTCGTCCATTGCTACAGAAAGCTCAAGAAGAATGAGAACTAAGAAAAAGCCATGAGATTTGGCAAGAGATCATTGTCAAATTAGATGATTGGTAACTTTGGAGAGAACAGTTCCAGTTGAAAGATGAGGTCAGAAGCCATTTTTCAGAGAATTTAGGAGAAAATGAGAGAAAAGAAAGTGGAAACAGTGTTGACAATTTCTTAAAGAGTTTAGCTAAGAAACGGGGGAGAGATGTGGTATGATAGCTAGCTAGGATGGCAGAATCAAATGAATTTTTTTTAGTGATGAGAGGAATATAGGCATGGTTCTCTCTCTGTCTCTCTGTATCTCCCCCTCTTCCTCCCCCCCACCCTTTCTCTTTTCTCTCATACAGGATAGAGGTTTGGGCAGAGCCATGATTATGATGAGGTTGTTGGGGTTTTACCTAAGGTGTTTGAATTTCAAGGGCACCAAATTTTGAGAGCACAAATGGTACTCAGTCCTTTAGCAGTGAAGAGACACCCGAGTTTAGTATCCAAGTAAACCAAGATAAATTATTGAAAAGGAAACTGTCATATTGTAGATTATGATGAGCTCTTTTCTGACCTACCATGCTTTCTCTCCCTCCCACTCCTCCACAATGGGTTGATTTTCTGCGGTCTGTGATCATCACCCTCTTCTCTACCCCATGACCCTGCTCCTCCCCACACAGCAGAGAGTATTCTTAGTGCTGTTCCAAATAGTTAAGAATCTGTCGTATCAGAATATTGCTATACCAAAATTTCTGGTCCTAGTTAGGTTACAACCACTTATGGTTATAAATCTGGGCACAGAATTCTTTATGTAGAAACAGGAGATTGGCAGAATGCCACAGGGTCAAGGAATTTTCAATGGATGTCCTCATTCATTCTACCCCGACTTACCTTAATTGACAAGGAGATGTGAAATGAACATTCCAATTGGTAAAGAACCACAGTAAAAAAAAAAAAAAATTCAAGTGTTTCACTGTGTGCAGCTCCTGAGCTTTCAGCTTGATGATTAAGAAAGGAAAAGTGAAACTCTGGGGTTTGGGAAATCTCTCGCCCAGCTTCTTCCTTTCTACCAGCCCAGAGACCAGTGCCTGTAGATAAGGGGGAGTGATTTCCCATTTTAATTAACTGAGCTTTCATTGACACGCAGACAAAGGCAGGGTTTATATGGCTGCCTGGGTGTCCTTCAGAGTCAGATAAGAAAACCATTTATTTCTTTCAGAGCCAAGTGGGACAGCAGAGATTCTAGGGATCAAGCACTGGGTCTATGATGGGAATTGGTTTGACCCAGTTATGTTTGGTGTTAATGGCACAGAAGATAGTATTAACCTTCTTCTTTCTTTTCTGAGTTTTGGGAAGATATAGAATAAGAATAGTTTTAGAAGCTCTAATTTCAGTGTATCACAGACTTTCAGGATTGGAAGGGACATTGGCAGTTTTCTTTCTAGTCCATCTAAAGGGATTCAAATCACCAAATATTCAGCTCCTTCTGAAGTCATTAGTATTGTGCAAAGTCCTGGGGATGAGACATAGGGTATGGGGTATGGGAAAAAAACCCACTGAACTATAGGAAACAGAATCTAATGACAAGGGAATAATGACTCCATTACTGAACACATGAGTAGAATGAGACCCAGAGTAATAAAATGACTTGTCCCTGGACACATAGACAGTAAATAGTAGACCTCTTACTCCCGATTTGACCCTCTTTCTGCTACAGTCCATTGTACTTTATCATTCCTAGTCTTAGAGAGAACTTAAGATAATAGTTTGCTTTATTCAGCAATTTAAGTTTTGTAATTCTTTCCTTCTTTAGTCCTGTGAGGTATTCTACAAATTATTATGTTCCCAGTTTTATAGATGAGTAAACTGAGGCTTTTTGAGAGGTGAAATGAGCAGCCTAGACTCTCAAAGTTACCAAGTGTCAGAGGTGAGACTTGAACCCAGGTCTCCTGGCTGCATACCCAGCACCACTCTCCTACTACCTCTCTGGAGACATAGAACCAAGAAGTAGAAAATGAAGTACCCAAATAGAGAACAGAACCAGAAAGAAGGGAGATATCAGTTTATTGGGGGTAACTATGGAGGACTTCATGGAAAGTATTTCATTTGAACTGGCCCTAAAGGATAGTTGTTGGGGAGAATATATACGATAATGGAGGCTAAAAGAGCCTCATGAACAAATATTTTTGTGCTGAAGATGATGAAGTAACTGTCCCGATGATTTGTATGGGAAGTAGTGGGACATAAGTTTAGATAAATGAAGTAGAACCAGATGATCGAGGATGCAGGATGAAGAGTCTGGATGTGATACTATAAACAAAGGATGCCAAAATACAGGGTTTTTAAAAAAGGTCTTTTTTTTTTTATTACATAAAAGAGGGATATGGGCTCATAAATTTGATTTAGAAGGGGCTTTAGAGGACATTTAGGGCAGAGATGTCAAGCAAACACCCTGCAGGAACAATGTTCCCAGAGCTGTAGCCCAGACCAGATTAAAATATAATTGGGAAATAGTTAACAAAATAAAAACAATATAATAGAACATAGATCATTTTAATATGTGGTTTTCTGAGTCATTATATGGCTGGCAGGGAATTCTTATGTGAGCCCCAGTTTCTGCTTTGGGTTTGACACCATTGAGTTAGACAGCCCTTCATTGTACAAATGAGGAATTGAGACCCAGAGAGGCTTAATGACTTGCCTGGAGTTACAAAAGTAGCAGGTGGCAGAGCTGGTTTTGAACACAAGTCCTCAGGCTCCCAATCTAGAACATTTTCCATTGTATCATACTTTATAAAGATGGATCTGGAGGTGGGACAGAGTATGAATCAGTCAGTTAATAAGTATTTATTAGGCATTTACTATGTACCAGGTGTTATGCTAGATGCTGAAGAGGAAAGACAAAAAAAAAGAACAAATACCCGACTTCAAGGAGAGCATCATACTTTACATAGTTAATATAGATATATAAATACATACAACATATACACATTTTCCCTGATTTATTTATTTTGACTCTGAGGTCTTTTCCTTTTCTTTATTTTTTTTAATAATAAACATTTTAATTTATAGTTTGGGTACTAATCTTTAATCCCTCTTTCCCTCCCTCCCCTTTCCCCTCCCCAAGGGGGCAATCAGATATGGGTTATACATGTTTGATTATATAAAACATGACCATATTTTTCATTTTGTACAAGAAAACTGGATTAAAAGAAAAAAATGAAAGGGAGAAATCACATGCTTCAGTCTGTGTTCCATCAATATCAGTTCTTTCTTTGGAGGTGGATAGTATGTTTCATCAATAGTCCTGTGGAATTGTCTTGGATCATTGTATTGTTGAGAATAGTACAATCATTCACAATTCTTCATCAAACAATAGTGCTAGGGGCAGATAGGTGGCACACTGGATAAAGCGCCAGCCCTGGATTTAGGAGGACCTGAGTTCAAATCCAGCCTCAGACACTTGACACTTAATAGCTGTGTGACCCTGGGCAAGTCATTTAACTCCCATTGCCCTGCCCCCTCCCCCCCCCAAATATTACTGACTCTGTTCACAGTGTTCTTCTGGTTCTGTTCACTTCACTATACATCAGTTCATACAAGTCTTTCCAGGCCTTTCTGAAGTGGTCCTGCTTGTCATTTCTTATAGCACAATAAAATTCCATCGCCATCACATACCACAGCTTATTTAGCTAGTCCCCAATTGATAGACATTCCTTTGATTTCCAATTCTTAGGCACCACAAAAAGAGCTGCTATAAATATTTTTGACATATACACACATATAAAATGTGTGCATTGTGTACACAAAATAGCATGTATATATCATTCATTTCAATTCAGTGAACATTTATTAAGTACCTCCTACTAAGGTCCAGGTACTGTGCTAAATGCTGGGGATACAATGAAGAAAAAGAAAGTCAGTCCCAGCCCTCAAAGAGCTTATAGTATAATGGAGGAAAACAACTAAGAAGAACCTGGAAAGCGTGGGCAGGGATGAGAGAAGAGCTCATTGAAGATGGGTGTGGGGGGAAGCAGGGATCATGTTCTCTGGAGTTCAAACAGAACTTCAGATAGAAAGTGGAGACTTATCTGGGGGATCCAGGTCCAGCCCTCTATAAAGAAAAGCCTTGAGAGGAATTTAGTGAACCACCCTATTGTCTTCCAGTCAGAGGGGAGAGAAGGCTGAGGGAGGTGGGAAAGGTGTTGAATGGCCCAAGCTGGGTTTAGCTTGATAATGAGATTTCAGGTGATCAACTCATCCTGGGAGGGCACCATTTAGAAAGTTTTAAGTACGTGTGTATACACATACCTCTATGTATTTGTATACAAGAAAGAACATTGTGTATATTTGTATACATGTACATATGCATATATATATGTATATATATATATACATATACACATATACACACACATAAACACATAAACTAAAAGCTTTATATCCAAGTGATATATAAGTGGTAACTTGGTAGCACAGTGGCTAGAGTACCTACTCTGGAGTCAGGAGGACCTGAGTTCAAATGTGGCCTCAGACACTAGCTGTGTGATGTTAGGCAAGTCACTTAACCCTGTTTGCCTTAGTTCCTCATCTATAAAATGAGCTAGAGAAGGAAATGGCAAACCTCTCCAGTGTCTTTGGAAGAAAACCCCCAAAATGGGGTCATGGACACTAATCCACTGTTGTTGGAATTGTGAAAAGATCCAACCATTCTGGAGAACAATTTGGAAATGAGCCCAAAGGGCTATAGAACGGTTCTTCCCTTTGATCCAGCAATACCACTGCTAGGTCTATATCCCGAAGACATTCCAAAAAAGAGAAAAAGACCTATTTGTACAAAAAATATTTAGAGCAGCTCTTTTTGTGGTGGCTAAAAATAGGAAAACAAAGGAATGCCCATCAATTGGGGAATGGCTAAGCAAACCATGGTATATGATGGTGATGGAATATTATTGTGCTATAAGAAATGACAAGCAGGATGACTTCAGAAAGGCCTGGAAAGATTTGTATGAACTGATGTGAGCAGAACCAGGAGAACATTGTGGACAGAGTCAGCAATATTGTTTGATGAAGAACTGTGAATGATTGGACTATTCTGAACAATACGATGATCCAAGACAATCCCAAAGGACTATTGATGAAACATACTATCTACCTACAAAGACCTGATATTGATGGAACAGACTGAAGCATGCGATTTTTCTCTTTCATTTTTTCCCTTTTAATTCTGTTTTCTTGTACAAAATGACAAATATGGCCATGTTTTACATAATCATATATGTATAATCCATATCTGATTGCTTGCCACCGCAGGGAGGAGAAAAGGGAAGGAGGGAAGGAGAGATAAAATTTGGAACCCAAAACTATGAATAAAAATATTTATTACATTAAAAAAATGGAGCAATGGAGAGTTGGACACAACTGAAACAACTCAACAACGAATCTAAATGATGCCCTTCCAGGAAAAGCTGATCCCTTGAAATTTCATCAAGTCAAGCTATCTCATGCTCTGTGCTTTTTCACTCGCTCTTGCACTCACTCTCATGCTCACTCTCTCACTCTCTCTCTCTCTCTCTCTCTCTCTCTCTCTCTCTCTCTCTCTCTCTCTCTCTCTCTCTCACACCCACACACACCCACACACCCACACACACACATACACACACACATGCACATGCAATAAATAAAGAATAAATGATAATTTGGGTACAGGGAAGGCAATCTGGGGAGATGGGGAAAGCCCCTTACAGATAGTGGTGCTTGAGCTGAACTTTGAAAGAAGCTAGGGATGTTGTGAGGTGAAAGTGAAAAGGAAAGACATTTCATACATGGGGGTAGCTTGTGAAAAGGCTTGGAGATGATAACTGGGAAGTCTTGTCCAGCATGCATTTTCCTACTAATTCCATCAGAACTCAGCAACTTCTCAAATGTGACATATGTGAAATATTCTCATTCTTTCTGGCCCTCCCCTTTTTTTCTGGTGCTCCTTGTCTAGGTGAGGGTGGGCAAAGGAGAGTTGGGGAAGGAATTATTCACCAGTCACTGATGCTTCAGGTAGGTCACTAGGATAGTTCACACAAGTGTCAAGGCAGGGGTTTTCTAATGTCAGCTGGCCAAAAGAGCATAAAAAGCAGCCTAGCCTGTTTGCCTTCTTTTTAAAATCAGAGAAACTGGGTTCAAAACTCAACTCTGATACTTAATAATAGTACAACCACAGGCAAGCCATTTAACTTTACTTGCCCTTAGTTTTCCTGATCTATGATATAAAGGGGTTAAACCAGATGGCCCCTGATATTCTTATAGATAAAGATCAGAGATCCTGGGATTTTGTGATTTTCTATCTAGAGCTTTCTTTCCTAAACCTAGGTAACAGTGGTAGGGGGTATAGGAGCGTGGTTGGGAAGATCTTGGTTTCACCTTCCTGCCATGCCAGAAGTTTCATCTCTCAACAGATTTTCCTTTTTTCTTCCAAAACTAGAAGCATCAGCCTTGAGAAATGGTCTACAACTTGCAGATATGCCTGGTTGCGGGGAGGGTAGAGGACCAGTTCCGTAGGCAGAGTCTTTGTGTAAGAATTCATTTATTTCATTTGCGAGGTCAGGAACTAGAAAGCCAGGAAATGCAAGCACCAGCCAAGAAGCCCACTCATCTGTGACTCTTTTCCCTTCTGCCTATAACATCACATTCAGGCAGTAGAGGCATTACCACTGTGTCCTGCTCAAGATGGCATTGCCCAACTGGGTTAGCCACTGGTGCCCAGAATGATTAGAATGGGAGCTCTTTTCATGAGTGTGAGCCTGTGGCGGGTAAGTGCCAGCCGTGCTGTTTCTGATATCACCTCTGAGATGAATTAAGTGTGTCTGAAGACCTGCAAAATTGCACCACTCACAGGCTGTCATCTAAACAATTGCATTCAATGGAAGAAAACAAACTCCCTGTCCACTGGCAGCCGTCTTTTGATTCTGTAGAAACAGCAGCTAAGCTGATGGAAAAGGGGGAAGCCAACAAAGCCTTCTTCCTGACAACTGATGAGTCAGAGATTTGATAACCCACAAGGTACCTTTTCCCATCACCACACACAGAATTAGTTGTTGCTACACCAGTGGGTAGCAAGGCCTGGTACAGAAGCTAAAAGCTCTCACAAGGAAACAGACAGCCCCGCAGGTAGCTAGTTGCCTGTTCAGAAACGGAAGTGGTTGGCGGAGAGCAGTGTGTGGGTCCCTGTAATTTCAAAAATTCAGAGATGATATTTATATCATCCTGTGTTTATTGAATGCTCCCCACTCTGCCTCTTTTTAGGGTTGTTGTTCATGGAGAAGAGATGGTTTACTGTACCATTATTGCTTTGCCTTGGTTGGAAATATGGCCAGGCAGGACCACCCAGTGTTTTCTTTGGGGGATGCTTTAGTATCCAAGGGTTGAGAAGGGACAGCCCCATATGGTGAAATCATAGAGTAGAGAGGCAAGGAGGTGCGGGGGAGGGAAGCTGGGGGAAGGAGAGAGCCGGAATACCTCACTTGACAATCAGTTGACTGTAGAAAATGTAAGACATTTTCACACCTCTGATAAAAGCATGAAAAGCAATTGCTGATCATCTTGGAAGCATAATTTTACAAATCCATGACATATGGTATCTATATCCAGGCAATTGAACCTAAGATCAAAAATTTAGCTCTATTAAGGACCTTAAAGATCATCTTATTCAAACCTCTTATTCTACATTTGAGGAAACAGAGGGTCAGAGAGAAGTGTCTTTCTCTAGGTCATACAAATAGAAAGGAGCACAGTTGAGATTTGAACTAAGGTCCTCCTGCTTCACATATAGTACTCTCACTACTGTATTGCTCCTTCCTAAATTCCCTTGTGCCACCCCAGAGATTTACTCTGTGTGCCTGCTTACATTGATCTGTAGTGCCAGATCCCCAAGATCATAGTCTATGAGCCTTTATACTTAGAGGTTTAGACCCTTATCACCTCTCACTTAGACTATTCCAAAGACCTCCTCTTTGGTCTTCCTGCCTCAAATCTGTCCCTACTCTAATCCACACATTATATAGCTTCCAGATCTGACCAAGTCACTGCCTTGTTCAATAAATTACAGTTGCTCTCTATTGTTTCTAGGATGTAATATAAATTTCTTTGTTTTATGATGTATGAAAAGTCTGAGAGACATAATTTCTGGGTAATTAATAATCAATTTGATTAATTATGTTAGAAGATAAATAATAAGATGGTCATTTGTCTTTCATAAACCAAAAACAAAGCAAGGAGGCCACTCAAAGCTTATATGCCCTTGGAAGACTGAGTGTTCCCAACAAGTGGAAATCAATTCTTATTGGTTAACAATTATCAAGAGAATGAATATTATGATGAGAGGTATGCCAATTCTAAAGAAGGGCTAGGTATGACTTCAATCATGTCCCTCATGGAGAAAGAGAGACTCATCTCAAGCCAGACTACTTCTGCTTTAGGCAATCTATACAAAAGGATCTAACCTCCACCCAGTCAATGAACAATGAACAAAAGTTGTAAGAATTCCACCTAGATGTTTGTAAGGTCTTCTAGTTGGGTGGGGCAAGAAGGATTTGGGCAATCTCATACTTCAGCAATGTCCTTCACAAAGATTGGGCTTTGAAATGAGGAAATAGAAAGGGAAAAAAACCTGGATCTCCCCAATGTTAATTGGCTATTTATAATAATTTCTCTGTTTTAAAAAATAGATTTTTAAATATTTTTATTTTTAAAATTTTAATTATTTAATATTTTATTTTCCCTCCAATTACATGTAAAAACAATTTTTAATATTGATTAAAAAAATTGAGTTGCAAATTCATTCCCTCCTTTCCATCTACCCCTCATTGAGAAGGCAAGCAATTTGATATAGGTTATACATGTGCAGTCATGCAAAACATATTTCCATGTTAGTCATGCTATGAAAGAAAATGCAGACCAAATTAAAAAAATACCAAGAAAAAAGATTAAGTAAAGAAAAAGTATGCTTTTATCTGTAGGCAGACTCCATCAATTCTTTCTCTGGAGGTAGATAGGAGTCTTCATTATAAATCCTTTGGAATTGTCTTGGATCATTGTGTTGCTGAGTGTAGATGTCATTCACAGTTCTTTATCATACAATATTGCTGTTATGGTGTTCAATGTTCTCCTGGTTCTGCTTATTTCACTTTGCATCAGTTCATGTACGTCTTCCCAGGTTTTTATGTGAACGTTCTGCTTGTTATTTCTAATAGCATAACAGCCTTCCATCACATTCTTATATAACTTCTTCAGCCATTTCCCAATTGATGGTGTCCCCTTAGTTTCCAGTTCTTTGTCACCGTTAAAGGAGCTGCTGTAAATTTTACAATATATTTTTATTGATTTTTTGTTTTGTTTCAATATTATGTAGATTTCCCCAGTATTCTTTCTTTTCCACCCCCTCCAAGGGTCATTCTTCATGGAAAAAAAATAAAGAAAAAGGAGAAAGAGAAAGAAGATGAAAAAATCAGCAAAACAAATCAAATCATTAGAAAAATCTGACATTTTATTTAATGATCAATTCCCATAGAACCTCCACCTCTACAAAGGTGCAGGTGTGTTTTTTCCTGCTTATTTTTTGGGGCCAACCTTATTCTATATAATTTTGAAACATTTATTTTGTGGTTGGTCTTTCCATTTACTTTGTTGTAGTCCTTGTGTATATAATTTTCCTGATGCTTATATGTCTTTTTATAGTTCTCTGGGTTTTAAAAAAATTAATTTTTAATTTGTGGAATAAAACAAGCATTTCCATAACATAGTGTAATAAAAAAATTGATTGCACATGAAACTGTAAATCTATTATGTACAACTTGCTATTTCTTTTAAATATATAATAATTATCATGTTAATTTTCATCCTTTTTTTCTTCCATCTCCCTGCCCTAAAATGGCTACAATGAGAGACAAATATGTGTATGTGTACATGCATATGTGTATGTAAAATCATTCTAGACATACTTCTATTCATCACTTCTTCCTCCGTTTTTTTTTTTTTTTTTTGGTCAATGGGGGTTAAGTGACTTGCCAACGGTCACACAGCTAGTAAGTGTCAAGTGTCTGAGGCCGGATTTGAACTCGGGTACTCCTGAATCCAGGGCCGATGCTTTATCCACTGAGCCACCTAACCGCCCCCTCTGTTTGGTTTTTAAAGTCTTTCCCAGCTTGGACCTCAACTCATTAGACATTGATCTGCTCTTCACACAGGGCACTCCATCTTCTGACTCAACCCCATCTCAATGTATTTATACTGATAAATTATTGTTATTTGATTGATTATGTAGGATGATTAGGTATTGAAATAAAGTCCATGTCAGGCTGATTTGCCCACAATTCCACAGGTAACCCTCAGACTTTTAGGATTTGAAGACAGGTTAGCGCAGTGAAGCTTCTGAGAAAAGAGATTCCTCTTTTGAATAAATGAATGAATAAAACATTAATTAAGCTCTTAGTATGTGAAAAGTACTGTACACTGAGGATGCAGATAGAAAAATAAGATTGTCCGTGCTCTCAACGAACTCATATTTTTTTTTTTTTTTAGTGAGGCAATTGGGTTAAGTGACTTGCCCAGGGTCACATAGCTAGTAAGTGTTCAGTGTCTGAGGCCGGATTTGAACTAAAGTACTCCTGACTCCAGGGCCCGTGCTTTATCCACTGCACCACCTAGCCATCCCAGGAACTCACATTCTAATAGGGGACACAACACATATAGAAAGTTTCAGCTGCAAGTCAGATGGAAAAATCTCATGGTTCTTAGGGTAGAATGGCAAAGCAGATGGAAATGTCGCTTCTTTAATTCATTTTCACTGACAAAAGCATATCAGCTTCTGACACTGTTCTGGAAGTCCTGCTATTCCAAAGGCTCTTGGCTAGAGGATCCTGTCTCCTTCAGCGTGTGAGGAGAGATAGTAGTCAAGGTGGTGGTCATGGTGGTGATTTTACCTGCCTGGCACATGCTGCCTCCTGTCTCTCCCTTGGAATGGCTTGCTGCTTCTGTCAGGTTGGCTCACCTGCCCCATGGATGGCAGTTCATTGGCAATTGGTGATTATCGAGGGCCCCTTTTCCAGAGGAGCTGCCTCCCCAGATGGTGACTGTGAGTAGTTTGGGAGGAAACTATTATCACTCCCAGGGCTCTTGTGCTTATCTTATATTCACTTTGAATGTAGTTGCTCAGCAGTTATTGGTGGTGGTGATTAAGAATGCGTTTCAGGGGGGCAGCTGGGTGGCACAGTGGATAAAGCACTGGCCTTGGACTCAGGAGTACCTGAGTTCAAATCCAGCCTCAGACACTTGACACTAGCTGTGTGACCCTGGGCAAGTCACTTTATCCCTCATTGCCCTGCAAAAAAAAAAAAAAAAAGAATGCATGTCAGGGCAGCTAGGTGGTGCAGTAGATAAAGCACTGGCCCTGGATTCAGAAGGACCTGAGTTCAAATCCGGCCTCAGCACTTGACACTAGCTCTATGACCCCGAGCAAGTCACTTAACCCTCATTGCCCTGCCAAAAAAAAAAAAGAATGCATGTCCCTCCTTCACATTGATTTCTCCCCTCAATGATGTCAGTGGGAACTGACTTAGAAGGTCTGGGGATTTGGGGGGTGGGGTGGGGATTGCTATTCTTTGCCCCTTAGGTTCATGATCCTGGGTTTTATCTATCAGGGGTGATGGTCGTCCAAGGTGGTGGTGACATAATAGCACATGCTTCCTCTTGCCTCTTCCTTAGGTGGGTCCCTATAGCTTCACCTAGGTTGGCTTTAGGCTTAGAGAGAGGAAAAATATTTTGTATACCCCTTCCGATCCTACACACACACACACACACACACACACACACACACACACACACACACACACACAGCAAAGAGCATAAGCTCCTTGAGGACAGAGATTTTTTTTTTTTTTTGGCTTGGGGCTTCCTAGCATAGTACCTTGGACATACTAGTTTGTTGGGTTATATTGAGTTTTCAGCTTTGGTTTATTATCATAATCAAATAGGAGTCCCATACCCTGAGATCATATGGGGGTGAGGGATAAGACGGGAGCCTGCTTCTATGTAATGCTTTCAGTATAGTGATGCCAATGGTGCCTTCTCCCAACCCCCACCCCCTCTAAGATGCCGTAAGGGATCTTTGCAGAGTTTACATTATGCAGTCCTGCAACTCTCTATTGTCCTTGCAAGTTAAATAGCATGAAAAAAAAATGGATGAGAGTCTCAGGTCCTGTAATGAAGCATCATTTTTTCTCCAGGTCCAAATCCAGGTGTAGTCAAACTAACTAGCTGCTCAGCCTTGAGCATTGGGAGAATGTTAAATATCTCAGAGTAGAGGGAGTCCTTGGATGCCACAGAGACAGGAACAAAAGCTTTATTTCCTTTAATAAGATAGCAAGATTCAAGAAAGTAGAAGAAATGCTAGGAACACGGATGCCCTGACAGTAATAGATACCTGCCTGCCTTCTCTTCCCTTTCAATCTTTTCACTGCAGGCACCTTGGTAATGTGAAAACAGATTACAGAATACAAGGTACCTGAGAGTCAAGCTTCTTCTTAGGATGCTTTTATATTACCTGAGGCACAGAGAAG
Source organism: Dromiciops gliroides (assembly GCF_019393635.1). NCBI lineage: Eukaryota > Metazoa > Chordata > Mammalia > Microbiotheria > Microbiotheriidae > Dromiciops > Dromiciops gliroides. Next base: position 493,853,559 of record NC_057863.1, read on the forward strand.
GGAAGTTATTTACCAAGAGTCACACAGCCAGCCAACTGAAGACTTCAGGAAGACTAGAGGAAGGCTACAGAGAGAAATCGCTCTAAGTCCTAGAAAAAAAATCAGGGAATGTTGAGAACTGGAAAGGATCTTAGAAAAATTATAAAAATAGTTAGAATTTCTATAGCACTTTAAGATTTACAAAGCATTTCCATATGTTATCTCATTTTGTTCTTCACAAGAACTCTGCGAGGTAAGTGATATTATTATCTCAATTTTGCAGATGGAAACTGAGTTTCCCCAAGAGAGGGTAAGTAACCTACTCTATGAGGTCATGTGGTTATTAAGGGTCTGAATCAAGATTTGAATCCTGGACTTCTTGAATCCAAATCCAGCTCTGTTGACTGCGATGTTCCCTCTCTGTAGTCACTGTGCTTATTTTCTTCCTTTCCCATCTCCTCTTCCTTTCCTCTTCCTTCACTTAATTGTCTCTAACATCATTCAGTCTAAGCTTCTCATTTTACAGAGAGTAAACTGAGGCCCTCAGAGTTGGTTTGTGCTTACACAGATAGCAACTAGCAGATTCTAGATTTTAATCAAGTGTTCCACATTCTGGGCTTCTTCTTTTCTAGTGCCTGTGCCAGGACATGTTGTCTCCTCTATTAAGTTGTAGGCTCCAGATGGGCACTAATAATTTTTAATATTTAACCTTTTCTTACATATATCCATAAATAGGAATGTCAATCCTTTCAGAGACAACTCATTCCTCTTTTTTTTGTGAGGCAATTGGGGTTTATGTGACTTGCCCAGGGTCATACAGCTAGTAAGTGTTGTGTCCGAGGCCAGATTTGAACTCAGGTCCTCCTGACTCCAGGGCTGGTGCTCTATCCACTGCACCACATAGCTGCCCCCAAATTCATTCCTCTTTAATTGTTAAGACATTCTTCCTTGTCTTCAAAGTCTAAATCTTCCTTCTTTCCCTCCTTCCTTCCTTCCTTCCTTCCTTCCTTCCTTCCTTCCTTCCTTTCTTCTCTTTCTCTTTTCCATCTTCTCTCCTTCCTTCTTCTTCCCTTCCTTCCTTCCTTCCTTCCTTCCTTCCTTCCTTCCTTCCTTCCTTCCTTCCTTCCCTCCTTCCCTCCTTCCTTCCCTCCCTCCTTCCTTCCTTCCCTCCTTCCCTCCTTCCTTCCTTCCTTCCTTCCTTCCTTCCTTCCTTCCTTCCTTCCTTCCTTCCTTCCTTCCTTCCTTCCTTCCTTCCTTCCTTCCTTCCTTCCTCCCTCTTCCAGCTCTAAATCTATATCCCTATGACACTAAGTCTAATACCTTCAAATGTCAACCTTTCAAAGGCTTGAAAACAGCCATCATGTTCCCCCTAAGTCTTTTCTTCTTCAGGTCAAACACTTGAATTCCTTCAACTGACTCCTGTATGTCATGGTTTCTAGTACCTTCAGCATTCTTTCTTATGCATGTGTTTCAATTTACAAATGTCTCATCCAAAAAAAGCTTCCATATGGTTAGTACACAGGGAGGGTATCAGGATGTTTGACTCTAAACACTGTGTCTTTTAATGTAGCCTAAATCAGCATTAGCTTTTTGGGCCATTTTATCATAATGTTCATATTTCATTCTTGAAGTCACTAAGACCCCCAGATTATTTCCATGCTTTGTAGACTTGCTTTACTACCTTTCCTCCCAATAAAGGCAATGATGTAGCTTAGCAAAGATGGACTTTCAGCTTAACCATATATTTTGTTGTCTTATATTTGAAAATTACCTTTAGTAGGCTAAGGGACACTGAGCATTTATTTTAAACTCATTTTCAAATTTGCTGTCATTGTTGTTACTATCATTGAGGCATATAAAAATAGCTTTAGTCAGTCAACAAGCATCTACTAATCATACTAAGCATATACTTATAAGCATATACTAATCTTTGTGCTGAAGTTGTAAGTTACAAAGAAAGTCCCCTTTCCTCAAGGCCTTCTTTCTAATGGAACAAGCTAAATATAACCATAAGCACATGTTATTGAAGATAAATGAGATATAAAGATGTATGAATTATATAAAAGCTACATAAAGATATTTAAATCATATATAAAATAGATGATATATAAAGAGTAGATGGATTCTTAGGATACACAGTACCATGTTCCCATAGAAAATGGAGATGATACAGGAAGTACCCCAACATCCCAGTCAACCAGTAATCCCATTATGATTAGGGCCCAGTAGGGGCAGCTAGGTGGCGCAGTGGATAAAGCACTGGCCCTGGATTCAGGAGTACCTAAGTTCAAATCCGGCCTCAGACACTTGATAATTACTAGCTGTGTGACCCTGGGCAAGTCACTTAACCCCCATTGCCCCACAAAAACCAAACCAAAACAAAACAAAACAACAACGAAAAAATGATTAGGGCCTAGTCGTAGAGACAGCTAGGTGGTGCAGTGGATAGAGCATTGGCTCTGGAGTTAGGAGGACCTCAAGTCAAATCTGGCCTCAGATACTTGACACTTACTATCTGTGTGACCCTGGACAAGTTATTAACCCCAACTGCCTCAAAACATCTAGGTCCATCTCCAGTCATCCTGATGTATCTCTTGCCACTCAACCCAGATGGCTCTGGAGGATAAAGTGAGGCTGCTGACTTTGCACAGACTGCCCTCACTTAAATCTAATTCACTGCAATTCTGATGTCATGGTCCTCTTTGAGAATGAAAGACATACAACAATAAAGGAGCCCAGTTGTATTTCATTGTGATGGAATTAATCATTAGCTAGAGTTACCAACCATTTGACATAGCTTTGATGTAATTTAGAAGCCTAAGTGTCTTGGCATCTTACTCTAGGACTTTCCCCACTGGACTTTGCCCATCACAACTTTGGTTTCCAAAGGCAGACATAAGTCTGTAAACTGGTGAAATACTTAGGTCAGATAAGGGTGAAAAGAAAACAGGCTCATTCTATTATTTGGGAGGGAGATCATTTCAACAGGAAATATGGAAGGGGAGGCTGGTATAAAGAAAAGCTTTATTGAAGTTTGGAAGCTATTGAGCCAGGAAATCCTGATGCTACTCCAAATGGTAGAAATACAAGGAGAAATGAAAGTAGGTGGAATGAGCACTTTATTCATTTAGGAAAAAGTGGGTAGGGAAGAACCAATTATGAAAGTGGGATAAGAGAAGGGAAACAAGACAAAAAAAGCATATGCTATGGTCAGTTTAGCTGAAGAGAGCAAGAAAAGAAGATGAGCCAGAAATGAGACTTAATTTTAATGAAGGAAAATTCACAGCTAAGTGAAGAGTAAAAGGGAAAGGGACTGCAGAGGCTTCTGATGTGGGCAGGGTCTGACATCCTATTGTGATAGGAGAGATTCTATTCTTTAAGAAACAGCAGTGAGGAGCTAGCACACAAAAGAGAGAAAGGCAGGAAGGGGAAAGGAAAACAGAAGCCTGCAATGAAGGGAGGCAGGAACACATTTTCTTCCAAACCTAACTTTCAGGGAAGATGATAAAGGACAGGCTGACCTCTATCCCCCCTGTTTCCCATCTTTCCCCCATTTTTCTACCCACTGGGTGCTTCTGGTTATGCAAAAAAAGTGATGTAGATATTTGTGAAGTGTTGCATCTTTGCTGCCTAGAGTAGCTTGACTAGAAGCAGCATCCAAATCCTGGATTTTTATATGACTCATTGGAGGACCATCCCATGTCCTTAATTATCCATATACACTGGCATTCAACTACTTTATAATAACATAATACTCAGTAATAATAATTTGGCTTTCTGTAGTTCTTTGCCATGTCCAAAGTACTCTCCTCACAAGCAATGTATCCAACAGATAATCTAAATATTAAGATTCCCATTTTGGAGATTAATAAACTGAAAGTCAGAATGGCAATGTGGCTTGCTTGATATCACATGACTCTCTTGATGCAAACACAGGTCTTCTAACTCCTGGCAGGTTTAGGGAAGTAAGGTCAACTAGCATTATTACGTACCTATTATGTGCCAAACTATATACTAAGCCCTGAAGATACAAATGAAGGGAAAACTCAGTCCTTGCAAGATACTTACACATTAATGGGGGAAGAATTTAGAATTAGAGCTGAAAAGACTTTCAGAGGCCACTTAGTGCAAACGTCATCATTTTACAGATTATGCAACTGAAGCACATCACTACAATTTGCATTTGCGGCTCTGCTTGGTTTCACCTCCATGGAATAATATTCTCTCATGCCAAGGGTGTACTCCCCTTAACTTCCCATTTTCCAGACTCCTTTTGTAGGTTTCCTTCTATTAGATTGTAAGCTACTTGAGTGCATGGATTGTTTTTCTTTTTTTCTTATTTGTATCTTCAGTGCTTAGCTCAGTGTCTGACACACAGTAGGCACTTAATAAATGTTTATCAAATTTAAGGTAAAGCAATGGGAAATAGAGATGGGATTTGAACCTGGTTCTCTGTTTTAAAATCTAGCTCTTTCCAGGAAATCATACTGACTGTTACTTTATACTATTCTCTGTAGCCATTTAAAACAACATTAATGCAAAAGGAGTTTTGCTGGAAGAGAAAAAAAAAAGGAAAAAGAGCAAATCATCTCCATTTTCTAGCCCATAATCAACAAGCAAATAACAGAGTTAGAGCAAAAGCAGTTGCAGGTGTCATTGAGCTGAGTTGGCGAAAGGAAGACGGGTGATAAGGGGTTTCATCTAGAAACAAATAGAGAAAGAAGGGAGAAGGAACCTTCAAGGTAGGGGGGGAAGGTCAAGTGTGATAGTTTAAATAATTTTTTTTTAACATTAAATGTGTCTCAGAGTTCATCTAGTATCACAACTTCATTTTACAAATGAGGAAACTGAGGCTTAGAGATTGTCTTACCCAAAGTCACAACAGATAGTGTTTATGTCAAAGCATATTTTCTAAACCCATGTGGAAAATGCAACAAGGTAGACAACTCTCTCTTTATCAGAACATGATGAGTCCAAATAGTAGCTGGTGGAAATGCACAAATCAGAGGAGACTTATTCTTCTTTATCGTTTATCTCCAGTTTTAATTTTCTGGCTATTTAGGAGCAAAATATCTCAAATTGTGTGACTATAAACTAAAGGATGTAGTTTATAATTCAAACTAGAGGAACACCAAGTTTTATAAAAGAGTCAGAGAAAAACTACAAAGTAAAAAAATGTATCTATCATCTATCTATGTATCTTTGTATCTATCTGTCATCATCTACCTAATTACCTAGTTACTTAAACACCTAATCCCTTCCTTCCTTCCTTCCTTCCTTCCTTCCTTCCTTCCTTCCTTCCTTCCTTCCTTCCTTCCTTCCTTCCTTCCTTCCTTCCTTCCTTCCTTCCTTCCTTCCTTCCTTCCTTCCTTCCTTCCTTCCTTCCTTCCTTCCTTCCTTCCTTCCTTCCTTCCTTCCTTCCTTCCTTCCTTCCTTTCTTTCTTCCTTTCTTTCTTCTTCCTTTCTTTCTTCCTTCCTTTCTTTCTTTCTTTCTTTCTTTCTTTCTTTCTTTCTTTCTTTCTTTCTTTCTTTCTTTCTTTCTTCTTTCTTTCTTTCTTTCTTTCTTTCTTTCTTTCTCTCTTTCTTTCTTTCTCTCTTTCTTTCTTTCTCTCTTTCTTTCTTTCTCTCTTTCTTTCTCTCTCTCTCTTTCTCTCTCTCTCTTTCTCTCTCTCTCTTTCTTTCTTTCTTTCTTTCTTTCTTTCTTTCTTTCTTTCTTTCTTTCTTTCTTTCTTTCTTTCTTTCTTTCTTTCTTTCTTTCTTTCCAGGGCAATGAGGGTTAAGTGATTTGCCCAGGCTCACAGAGCTAGGAAGTGTCAAGTGTCTGAGGCTGGATTTGAACTCAGGTCCTCCTGAATCCAGGGCCAGTGTTTTATGGTTTTTGTCTGTTAAATGGATGCATACATGGTTTATGACTAGCAAACAAAACAGTCCAATAAAAACTGGTTAGAATTGATCTTGTGACCAAAGTGTTTTAAACAGTGTCTAAGATTAATTATTGCATTGTATAATAATATATGACATACTTTTTCAACTTTCCTGTTTTATTATGTTTTCTTCCCCTTCATATACTCAGCAATAAAGTGACACTGGCCCCCCGTTCTTCTTTGCAGAAGGTCTCCCAAATCAATGCCTTTTCACTATCTCTTGCCCATGCCTGAAATGTTCTCTCCTCACTGCCACCTCCTGGCTTCCTTCAAGATTTAGTTCAAATCTTCTACTTCTGGAGCATTCCCCACAGGATTTACTCCAATTTACCCAGTATAGATCTTGGTGTATGTGGTTTTTCTCCTGCTGTCTCCTTCATTAGAATGCATGCTCCCTTCAGGGCAAGGACTATTTTTATCTTTCTTTATGTACCCAGTGTTCAGCACAGAGTCGGGCACATGGTAAACACTTAATAGGCTCCTGTTAACTGACTTAAAAAATAGTGAAAACATGAACTGAAACGATCTCTTCCCAATTACCAAATTAAAGCAAACAACCTGGCTTACTTAATAAGGGGAGGGGTATTAAAATGGTTGGAAAGAACCCTAAAAGGTAAGCATCCATGCGTAATATTGTTCCTAAGTATCAAACACTGGTTGATAACAAAAATTCCCATCCTTCTCATTAAATAAGTACTCTGTAATTTTGTTATATCCAGAATAAATTTGGTATGAATATTCATTTTTTAAAAATCAGAATTATTTATTTTCATTAGTAGTGAACATTAATAAAATTCATTTGACTGTCTTGGATCCACTAAAATTTCATTTAAACTAAAATCTATTTGAGAATTACTTCTTTCAGGTTTTATAATTTCAAAGGCATATTGCCAAATTATTTATAACAATTTAAAAATCCTCAAAACAAAAAAAAACTAATTTGCTTTAATTTTTATTTTAGTTACATTGATTTTCTTTTCTTTTTTCTCCTCTCCTCTCCTGCCTTCCCTCCCCTCCCCTTCCCTTCCCTTCCCTTTTTGTTTATTGTCACCTCCCAATGACACTCTCTTTCCCCTTTGCCCTTAGAGAATACTCCCATGGGATAAATAAATATATTCTAGCAAAAACAATCAACACATTGGCCATGTCTGAAACATTTTCCCTCATTTTACACGTATATAGTCCACCACCTTTTGATGGAGAGGAGAGAGACATGATACATCATCACTCTTCTGCAGTCATGTTTTGGCATGGCATTGATTCGAGTTATGAAGTCTTTCAACATTGTCTTCCTTTATGTTCTTATGATCATGGTATAAATTGTTCTCCTGGTTCTCCTTATTTTATTCTGCCTCAATTCACACAAGTGTTACCAAGTTTCTCTTAATTCTTCATATATGTCATTTTTATGGTACAATAATAGATCTATTACATTCGCTAACCACAATTTGCTCAGCCATTGCCCAATTGATGGGCTAACTTTCCTTCCCATTCTTTGCTACTATGAAAGGGGCAACAGCAATGCTTTTTGTATATAAGAGATTTTTTTCTCCTGTCTTTTGTGTTTTTGGACGCTATAGCTATATACCTAGTAGTAGTATCATTTGGTCAAAATTGTACAACTCAGTGACTTCTTTTAGTCCAATTTCATGTGTTTTTTTTTCCAGAGTGGTATTTTAGTGTGCCCATCTTTCTATAGCCTCTGAAATTTACCATTTTCATCCTTTGTCGTCTTTGTTAATCTAATGGATGTAAGGTTAAAGCTGAGAGCTTATTAGTGATGCTTTTATTAATTATTCAATAATAGCTAATGATAACAGCTAAAATTTCCATAAGTCTTACTATGTTCCAGGCACAGTGCTAAGCACTTTACAACAATTATCTCATGGGTATGACTGAACAACAAATATTAATAATTAGAGGTGGCATCTAGATAGCACCTTAAGGTTAGTGATGAACTTTACAAATATTATCTCATTTGATCCTCCAACAACCCTGGGAAGTAAGTGCTATTATTTTCTCCATTTATATAGATAAAAAATTGAGGCAACAGATGTTAAGTGATTTGCCAAGGGTCACACAGGTTACAACCTATGTCTGAGGCTGGATTTGAATTTAGTCTTCCTGACTCTAAACCTGGTGCTCGATCTGCTACACCACCACCTACTTGCATGTAATGAGTATCCAAAGAAGTAAAGTTTTAAAATGCTATTGCATACTGGGAATAATTATTTATCTTTTTTATCTCTCCAGCACATAGCTCTGCACATAGTAGGTATATAATATATGCTTGATAAATAAATTATTGACTAACTGAAGATCCATTTATTTTAAAATAATTCATGCTGGAGGTTGTTTTTTTTTCCCCTCACCACAATCATTTCCCAATATACCCCATTTATATTGAATCCTGCCTTATAAGAAGAACATAATTAAGCAAAAGTCAACTGTCAGAGCAATTTCACCTGGAAGTATATGCTCCATTCTATTTTATCCTCTTTTCTCTAGAACCAAGATCTGTCAATGGAATGAATCTGAATTTGCCTGCCTTTAAGCGTTATTTTTAACTGCATTATTGTCATTGTGTATGTTATTCTCTTAGTTATACTCTCTCCATTTTACATCATTTCGTACCAGTCTTTCCATGTTTCTCCAACTTTCTCCTTTTATTCATTGCTTACAATGCTATGATAATTTATTACATTCATATATCACAATTTATTCTGTCATTCCCCAATTGACGAGCACTCACTTCTTTTCCAATTCTTTTTTGTAACCATAAAGAGTGCTGCTATGAATATTTTTTTTATACATGGGACTTTTTCAGATATTGACATGCTTGAAGAATATGCCTTGCAGTGAGATTGCCAGGTCAAAGATTGTAAGCATTTTGGTGACCTTGCATTATTCTAAATTGTTTTCCAAGGTGATTGTTTCAATTCCCAGCTTCATCAACAGTGTATTAGTGTACCTGTCATAGATTCCATTCAGAGACTTAATCATCATTCCTTAAAGACTGCATTCTATAGTGAATAGAATGCTGAACTTGGAGTCAAGAAGACCCGAATTCAAATCCCACCTCAGATATGTTAGCTGTGTGACCCTAAGCAAGTCAGTTAATGTCTCTGGGCCTCATTTTCCTCAACTATAAATACAAGAGTTGGACTAGCTAACTCTATAGAATCTAAGATCTCCTATTATGCTTTTCTCTAGATTGGTTCCATACTCATTAAGAAAACATTCTACTGAGACAATTTAGGTAAAATAAGGAGAAAATGGTGAAAGTAATAATAATAATTTTAATATCTAACACTTATATAGTGCTTATTATGTTCCAAGTGATTTACTAAGGCACTGTGCTAAGGGCTTTGCAATTATTATCTCATTTGATTCTCACAACAACCCTGGGAGTCATCCCTAGTTTACAGATAAGGAAACTGAGCTAAACAAACAGGTTAGTGTCTTGCCCATGGTAATACAGTTAGTGTCTGAGGCAATATTCAAACCCAGGAAGACCTGACTCCAGGCCCAGCACTCTACCTACTGTGCCATCTAGCTGTCCTAGAAATAAATCATGGTTTTTGGATAAGTTGGGTTAGGGGCTTGAGGAGGTGGGGATAATGACAATAACTAAAGTAAAACCTAATATGGGAGTTGGTATAAGCACATAGTGGGGACACTTATTATACCCCCTTGCCATGAGGGGGTTATAACAGAAAATACATAATGAGGTGTAACCTAACTCTCTCCAGTTACTCCATACAGATTTCCTGTGTCATGAGCCTTAGTCCCTTCATCATGCTAGTTTCTCTTCATTGGGTACTCTAGTTTATCAGTATCCTTCCTAAAATATGGTTCCCGCAACATAAAATGATGCTCTTGGCATGGTTAGACCAGTGGTACTATCAACTCCTTATTTCTTTGATCTGTTCTTCTGTTGGTGTACCCTAAGTTTATATGAGCATTTTTGGTTGCTTCTAATTGACTAAGTTATCTTACTGTACAGTAAAGTCTAAGAGTGTCATTCAGAAACAAAACAAAAAAAATGCAATGCTTCTTCCATCTTGCAATTGTAAAGTTTATTTTTTTTGTAAATAAGAGAGAATTTACATGTACACTTATATCTAATTTATTGGAGGATAAGAAACTTCTGGCTTAATGATGGGGAGAGGAGCTGAATTTTATTTTTGAAAAGTTTTTTATTGTTGCTTTTTGTTTTCTCATCAAATTCATTTACAAAAAGATCTGCACTCACCCCATTCTAGGCCAGGTCTAGCTTAGACTGGTGCAAGTGATTCATGCTCAGTGTTAGAATATAATGATGTTAGGGGCAGCTAGGTAGCACAATGGATAAAGCACCAGCCCTAGATTCAGGAGGACCTGAATTCAAATCTGGTCTCAGACACTTGATACTTACTAGCTTGTGATCCATGGCAAGTCACTTAACTCTTATTGCCCCACAAATATATATGTATGTATGTATGTATGTATATGTATATATATACATATATACATATACATACATATATATATATATATATATATAAAATGAGGTTTTTGTGGACCAAAAATGCATACATAACAAATAAGTAACAAACCATTAAAAAAATGAGTTTGAGAAACCTATAGGACATCTTTAAAATGTCTAACAAGCAGTTCATGATGTGGGATGGGAGGTCAAGAGTAAGGCTAGGACTGAATATATAGTTTTAGGAATCAACAAATATCTAGGAAACATTTTAAATTATAGGAACTGATGAGATTACAAAATGAGAATATAGAGAGGAAAGTGGACCAGTGACAGAACCTGGCAGTGTACAAATGATTAACGGCTTGACATTGACAAATCAGCAAAGGAATATCATAAAGATCTGTCCCATGTGTAGGAGGAGAACCAAGAGGGAGTGGTATTATGGAAACCCATAGAAGAGAGTGGATCTGTGAAGAGAAGGTGGTCGAGTGTTAAAAACAGCAGAAGGATCAAGAAGAATGATAATCAAGAAGGAGCCATTTGATTAGAACACTTAGGAATTTAAAAGCCATATTTCAGGGAATTAAGAAGACAGAGGAACAGAAGTTCATACAAGTATAGACTCAGTTTTTAAGGAGTTTGGCTGAGAACGGGAGTAGAGATATAAAACTATAGTTAGCAGAGATGGTGAGATCCAGTGAAGGGTTTTAAGGATGGAGGAGACTTGGGTGTGTTTGTAGATAGCTGGTGAAGAATCCAGTAGATGAGGAGCAAATAAAGATTAGAAAAAGAAGGGAATGACATTGAGTCAGTTTTCTGAAGATGGGAAGATATGAGATCAAGGATACATGTAAAGGTTGACCTTGGCAAGAAGGACCACCTCTTCAACAGATTTTTTAGTATAGAAGAAAATGTTGGGAAATGATATCAAGGGATTGTGAGATGAGGATGGGGAGAAAAGAGGGAAGTCTCCATAAGTAACCTAGTTTTCTTTTTTTTTTTCCTTGCCTTTCGCCCTCCCTCCCTCCCATCCTTCCTTCCTTTCTTCCTGTAATATATGAGAGCAGAGACTAGTTGAGAAGGGCACTATTGTGGAGATTAAAATAGAGAATCAATTATAGAATAAAAAAATTGCTTAGCTGCAAGGTAGGACAAGTTGAGATTAAGTAATATAAACTTGTAGTGGATTAAATAAGCATGCTTTCATGACTTCTTCTACCTCTGTTCTGTAACATGAGTAGAAGTGGAGAAAGCAGGTGATAGGACCAATCCAGGAGTGGGCTTTGCTGAGGAGTTATTTGGGACAGGACAAGGGAAAGAGGGATTCAAGAGTAAAAGAACATATAGGGTTTAACTTGTTCATTATACAGTGTTAACACTCAGAAGGGAAGAAAATGTAGTCAAAGCAGACGATGGCCTGGCAAAGTAATAAAGGTTAGATAGATTTCAGATCAAGGATGGGAATCTGTTTGAGGATGAGGAGATTGTGCAGGAATAAGGTAATTCCATGGTTCTCAATATTAAAAAAGGATTTCTTGTGGGCAATGGCAAGATCAAGGGTGTGATCATCTCAGTTTATAGATGAGGTAGAATAAAATACTTCCTGGGAGCTGAGTGGGTAGAAGAACTGAGAGGTGTGGGTATTTGAGGGAACGTCAACAATCATATAAAGTTCCTAGTACGATAACAGGAGTTAGGATGGGGAGGAGAACTATGAACTATGGACCAAATTCATTAAATGAGGAAGAATAATGTTATGGAGTAGGAGAGAAAGTCCAGAGATAAAATCTATCAAATCTAAACTGAGTAATAAATGTTTAGAGGGTGTCTCAAAGGAAGAGTGGTTGTTGAGCAAGAGTAGTGGAGGGAGAGTTTGGAAGTGGTGATGGGAAGTGTGAGATTTAAAATTGGATATTAGATCATAAATCTCCCCTACTTAACCTTTCCCTTAATTTATCTCCCAAACTAGTAAATGGAAGCAGCTTTTGGTTTTCTAGATAGACCTTTTTATTTATAGTTATGATAGTCACAAGGTGATGTTGATTAGAAGGATAGGAAAGTAGAAACACAATACAAATCGTCTTAAGTCTAAGCTTAGTCTATATTCCTTATAACAACTCACCAAACCGACAAGGCCACCTTTGGAGAGAGAGTCTGTGCCGCGCCGTCAGGAGTCCCGCCAAGCAGGCAAAAAGGGCTCCTCCGCCTCTCTCCACCCCGGAAGTCCCAAAAAAAACCCCGCAGGCAGTCTGACATGCGCAGCAGGCGCACTGTACCTGGCAGGCAGTCTGACATGCGCAGCAGGCGGACTGTACCCGGCAGGCAGTCTGACATGCGCAGCAGGCAGACTGTTCATCTCCTCCCCAAAAGGGTGGTCCTTGAAAAACTGGCGTCTTTCAGTTATCCTAACCGACTGTTAAAAACTTTCATATTTTACCACAGAAGCAAGGAGTATTCCAAACTCTACTTCTAGATGCAGTGCATAAAAGAGTATAAGAGATTGTATCTAGTACTAGAAAGGAAGCTCTGGGATTCACTGTCAACCAGAATGAGACAGGTTTTGGTGATAGGAATAAGACAAAAAGTATACACAAAGAATAGGTCCAAAATGAAGGTATATGAATTAATTATAGAGGGGTAGTTTCAGATGGCACAATGGAATGAGTGGGTATATATTGGAGAGCCATGGGGGAGAAAGTAGAGTTAAGATGATGGGTCTGAGACGTTGGGCATAGGGGTTGTAGAGGGCGTGGTGATAATGGAGAAATTCTCTTCAGAGGCAGATGGTACAGCGGATAGAATGCTGGTTGTGGAGTCAGGAGGACTTAAATTCAAATCCAGTCTCAGACACTTACTAGCTGTGTGACCCCGGGTAAGTCAGTTAATTTCAGTTTGCTTCAGTTTCCTTAAATGTAAAATGGAGATAACAGTACATACCTCCTGTTGCGAGATTAAATGAGGTAATATTTGTAAAGTACATAGCACAGAGCCTGACATATAGTGGGTGGTATATAAATGTTTATTCCCTTCCCCTATTTACCCTTAGTCTGGAATTCAGTATAATAATAGGGCATAGCATTTTGCTAACCACTGGGAAATGAGGGCCAGCCAGAAGATTATTTTATAAAATAAGCTCCACTGATGAAACAAAGTGAACAGAATGGTTTTAATCTCATCTTGGGCAGCTGGGTGGCCCAGTGGATATAGCACCAGGACTGGAGTCAGGAAGACTCATCTTCATGAGTTCAAATCTGGCCTCAGATGCTTATTAGTTGTGAGACCCAGAGCAAGTCACTTAATCCTGTTTGCCTGAGTGTCCTCATCTGTAAAATGAGCTGGAGAGGGAGATGGAAGACCACTCAGTATTTTTGCCCAGAAAACCCCAAATGGGGTGATGAAGAGTAGAATACAACTGAACAATAAACAACACATTTGATCTTTCCATGTTGTCCCACCTTGCATTCTCCTGGGCTTCAGGCCTGGTGGACAGGACTCTGGATGGTCGAGGAGTGGGACTGAAGTTTAATGCTCTCAGGATAGGAGCAGCAGCAGCATAGGTGGACTGGATGGCTTACATCATTTTATTCATTGTATACAGCACACATATACATGTACATATGTGGATATTTATGTGTTTATATGCAAGTGTCTATATCTCTATCTCTATCTTTCTGCATATCTATATCTACAAAATTTCCCCTTCTTGCTTGACATAAATTTTTATTAGTCTTCCCATTTGACTCTAAATTCTTCATCTCTATCATTTCTTTTAGCATGGTGATATTTTATTCTGTTCATGTGATGCTATTTGTTTAGCCTTGCCCCAGGTGATGGACATCTGATTTGTTTCTAGTTCTTTGCTGCCACAAAAAAAAGTGCTGCAGTGAATGTTTTGTTGTATATGGATGGGACTATTCTTTCTGAATTTGACATCCTTGAGGGAAAAGGCCTAATAGTGTGACCTCTGGGTCAAAGAATATGGACACTTTACTCATTTTTTAGTCTAATTGCATGAATAATCTATTAACATTTGGGGATAGTTCTAATTGTTAGAAAATTTCTGCTTCTGTTGAGCCAGACAGCAACTTGTAGTAGAAAGATTAACAGATTTGTTTTGAGGAAGTCAGATTTTGAATCCTGGCTCTACCTCTTACTGGAAGAGTGATGTTGGGCAGGGCATTTAACCTCTCTGGACCTGTTTCCCCTTCTATAAGATGAAGGGTTTATGATGGATGACCTCTAAGTTCCCCTCCATTCCATGGTCCTACCAGCAGTTTATACCATTTGTTTTAGGTTTCCTCTCTGCAGACTTTCCCCGTGAAAGAAGTAGAAAACTCTTATATTGAGAGAAGCGGAAACCAAAACCTTTATCCAGAATTGACCAATCAACACCAGTTTCTTAACCTGGGGTCAGAGTGCAGGCTTGTTAATGGTAACCAAGTCAAGGAAGTAGGCCTCAGCACAGCTGAAGAACAGTGGGGAAGCAGTTGTGAGATGCAAAATACAGTTGTGTGAGACAGAAGAGAGATTAAGCTTAAAAAGAGCTTGAGGTTTTGATAGACACAGAAAGGAGCACTGGCCTAGGAGTAGAATCTCATGAGATATTTCTGTTGAAAATTATCTTTCCTCCCCTATTCCTGAATAATATTATTGGGTAAAATCCCAGAATTTCTAATTTTTCATCTTATTAGAAATTCTGGATAACTTCTGTCAGCAAAGTTTTTCTTCATCTTGATCCCAGCCTGCTTGTGTAGATAATTGATTTTTATTTTTTTGCACTTTGGCTGAGCAGCAACAGCATGGCTGTAATTACAGGGTGGTGGCATGTCAGCCTGAGTCTTCCTTTTTTTCCCATTTTTTTCCTCTTTCCCTAAATGCCTCACACCTAGGTCTCTAACAGCGCAGAAGCAATCTTTTCAGGCTACAGGAGAGCCCGGAATTAGACAACCTTTGCAGTATGGAAAAATGACCCTCTTCCCATATGCAGGGAGACCACAAAATGCTGAACTAAATCCTTATCTGGAATTTTAATGAGCGAAATAAAATATGAAATCTGTGTGATTAAAATCAAATCTTCCCCCTTATGCTCGGCTGGAGCAAGCTGCCAAAACAGAGGCACAAAGACGGCAATGGGAGGCCTTTTGTATTTAATTACTGCCAGTTCTTTTTCTCAGTTCAAAGCTCTCTCTAGAGCCCCCATAGGGGTAATGGAGAACTTGAGAGAACAAATGAGCTCTCTTCAGAGCGATTTAGCATCCTGGACAACAAGTAATAAATATTTTAGCCCAATTGAAGAGATCTATGCCAATTTGGCTTACGTCTTGGTTGTCTATGTTGGAGAAAATAAATAAATGAGACTTGTATGGAAATGGACAATTGTCTATCTTTCTGAGATTCCAATTGGTCATTCCCAGTTTTCTTCCTCCTCTTTTCTCCCACTATTTTCTCTTGCATTTGTCACATAGGTGACCTGAGAACTCAGAGGGATAAGTTCTTAAGAAGGAACTTATCATTTCTGAGGTTCCAAGTGATCTTTATATACTTGACTGAGTAGGGTTAGAGTCCTCTTTCTCACTGCCTTCCATAAGTTAGCTGGAGGCAACAATTGGATTTATGAGGAATGACCTTGGCGGTGCTCCAGAACATTTGGAAATCAAGCTTCTCAGGCAACTGTTTGCTTAGTTATATCTCACACTAGGTAGGCACTGACACAACAGGCTATGATTCTGGAGTCAGAAGATCCAAGTTCAAATTCTTCTGCCATTAATTATCTATAGCATCACTTGACTAAGTGGGCCTCAGTTTTCTCAACTTTGAAATGAGGTGGGGGCTTGTATGTGGGGGGAGATGGATTCAAAGTTCTCTGCAGTCATTTCCAACTCCAGGTCTATGAGTCTATGTTCCTAGGACCATTTACATTTACTCTGATCAGTATCCTCAACTTAGAAGCATTTTCCCCCCTTGTGGGTGTGATTATCACCCCTTTCCAGTGTGCTTTCCTTTTGTCTGTTCATTTCAGATAGGTTTCCCTTCAATGTCTGGCTTCCTGGCCCCCAACAAATTAGTTTTCCATTTTTATCTGGATTTGTCTTAGTCCAATCAGGGATTTCATTTCCTTTATCCTTTGGAAAGAGTCAAGATATTTTGTATAAGTATTAGAATTGAATTGAACACAAGTGGGCCATGGAGACCCACCTGAAATCCAATCTTCTACTTCTCAAATGGGAAGGTGATAATTGATATTTTGCCACTGAATACCCCTGTGTAGACTGTGCAGCTGGCCTTATCTTTGGATCATGTAGATTCCCCAGCTGGTCTGTCACAAGGTGTAATGAAATAAAAGACAGAGTGTGATGATATTATAGACATGTGTGGCCATGGGACATACACAGGAGGTGGACTGTTAGGGGATTCCAGTGCCATACCCTCCTGTTGCCTTGTTCTGCTCATAAGCCCTTATACCTCATAGGTATATTAGATGAAATACAGAATTTGTGCTCTTTAGTAGCTGGGAATGTATTAGGCTTCCCTAATTCTGTAAAGGTTCTTCATTGTACATGTAGGTAGGTAATTTGTGTATATGCATATATTATATACATTTATACACATGAATATATGTATATGTAGGTATGCATATATGTTTTCATGCATGTATGTGCATGTACATGTATGTATTCTTATTTATAGCGTGCTTTTAATCACAACCAGCTTCCTCTACCAACCTGTAGCCATTTAAGCCACCAGATATATACTTAGAAATGGGAAGCTAATTTTAATATTGATAAACTCAGAGAAGATATTAACTATGGCACAAATAATCAAATATTGATTTCTGTAGTCAATTTGGAATTGTCTTATTTTATATTATACATCCTTTTTCTAGTACTTGTTTCTCTCAGTAACATGGATATTTAAGAATGGAGCCTGTGTACATTTTTCATACACATATATACATATGAACACATTTGTGTGTACATGTAAATATACAAACATATATGTATATATACATATGTATGTAAACATATACATGTATATCTAGGTATCAATTAGTATGAATAATGAATCTCCTGAAGTGGTTGAGTTATTTGATTCATACTGTAAATTTCCACTGGACTGGAACTAATTTATCATACTTTATATAATTATATCTCCAAACACTGTGAATTTGAATACATGGGACCACTTCCTTGGATTTATAATTTCTAATAATCAAGACATAGATGTCCTAAAAATATTGATCCAATATTTAATAGTTATTAAAGTTTAAAACTGCACCAAGACTTTTGGGACACTGTATATGAACTTTTTTGTTGTTCAGTCATTTTAATCATGTCTGCCTCTTCATGACCCTATTTGGGGTTTTCTTGATAAAGATACTGGAGTGGTTTGCCAATTCCTTCTCTTGCTCGTTTCAAAGATGAGGAATTGAGGCAAACATGGTTAAGTGACTTGCCCAGGGTCACAGAGCCAATAAGTGACTGAGGTCAGATTTGAATTCAGATCTTCCTGACTTCAGGGCCAGCACTCTCTCCACTTTACTACCTAGCTTCCATATATTCACTTATTTTTAGCTATACTTGATATACGTATCTTATCTATCTTATCCATCCATCCATTTATCCATCTATTATCTCTCCATATGAGAGGCCAAAAGAGATGTAATGAATAGTTGGCCAGCCTTAGAGCAGGAAGGTATGGTTTCCAATCCTGCTTCTGAGATACACTAGACATGAAACTATTACCAAGTCTCTTGAATTACAAGATACATTTCAATTACTGATATGCCCCCAGCAAAAGGTGTTTCTGTATTGGGAATACCTCCTAGAGTTCCTTACATTGATGAAATCACACATCTGGACCTCTCCTTCTGCTCCCTCCCCCAAAGGGTATTATTTTACATTCATACATATTGATATTTATGTGGGACAGAATAGCATAGGGATCAAGGGAGGCATAATAGGTTGGCTCTAGATTTAGAAAGTCTTGGCTGAAGTCCTGTTTCAAACCTCTACTAGTTCAGGGACCATGGGCAAATCACTTAACTTCTCAGTGATTGTAGGCAACTCTCCTAAACTATAAATTTACTTCTTCAGTGGTAAAGGGAGCTTCCATGAGGAGAATTTCCCCACACCGATGAAATTATACAAAATATTACAAAACATGAAATTACAAAAATAATGTGGAAAAATATAAATGTATGGCACATATAGTATATTTTTATGTTGTATGCTTTTCAGCAGAAGTGTCCTGACTTATGCAGTACTCTCTGAAACTATGATTTCCAAGTAGTTTGTTGCTTGTGCTTTGCAGTTGAAATACAGTAATCATGAATGCTTTTGCCTCGTTACATGTTTGAAATAGTCATCCTGCAGTTTTCCCACACAGCACCTATGTGATCAAGGTTGAATTTGTAACAACTGGTTAGCACTTGGTACATATGTTTATTATTATATATTTTGAGTAAATGGGTTTTGGTAGCTAATCTGCATAAATATAAAGGAGAAAGACAAAATGTTTTGGGTTTTTTTTTTTTTTTTTTTGCTGCACAGGAATTCAGAAGAGATGCTGAGATGCCTGATTTTTTTTCTTTGCTTTTGGCATAGTAGGGGTTGAAGTATAAAGCCTCCTGTCCAGAAGAATGACCCATACTGTGAAAATGCCTTTTTTTTTTTGGTTCCCATCAAGGATAAAAAATACAAAATTATAAGGAGAGAAAATATTTAGAACTCCAAAAATAGGGAATCTGTTTTCTTAGCCCGGTTTGAAGCAACAATCCAATACAATCTGTCTTTTGAATACTCTATAACAACTATGAATAAAATCAGTCAATTTTACCCCAAATCAGCGCTCTTTTGTAGAGTTGCCTTCAATCTAAGTGAAATTGAGACCTTTGAAGTCGTCTTTCCCCAGTAAAGTAGCACTTCATAAATTCTTGATTTCAGCAGAGGGCTTTGGACTCTCCTGGTATCCATCCCAACACCTTCTATTAGAAGAACTGATAAATAATTAGGGAATGGGCAGAAAACAGCCAAATTGGGATTTGGGAACATGTGTGCATGTGCGTGTATGTATATGTCTATGCACGAATAAACACATATATGTAACAAAAAGCTACGTGTGTACACATGTATACATGTAAACATACACACATGCATACACATATACATACATACATTTTCCTCTTTAAATTGAGAATACTTTTGTTTGTTTTGTTCTCTTCTCTTAGTTCTCCCTAATCTTTCTTTATATTCTTTTTTTTTTTTTGATGAGGCAATTGGGGTTAAGTGACTTGCCCAGGGTCACACAGCTAGTACTTGTCAAGTGACTGAGGCTGGATTTGAACTCAGGTCCTCCTGAATTCAGGGCCAGTGCTCCATCCAGTGTGCCAGCTAGCTGCCCCATCTTCATTTATATTCAGGAAAGTTTGAACCAGGTGTATGAGATTATTGTAGGAACTTATCACCCTCTAGGAGATGGAACTATGCTAATTTCAGCTAATGACCTCTCTCTAAGTAAAACTTTGATCCTAAAGATGCCAACCAGAGTTGATAAGGCAACTTGATTTATCCTTGGCCAGTTTGATGCTCTTTTTACTGTATGTGTATCTATGCATATCACTAGATATCCATGAATTTAATGTTTGCAGGGTGCACTGATTTGGATAGTTTATGAAATGATGTAGAGAAGAAAAAAAAAGTTTTTATTCAATTGTGAGCAGAACACATTAGTAAATTTCTACGTTGGAAAGGTCAAGTGAATTGTTTGATGAGATGAAAGGAAGAAAAGAAATAACTCCAAAGAATACATTACCTTCTGAACAAGCAAGGAAGACCATTTCCAAGAATATTTGGCACACTTTATAGAGTTTTGGCAAATGATATAATTCGCTTTGCCTACACAGATACATTATACTTAGGAAATATGATTTGAAGAATTTGGACCAGTGTTCAAGGGAGAAAGGAGGAGAAAAAATGAACGCTGTAGTATTGTAAAAAGCTCATGAGGAGGGACATGGCTGAAATATTCCATGTAGGTCTACTGTCTATGTTGATTGAATTCACCAAATAATTGCTCAACTAACCAAGTCAAAAAGTATGTTATTTACGAAGTCTATCGAGGGGGGAAAGGCAAGCCTGGGTGTTTACAGACCCATCTTAAAAAATCTTGAATATACTTTGAGAGTGGCTCATGAGGAATAGAGCTGTTTATCATGCTCTGTGATGTGGAAACAAAAATAATTTATTCCAGGCAACTTAACAAGTGCAAGCTCAAAGTGGGTTTAGAACTAGTTTCTTCAAAGCACATCTGGGAAGAGTGTAAACAGAATGTAGGAGGTCAAATCCATTTGCCCTTAATAGGCTAGACATCCCAGAAAATTAACTTTCCTCTAGATGAACTCACTGGATGGTGAGAATTTAACAGTGAGGCCCAAGATTTTTTGCTGGCACATTTCTATCTCACAGCCTTTTCTAAAAACTTACCTATGGGGGCAGCTAGATGGCACAGTGGATAAAGCACCGGCCTTGGGTTCAGGAATACCTGAGTTCAAATCCAGCCTCAGACACTTGACACTTACTAGTTGTGTGACCCTGGGCAAGTCACTTAACCCTCATTGCCCCACCAAAAAACAAACAAACAAAAACTTACCTATATACTCAGCTGAAGGACACAGGCCATCCTGCGGTGGAATTCAGTTGCAACACAGTTTTCCTTGCTTTTCTACACTGCGTACTTTGTATTTTCAACTTTTATAATGATGGCATTCTATCTCACATTCAGGGTGAAAGGAAGATATGGCAGACAGAAGTTTAGATAGAAAAACCAAAACAAAACAAAAAAGCCTTTTGGGGAAGGTGATTAGAGTATCTGGGGAATGAGCCACATTGTGGATGCTGGAGATGCCTTAATTCACGGGTAATCTTTCCTCTTGGGAGATCACAGCAGGAGATGCCATCAAGTGCATCATCCTCCAAGCGGTTCTGAGCAAAGACTGTGCAGCTGAGATGAGAGGAGTATTTGCACAATGTCAGGGCTCAGAAGATGCCTCCTGCTATGGTAATGGGAGGTTGAAGAATGGCTTGGGGTGACTCTTTCCATATACTGTGCTATGTGAGGTCAATTCAGATGAGACATTTCAAGAGAAAAGAGACAGTATGATTCTGTGGAAAGAGTGCTGAACTTGGAGCTAGGAAATCTAGGGTTCAAGCACTAGCTCATCTCTTTACAAGGTGTGTGACCAGGGGGAAGTCATTTAACTTTTCTGATGCTATTTTTCAATCCATAAACTAGAGGTTGAAATACTTGTTTGGCCCATCACTGGGCTATTGAAAAGAATATCTTTTCCTAGACTTTAAAAGAATATATAAAAAGTGAACTGCTAATATTAAAAGAATACTACTTTTCTTCATCCTCACACATCCCATCTTTTGCCTTTCTTCATATCCCCCCTATGTCAGCACTACGTCTGGTACATGGTAGGTATTAGTTAACTGATTTACTGACTGAATTCTAGTAGCAAATAGAATGAGAAAGATGATAGGAAGCACAGTAGAGATTTTCTTGAGTAATACAAGCTTTGAATGTTTTGTCTTAGTACACAAATGCAATTGGTCTATATTTGAAAGATTTTCTGGTAGTCTCATTTTTAGGCAATAATTATGTCATGTCTCTTGTTAAGAAAGAAAAGGTCTGGGGCAGCTAGGTGGCACAGTGGAGAAAGCATCGGCCTTGGATTCAGGAGTACCTGAGTTCAAATCCAGCCTCAGACACTTGACACTTATTAGCTGTGTGACCTTGGGCAAGTCACTTAACCCCCATTGCCCCGCAAAAAAAAAAAAAAGAAAGAAAGAAAAGGTCTGATTTTTATCAGAAGAATCTTGGAGGGCTTTTTGTAATTTATCATCATTATTATATCTAAGAATAACTGAGTATCGGAATGGAGATTTACTTTAAGTTGGTCAGAGAGGAAGAAAGCATTGATCCTCAGTTCAGTTTAGTCATTATGAGAATAAAAATGTTTTAAATATTATAACAAATAGATTAAGGTATGGGAAGAGTGAGTGATATTTCATTCCAGGTACGATGCAGGGTCTTTTAGATGTGCAGGTTGGAATTGATGGAAACAATTCAGTTTTAGTCACTACTCCCTTGGGAAAGAAAGGTTTACTTCACCAAACATGGTTGCTGATTTAATAATGGTCATTTCTACCTAGCTATAGTATGCTGAAAGGAGCACTGGATTTGGAATCTGAAGGCTTGGGTGAAAATCTTATCCCTTTTACTCACTGCCTGTATAACCTTTGGTAAAAGATTTCATCTTTGCTCATCTCCAAAATGAAGGGGTTGGACAAGATGACCCTTAAAGTCCTTCTCCACTCTGAGCAATAGGAATAGAGAAGAGAATAGATGTAATAAATGTGGAACAAGAATCTATAGAGTTTGGTAATTGAGTTACTATGCAATCATATTTACATAAGTCAAAGAGAAAAGTAAGTTTATGAAGTTGAGAAACAGGATAATGGTGATAGCACAGATGAAGTTAGGAGGCAGAGAGTTAAGAGAAACTATAATAATAAGCTTGGTTTTGGATATTGTGAGTCTAAAATGCTGCTGGAATGGTCACACAGAGCTGACCTGCAGGCAGATAAAAAGGAAGTAGGACTGAAGAAAAGACATTGGTATTCATCTGAAGAGGTAATGGTTGAAGTTGTGAGAATGATGATGATTGTCAGGGAAGAGACTGCAAATTGAGAAGAAAAGAACACCTAAGAGGGATCCCATGAGGAGTACCCATATTAAGGGTTTGGGAAGCCAGTAGTAAAGGAGCATAGGAGGAAGAGTTTAATAAGTAAAAAGACAGACACATAAGGGAGCATGTCATTTCTGAAACTTAGAGAAAGGAGCAAGTCTAGTACCCCGAGAGTGTTCAATAGTGTCAAAAGAGACTGAGAGGCTAAAGAGAATAAATATTGAAAGAAGGCATTGGATTTAGAAACTGGACTGGTTACTGGTTGGCTTTGAGTTGTCAGTTTCGGTTGATGTGATGGGTAGAAGGTTGGGAGATGAAGGAAGGAGAAATATTGTTTGCTTTTGTGTCTACCTGAGGACTTAGCAATGGGACATTTTTTGTACCAGGTCCTTAAATGTTCATTAAATGAATGAATCATACACTCTTTGAGTTGTAAGGGACTTCAGAAGCCAAGTAGTACAACTGAATAAGAACCCTCTGTCCCCAGTACAGAATCCCTGACAAACAATCCCTAAGCCATAACTTGAAGATCTTCAGTGAAATAGAATATATCTTAAGCAGCTCCTTCTATTTTTTATTTGGGAGCATTTTTTTTCCTAAATTAAGTCAAAATCTTTACCTTTCCAACATTCTACCCATTGTTCCTTTAAGTATCCAGTGGAGCTAAGAATGTTTAATCCTCTTTAGAAATGATTGTCCTTTAAATACCTTAAGGCAAATATCGTGACCTATCTCTATTTGAAGATAAATATCCTTAGTTCTTTCAAAGGTCCTCTTATGACATACTTTCCAATCCCTTTGACATCCTAATTGCTATTTTCTAGATGTACTCTAGCTTGTTGATGTCTTCATTAAAATGTGGCTCTTGGAACTGAAGAAAACATTCTACATGTAGTAGAAGTAGACCCATATCTAGAACAGTTTAATGGAACTCTTGCTCCCTTATTGGATATAATCCATCTATTCATTCAGCCTAAAATCTCATTAGTTTTCTCCTTTTTCCAATTTGCTGTACCATACTGCTGACAGTTTACAATCCATGAAAACTGAAAATACTTTTCATATTACTAGTTTTTACCTATCTTGTGCTTTTGTAGGTTTTTTTAATCCAAGTATTCATGGAATTTATTTGCAAATTTAAATTTTAAAACTACATGTATAGAAAATGGAAGCAAGGACTGGCAATGGAGAATGAGGGCAAAAGTATGCCATCATTTTATAAACTCAAGACAGGAGAACTCAAGTTGGTAATAAACAGAAATAAAAATGTTAAAAACAACAAAAAGGTTGGGTTTTTGTTTTTAGAAAAGAGAAACATGGGGCAGCTAGGTGGCACAGTGGATAGAGCACTGGTTCTGGAGTCAGGAGGACCTGAGTTCAAATCCGGCCTCAGACACTTAATACTTATTAGCTGTGTGACCCTGGGCAAGTCGCTTAACCCCAATTGCCTCACTAAAAAAAAAATTAATAAATAAAAAAAAATTAAATTTGGGGCAGCTAGATGGTGCAGTGGATAGAGCACTGGCCCTGGATTCAGGAGTACCTGAGTTCAAATCTGGCCTCAGACACTTAACACTTACTAACTGTGTGACCCTGGGCAAGTCGCTTAACCCCAATTACCTCATTAAAAAAAAAGAAAGAAAAGAGAAGCATGGGAAAAGATCACTACAAGGTTGGATAAAATGATAAAGATGCTGAAGAAAAGATAGAATAGTACTAATCTCATGTGTTGCATATTTGGTTTCTTAAAAATATATATTTCCTGCCAAGGAAAATGGCATTTGGAAAGGACAGAATGAAAATGGCTAATAGTGAGCTGAAACTCAAGATGAATAGCAAGATAGCAAGAGAGTCCTAGTTATCTTTGACAAATTCAAATCACCAGGCTGAGCTGAACTGAAGAAAAAAAAAAGAAAAAAAAAGTGTGATTACTGAGCCATTGTCATTGATCTTTTACTGATTGTGGAGAATGAGAGAGAAGGGAAAATGTCCTGATTTTCAAGAAAGGTCAGAGTAGAGTCTGCAAACTGTAAGGCAATGAGCTTGACTGCAATTACTGGCAAAATTCTAGTATCTATTGTTGAGAGATGGGGAAATCTTACAAAGGGGTGATGATCACAAAGACCTATCATGACTTCATCAAGAATACATCTTACCAGACTTAACTCCTTCTCTCCCCTCTTTTTAATTGTTTACCAGGTTAAGAATTGAGGAGCACGGGGGTAGCTAGGTGGCACAGTGGATAAAGCACCAGACCTGGATTCAGGAGGGCCTGAGTTCAAATCTGGCCTCAGACACTTGACACTTACTTGACCCTGGGCAAGTCACTTAACCCTCATTGCCCTGCCAAAAAAAAAAAAAAAGAGAAAAGAAAAGAAAAGAAAAGAGTTGATGAGATTCTAGGTGGTGCAATGGATAGAGTATCAGGTCTGGAGTCAGGAGGACTCATCTTTCTGAGTTCAAATCCAGCCTCAGACACTTACTAGCTATGTGATCCTGGACAAGACCCTTAGCTGTTTGCCTCAATTTCCTTATCTGTAAAATGAGCCAGAGAAGGAAATGCCTAGCCATTCTACTATCTTTGCCAAGAAAATCCCAAATGGGGTCACAAAGAGTTGTACAAGACTGAAAAATAACGGAACAAGAAGAAAAAGATTAAGAGATGAGAGGGATTCTATAAACCTAGCATAGATTTCAGTGAGCCATTTGGGGGGAAAATGGTGCTAGCCATGTAGATAAGAAGAGTGGATTATGTATATGCAATTAAAACAAAATTTGGAATTGTCTGAATGACTGGACCCATTAATAGTTTGATATTAATTGACTGGTATATATTAATTATGTTATAAATTTCAATGACAAATAAAGGCATAGATTTCATAGTTATCAAATTTGCACATGAAACAAATCTAGGAGGGATAGGTAATAAATTAAACGTTGGAATCAGGATATAAACATCTTGTCAAGCTGGATTATTGGACATAATTTTAAAAGGTAAGATTTATCAGAGATAAATGTAAGGTAATCTCCATGGATTCAAAAAATAACTTTCACAAATATAAGCTATGTGTGGTTCAACAACAGTTCATCTGTAAAAGATGAGTTTTATTGGAAATCCAGCTCAATACAAGTCATCAGTGTGTTATGGGAGCCAAAGCTAATGTGTTCTTATACTTCATTAAGAAAGACATAAGGTCCAGTTTGTCTGCATCAGTCACACTACATCTCAATATTGTGTTCATTGCTAGGTATCACATTTTAGGAAGAATATTTTTAAACTACAGAGCACCCTGAAGAAGAGAACCAAGAGTGGAAAGGGTCCAAAAAACATGCCACATGAGGACCAAGGGAAGGAACTGGCAAATTTAGCTTGGATATTTAACTTGTAGAATAAAGGAATAGGGAATATCTAAAAGATATATTTCAGTGTTATGGATGACTATCCTTAGACAGGGCCAATGAATTGGTTCTGTTTGATACCTGAAGGCAGAAGTAGCAACAATGGGTAGAATTTGAAGAATTACTAATTTAGGCTTTATTTCAAAGAACAAACAAACATAATTTCCTAAAAATCAGGAATAACTTAAAGTGTAATAGATTGCCTCATATAGTAGGATAGTGACTTTCCCCTCCCTGGGGGTGCTTTAGAAAAGCTGACTGACCTCTTATTAGAGAGGATTCATTCACCTTGAGGAACAGATTGACTTCTATTTTTCCATTTATTTAGAATTTTATTTTTCCCAAAATACATGTAAAAACAAATTTCAACATCAGTTTTTAAAACTTTGTATTCCAAATTCTCTTCCTCCCCTCCTTCCTCCCCACTCTCAAGAACCCAAGCAATTCAATACAAGTTACACATGTGTAGTCATGCAAAGAACCTCCACATTAGTCAGGTTGTGAAAGAAAACAGACAAAAAACTTTATAAAAAGGAACTAACAAAAAAATTATGCTTCAATATATACTCATACATCATTAGTTCTTGCTCTGTAGATGGATTGCAGTTTTCATAAGTCCTTCAGAGTTGTCTTGGATCATTGCATTCCTGAAAATAACTAAGTCATTCTCAGCAGGTCATCTTACAATATCACTGTTATTTTGCATATATAACATTTCACTTTGCATCAGCTCATGTAAGTCTCTCCAGCTTTTTCTATTAGCATCCTGCTCATCATTTATGTTCCATAATAATCTCATCCCACAATTTGTTCAAGCATTCCCCAATTGATGGGTATCTCCCCAATTTGGAATTCAACTTTTTTTATATCTTTTTAGATACCAACCTAGTAGTGGTATTACTAGGTCAAAGAGTATGCATGGTTCTATAGCCCTCTGGCCATAGTTCCAAATGCTCCACAGAATGTCTGAAACAGCTTACAACTTTACTAAGAGTGCATCAATGTTTCATTTTCTCCATACACTCTACAACATGTGTCATTTTCCTCTGCTGTCTTATTATCCATTCCAATAGGTAGGTGGTACTACCCAGAATTGTTTTGACCTGAATCCCTCCAATTAATAGGGAGTTAGAGCATTTTTTTTCATATGGCTATAGGTAGCTTTGATTATTTCATCTGAAAACTTCATGTCTTTTGATCATCTATCAATTGGGGAATGGCTCCCATCTTAACAAATTTGACTCAGTTCTGTCTGTGTTTGAGAACTAAGGCCTATCAGAGAAACCTGCTTCAATTTTTTTTAAAATTATGATTGCCAGCTCCATCTCCATCCATCCTATTTCCTCCCCATGACAATCACTCTATTTTCTATTTACTTTCACCCTATCCCTCCTCAAAAGTGTTTTGCCTCTGCCCACTCCCCCAATTTGCCCTCCCTCCTTTCAACACCCTCCCCGCCTTATCCCCTTCCCCTCCTACTTTCCTGAAGGATAAGATAGATTACTATACCCAATTGAGTGTGTATGTTATTCCATCTTTGAACCAATTCTGATAAGAGTAAGGCTCACTCACTCCCCAGCACCTTCCCCATCTTCCCCTCTACTCCATAAACTTTTTTTGCTTCTTTTATGTGAGATACTTTACCCTATTCTACCTCGCCCTTTCTCTTTCTCCCAGTGCATTCCTCTCACTCCTTAATTTTATTTCTTTAAAGATATCATCCCTTCATATTCAGCTCACACCTGTGCACTCAGTCTAAATGTACTCCATTCAGCTGCCCTAACAGTGATAAAGTTCTTATGAGTTACAAGTATCATCTTCCCATATAGGAATGTAAACTGTTTAACCTTTCAATATCCCTTCAATATCCCTTATGATTTCTTTTTCCTGTTCACCTTTTTATGCTTCTCTAGGGTCTTGTATATGAAAGTCAAATTTTCTATTTAGCCCAGATCTTTTCATCAAGAAAGCCTGAAAATCCTCCCTTTCATTGAATTCCCATTTACCCCACCCCCCCAAAAGATTATACTCAGTTTCACTGGGTAGGTGATTCTTGGTTGTAATCCCAGTTCCTTTGCCTTCCAGAATACCATATTTCAAGCCCTCCAATCCTCTAATGTAGAAGCTGCTAGATCTTGTGTTTTCCTGACTGTGGCTCTACAATACTTGAATTGTTTCTTTATGGTTACTTGCAATATTTTCTCCTTGACCTGGGAGCTCTAGAATTTGGCTATAATATTCCTGGAAGTTTTCATTTTAGGATCTCTTTCAAGAGGTGTTAGGTGGATTCTTTCAATTTCTATTTTACCTGCTGCTTCTAGAATATCAGGGCAATTTTCCCTGAAAATTCTTGGAAGATGATGTCTAGGCCCTTTTTTTGATCATGGCTTTCAAGTAGTCTAATAATTTTCAAATTATCTCTCCTGGATCTATTTTCCAGGTCAGTTGTTTTCCCAAGGAGGTATTTCACATTGCCTTCTATTTTTTCATTCTTTTGATTTTGCTGTATTGTATCTTAATTTCACATAAAGTCATTAGCTTCCCTTTTCCCAATCCTAATTTTTAAGGAATTATTTTCTTCAGAGAGCTTCTGTACCTCCTTTTCCCTTTGGCCAATTCAACTTTTCAAGCCGTTGAAGTTTTTTCATGGTTTTCTTGCATCACTCTCATTTCTCTTTCCATTTTTCCTCTACCTCTCTTACTATATTGTATTATTTTATATTGTATTGTATTGTATATTTTGCAGGGAAATGAGGGTTAAGTGACTTGCTCAGGGTCACAAAGGTAGTAAGTGTCAAGTGTCTGAGGCTGGATTTGAAATCAGAATCCAGGGCCAGTTCTTTATCCACTGTGCCACCTAGCTGCCCCCAATATCAGTATTTCTTGCTTTATTTTCAAATTCCTTTTTGAGTGCTTCTATGGCCAGAGACCAATTCATTTTTTTCTTTGCTCATTTTCCCAGCCTATTTCTTGACTTTTAACTCCTTTCTTAAAGTGGGGCACTGCTTCCAGGGTGGAGGGTTCACTGTCCCAAACTTCAGGGGGTTTGAGCAGCTGTTCTCTGAGATAATTCTAGGAATTTGTAAGTCCTTAGTTCTTCCGAGGTGGTACTATTTAGGGAGAGGCATGCTCACCACTCCCCTGGCCTGTGCTCTGCAAGCGACCACGGGCCTGCTTCATTGCCCTCTAATCCTGCTCCACTGAGGCTACAAACTCTGGCATGCCCCTGATCCTCCCCTTCCTGGGCTGCCACCCAAGACTGTGACCCAGATCTGAGCATGGGCAAAACAACAGAGTCTTGCCTCAGAACCAGCAAAGAGACTCCCGTAATCTCCCCCTGGCAAACTGCTTGTGCCCCTGATTGTTTTGTGGCTGTATTCCAGAAGGAGCTGCTCCCACAGTCGATTCAAAGTTTCCTAAGGCCTGGTTCTCTGGGGCTGGGGCTGAGTCCACATGGCATGGCCTGCATGGGTCTATGCTGCTCTCCCAATCCAGTACAACAGACTTTCCCACCAACCTTCTAAGCTGTCTTTGGTTGGAAAATGATTTCACTCTGTCCTTTTGTGGGTTCTGCTGCTGCAGGAATTGTTTTATGGTATTATTTGAAGTTATTTGGAGGGGTCATGGGGAGAGCTCAGGGAAGTCACTATCTTTCTTCCACTATCTTGGTTTGGCCCACAGATTGACTTCCGATATCCCTTTCTATGGTAAAAAAAAAAAAAAAAATTATTTCTGCTTTTTTTTTCCTCTTACCTTTTATCAGCACTTAAATTTCTACTCTTCAGTTCCTGGTTTGTTGTTCAGTATTGTTGTTGTTCAGTCATTTCAATTATGTCTGATTCTTTGTGACCCCATTTAAGGTTTTCTTGGC
Source organism: Dromiciops gliroides (assembly GCF_019393635.1). Taxonomy (NCBI): domain Eukaryota; kingdom Metazoa; phylum Chordata; class Mammalia; order Microbiotheria; family Microbiotheriidae; genus Dromiciops; species Dromiciops gliroides. The sequence goes on from NC_057863.1 coordinate 493,883,951, forward strand.
AGAGATACTGGAGTGATTTGCCATTTTTTTTCCAGCTCATTTGACAGATGAGGAAACTGAGGAAAACAGGGGTAAGTGACTTTTCCAGGGTCACAGAGCTAGAAAGTATCTGACTTTAGATTTGAACTCAGGAAGATGAGTCTTTCTAACTTCAGGCCTTACACTATACACTGTACCACCTAGCTGCCCCCAATACCGGTATTTCTTGCTTTAAGTAATATTCATCTAAAACTCTGATTTTATTGTTCTTTTCATGAATATGAATTATCATTCTTATAGTTTTTTTATATATAGATGTATGTATATACACACACTTACATATATACACATATATACCTATATACACTTATACATATATGTTATTATTTTTTAAAATGCCTTTTAAATATGTGATTAAATGAAAAGGTGTATTAGGCACTGTACCAAAGGAGAGACCTACTCTTTGTCCTCCAAGATCTAATAATTCTATTCCTTTTACTTGCCAAGACATACTAAAAAATACAAATTAAATAAGCAAAATGATTTAAAAAGTGAAGTGTTAGGATAGGCATAATTGCCTAGTTTGCTGAAGAGTGGAAATTCTTGTTTTACTTTAAAAATGCCAACAATTAGCATTGGGAACAGAAGAGTAAATGCAAGAATAATTAATCTTTTTAAACCTTGGAAGAAGAAAAATGGTTGATTATATCTGATATTAAATAATAGCCACTGGCTTTTTTCTCTAGGGTTAGCCATGGAAAAGGTAAAGCTAATTAGTTGGAAAATATGAATAGTCATGGGGTTTCTAACTCAGAGTGGGAGGTATAAAGTGAAATCATTATTCCTTTTATTTATTATGTAGTGTCATCAATACTCAATAGATCATTGAGCAAAATTTAAAAAGCAATTGAGTTTTGACATTAAATGAGGTATTAAGATAGGTAGATCTGGTTTTTGACATCAAGTGGGTGTTACACAGATTCAATACATATATTCATTAAAGGTATTTGTCAGAATAAAGGAAGATATCCTATAAAACATCAAATAAGGGGTGGCTAGGTGGCGCAGTGGATAGAGCACCGGCCCTGGATTCAGGAGTACCTGAGTTCAAATCCGGCCTCAGACACTTAACACTTACTAGTTGTGTGACCCTGGGCAAGTCACTTAACCCCAATTGCCTCACTAAAAACAAAAAACAAAAAACAAAAACATCAAATAAAAGGATTCCTTATTGATGGTGAGATTTTCCAAATATTCTAATTTGAAAAGTATTTTGCATAAAGTGCATTTAACCCGGAAATACTATAAAGCTCTCTTAGTTGTCATTATTATTTGTCCTTCATCAGGGTGACATGATTTGCAGTGAATAAGATTTAAGTGAGGAATGACTGTGCAAAGTCACCATCCTCATTCCCTTCTCTAGAACCATCTGGGTCCAGTGGCAAGATATATATCGAGAACATTGGAGATGGCCCCAGATTTATTTTAAGGCAATTGGGGTTAAGTAACTTAGCCAGGGTCTCACAGCTAGTAAGTTAAATTCTCTCAGTAAAATTTGTAGAACCATAAAGGAGCTCATTCTAGTCATCTACATCAAGAAACACAAAATTGATGAATTAGGCATATTGCCGGAATATAACATCCAGCTCGATTAGGAATGCCATGAGTTCATTCTTCAATGTGTTTATCTTGAATGTGGGTTTTTGGTGAACAATGAATTATACTCTACTCACTGTGCCACCTACCTTTCTAGAAGTTTTAAATCCCTTCCTAACATGATCCCAAGCTACATTTCAAAACTTTCATGCATTCTACAATTAAACCAAATTGTCCTCACTATTACTAACATGGGGTACTCTATCTCTCCCATCTCTTCATCTTGCACCGAATGTCTCCTATGCCTGAACTTCACTGCTGCCTTAACTTTATCCCCTGGAGTCCTTTATTTCTTCCAAAACTCTGCTTAAATGACACCTTGTACATGAAATCCTCCCTGGTTCCCCCAACTACTAGTCTACCTCAAAATTTATCTTGTATTTATTTTGAATTCATCTACTTAGATATATTCTTTCTTTTCTGATAGAATTCAAATTTCTTGGGTTTTTGTCTTAGTATCCCTAGAACATAAGAATAGGGGCTGGCCCATAAGAGATTAATATTTGATGATTGATTGTATGCATGCATACATATAAGAGGCAATGTCTTGCCCTTATATTCAATTCAAGTCAAGAATAATTTATTTAGCATTTACCATTTCTAAATGATTGTACTAAGCAGTGAATATACAGAGAAAAAAACAAAGCCAAAAAATTGTCTTTGTCCTCGTGGGACTTATACGATATTTAAAGAGACAGGTACATTTATGATACCCCGAAGAGAATAGATTACTAACAATGGGGGCCAAGAATAGTTTACTGTAAATTTAAATATTCAGTGGAAGCTAGGGATTATAAGAGGTGGGGGAGCAGGGGTGAAAAAGGAGCACATTCCAGAAACATAGGGCATCTTAGGCAAAGTCATAGAAATGAGAAAAAAATCCCCAGTTCAGAATATAGCAAGTAGGCTCATTTATCCATGACAGAAAATGTTAAGAGGAGTAATAACTATGTGGCATAGTCATAGAGTGCTGGATTTGGAATCAGAGAGATTGGAGCTGGAATTCTACCTCACATATTTGTGAATTTGGGCCAGTCATTTAACCTCTATGTACCTTAGTTTCATCATATATAAAATAATAGGATTGGATTCATTGGCCTCTAAAATCTCTTCCATGCTAGAAGTCTATGAACCCCTGATTTTAAGAATAATTTGGGATAAGCTTAGCAAGGTAGGATAATGCTAGTCTGGGAAGAGTTTTAAATGCCAAATGAGGAAACATATATTTTGTGATAGAGGCAATAGGAAGCTCTTGAAGCTTCTTGAGTAGGGAAGTGACCTGAACAGACTTGTGCTTTATTAAGACAGCTTTGAAAGCAATGTGGCATATGGGCTAGAAAGGAGAGAGACTAGAAGAGAGGCCTAATAAAGCCATTGGACAACTAGGTGGGGCAGTGGATAGAATACTGGGCATAGAGTCAGGAAGATTCCTCTGCCTGAGTTTAGTCTGGCCTTAGACATTTACTAGCTCTGTGACCATGTACAAGCCACTTAACCCTGTTTGCCTCAGTTTCCTCATCTATAAAATGATCTGAAGAAGGAAATGACAAACCACTCTAGTATCTTTGCCAAGCAAACCCCAAATGGGGTCACAAAGAGTTGGACACCACTAAAAATGACTGAACAACAACAACGAATTAAGCTTTTGCATGGGTGGTGACTAAGTTGAGATAGGAGATGGAAGTGGGAGATATTGTGGAGGCAGAAACAACCAGTTTTGGCAAACTCATTGAAAAGGGTGGGGGAAGAATGAGGAAAATCACTGTCAAGAAGAACCTGGGTGATAGGAAAGATAGAGTTGCACCCTCAATAGAAGGGGACGTTTCCAGGAGGAAAAGCTTTAGAGGAGATCAATCTAATTTTGGATATATTAAATTTAGGGCATTAAGAGGATATCCAGGTAGAGAGTCTAACAGGTAGTTGTTGATCTGGGATTGGGGTTCAGTAGAGAGATAGAGAAATGGGTTCTGGGAGTAATCTCCATAGGGATGATCACAGTAGTTTTAGAAAATTGCCAAGAGAAAGGACACTAAAATAGAAGTAGAGGGGCTAGGAGAGAACCTTGGGGTAATGACCTTTGTTCAAGAATGGTTCTTGGATAACAATCCAACAAAGTAAATTGAGAAGAATCAAACAAACCAGCATGAGGACAGCAAGGACAAAACAATGTCATGAAGACCAAAGTCAGAGTATATTTCCAGGAGGAGCCTGTGTTCAGTGGATAAAACATAGTCAAAAGGAACTCCAAGAAGAAAGTCATCAGATGTGGTAATATTTGACATAGTCTTTACATATAGTGGGCACCCAATAAATACTGTTAAATAAATGAACAAATGAGAGACAAAACTACTTAAAGTTCACTACTGCCTGTGTACAAGAGAGCATACAAGATATTGCTAGTAGTACAGTATTATTAATAAAGTTTCAATCATTTCATTTGTGAATATTATTAATAATAATCTGAATCAAGAGAAAGACAAACAGTACACTGAAATTATCTTGAGAAAGTGTGGTTTGGGGTTTCACGTTAGGCTGGCATTGCAATGTGAGGCCACTCCTATTTGGATGTGGGCCAGGGTTTCTGCTGGAGTTTCAGTTTCATAGGCCTTCAGGTGCACCCACCCCTAAAATGAACTCCTCTTGGTGGTCGAAACCATTTCATAAGCAAATGAGTTTAAGTAGCACTCAAGTTAATACAATATCAGAAGTGTAATAAGTCTAGAGCTGACTTGGCCAATTGATTTTTATTGCCATTAGATTCCACTTTGGGAACTACATGTGCATTTAAGTTGCATATTTTAAAAGAGGAAAGTTAAATGCACAGCTTTTCTAAGCCAGTATGAAGCCTTCATTTTTAAGGTTAAAAAAAATTAGGTGAGATATTGCTCATAGAAGGTGTTAAAGACATGCGCCTAATTTATTTTTAATGAACTGGCAAGGATTCCCATTTCTCCTTATTCAGCGGGTTCTTGTTCAGTTCAGTGTGTAATTCTATAGACTCCATGGACACACGTGCTCTTCCTCTTTCACACACACGCACATGCTGAGGTGTGGTTTCAAGGTCCTATCATGTTTAGCAAATATTTCAGACGAAACGATATGTTCATCTGTTACACTGATTGCCAAGATTACAGCACGACAACAAACATTATTTGGGGGATTGCAGCTAAAATTACAGCCCACTCTCTCTGCCGTCTGCAGTGATGAACAGATGCACGTTAATTTTCTGCAGCAATGTCCATTACTCCGAGCTGTGGACTCACAGGGCATTAGCATTGCAGCCAGCCGTGCCTGATGGTTCTGTGGTGAAGATAATCAAGCCAGCCGCCTGCTGGAAAAAGCCATGCGCCATCAGGGCCCGTTGACTGGGAAGGCTGTAACAATTAGTGCTCTGGTGAAGACAGGGACGCACTATTAAATGACGCCGGCACGGATGCCTTTAACAAAAAAACACTTATTATGGAAGGCAGCATTTAAGCCGTAACAGAGAAAGGTTCTGGCTCCATGGCTGACTGTAGCGCTACCCACAGCTTAATGAATAGTGTGAGGCAGCCAGCCTGCCTCTCCTGAGCAAAGAAAATCAATTGAGGTTTCAAGGTTTTCTTATAAGCACATGTACAGAAAACACATTTTTGTAGTTTTGGAGTCCAATTTTTACATTGTCTGGCATTGAGTTTGGGGTCTGATTTTGGAAGGTAGTTGCTTGAATATTGAATCAAACCTTAAAAAAATAGGATGACAAACTCCCTGAGCTAGGCCTTCTCATGGAGATGAAGGATAGAGTGTAGCATAGGTTGGGCTAGGGAATCAGGAGAACTGAGTTCTTGCCAGGGCTTTGCTTAGCTACTGACTAGCTGGGTAAAATTTAGGTGAATCACTTTTTTCCTCCTGAGCCTCAGTCTTTTCATCTGTAATCTGAGGGACTTAGACCACAGAGTTTCAAAAATCCCTTTCAGCTCTAAATTCTATGTTTACCACTCCCCTTCTCTGATTCCCTGGTATTTTAATTAATTGTCCCTGTCCCCTGCCCCATCTTAGTTTCTTGATCTAATTTATCCCTACTTAAATTATAAAGTCTACATGATAGATAGAAATGCCAATTACCCAGCCTGTGGGATGAAAATAGTCTGTCTTTATTATTGGACTCCCCAGCCCCTTTTTCTGACAAGGCTCTGTGTGGACACTGCTTTTCTGCACATGTAGGTTGGAGGGAATCTCCATAGACACACCATAGAAATTAGGGAGATATTCAGAAAATTGGTCAGTCAAAAATTTTTATGAGTCAGTCAGTCAATAAACATTCATTAAGCACTAACAACTGGGCTAAGCACTGGGGATATAAAGACGCTCCCCCCCCCCTCAAAAATAGCCCCTATTCTCAAGGATAACTGTCTACGAGGAGGCACCATGTAAAGAACTATGTATATCCACAGGATAAATTGGAAGTTGGAAATGATGAACAGATGAAAGGAATTAGAATTAAGGGAGATCAGGAAACACTTTCTGTAGTAGGTGAGATTTTAGCTGTAACCTGAAAGAAGCCAGAGAAGGTAGGAGGCAGAGATGAAGAGGAAGAGCACTCTGGACATGGGGGCTCAGACAGAAAATGTTCAGAGCCAAGAGATAGATGCCTTGTGCAAGGAATAGCAAGGAGACCAGTGTCTCTAGATCACAGAATAAACTGAGAGCTGTGGGTATAAGACATGACTGGAAAGCAGGGAAGGTAGGTTATGAAAATGAATGTCCCTTCGATGAGGTATTTTTCTTTCCTTTATGGTTTTGCTATTCAAGTGGACATCACCTAAGTTCATCAAATGATTATGCAGCTCTTGTCTGGTAGCTTCTGACCTACCCAATATCTTTTCTTCAAGAAGCATAATTCCCTTCTACCTCCAGTCACATTGGCCATGTTAATTTCAGAATCCTAAGCAGTATCAGTAGACTATGATGTTTATCTTATACAGAATCACTATAAAGGCCTTGCCAAATTTTTGATGCTTTTAATACACTAGAGAAATACACACATGTGATAAAATGAGAACATAACATTTGTCATGCTTCCTCCCTCCCTTCCTCCACCTCCTTTCACTCCCCCCTCCCTAAGCTTCAGGGAAAATGCCAGTTAGAGCAAAGATTATGAATTAATAATACACAACAATACTTCTAAATGATTTTTTTTCTTAAAGTGTCAGGGCAGGGAAACCAAACTGAAGCTTGCCTTTGGGGCAAGAGTGGGGCGGAAGAAGGGTCAGGAAGGGAGGGGGCCCTTGAGTAACCAAATGGTGACAAAATAAGCTTCCCAGCACAGGATTCTACTGGATGACACACTTAAGGAGTTAGCATTTTTTTAATACCTTTTATATTGCTGCCTGCCATCTGGTAGGTAATTGTTAAGCCTAAAATATTCAGGTACGCTCTATTTTCCCAAATAGTACAATATTATGGGAGCTCAACAGCCACTCATCTTTTTTAATATCATTATCTTTCAGTGTTTTCTAAAGCAAAACAAACCATATTAACTGTATATTTGCATAGTACACAGAGAATTTCATGACAAAATGCAGGGAAACATGTAGAAGGAATTCACTACTCTGGAGTTTCTCTGGGGGAGAGTTTTTCTATGGCCTCTTTTTAGCCTTTATGACATGAAGCTTCCTTGAAGCTGGGAATTTTTCCTGTACCCCAGGTAATCTGTATTCCCTCATCCCATTCCTACCATTGCCCGGGATGCTTTATCCCCTTGGGACAGCATGAATGCAGGCAATGGGGAGCCCTTACCATTGTTCTGAGAAGGGCCATTTACTCACCACGAGACCTCAGTTGAAACATTCACTGCATTTCACCATTTTTATACAATCCTTAGGAGTGAGGCTTCTGAAATGTTTCTAGAGTGCTTGGGAATTCTCTTAGAAGAAGTGGTGAGTAAATGGATCATGTATTATTAGCTGCTTCTCTTCAAGGAATAACTTATATAGGAATCTATTCTTCTAATTATGCACATTTATAGTTTAAGGAAAAATACATTCAAAATAAAGTCTGAGCTGCCAGCAAAGCATACTGTCAGAACAAATTCCATGGAAATGCAAATGTTTGCAGATATAAAATATATTGGGATGCTGGCAAAACCTTGGAGAAGTCACTTCTCCTTTCTGGGCCCCCATTTTCTCATCCATAAAATGTGCAATTGGACTAAATGATCTTCAAGGTCTTTTCCAGCTTTGGCATTCTGTCAAATTTTATAATATCGGGGGATTCTGCTTTTGACCTATTCAATGTGCTGGTACACATGCACTAGGTAGCTGTTTATGTTATGCTATTTAAAGGTTACCTGAAACTCCAGCCTTCTACTCTGACCTTGGAAGTTATCTCTCTACAATAAGGTTTTTTTTTTCCTCCAGGAACTTCCTATTAAAAAGCAAATATATTTCTGAGAGGGATAATGGATTTACTCATTATTACTCATTAACATCTACTTATTTTTAAGGTTAGAATTTCCTTACTTTCTCCTTCCCTTCCTCCCTTCTTTTCTCCCTTCCCCCCACTATGGTAGCAAACACTTTTTAATTCAGTACTATGCATAACCCTCCACTAGGTTCTGGTACAGATACAGAATTTAGAGGAGACATGAACCCTACCTTCATGAAGCATATATCCCAGTAGTCTAGTCCTATGACTTATTCCAGTTTTATTATATCTATTGTTATTATTATACATTTATTATGGCCACCTTCAAAATTTAGTCTAAGAATAGCCTTTTGATAAGGCTTTTCCTGATTCCTTGCTTACCAGTCCCCCCTGTCCTGAAATTACTTTGTATATATTTTATGTATTTTATATTTACTTACATGCACTTATTTCCCTTTAATAGAAGGTAAGCCCTTGAGGGCAGAGAATCTTTAATTTTTTTCTCTGTTTTATTTTTTATCATGCACATAGCAAAATGCCTGATGGATAGTAGGTGCTAATAAATTTTTTCTGAATTTAATTGTTTTAAATTATATATTATCCATGTTAGGTGGTTTAAAAAGTTTATACCCTCAACCCTACTCCTTTCTATGCTGATATTGTATATTTGAGTGTTGCACCTTCTTTCAAGATGTTTTCAGTATCCCCCTCTCTTCCCGGCCCCTGTTCAATACTTATTCATACTGTAAAAGATCACCTCAAATGTTACCCTCTTCAGGCAGTCTTCTCTAATATAATTTTCCCTCATGCCCAGGCATTTAAAAAAATTAATAACATAAACTTATTATATTATAAAGATAGGGGTGCAATGGATAGAGTTCAAATCTCGCTTCAGACAGTAGCTATGTGACCCTGGGCAAGTCACAACCCCAAATGCCTCAAAAAAGAGATAAGTACTGGAATTGTGATTTCATTGGTATGGAGAACTCCCAAATGAGGAAACTCAATCTATCTATATAGAGTGGCACCTTCTCTGAAAAGTATTTTCTTAATTTCCTGGATTACTGAGAGATTAAAAATCACACAGTCAATACACATTGGGAGAAACATGAATGCAGTTTCCTGGGTGCAAGATCAGCTCTCTATCTACTGTACCATTCTGTCTTTAAGATGTAAGAGTGTATACCGCATCTTTCTGCTACTTAAGTGATATGACATGGTGGAACGAAAATTGGACCTAGAACTAGGAAAGACTATGCTTCAAATATGATCTCTTACACTTGACAGCCTTGTAACCTCGGACAAATCATCTCTCTCAGCTTTAGTTTCCTTATTTGTAAAATGGAGAATGATAATAATACCTGTAGTTCCAACTTCACAGGATTGTTATGAGGATGAAATGGGACAATGCATATAAAATGATTTGTATGCCTTGAAGGCTTAGGATTAGTTATTATTACTAGAAAGTAAACTCCTTGAAAACAAGTATCCTGCCTCATCTGTTTTTTTTTGTTTTTTGGGTTTTTTTTTTTGCGGGGCAATGGGGGTTAAGTGACTTGCCCAGGGTCACACAGCTAGTAAGTGTCAAGTGTCTGAGGCCGGATTTGAACTCAGGTATTCCTGAATCCAGGGCCGGTGCTTTATCCACTGTGCCACCTAGCCGCCCCATCCTGCCTCATCTGGATGTTGTATTTCACCAGTACATAAAATGATGTTCTGCACAAAATGACTGTTTAACAAATTTTTGCCCTTTTCTTATATTGTACGATAGCAATATAAAGTAGATAGCATTCTTCTGAGAATGATTAAAGTATATCTTGTGCTACCATCTCATTATCTCTCCTAAGTTTCCCCTTACCCATAGAATTTATAATTAAACAAATAAAAGACAATGCCCCACCCTCCATACAGAGTTAAACCTTAGAGAATACAGCCAAAACCAGAATCAGGCTTGCTGCAGCAATTAGTCATCTATACTTGAACACTAGTCATTTCTTTAAAAGCTGCCTCCCTACCCCAATCCTTTTTAAAAGTAGGAAGCTTCCTTATCTTCCTGTTTCCATTATCTTTGCATTACCTTTGTCTTATTTAAATTTATGTAGCTTCTAAGTTTACTTGTCTTTATTTCCCCTTGGGTATTTGAAACACCAGCACATTTTTACTGAATTTTAATACAACTTGCTCAGAAATATTTCTAGAGAATCCATGGTGATATTCAGGACCATGGACAGTTACCCAATTGTCCTCTCCATTCAATTTGTTATATGCTATTTAGAACTGTGAATGGTTACCTTATTGTGCTGCCAATTTAGTTATGCTGCAATATTTAAGAGAGCAGAAAAATGCCTCTAATGGTGATATAGCCCAAAGCATCTTTTCAGCTCTAAAAGGTTCTTCAGGCAATGCACAGATGCTTTCCCGGGTGAAATGAAGATGTGAAGGTCCTTATTATTTAAGACTTCTAAATAAGCTAGATTTACCAATGTCAAATTACTGGTTAGTCGTTTGACCCCATATTTATTTCTAATTTCCACAAGCTGTTGGTAAGAGCTGCCGTAAATCAAGTTGCCATTGATCTTGGCTCCCACTCCTGTAATTCTAAGATGTGCTGCTTATGATCCACGGAATGAGACTGCAGATCTGAAGGGAACATTTGCAAAAGGAGTTTGCAATATGCTCTGGAAAGCTTGCATGGACATTAATTACTCAGGGAAAAGGAAGGCCAAGCACCTGTCAAGGAGAAGGCCTTTTTGTAAATCTACACACCAAGGAAAGGAAACTAAGGATCCATCACAGTGGGCTTTGGCAGTAAAGAAGAGACTAGTGCAGAGACAGAAACATAATAGGCAATCATTTACCAAATATTGATTTAATTAAAAGTAACTGCACATATCAATGTGCAAGATCCTCAAAGACTGTCTCTTACTAAGAGCTTATGTTTATCAGGATATGTTCATTTGTGATTCCCTAATTTCTTTATCAACAGTGGTGAAGCCTCTGTATCACCAAAGAGTAATTTTTATCTATACTTTTTTTCAGTGCAAAAATTGTGTGAACTTTCCTATCTTTCCACTGAAAAAAGCTGGCATCATCCCAATGACATGGTCATTGAGAGGGACATATGAGGGACTAAAGAGCAGAAAAACAAATGTATTTTCTTTTTAGTGGGCCTGGGTAATGAAAAATGGAAGAGTGGTATAGGAATAGTATTATACTTCCCACTTTACTTCTAAAGGGACATATAGTAGTATAATAATTTATCCTATTTGACTATAAACTCCTAGAGAGCTAAGGGTTTTTTTGTAATATGCATATATACATATACCTTCCATTCTGCTTTGTAGAACTGATCATTTCAGAGAAGTTGGCTGTAAATCCAACCTCCATAAGAGAATTGGGTATTATAATTGATGTATATTACATATTTTGAGATGTATCCCTACAGAAAATGCCCAGTACAATAGAATGCAAAATTGAGTGAATGCGTTAAGTAATATGATGGAAATGTTGCCTCTGTGGTCTGGTGTCCTGGCAGATGATGCCAGATGGGCATTGTAATCTCCATCTAGAAATCCACTTTTCTTATGCGAAACCCTTATAAAACTCACCAGCTAAAGAACTTTCCCTCCGTTATTAGCAATAGGGATTATTTTCCTCCATATTTATGGAATCACCTGGTTCCATACCTTTAAGTCTTAAACTTTGATCCTCTGTGCCTATTGTTTGAATATTTGTACAGGTGCTGCAAAGTTGTACTTTACCAGCAGTTGTTACCATCTAAGATGCTATTGTTACCAATGGATCTTGTCATCTAAAATGTTATTTATTTACCCCAAGGTTGAAATTTTTACATTTTTAAGGCATCAGATAATATGGAAAATAGTATTTCAATTACTCAATCAATATTTACTAAGCCTCTAATATTGCTATATACTGTCCTAGGTACTGGAACCAAACAAAAAAAAAATGAAACAGTCCTAACTCTCAGTGAATTTCCATTCTTTCAGGTGAGGTATCTTGTATACATGAAGTATATTCACGACAAATAAAAAGCAGCCACAGTAACCTAGCATGGAAAGGCAGTAGTAGCTGTGGGGACAACAAGTGGCTTCCTAAAGAAGATGACAGTTGATCTGAGGCTTAAAGGAAGCCCCAAACTCAAAAAGATAGAGGTGAGGAAGTAGAATATTCCAGGCATGTGATACATGGAGGATAGAAACTCACAGATGAGGAATAGGCCAATATTGCTAGAAGGTAAAGCTCATGAAGAGGAATAATATATAAGGAACCTGGAGATAGAAAAAAATCACAGGAAAGGGCCAGGTTATAAAGAGTTTTAAATACCAAACAGAGAAGTATATGTTTGATCCGACAGGCAATAACTAGAGTTTCTTAAATAGGGAATGATATTTTCAGAACTGTGTGTTAGGAAAATCAGTTTGTGTCTTTTTGGAGATTGACTTTCAGTGAGGAGATAACTGAGGTAAGGGATCTCAGGAAACTACTGAAATGTGGGAATTAATTAGGGACTATTAGTAGGTCTGTGAAAGGTGAGAAAGGAAAGATGTTGTGGAGATAGAAATGACAAGATTTGTCATATGATTGGATCTGGGGTGAGTGAGAATGAAGAGTTGAGGATGGCATAAACTTTGTGAATATGGATGACTGAAAGGATGGTGGTACACTTGAAAGTAATAGGTAAATTCAGGACAGGGATGGGTTTGGAGGGGGAGATATACTTTACATATATTTTGTGTTTGAATTTCCTATGATATATCCAATTTTAAATAGCCAGTAGGAGGTGCATAATGTAGAGCTGGAGTGCAGTGAGTTCAGTGAACTCCAATGCCTTCTTTTTTTTTTATTGAGGCAATTGGGGTTAAGTGACTTGCCCCAGGGTCACACAGCTAGTAAGCATTAAGTGTTTGAGGCCGTATTTGAACTCAGGTACTCCTGACTCCAGGGCCGGTTTCTATCCACTGCGCCACCTAGCTGCCCCTCCAATGCCTTCTTATTATCTCCAGGACCAAATGTAAACTCCTCTAGAATTTATAACCATTCATAATCTAGCCCCTTCCCCCCCTCTCCAGTGTCCTTAAACTTTCTCTCTTTTATTCACTCTATAATCTGGCAACACTGGTTTCCTTGGAAATCCTTGACCATTAGACTCCCACTCACATTTTTGTGCCTTTTTACTGGCTGTCATCCATGCCTGGGATACTGTGCCCCCCATCTCATGCCCTTTGGTTTCCCTTGCTTCTTTTAAGACAGCTCACATTCTGCCTTCTACAAGGGATATTTCTAGTCCCCTTCACTACTAGTACCTTTCCCTCTGAAATTACCTTCCATCTACTCTGTACAGTCTTTGTGCGTACTTGCAAATTGATATATTGTTATTTGAGGGAAGAGACTGTTTTGTGCCTTAGTAGAATGCTTAGAATAGTGGAGAGTGGGAAAGGGGGTCAGAGAGAAGTTCTAGAGGAAGGAAAGAGATGAAGAATGATAGTAAAATCTGGAAGACCAGAAGTAGAGATGGGAGAGGAATAAAGAATGGATTTCCTGGAATCCTTCTTCAAAATGGAAGTTAAGGGAGCAACCAGCCAAGAGGAAAATGGTGTCATGGGGCAGAGGGATGCTCTAGGATAAGAAAGCTGCAATGGCTGAGGCCTGTTCCAGGGTAAGAAAGCAGGTGGGGCACGATAATGAAGTCCAAAGCATCTGAAGCAGAGCCAGGAGAGGCATTGCTATCAATGATTCATTGGTGATTGCAAAAATCAGAAAAGCAGAATTCATCAGGAGATTTCAGGCTTCTCTGTTTCACCTGGGTAGTCAAAATTCACCCAAACTATTTTTTAATCAGGCAGGACTTGCCTTTGGCATCTCCAGCATCTACTTTCTCAGTCCTATTCTCCCTCTCCACTGAATTTTTTTCCTGCTGTTTTTCTCCTAACCCTAATATTCTTTCTCTCTTCCTTAGTATGTGCTTTTATAGACTTCATTTATAGTAAAGTATATGTCTGAAGACAATTGAAAATATTGTCTGTTAGCTGTATCCACTGATTAAGTTGAATTTGGGAAGTTGCTCATCAATCTCCCTGGTCCATTAATTATCTGGACTAGGGTGCTGCAAAATACTAGATAAGTTTCATAAGTTTGTAGTAATCACATATGTTACTAAGAGCTGCCATCCAATATTTGAAGCTCTGCCATAGGGAAGAAAGATTATCCCAACCTTCTGTAGCTCCACAGAGCAGAATCAGGACCAGTGGGTAGAAAGGATAGTGAGTAGTAGTAGTAGTAGTAGTAATAATAATAATAATAAATAGCTGTATATACCATTTATTATATGTCAGGCCCTGTACAAAGAGCTTTATAATTATTATTTCATTGGATCCCTACAACAACCCTGAAAGGTAGGTGATATTATTATCCCTGTTTTACAGATGAGGAAACTGAAGTAGACAGAGGTTAAATGACTTGCCTGGGGTAGGGTAGTTACACATGAAGAATGATTTTCTAACAACCAGAGATATCTAACAATGGAACTGATTGCTTGATAGGGCCATCCTCATTGGAAGTATTCAATCAGAGTCTGCATACCATTCAATGAATACACTTTAAAGAAGATACTTGGGTAAGGGTTGGATTAGATGGAATCCGAGTTTTCTCCTAATTCTAACACCCTGTGGTTGGCCTTATACTTATCAGTAAAGTTTAAAAAAATATATCAACATTATTGTCATTATCTCTTATCAAACTATTAGAGATGTTTTAGATCTCTCAGTATAGGTCACCCATTTCATAGATGTGGAAACTAAGTACTGAGAAATGAATTGACTGACTTGTTCAAGGTCATACAACTATCATAAAAGAACTAAAACTAGGAGTCAGCTTTCCTGGCTTGAAGTGCAATGATTTTCTTTTTCTCCATAGAACTCTTTAGCTAATATAAGAATTACTAGTTTTGGTGTAGGTAGGTGGAACAGTAGATAAAGCACTGAACCTGGATTCAGGAGGACCTGAGTTGAAATCCGACCTCAGACACTTGCTACTTACTAGCTGTGTGACCCTGGGCAAGTCACTTAACTCTCATTGCCCCACCAGAAAAAAAGAGATAATTACTAGTTTCTTAAATATGTTACTAATGATTATTATAAATGGAACAAATATGATTGTTTTTGGTGTCAATTCTGGGCTTTGTATAGAAATTTTTAATGTTTACTTCTCTGGATAAGAGTCATCTTCCTCCATTTTTGTCTTTGTGAGGCCTGCTCATGGATAGACCCTGATCTGAAATGGAAGCTCCACATAAAGGGCTTAACATATAGAATAATGTATTTTTTAATGTAGCTACAAAGATAATTTGCATAGTATAGTTCTATACCTCACAGTCAGAATTTATCAGAGGTTGGTTTTAAAACCTAACTGATTGTAAAGTTGCTTATGTTTTCTTTTCTCACACAATGCTTATTTACCACCACCACTCCCAACACATCTTCCTCAAAGTGGTCTTTTCCCCCTCTGCTTGCAGGAACTAGAGCCAGATGGTATGGCTGCTGTTATTATTGTTGACAGAGTACTTAGAGACAAAAATATGAAGTTAGGTAAGGAGGTGCTTTAGGTGAAGAGTCAGAGATCTTTTTATTTAAACAGCTCCCCAAAACAAACAAATAAACAAAAAACAATCTTTGTTGTCTTGATAGGTATCAAAAAAGAGTAGATAAGCTAAGTCTATCATCCAACAGACTAAATGCAACAAAATACATAGATGCAACAATCAGCAATCATGAGAGTTTTTCATTTATTGTTTACTTTTTGTCATTGACTAGGTAGTTGAAGGTACTATGTGAGAAGGAACATTTTTGTGAGCATTTTCCTTTCTCAGTTGGTATGATTATATGGTGTTAAGGAAATTGGTTCTATATCCATAAATGCCTTCCAAGGGCTACATTTGCCCATATGCCAGCCTCCATTCTTGCTTCTCAATTGCATCTCTCATGTACTGGAGGACCTCCCATTTTTGCTGTTTCTGTAACTTCATTATAAAAAAGCAGACAGTGTTGTATTTACTTTGGGATTATTTTTCCTTTTAGAAATAAGGAGAGGTAGAAATTCCCCTGGTGGTTCCCAATATTTGTTTGAGGATGTCGGCACAAAAACTCTAAACTTGATCCAAGGTGGGGACACTAAGCAGTCACATATTGTGTTTAGCCTGTTGGTCGATAGACTTCTTAGCTTGTTTGCTTCTTGAAGTACCTGATCAAGACAATAAAAGATTTTTTTGGAGGGGGTGTTCAAATAAAAAGATGTTTGACTCTTCACCTAAAATACCTCCTTACTTAACTTCATTGTCTTTTTGTCTTCAGGATTAGCCCTAGGAGTGAGATTTTATATCTGGACCCCATAGCATATATATGAGAATTTAAGCACTTTTGGGCTTCCCTGGTTTAGCAGTGTTGGAAAGGTGCATATTTTGATCACTGACTTTGATTTGGCTCTTGTTAAGAAGTCACATTCCAATCAACACAACAGTTCCGTTCAGTTTCTCTAGGATCACCCTCATTAGGTCAGTTTGAGGGACTTGAAATAAATTATTTAGTTTTTTGGGGTTGAATACAGGGAAGAATCAATCAATAAACATTTATTAAGCATCTACCCATGTGCCAGGCACTGTGCTAAACAGTAGATATACAGGAAAAGGCAAAAGACAATTCCTGCCCTCAAAAAGCTTACTAATCTAACAGGAGAAACAAGTAAATATGAGAGAAATGACAAACCAGCTATATACAGGATAAGTAGGAAATAATTAACAGAGGGAAAGTATTAAAATTAATACTTTAAAATTAATTAAAAATAAAATAGGAGTTGGGGAAGGCTTCCATTAAAAGATGTAATTTTGACTTGGGGAAAATTCTAAATAAATTAATTAATTTTTTAAAAAAAGATGTGATTTTGACTTGAGGAAAATTCTAAATTAATTAATTAATTACAAAAAAAAGATGTGATTTTGTTTAAGGAAACTAGGAAGGTCAGGAAGCCAGAACTCTTTGGTTCCACAGAAATCTTGCAGATATTACAATGTTTCTTTCTGCTCCAGTTCATCAGTTAATGGAAAACGTTGTATCAAATGACAGAAGATGGTTGAGAGGGGTCTTCTGAACTCATGCCGTTCCTAGTCTCTCTTGAAAGCCTATTTCTGCCCTTCTTTCATTTTATCAATAAATATCCTAAGTGTCTTTCAAGGCCCACCACCAATTCCTATGATCTGCATGGGGTCTTTGATCATTACCTTGTCTCAGTGACTCTTCCCTTCTCCAAAGAGCTAGAGTACTTACTGGCAGTACCCTAGAATTTAGTTTTCAATTATATCAAGTGATCTCTTTGGCTGGTGTTTTTTAATGTATTCTCTCCCTAAATGGTTTGTGAGGTCCATGTCTTCTACTTCTTTTCTATATTCCACAGTTACTAATACAGCAATGAGTTCTTGTAACCTTGACTAATGCCGCAATTGTCTACAGATTCGTTCAATCTCAGGGCCATAAATTTGGCCCTGTGTATGGGATTTGAGGCAACATAGTATAGTGAAAAGGATATAAGGATTTAGAATTAGAAGACTTAGGTTTAAATCCTAGTTTATCTGCCTCTATGGCCTAAGGCAAATCACTTATCCTCATTGGGTCTCAGTTTTTTCATCTGTAAAATGAGAGGTTTGAACTTAATGACCACTAACATCCTCCTAGCTCCAAATCTATGATCCTATGATTCCATTAGTATCTTTGGCTTTAAGATAAATTCAAATTCAAGTTTTTCAAAGAGCTTTTCATCCTACTCTAGGGTAAATTAGCAGTACCCTGCTTCCTAATGAAGAAACATCTGGATTACTTTGCCTCCTACCCTTGCCATCCATGTACACATACATAAACTCGCACACTCAGAGGGTGGCCCATTTAAAGTATACAGTTGAATCAATGGGAGTTCTTTAAATGGGCCCTCCAACTTTCCCTGTGGGAAAGATCCCATTTTCCAGTATAGGCATTCTCTCTGAAATTAAAACTGACAAAACCCTTACCTGAGTATACAGAGCACAGCCTTTTGCCACTTACCAAATGGCGTCGATGCTGCCAAAAATTGAACAAATATGGGGGGAAGATTTTTAGTTTCACATAAACCCCCAGATTGAGTTTCTTTTGGCTAAGACTATTTTGGCAACTGCTTCTTTTTAACAACATCCTTCTCTGCAGGATCCTCTTTCGGTTTCAGCTAAACTGAAGCACTCCCTGATTTTCAACATGATTAGACAAAGCCTCTGGTCAAACAAAGTGGTGGAAACATTTCCTTTTGTGATTCAATTAAACAAATATTTATTGAGCACCTATTGTGTACATGACAACAGTACCCGACATCTTGTGGAGGATATATGGAAATGGGTAATATGCTTCCTCTTCTAGTGTAGCTTACAATTTCATTGGACAAATGAGATATTTAAACAAGAAGCAATTAAATAACAACACTGAGCAGATTGTATCTAGATTTAGATTTGAAATATCTTTCAATTTAAAAGACCAGCATGTGTGGTCCCATCAATGTGGGTATTCCATCTAATGAGGCTAACCATAAGCTAGCCACACTTGTCCATCAACCTGTGTCACTCTTGTCCCATTCGTCATATAATTTTATTGTATGGAACCCATCCACTGGGCTGTGGGCCTCACTTTTGTTGTCATCAATAAGATATTAGTTGAACATGCGGGCTAGCCATTAATAAGTCTTCTCTCTTGCAATATGACTGGTTCTTCTTTTTTACTCACATATTTCTTTAATGAAAGACTTTGCATTACTTCTTTATAATTACTTGTTTTTAATGGGTTGAATGGTCAGCTAGATAGAATACCAGGCCCAGAGTCAGAAAGACTCCACTTCCTGAGTTCAAATCCAACCTCAGACACTTACTAGCTATGTGATCCAAGGCAAGTTACTTAACCCTGTTTGCCTCAGTTTCCTAGCTATAAAATGAGTGGGAGAAGAAAATGGCAAACTAATCTAGTTTCTTTGTGAAAAATAAAACAAATAAAACAAAACAAAAAGGGGTCATAAAGAGTCAGACATGGCTGAAAAATGACTAAGCAACAAAATGTGTCGAATAGTGTTCATGCCTAACATAAGCCTCTCTATTGCCCTTTGGGTGAGGCTAGATTTCAGTTCTCCAGTTACTATAGCCATGATTCACAAACATACAACAATGCTTGAAGAATACCAATATTAAAAAGACCAACTTTTGTTCTAGGAAGAGGCTTAAGGTTATGAAAAGAACTGTTCCATTTCCCAAAGATATTCCATCCAACTCTCCTACTCCTGTCAAATGTATGATGAATTCATTGTCTGTTTATAGTGTATGATGATTATATAGATATGGATATATATATACAAACATACAAATATGTATATATATGCATGGACACACACATATACATAGTGTGTATAAAAGATATGTCTGTGTATATATATGTATATGTATATGTATACATTCCTCTATGCATGTATGTATCTATATGTACATGTACACACATAAACTCATACAAACACAGGTACCACTGTCCTTCATGTTTGAAACCTCATTATCCCCATACAGTATTTTCTCTTGTTTACTGCATATTTCCAATTAGTGGCCAAATTCTACAGTTTCATTCTTGAAAATATTTCTTTCTCAAACATACATCCTCCTTTCCACACTAACAAAGCCTTCAGCCCAGTCCAGGTCTTCCTATTATCTTACCTAGACTACTGAACCTATCTTATAATTGGTTTCTTTACCTCAAGTCTCTCCCCACTCCAATCCATACTTTACTTAGTTGCCAAGGTAATTTTCCTAAAGCCTAAATCTGACCATGTCACTTTCCCCCTATTCAATGACATCCAGTTTCTCACCATTACCCATAGGATCAAATATAAAGTCCTTCATCATTTAAACTTCATACAACCTGGAACCTTCCTACTTTCCCAATTGTTGTTTTTATATTCTACTTTACTTCACACACTCAGAGGTGTAGTTTCCAACCCTTTACTACTAGCAATCAGCACAGTTCATGGCTGTAGTCGGTGTTCAAAAGTTGTTTTTTCCCCCGATTGACAAATGAGGGAAAAGGAAGAGGAAGAGGATATAGATATCTATCCAAGTGAAAGCATGGAAAAATGTTTGAGGTAGAAATGAACATACTATATTTTTTGGTCACCATGAAGACCAACTTGACTAGAGAAGATTCATGTGGTGTTATGAGAGGCAGGGGAGTGCAAGATGGAGTTGGAAAATAATGGATTTTAAATAACAGATTTTGAACTTATTTTTGAGGACAATGGGGAGCTAGTGAAAGTTTCTGGACAGAGTTGGGATGGTGGTGGATCATTCTTACTAGTTTTTCCATAAAATACAATCTATAATGTCTATGATTTTTCAAAGTCAAACTCTGTTGCCCCTTTTCATAGAATTAAGCACTTGGAAGGCAAAAAATATATATCTTTAAGAGGACATTTTGCTATCTTTATCAGTTCTAAATTATAGCTTTTCACTTTACTTCCTTGATCAATTCCATTTAAACCACGCCTATGACAAAAATGGGGCCATTCTCTCTTGTTACATCCTCATAGAAGTTGGAAAATTGTTGGATGGCTGCTTTTCCATAATTACATAGGAGTTATGCTGGTGACTGGTTCCTGTAATTAAAGATGGCTTAAGCACAAGTCAGGCATCTGCCTATTGATAAATGAGAACCTGTGTTCATGAATGGCCTTACCACCATCATGTTCCCAGTTCCCAATCCAACAGCCCTCCATTAAAGCAGAGGATTAAAAATTAGTGCAACACAGTGGAAGAAACCAGGAAAATGGCTCCTTGGGTCCCAACAACAAATTACTCCTGAATCAAACCTCTGATTAATAGCTCTAGCATTCTGTTTCTTCTTTGCATAATTAAACTTCACAGGGTGTTACAATTAACCACCTTGCCATCACCCAGGAAGCAACAGCCTCCTTGTCCATGGATGGCTGTGTCTGAGAGTGTCCAATGATGCTCAGTGCTGAATGAGGAGCATTTATGAATGGATTAGTGTACATGCTGGGTCATAAAGTGAATAAGGTTGTTAATAACTTCCAACAAAGAATGTGTCCTTTGATCCTCTAAGTTCCCCTTTTTGTATTTATGTGAGGACTGAGGACTTCTAATTGGATCTTTCCAGTCTTCATAGTTTTCATGCCACATATTCTGTGATCCAGTGGCACTGATCTTGCTCTTCCTCAAACATGACATTCCATCTCACTATCCCATATGTTTAGAATGTCTTCCCTCATCACCTCTACTGCCTGATTTCCTTCAAGATTCAGCTTCAATCCCACCTTCTATAAGAAGTCTTTCCTGCTCCCCACCCAGCCCCGCCCCCACTGCTAGAGTCTTTCCTCCTAGTCTGCATTGCAATTAAATTGTATAAATCTTTTATGTACATGGATGTTTGCATGTTGTCACTCTCATTAGAATGTGAACTCCAGGGCAGCTAGGTGGCACAGTGCATAAAGCTTGTTTTTAAAACCACTTATTATGGTCATGTATATGATCCTATGTGTAGAGAAACATGCATCAAGAATGCTGTGGGCAGGGGCTAGGTGGCACAGTGGATAAAGCACCAGCTCTGGATTCAGGAGGACCTAAGTTCAAATCCGGCCTCACACACTAGACACTTACTAGCTGTGCGACCATGGGCAAGTCACTTAACCCCCATTGCCCTGCCCCCCCCCAAAGAATTTGGTGGGTTAAATTTCAGACCCTAAAATTATACTGGGGGAAAAAAGTCAAGGTGTCATCAGAAAAAAACAAACAAACAATTGGACACAACAGAAGACCAAGCACCTTCAGTCTCTGGCAGCAGTGCAAAAGTCAAGAGTGAGCCATTCAACAATGCTGAGGAATGAATGACCAGCACATATACTTCTTCTTCTTCTTTTTTTGGCAGGGCAATGAGGGTTAAGTGACTTGCCCAGGGTCACACAGCTAGTAAGTGTTGTGTCTGAGGCTGGATTTGAACTCAGGCCCTCCTGAATCCAGGGCTGGTACTCTATCTACTGTGCCACCTAGCTGCCCACATACACTTCTTCCAATGCATTTCCTGAAGAAAAATCATTCTCAGAGGTCACTGCACTCCTCACCAACAGCCTCTGGACACTGTGGCATAATGACCAGACAAGTCATTGCAGAGATCAGATTCTCCGAGCCAATAGAGCTTTCAAGGTTTTTCCCATTATGGGTTCTTATAGAACCATAAAAAGCTGGGATTGATTTCCTGGGTTTTGTTACATTTTGCTTCCTCGCCTTCTCTCCCCCTCTTCTTCTTTCATGCTTAATGAATATGTTCAGGAACTTTGCTAAGAGCTGGAGCCAGGATTACCTGAGATGAAGAGAGTCCTTGCCTCATTATGCACTTACTCCCAGGAAAAGCTTCCATTCCTTGCTAAAAACCCATTTGTCTTGTAAATTTCTATAATGAACAGATTTGAGAATAAATACCATGTAATCTGCAATGACAGTTCTCTCATTTCCTTTTTTATTACTTCAATCTTCTCAGCATCTGAACCACATGGTTACAGTGCCTCCATAGTGATTTAGGTAACAGAATTGGGGGTATTTTTTCTCTTACACCTTGGCATGTAACTGAGTGCCCAGTCAGTCTCTTGTTCTGGGCACCATGTCCTAGTAAGTAAATGCACCTGAATGAGAGAGAGATGCCAGTCCACAAAAGAAAACAAACAGCAGGCTACATGGCCTTTACAACAATATGCTATTTTCCCAACTGACCTTTACCAGGGTATATTTAAAACTTGGGTTTCACTTGGAGCTTGCTGAAAACTTGAATTGCATTAAAAATCTTCTTGCTTAAAATAGACCATCTCAGTGGAACAAAATGCATAGTGATGGGTTCTAACTCTTCTTTTTCCCTTCTTTATTCTTTCCATAGGTAAGTGATTTTGATTTTGTTGAGTTCCATCAAGTGTCAGCTGAGAGACCAACCTAATTTTCAACTTCTTGGGAATTCCTAACCAGTTAACTCTCCATCCTGCTCATGTGGTTAAATTTCACCTTTGTTGCTACTGCATTGGGACTGAGGCCTTTGAAGGTATGGTGACTAAGTAGTGGGGGGGGGGCGTTTAAGTGTGTTGGTGGTCAAAATTTTGTGGGTGATGGCCCAGAGTCAAGAATACTACCTGGAAAAGTTAAGGGTAACCTGATGAAAAAATGATGTTTTAAAAATAAGTAGTTAGAGTTGACCTTTCCCAGAGGCTTCAGAGCTTGGGGACTCTAATGGGACTTGGGTGTAGTGGTGTCTGAGAATAGGATGTGGAATCTGAATGGAAGGAGAGAGTCTGCATCGTACTGAAGATATTGCAAGCCAGTATTAATCACAGGGGAAGTCGTTGGGTTTGATGCTGGCTTCCTCTGTTTTTTGATCTGTGTTTTTCTTGGGGGGTGTGACTGTCTCTCAGGAGATGTGGTACAGGTGTTTCAGGATATTGTCCAGTTACCTCTATAGAGCATTGTTTCATGCTGTTGTCACTCATGAAATTGTCACTGAGAGATCCAAAGCTGTAGTGCCTCATGGACTTAGGGATGATGACACAGAACTTTTAGGATGGTTGCTTGTATTCTGTAAACATAAAATTGCCCCGCTTTTACCACCCATAGCTATTCTTACCTGAAAGATTCACCTGAGCTAAAGGGGGAAACTTGGAAGAAAAAGACAAACCTTGAGTGTTTTCTACCCCATATACTATATGTGGTTTTTTTTTTGGGGGGGGGGGGAGGGGAGGGGAGGCTTGTGGGGGAAAAAACATACAAATAGAAAATACAAAGACCTCTACAGATGGTTCCAGATGACTTTATGGACCTTTTGTGACCTCTATAACTACCTGAAACTAATTATAGCTACCACTGCATTTATTCTTTTTAATATTAAATTTCATTTGCTCTTTCTAACCTCTCACCATTGAAAAAAAGGAAAAGGAAAAGCAAAACCCTTGTGACAAATATCCAGTCAAGCAAAACGAATTGCCACATTAGCCATGTCCAAAAATATAGGTCTCTCATTCTGCAACCTGGGTCCATAACTTCTTTGTCAAGAGGTGGGAACCATGATATATTATTGGTCTTCTGGAGTCATGGCTGGACATTGGTCAGAGTTCTTTGGATTTTCACTTACTTGTTTTTAGGGCTATAGTTATTGTATGGATTATTTCCCTGGTTCTGTTTACTTCACTCTAATAGTTTATACAGGATGTCTTAGGTTTCTCTGCAAGTGGATCCATCATCATTTCTTAGGGCACAATAGCATTCCATTCCATTAATATGCCTTAATCTGTTTAGCCACTCCCCAATTGATAGGTACCTCTTAGTTTCTAGGTCTTTGCTATCACAAAAGAGCTGATATGTGTATGTATAATATATTTATATGTATATATACACAAACACATGTACATATATATATGCAATATATATGTATATATTGCATATATATAGGTCCTTTTCCTGTTTCTTGATATCTTTGGGGTATAGGCATAGTAGATATCACTGGGTCAAAGGCTGTGCAGAGTTTAGTAACTTTTGGACACAGTTCCAAAATTACTTTCCAGAATGTCTGTACGTATTCATAACTCTACTAACAATGTATTAATGTGCCTATTTTCTTATTGTTCCTCTAATATTTGCCATTTTCATTTTTTGTCAACTTTGACAATCTGATGGTTATAAGGTGAAACCTCAGAGTTTCTTTAATTTTCATTTCACTAATTTGTACTAATTGTTTTACTAATTTCAGTAATTTGGAGGATATATTTTTATATGGCTACTGTGAAGCTTGGATTTCTACTTTAGACAAATTTTTATTTACTTTGACCTTTTATCAGTTGGGGAAACCCACAACTGAATTTACTGTGGGTGAAGGTAGGGGTGGGGTTTCTTTTAAATATGCTAATTTACTTAATTTGCTCAGAAATTCTCCCCATGGTAGGACAACTAAAACTGGATATTTCAGTAACTTGCCCAAGATCATGCAGTGAATCAGCGATAGAACCGTCACCAGAATTCAGGCCTCCTGAATCTTTACATTTATAATAACTGACATTTATTTAACACTTTGAAATTTGCAAAGTACTTTACATATGTTATCTCATTTGAACCTCAACAACCCTGTGAGGGAGGTACTGCTAGTATCATAATCCTCATTTTTCCGATGAGGAAGCTGGCTCAGAAATAATACTATTAGTAATAACCATTATAATAACTAGCATTCAAATAGCACTTTAAATTTTTCAAAGTGCTTTACAAATAGGATCTCATTTATCTTCACAACAGGCCTGGGAGTTAGGTGATATTAATATCCCTGTTTTACAAATGAGGTAACAAAGACAGACAGGTTTTGTGACTTGCTCAGACATAGCTAGTCAATGTCTGAGGCAGGATTTGAACTCAGGTCTTCCTGACTCTAAGCCCAGTGCTCTCTCCAAAGTGCCACCTAGTGATCATGTAGGTAGGAAGGATTTGAAGTAACGTCTTTCTGACTCTTTAGTTCACTATATCCATGACATCTGATGGTGTGTGTGTATGTGTGTGTATGTGTGTGTGTGTGTGTGGACTGGTATGTATGTATGGGTGTGTTTGGGGGGGGGCAGCTAGGTGGCACGGTGGGTAGAACACTGGCCCTGAAGTTGGGAGGACCTAAGTTTAAATCTCACCTTAGACACTTATTATCTGTGTGACCCTGGGAAAGTCCCAATTGCCTTAAATATCTAGGGCAATCTCCAGTCATCCTGATGTATACCTTGCCTCTGCACTTAGATGGCTCTGGAGGAGAGAGTGAGGCTGGTGACCTTGCATAGCCCTCCCTCATTTAAATCCAATTCAATGCAAGTCATGACATCACCCTGATGTCATGGTCATCTTCGAGAATGCAGGACAAACAACAACAAGCAACAAGAGTGGGAATGTGAAAGTTTACTCCCAGCACAGATAATCATTTATTATTTAAGTTGATGGTTAATTAATTAACTAAATAATCTCTGCCTCACCATTAAGCTCTTAGGGATGCCTGAGCTCCCTAAGAATTTCTTTCTTATCTTGTATCTTCTTTATCATGTATTCGTTTTCTTGAGAGCTTTTTTTTTTCCTTTTTGGTATTTCAGAGGCACCAGATCATGACGCTTCAATACTCTTAGACAAAGCCACAAACACAAATAAAGTATACCAGATTTCCCTTCTTCTCTGTTCTCTACAACTGATGGAGGGTTTGGGTCAGTGAAGCGACAAGAGGAATACAGAAGTAGACATCAAAAGCTCTTCTTCAGTACTCTACCTCCTTTTGTCACATCCTCCCCAGACTGAGAAATGAATGGATGCTCAGAGACAGTGTACTGTATTTGATGGAGAGTTAACCTCACACTCAGGAAGGCCTGGGTTCATGTCCTCCCTCTCATATCTATTGGTTGTGTGACCAAAGGCAAGTCAGTTAGCCTTTACATATCCCAGGAAATGTTGCAGAGAAGGTGCCTACTCACCTTGGTAGAGGGAGTTCCTCATTAGAAGTGCTTTACAAATAAGAAAATATTTGTAAAAAGTGCTTAACACAGTGCCTAGTACATCGTAGGTAATATATAAATGCTTATTCCCTTCTCCTTCTATTCTCTTTTCTATACACTGCTCTGGCTGAGCAAACAAACAAAACCAAACCAATGAATGGATGGATGTCCCAAGTAGAAAATACTGTCAGGTTCCCTTGATAGCTTTTCTCATTAATTAAGTTACTTGTAATCAAGAGAGCTCATCTGAGTGTTAATAGATTCCTTCCTGGACAGAGTAATAGATTCTCTTTTAACCAATATTTGTTAGATACTATCTATTTGTATACAAATAGCTTTGAGGACAACCATTGAAACCCCTGACCAGGCAATTGTCCAACACTGGCTATGCCCATAAAGGACTTCAGTTGAGTCTTGATTTCTGTGATTGAGATGAGAAGCCAAGAGGAGCATGCCTTGGTGGTGGGGAGCAAGATACAGGTTTCTTACATAACTCCGTGATGCTCATTCACTGAATGTCACTTTTCCTCAAGTCTGCATATTATCTCACTTCAGCAGATGCAGCAAGGTAGAAATACAAGGGTTTTGAAATGCAGTTTATTAAGTAAGACACACTTTAGAGTTGGTTGGAGCGAGAACTGGCTGGAAATGTTAATCTTAGCACCTGACAATGTACTGACCTGTTTCCTGCTCCCCTCTGCCTTGGGGAATTAGAGAACAGCATTGGACTAGATATCATTTTAATTCAGAGTGGTAGATGGATATACACACATATATATTCATATATATATATATATAATTTATACATATACACACACATACCCACATTTATATGTTGTGTGTGTGTGTGTGTGTATGTGTAGGCCTGCTGGAAAATGTATCAAAATGCATCTTTTTAATTTAAGGCAACCCCCCCCCTCAATATAACAACTACCCGCACTAGTATTGGGGTGGAAGGGATATACAGAATTGGTAACTGAGTAACTTGGGAATTCCAGGAGATAGAGAAGGGGTAATTTTGATTCTCTAAGAAATGTTCTGGGGAGAGGGGAGAAACGATACAGGCGCAATGAAATAACTGATATTGAGTCCATGCCGAGTGAAGCTTTTCCAGGAGCCAGAAAAAAGGTATTATTACAGCAGGAGAAAAGGATGCTCTCCCTCCTCCCCCCACCCCACTTCTTTTTGATTTAGACTTCTCTGAACCAAAGTGTTCTGGTGTTTTAATGGCCTGTTTTAAAGATGGAAAGGGCCCTTATGTGTCAAAACACAATCCTGTCCCAGCCAGCACGGGGCTTTGTTTGATTATGAAGCTTGTTTAGGATAGATGATATTTTTATAGCTTCTGCCTTGCTTCACCGATGGTCATATTGATGTAGCTCTATGGGACGGGGCTAATAAATAGTTTATAAAACTGTAAGGACATTCTCCTGGGTAATCTACCACTGTGCCAGAATTTTCTGCACAATCACATATCCAGAGTGAGCTGAGTTTCTCATGTCTGCTGGGTTGGACTTTTTTCTGATTGTTTTTGTATGGGTTTTTAATCTATGTCCCCCCTTTAAACTCTCCCCCCAAAAATCCACCTAGCAACCTGAACTTTTCAATGAACACTTTAATAGTGTTCTTTTTTTCAGAAGGGCTACAGAAAATGAAATGTGGAGGTTCTGTATTTCATTAAGTTAGCTGGACTAGGATCTCAATTTTAAAATGGTAGGCTTTGCTTAAATTGGCAGCAATTGGGGAAAATCTATCTTGAAGTACTTTGGGCTTCTGGTCTCTCAGGATCTGCCTTAAAGACCAGAGGGGAATGACAAGGGAAGAAAGCAATTTGGATAGTGAATAGGAGAAGCCTGAGTCCTGGAGAAGAAGGGTAGGAGGAGTTTTGCAGCTCTCCTGACAGGATGGGGATACCTAAAGAAGGATAAAACCAAAATGGGGGAAGGGGGAAAGTCCATATTTGTCATGGGCTACCTAGAGTTCTATCACTATCCAATGGTTCTTGCTGAAACTAATCCACAGGGACCCTCCTAGGGAACTGAGAGTGCTGGGTTGGGATGTTGTCGATCTTCTCTTCTATGAATTATATAATTTTGGAAGTTCGAAAAGAACTTAGGGAGTGGTCTTGCTCACAGATAATGTAGACATGGACCAGCATGGTGTTTCCATGGTTTTGGAAAAGTCATACTGCCCAGAAAAATCCTGTCTTTATAATCTTTCCATGTAGATTTCAGACTGAATGTCCATTGATGTCCCACGCTTTCGGCATATCACCAACCTTAGTAAAAATGAATGTAAGTTTTGGTAGGAGCCTGGGGTGGGAGGGGGAAGGAGTTCTAAAGAAAAACTTTGTTAATTCTATTATTAAGACATATCAGATACTACCATAGTGAGAGGTTCCACAATTAGACTACTCCCAGAGGACAAGTGGGCATTCATCCCCAGTGGTCTGTATGTAACCAGAACTCTTTTATACTTTTCCAATGAGGGTGATACAAACACTAGCTTGTACACCTGGGCACCCTGATGTTGTTAATTCAATTCAATTCAATTCAGTAAGCAGTTATTAACTTTCTGCTATGTGTCAATCATTAAAGTACGTATAAGAGAGTAAAAAAATAAACAAAAAAGGGACCCTGTGTTCAAAGAGTTTATATTCTGCAGGTAGAGGGTAACAACAGTAGCATTGTCTCTATCATCACCATCATCACTAACATTTATAGTATATAGTACCTTGAGGTTTGCAAAGTGTTTTTCCATGTAACAACACTGTGATATAGGTGCTGCCATTCCCATTTTAAGATGAAGAAACTGAGACTCACAGAAGTTGTCACTTTCCCAGAATCATACTATTAGTAAGTGTCTGAGCCAGGATTCAAACTCTTATCTTCCTGACTCCATGTCCCCTGCTCTATCCAATGTACCACCTAGATTCCAATATATATACAGAGAGAGAGAGAGAGAGAGAGAGAGAGAGAGAGAGAGAGAGAGAGAGAGAGAGAGAGAGAGAGAGAGAAAGAGAAAGAGAGAGAGAAATGCATAAAAGTAATTTGGAGAGTGGTGTGAGGAGAAAGCATCGGCATCTGTCAGGGAGAGGATCAGGAAAGGTCCCTGGTATTCGAGCTGAGGCTGAAGGGAGGTAGGGATCCCAAGAGACAGAGGAGGGAAAGCAGAGTATTACAGATCTGATTATGAAAGACATAAAGGTGAGATTTGGGATGTCCTGTAGCAGGATCAGCAAGTAGTCCAAGTGACCTGGAATGTACAATTCATGCCATTGAATTATGTTAAATGATCTAATGCATAGAATAAGAAAACTGGTTCAGACTCAGATGTTAACTAGTTGTATGGCCTTGGGAATGTCCCTGAAGAGTTCCTCTGCCTGAATTTCCTCAACTGTAAAATAAGGATTATGGTATCTGCCCCTACCAACTTGACAGATTATTACAAAAAATAAGTTCAAATAAATGAGGAACCATGAAAAATCTAGTGAAGGCTAAACACATGCAAGCTCGTTTTAGCCTGGTCCCAGGGGAATTTTACTGGCTTACTATCTAGAGGGTTAGTTCAGCCAGTGTTAACACACAGCATTAACAACTAAATGTATTAAATCAACCATTCTAGTCACAATGCCTGTCTCATCAATTCTTCTGCTCCCCAACATACCCCCCCTCAAAAAAAAACCTGCATAGAATCACATAATTTTGGAGATGGACTTAGAGTCAAGAATTTGAGAAAAGCAACACCCTTTTCTTTGTGAGTTTTAAAGTATGTTTTTAAAATCTCTGAATCTTTCTAATACCTCTGAGGTTAGGTAAGAGGGTTGCTGGTAAGTTCCCCATATTGTAGATGTGAGGCAGCTGAGTCATCCAGAAAATAAATTGGTCGGAAACAAAGCTTTTACTCTGACTAGAGTGTTTTTTCTCAGCCACTTTTTGGGAGCAACAGTGCCTGAATGGCATAAGATCCAATGGGAACTAAGATTTAGCTAAGCTTGCTTCCTGGATTTAAATTACTGATATGTATGGGGTAGAGGCAGGGACATTCTAAGTATTTAATTTATGATCCTCTTTCATTTGGGCATAGGAAAATGACTCTGAAAATGGAGATCTTGTTTGGGAGAATGTAATGATTTCCTTTTTTTTTTTTTAAAGACTAGATCTCCTTATCTCACCTAGTCTGAAAAGGGGCTACACATGAAGGTACTCCTGCTACTGACCAAATGCTCTATTTCAACCTGGTTGATTTGCTCCTCTATGGCCACCTGTCTCACTGAGCCTCAACATATTAATGAGGAGCCTAGCACAATAGCCTGTCATAGTAGCCTACTATATCTCAGAACTCCCAAACTCAAGAAATCTGTCAACTTCAAACTCCCTGGTGGCTGGAATTACAGGCATGTGCCACCATATGTGTATGTATGTATGTATATATATATATATATATATATATATATATATATGTGTGTGTGTGTGTGTGTGTGTGTGTGTATATGTATGTGTGTATGTATGCATGTATATACAAATATATACATGAATATATATTCATAAACATATATATACATATACACATATATGTATATAGATATATTAATCACTGGTATCCCATTAACCATCTACCATAATCTGGCTTCAAAATACTGTTCAAGGCTTATATTCAACCATTTCTTACTTTCTCAAACTTTCTGTTGTTCAGTCATTGTCAGTCTTGTTTGACTCTTTGTGAGCCCATTTGGTGTTTTCTTGACAAAAATACTGGAGTGGTTTTGCCATTATCCTTCTCTAGTTCATTTTACAGATGAGGAAACTGAGGGAAACAGGGTAGAGTGATTTCCCTGGGTCACAGCTAGTATCTAAGACTGGAGACTGAGACCTCATAAAGCTGAGTTTTCCTGATTTCAAGCCCAGTGCTCCATGCAGCATGCTATTTAGCTTCCCCTTCAAACTTTCTGCTCCAGCATAAATGTAATCCTCAAGGTAGTTCTTTATTTTTACCAGTTCTATTTCTCCTGCCTACATGGCCATCCCTTCTCTCAGTCCACTGAATCCTATCCATTGCTAATGTGATAAAATTATGGGACTTGGCAGATGCCCAGGGGTCCCACCTAATTGATTTAGTATTGTTTGAATTAGATGAGAATGAGAAACTCTCTAAGTACCTACTTAACGATGATTGGATAGGGAACACACCTGTCTGGCCCTGAGTGACATGTTGGTGTACTACTGACATCAGCAAGAGACTACTCTTAACCAATCAGCTTGAAGGACTTCCACTTTGGGGGAGGGAGAGAGGAACAAGGAATTGAATGCTTGCTCAGAGAATATATATATTTTTTTTTTTGGTGAGGAAGAGGCACGTAGGTAGAGAAGGAGAATAGGAGTCCCCCTTGTCGTTCGGGATGTCGGTTTGGTAGAGAGAGATTTCACGTGGGCTGCTAGGAAAGGAAATTTATTTCTTTCTCTCTGGCTATACTGAATTATATCTAAGCTAGGATTTCCATGCTATAAGGAATCTGTTCTCAAACTCTCTCTTCACTAACTTATAATATATATTTTAATAAATCTTTAAAAGTCTAAACTCTTGCTTAATTTATCAGTTATTTTAACCAGCTTCCTCCCCAAGACTTGGGGAGACAGATTCAAACCCACATTTACATTTTAAACACACTAAAGAGCTGGGTCAAATTCTGCCTTCTCTATGAACTCTTCCCAGACATGCTGAGTCCAGAGCCATGTCTCGTTCTTCAAACTTTTAAGCCACCCTACATTTGTCAATCAATTATGAACTACCTCCCAACTTTTCTTATTGTGTTGAATTATTATTTATCTCTTGTATTGTTCTTTATCTTTTCATCTGGTTGTAGCATACCTTTCTGACTAGAGTGAAAGCTTCTTGAGGTTACTGACCTTCTCTTACAAGACTTGAAATAAGAAAGACAACTTCATGACTTCAAATCCAGCCTCAGACATTTACTAGCTATGTGATCCAGGGCAAGTCACTTATCCCTGTTTGCCTCAGCTGTAGAAGAGAAATGGCAAACCAATCCAGTATTTTTTCCAATGCTTTGCCAGGTACCTGTACATTCAGTAGAATATAAGTCCTTTGTAGGCAGCGGCTGTTTCATTTTTAACATTTTTCCCCCAGTACACAATGACTGGCATATAGCCAGCATTTAATAAATTTCTGCTGAATTAAATAAAATTTTAAAACTGCTTATAGATTGATTTAAGAAATTTAGTGGATAAGTTCAAGGAAATGGCAAAACATCAGGGTGTCTTCTTTTACTGTCTTTAAACTGTATGTAGTTCAATCAGATGACCAATATTCATGGTTAGTAGAAAGTTTAACATTCATAGACAAGCTTTGAAGCTGTCAGAGAGAAATATGTATATGCAAAAGGGTATTTGAAATGGCCCAAATTAAAATGAAACCATAGCTACACTCTCTACTCATTCATCCCCAAGAGCCAATGAAGACTGAAAATCTTAACGTCCAGAGATATCAGGCCCAACTCCTTTCCCACTGATATTAGTATGCACTCTTCATCTTTTCTGACTTTCATTTGTCTCTGTTTTGCTAATAACTCTGGCTTTATTTATATTGTTTGTTTGTATCAAAACCATCACCTTGCACTTCCCTTCTCCCGCCCCTTCTTCTACCGTGGTCCTAAGGCCTTGACACCTTCCTACCACCTCAAGTTTGCTTTTTGACATTTTTAATGTCTGTTGCCAGGACCCACCACATTTCTTGTGACATGCAGACATGTGTAAGGTGAGACTGAAACAGTAATAGCAGCCCTGACGTGACATACCATCACTAAGTCTGTCAGGATGTTGGGTCATAATGAGTTTGCCATTTGAAAGAGCTGAATCATAGATTTTTATTTGGCTTCTCCTCCCGCCTCATTCTCCCACTACCCTTTGATGTAGAATGGCACCGACCAGGTTTGCACGGTGTAAGAACACCAAGACATGAAGGAGTCTCAGAAAAGGAAAAGGCCACACAGCTCAATATATTGGCCTCTCCTGGTAATGCTCCCAGTGAAGCTCGCCTTTGGTAAAAGGGCATTGTTGATTGCTGTTGAGAAACCTAGTCGGCGGGCTGAAATATCCTGCTTAACACACTCGTCAATATGAGCAAAAATGTGCCACCTCATCCTTCCTCTGCCTGCCCTCCCAAATGCAAGAGATGAAGAGAAAATAATAGAATGTTGGAGCTGGACCAGACTTAGAGATATTCTCAGTTAGCTTCCCTTTATGCAGATGAAGATAATAGGTCCCCATAGCTGAAATGGGACTTGCCAGAAGTCACATAATTATTGGCTGAACCGAGATAGAGCTTAGATTTCTTGACTTCCAATCCAGAATTCATTCTGGTTTTTTTTTGAGGGGCAATGGGGGTTAAGTGACTTGCCCAGGTTCACACAGCTAGTAAGTGTCAAGTGTCTGAGGCTGGATTTGAACTCAGGTACTCCTGAATCCAGAGCCAGTGCTTTATCCACTGTGCCGCCTAGCTGCCCCCCCCCCGAATTCATTCTACTGTCACTAACAAAGGGTATAATATCAATTCCTCATCTTTCTCTCTTTACTAGGGGTAATTATTATCCATGTTTATTCCCCAAACTTCCTTATAAGTAGTTCAAAAACTATATGATCATGGGGTCCTGAGTTCAATAGCAACCGTGCCAATCCGCTATTCTATAAATTCTAGTGGTTCCCCTTGTCCCCAGGATGAAATACAAATTACTGTTTGACTTTTAAACCCCTTCACAACATGTCCCCAACCTATCTTTCCAGTTTTGTTATATATTAGTCCCCTTGTTGTACTCCTCAATCTAGTATAAATTGCTTTCTCTCTATTCTTTATTGGATCTCTATGCCTCTATACTTCCCATTTCCTGTGCATGGAATGCAACCTGTCTTTACCTCTGCACCACAGAATCTCTCATTTATTTCAAAGCTCAGCTTCAGCACCACCTTTTATATGAAACCTTTCCCCCTTAACTATCTTGTATTTATTTTGTGTATATTTTATATATTTCCATGTTGTTTCACTAGCAGAATGTAAACTTCTTGAAAGCAGGGACTGTCTAGGAAGCTAGGTGGAATAGTGGACAGAGTAATAAACTAGGAGTCTGGGTTTAAATCCTATCTCAAATATTTACCCGCTGAGTTACTCTGGATACATCATGTAAACTCTCAGCCTCAGTTTCCTTATCCATAAAATGGGGAAGTTGGAATAGATCTATCTATCCATCCACCCATCTATTTTGAGATAGATATCTAAATATAAATTAATTTCTTTAAACCTCAGTTTCCTCACCTGTAAAATGAGGAAGTTGGGGTAGATGGTCTCTGAGTTGCCTTCCAAGTCTAAATCTATAAGTCTAGAATCTTTTTTCCCTTGGCCTTTTTATCCACAGGGCCTAGTACTGGGCCTTGCATATGGTTGTTATTTAGTAAATTCTTGCTGTTGGTTTGTCCCAGAGCTGGGTATGGCCTAAATACTAATTTGATTATGACAACATAAAAAGAGTCTTTGGATCAGAGGTCTAATATGCAATAACCAGATTAAAATATAATTAGAAGATATTTAACAAAAAACCACAATAAAATATAGATGATGTTAATATGTAGTTTTCTAAGTCAATACCCCATGGCTATATATGGCCTCCCTTTCTGTTTGAGTTTGACATTACAGCTTTGGACTGTGTTTTCTATGTATGGATAGCTGGGTGCCAAGCACCCCAGGGTAGAGGGATTAGTATCTCTTCATTATGGGTCCAATTAGTGGGGTCATCATACAAGGGGCCATCTTTGATGCAGAAACTATACTGAAACTCATTTAGATATACACCTCCCACCATATCATAAAGGATCTCTACTGGGGCCAGGGCAGAAATACTTACCAGTATGACTGTTCCCTGAGGGGATGTTTTATTACCAGTGCATCTCCTTGGATTGGATGATGGTCTAGGAAAATGCTGGTGCTTGCTTTCAAGGTTAAAGTTTGTGGCAAGAGGAAAGGGAGAGTGCCCATAATCAACCCTTTGACAAATGACTTATTTGCATGCAGCAGACAGAGCAGTAACCCTGGAGTCAGGAGCATCTGAGTTCAAATCTGGATTCAGATACTTACTAGCTGTGTGACCTTGGACAAGTCACTTAACCCCAATTGTCTTAAAAAATATGGGGCCATCTCCAGTCATCCTGATATATATCTTGCCACTGGACCCAGATGGCTCTGGAGGAGAGAGTGAGGCTGATGATTTTGCAAAGTCCTCCCTCACTTAAATTCAATTCACAGAAAGTCATGACATCACCTTCTGATGTCATGTTCCTCTTCCAGAATGAAGGACCAGCAGCAGCAGCAGCAGCAGCAAACTACTTCATGAAGAAACTACCTTTAATCTTTATCCTGTGTCCCAAATATCTGTCTACATTATGCACAATGGGAATTCAATATGTACATTTTTCCTGACTAGATCCAGAGATTAGCCTTGTCCTTATCCTTCCAGTTGTTTCTCTCTACTCTTGTTTCTGCTTTCATTCAGTTGTAGTCTTGATTGAGGAGAAATCCTGGTAATGCCCATCTGGTGATTCTCCCCACGTGTGTTTAATGTTGTACATGGTAGGGCTAACCTAAATACCTTTGGTTTCTCTCCTGTCTCATAAAGGAAGATAAAAAAATATGAATTTTTGTATTTGTTCTCATTCCCTGTGAGCACAGTTGCTTTTAATTGCTTTGTTTAAGGGGAGAAAACAATTGTCAAGGTGGAAATTTTCATTTCTCCAGCTGCTAGGGAGAGATACTTTCCATAATGCATTGGGATCCTTGGAAGGTGAATATTGCCAGGCCTGGCAGAAGTAACACAGCAGCAGAAAGAAATTGGGGAGCAGAGGGAGAGAAGTAGGCATCTGTCTGAAACCATCTCAAGGAATTCACATCTACCTCCAAGTGGCAACAGCTGGAAGTGTGTGTGTATGTGTGTGTGTGTGTGTGTGTGTGTGTACACACACACACACACTCACACTCACACTGGCAAAGAATAACTAAGTGAGCCAAGCTAGGACCAGAGATCTGATTCTCCCTTCAGCTCTTTGGCCAGGCAGCTGGCCGCTTATCAGAATTGCTCAGACTGGAAGACAGGAAATTAATGTTGGATTGTAGGGCCATTTGTGCTAAGCTGTCCATGGTTGCCTGGGTAAGCTCAGAGGCACTGAGCCCTTTCCACACCTGTGTGCCTTCACAGTGTAGCAACATATTTTAAAGCCTTAGCCCAGGCCTGTGAAATAAGTGACCAGTGCTGGGGGGAAGCAAAGTCATCAGGGATTGTTCTTTTTTAGCAAAACCTGGTGAATACATGTGATGGAGAGGTTAATTACTAAGAAGAGGCCATGTGGGAATGAGGTGTAAGTAGAAGAAACTCTGTTAATGGCTGAGGGGACCTCTCTGCTTACCCCCACATGAGAGGGATGCTGTTACTTACAGGGAATGAGGTGGGGTCAACCATCTGATTTATGAGTGCTAGCTCTAGCAATGGAGTCTCTGAGGTTGTTCACACAGTCAAGGGTTCTGTCTACATAAGATAAAGTACATAGCTCCAAATCATTATACAAATGTTTTTGTTGTTTAGATGGTTTTAGTCATGCCCAACTCTTTATGACGCCATTTGGGATTTTTTGGCAAAGATGTTGGTTTGCCACTTTCTTTTCCAGCTCATTTTACAGATGAAGCAAACATGGTCAAGTGACTTGCCCAGGGTCATACAGTTAGTAAGTGTCTGAGGCTAGATTTGAACTCAGGTGGATGAGTCGTCCTGACTCCAGGTCTAGTAATTTCTCCATTGTGCCACTTATACAAATGTAACATGTGATTATTATTGTTGTTGTTGATGTCTTTACCTCTACAGAATAAAATAAAATTTAATTCAACTTACATTTATTAAGGCTGTATGATGCAAGAGGCATTATGGTATAGTGAATAGAGACCCAGCCTCATGGTCAGTAGTTTGAGTTCAAATTCTGTCTCTGACTCATAATTGCTGTGTGACCTTGGACAAGTCACTCAATCTCTAAGTGCTTGCAGGCGTCTCTCTAAAACCATAAATTGTAGCACACCTATATTGCTCCCTGGGATTACTCTCAATCATTGAACTCACAGGTCTAGTACAAAATAAAAGCCAAATGTCTGAGGAACTGTGATGGAGGCTGATAATGAGATAGATAGATGATAGATAGATAGATAGATAGATAGATAGATAGATAGATAGATAGATAGATAGATAGATAGATAGATGGATGGATGGATGGATGGATGGATGGATGGATGGATGGATGGATGGATGGATGGATGGATGGATGGATGGATGGATGGATGGACAGATAGATAGATAGATCCTTGCCTTCAAGGAGCTTATTTCTACTAGGGAGAGTTAATAGTCTACTGTGTCAGGGCAGCTAGGTGGCACAGTGGATAGAGAACCGGCCCTGGATTCAGGAGTATCTGAGTTCAAATCTGGCCTCAGACACTCAACACTTACTAGCTGTGTGACCCTGGGCATGTCGCTTAACCCCAATTGCCTCACCAAAAAAGAAAAAATAATATACTGTGTCATAAGGTGGAATTTAATTGGAAGCAACATCCCAGTCTCCAGGTCATGAAATTGTTAATTTTCCTAAAATT
Organism: Dromiciops gliroides; assembly: GCF_019393635.1. Taxonomy (NCBI): domain Eukaryota; kingdom Metazoa; phylum Chordata; class Mammalia; order Microbiotheria; family Microbiotheriidae; genus Dromiciops; species Dromiciops gliroides. The sequence continues at coordinate 493,922,282 of NC_057863.1, forward strand.
AACCCCCATTATTAAGGTGGAAGAGATCACAATCTCAGGGATAGAAAGGGAATAGGGATGGCTAGGGTCAGTGTTTAAATAAGCATTGGTGGCTGAAAGCCAGAGTTTTTCAGTAACATATCTGCCCCTGGGGTCTTTAGGGATGCTGGAAAAGGCAAAGTTTGGCTTTGGGCTTTAGTGTTTCTCTACAATAGGGACAAGATGCCTACATTTACAGTGACAGTAGAAAGGTGTGTAAAACAGCTGCCCAGTCTCCCTCCCCTCCCCATCCCTACTCCCTGGAAATAAAGAAACAACATATGTTCATCTTCCATTATCATTATTTTTTATTGTCATTACTTTTATTCCTTGTGTAGGTTTGAGAGAGTGTGATGACTTAAGGAGTGCCTTTAGTTAGACAAATAAACAAACAAAAGACAAACTGAGCTCTCTCAGAAACATCTACCAAGTTCTTCTGTCTGTGCTTCATGGCAGAACATGCCCCTCTCCTTCACCCTGATGTTTTTAAAACCGGTTTGATATGGCACTTGTGAGTGGCTGATGCCCCACTTTACAACCATAGTCCTCACCAAGGATTACATAGCCATGCCCAAGTAGATGCACCTGGATGAGTAGTGAGTGTTGGTTATGGCCAACTTACTCATGTTCTAGGAGACATATATCATCACCAATCAGACTGAAATTAGTGAGTCATTCAGTCAGTCAACAAGCATTTATTGAGTGCTTTCTATGAATCAGCCATACAAAGGAAGGTAAAAACAGTTCCTGACCTCAAGAAGTTCATATCCTAATAGGGGAAATAACATGCAAAAAACCATATATATAATGTATAGCTATGCCATATACACACACACACACACACACATAATAATAGACATAGCATATATCTATGTTATATAGTATGTGATATACCCACATATATACATATCTATGTGTATATATGCATATGTATATATGAGACACACATGTGTGTTTTATTTATATCCATACATCACATTCATACACACAAGAAAAGCAGGAGGTAATCTCTGAGGGAAGGAACTAACAATAAGGGAGATTTTTTGAGTAGAGAGAACAGTGAGGTTAATATAGAATAAGAGCAAAGGGAGTTGAAGGTTCAGGCTGATTCAGCTTGAAAAAAATGTCTTTCTCGTGGATACTCATAAGCTATTTATAGAATATTAGAACATGAAGGGACCTTAGAGATCATATAGTGACACCCTTTTAAGAGCCAGCTAGGTGGTTGGCATAATGAACTGGGCCTAGAGTCAGGAATACCTGACTGAAATCCAGCTTCAGAAACTTACCAGCTCTATGACCTTGGGCAAATCACTTAACTTATTTTTGCTTCTGTTTCTACAGCAATACAATGGGGGTAATAATACCTAGCAGGGTGACTGTGAGAATCAAGTGAGACAGTACTTATAAAAAGTGCTTAGCACAGTGCCTGGCATTTAATATAAATGTTTATTCTCTTTCCCCCCTTTCATTTTACAGAGAAGAGAACTGAGGTCTGAAGATATGTAAAGTGATTTCTCATAGCCAAATCAGAACCATAGCTCAGGTCTTCATAGAGTAGAACAGGGTCCTTCTCTCTCTCTCTCTCTCTCTCTCTCTCTCTCTCTCTCTCTCTCTCTCTCTCTCTCTCTCTCTCTCTCTCTCTCTCTCTCTCTCTCTTCTTTTGTGAGGCAATTGGGGTTAAAGTGACTTGCCCAGGGTCACACAGCTAGTAAGTTGCCAAGTATCTGTCTGAAGCCAGATTTGAACTCAGGTCCTCCTGACTCCAGGGCCAGTGCTCTATCCACTGTGTCACCTAGCTGCCCCCCAGCAGGGTCCTTCTCACGACACAATATCCTTACCAAGCAGATCCAAATGTTCAAGTGCCTGGCCAAGGCCCCTTAGGTCTTGTACAGCGGCGGTCCCATTAATAATCCTCCCTTTGGTAACTCTGCTTTTCCCAGGTTTCATGTTGACAATTGCCCTTCTATTCACCTTTGCCATGACACCATATGCCTTCATATCAGCATATTTCCACTGTGTGTAAAAAAATACTCAATGTTACAGAATATTTTTTTCTAAAGTATCTCCTTTGGATGATGTGGAAGGAGTCAGCTACCTCTTGTTAGCAAGGTGTTTCCAACTCACCACATAGAAGGGGCTATGACTGAGATGGTTTTTTGTACGCCATGATCACATCCAAGACCTACAGATTCTTGTCAGTTTAAATCACAGAGGGTGGCCCTATCTGAGTGTCTTGTGCCTTTGTTCAATTCATTTCAACAAACATCTATTAAGTACCCATTATGTGATAGGCACTACACAAAGTCTTGGGGGGTAAAAAAGGTAAAAAAATGAAATAAGTGCTTCCCTCAACATAGGGTGTTAGGAGATGGGTGGGATAGTGTGCATACACATTAAGGAAAAACAAAATAAATACAGTACAAAATGATTTTAAGTGGGAACAGGAACATTGATACTTGGAGGGGTGGGGAGATCAGGATAGGCTCTGTGTAGTGAAGAGGTACTTGAGCTAAGCTTTGAAAAGGGGGGGAAAATGCAACTAGGGATTTCAAGTTGTAGGTGTGAGGAAGGAGACTCTCCTGGCATAAGGGACATCCTGGGAAAGGGCATGAAGGCAGAATGATGGACATATACATTAAGTAGATCAGAGTGACTGGAATTAGAACAGCTGGGTGTCTGAGTGGATAGAGTGCTGGGCCTGCAGTCAGGAAGACCAGTTCGAATCTAGTCTACTTTACTGGATATGTGATCCAGGGTAAGTCACTTGACTTCTGCTTGCCTCAGTTTCCTGAATTGTAAAAGGGGGATAATAAAAGCACCTACTTTCTAGAGCTGTTGCAAAGGATCAAATGTGATTCTATTTGTAAAAAGTGCTTAGCTCAGTGCCTCCTATATAGGAAAAGCTATATAAATGTTTATGATTATTATTAAATGTAAGCTGTATATGAGCAAGTAATGAGCTCAGTCTCTGGAAAGTCGGATTGGAGTCAGTTTGTGAATGGCTTTAAATATGAAAAAAATATTTTTTTTAATTTTATTTTATCCTAGAATCAATGGGGACCCTTTGAAGCCTTTTGATCAGGAGAGTGATGTGGCTAGACACATCCTAGAGCTAGGGGTCCATCTTATCTTTGTGTCTGGAGTTTAGGCTCTACAACCTTATGAATCAACATGGCCAAGGAAAATGAGAACTGGAGAGAGAATGCTATTGTGGTCGGCCCCAAAGAAGTGTCATTCTATGAGCTAGTGCTAAAGCATGGATTCATGTCTACACAAGCAAAGAAAAATAGATATGTTTTCAAAATGATTGGGAGAGTCACAAATGCTACTACCCTGCTATTGAGTAAAAAGAGGACTCCAAGGCCTGAGTTATCCTGGCTGGCTCCTGACAGTTGATTCAATTCACCTGGCATTGATTCAACTTCTCCTTCCTCTTTGCCTGGGTAGAGACAGGGATTGCATGAGGAAATTAAAGCGTGCTCTGTAAATAATTCAGTCAAGACTATTAATTATGGCCTGAATAACAGCACTGTTCCTGATGGCATCTTGAATCATGACTTTGGCTCCAACCCTAAGGGCAAGAGACATAAGTTTGAAAGACAAAACCTAAGTGTCTGGAGGTAAATTAAAACAAATGACACCCATTGCTACTGAGAAATAGTGGGTGTTAAGCTTGCCAGTTGAGTTGTGCTTCCCTTTTTTCTGTCTCCTCTTTTTCTTGTATAATGTTTAAACTAAAATGGAAATTTCAGGAGAAAATTGAAAGTTGTAATTTGATATATTTTCCCTGGGTTAATGGATTCATAACATAGTTGGCATGACTGCTTATGCAGTTGTAGTGTGAGAGAGGCTGTAAGTTGGTAGGGCCATAAGCTTCTTGAGGCCAGCACTGTGTCTTATTTACCTTTCAAATCTTGCCCTCCACCCAAAAACCACAGGGCTTAGCAACATGCCTTGTAGAGAGGCTAGCAAGAAATGTTGGTCCAGTGAAGGAATCCAGAAACTGTCCATAAATCTGGAGCTAAGAATTGAAGGATCTGAAAAAAAAGAAAGAAAGAAATGAAGAAAAGAGAAGAGAATGAATTTTTATAAGCTTAATGAAGATTCAGATGATCTAATTATCTATATGTAACTGTTTAGAATCAATTAGGGATATATATCTCCATCCAAGCATGCATCCATGTATCCATCTACCTATCCATCCATCTGTCTGTCAATTTATCTATTTTCTTTCTCTCTTATATACATTCACACACAAACTGATAGGGAAAGTAAGGCAGACATAGGTTAAGTGACTTGACCACAACTAGTAAATGTCTGAGGCAGCATTCAAACTCAAATTTTTATATATATATATACACATACACACACATACATATATACACACACATATGTGTGTATACACATGTGTATGTGCATATGAGTGCCTATCTGCATGTGTATATTAGCACGTGCATCTACACACAATTCAATATGCATATATACCCAAACATATACAAATATATACATGTATTAAATTGTTTTTCAGTCATATCCAACTCTTTGTGACCCATTTAGGGTTTTCTTTTCTTTTCTTTCTTTCTTTCTTTTTTTTTTTTTTGTGAGGCAATTGGGGTTAAGTGACTTGTCCGGGGTCACACAGTTAGTAAGTATCAAATGTCTGAAGCCAGATTTGAACTCGGATACTCCTGACTCCAGGGCCAGTGCTCTGTCCACTGTACCACCTAGCTGCCCCATTTGAGGTTTTCTTGACAAAGATATCATAATGTTATTTCCTTCTCCAGCATATTTTGCAGATCAGGAAACCAAGGCAAACAAGATTAAGTGACTTGTCTAGGATCACAGCTAGTAAGTGTCTGAGGCCATATTTGAACTCAGGAAGATGAGTCTTCCTGACTCCAGGCCTGGCATTCTAGCCACTGCAACACCTAGCTACCCTTATACACATGTGCATATATGCATACATTCCCCATGCTGATGAGACTCATATATATGTGTGTGTCACACATGGATGTGTCACATATATGTGTATATGTGTGCACACATGTATATATTCATACGCACATAAATATGTATATGAGCCAACATTATGATTTCATTAGCATAAGGCTCTCCCTTAACAAACAATCAAAGTTAGAATTCTATCTGTAGATAAATAGCTATTTCCTGAAACACATAGATATTAAGCAATTTGTCCCCAAGGATACAAAGTGACAGAGGCCAAATTTTAACACAGATCTTTCTGACGTCAAGCCCAGCACCACTAGACCACACTTCCTTCTTCTCTCTATACCACATTTTACAACCCCTGTATCCATGATCCAAGCAAGATATGTAAGAAATGGAGGCAGCTCATTATGGTCAGACCATGTGCATCTCAAAGTGCACCTCCATGAATTTAGTCTGTAGCTTTCTCTAGAATAGAGGTTCTCAACTTGACTGAACAGGTGGGGGTAGGGAGAGTTGGAGGGGTAGTTTGTGGACTTGGTTTGAAAGAAATATCCATCCCTCACTATTTTCATTAATCTCTAACTTAAATGTGTCTTTTGTTAACCTCTAACTGAAATGTGTCTTTTGTTTAAGGGACAACCTGAGTTAAGTTTATAGATAGTAGTAATGAAAGAGTTAGAGACTAGCAATGAATTTTTTTTAATTGAAGCAAACCACTAAGATCATCTACTAAGGCATGAAAGGATTTTGACCTGAATTTATATAAGGAGTACCCATAATAGTGCAATTTCAGTTTTTTAAAATGTTGCTTTTATACAAAAATATGTGTATTTCTATATAACTAGAGGTATAGATATTTGTAGATATAGATATACATGTATATAGTATATGTGTATGTATAAGAATATATGTTATATACATCTATATGCATACAGCTATATATCTATCTATCTATCTATCTATATATATATCTATATATATATATATATATATAACATTCTTATATATACTTATGTGGATATGTATGTACTGTGTATATCTATACTTAATTTTTAAGAGATACAATGTAAAAAAAATCACTGGATGCAAATCTATGCTGCTATTCTCACCCACCCACTGTCTTCCAATTTCTCACATTTGAGGATATTTCATTTAATGAAAGATTTCATTTTTACTGAGAGAAAATCAGCTTGTAATGGTGCAATTTTCTTGTAAAACAATCTAGTTGTTGGGAAGGGAGAGGGGTGCCAGGTATGTAAGCGGTTCTGTTTTTAGGATTGTGAGCTGATTCATCTTTCTTCAGAAACAGACTGTCATCTCTTTTCCTGAGGGATCATACTGAAACATTTTTCTCCAGGGGCCATTTAGAGCTAGGGGGAAAATTTCCACTAATTAATTTGAAAAAAGTGCATGCCTAAAAGCCTTCTGTCTTCTGAACTCCAGTGCAGCAAGCTAAAGAACACAACTCCCTTTGCTTTATTACAATCTTGACCTTTCATGAAGAGGCCTAATGAGACAGTGGGAACAGGGAAGAGAGTTTTCTGCTCCTTCAGGCACTCTGTACAACTTTCTGGAGAGGTTTTGAAAGTGGTTCTGGGAGCTCTGGACTCTGTCCCTCCTCTCTTGGTGATATACCAGCTGCTGGGATGGTCTTTGGATTTTGACTGTGGCACACTCCATCTTGGTAACTATCATGCAGTTCTGTGGTGTCTATCACTTTTTAGGGGCCCCTAGGTGGTACAGTAGATGGAACATTGGACTTGGAGTCAATAATAATTAATAATAATAGCTAATATTTATATAACTCTTTGGCTAGGTGCTGTGCTTTACAATTATTTTCTCATCTGATCTTTGCAACAACCCTGAGAGGCAGTTGCTAGTAACACCCCCATTTTACAAATGAGGAAACTGAGACTGGCAGAGGTTAAGTGACTTGACCAAGGTCACATAGTAAGTTCCTCAGGCTGAATTTGAATCCAGGTATTCCTGACTCCTGACTCTATTCATTGCACTACATAGCTGCCATCATCATCACCACCATCATCATCAAAGGATCATTTCACTTGGAAGTCCCAAAGATCTGGCTATAACATTGATAAGCTGTGTATCTTTGGACTAACCAAGTAACCTTTCTTTTTTTCAGCTTCTAAGCTCAGTTTCTTCATCTGTAAAATGGTTTCATGATCTTCCTTAGAGAGTTGTTATAAGGAGAGTTCTATAAATGTAAAGGTATGATATAAATGTGAGTAGATATTATTGTTGTTGTGTTATGCCATCCCAGAGCCCCGGATCTTTTCATGTGTTTTTTTCAGCCCCTCACTGCACAAACCCTACCTGATCCACAATTCATTTCAATCCAACAAACATATATATGTAGCCAATAGGGTCAAGGTACTGGACTAAGTTCTGATGATCTGTTGGCAGGTGGAATATTGCCCTTCCAAAAGCTTCTAATTCGAGAAGGGGGTAACGTGCATACTGACAACTGTGATGCTAAATGTCTTAAATGCAAAGGAGAAGAAGTCATGAAAACTTAAAAGTGTAGACAGATCATTTTGACCTTGGAGGAAGATTGGCCAGGGAAGGCTTAGGGGAGGAAGGGATACACAGGCTCAGGCTTTGAGGGGGAAAAGAGACTTCGATAGACTGATTCATATATGGGAAAGAATCCATTTCAGACATGAGTGATGGTCCTAGCAAACATACAAGGATCTTGTACCTAGATGGAAGAGAGCAGTATGGAAGAGAATAGGGATGCAAAAGAACCCAGGTTAGATGGAATGCAGAACATGGAAGGGGAATAGTGAGGGATAAAGTCAATAATGAAAGTGACAGCTAGATTGTGGAAGGCCTGAAATGTTAGAACTAGGAATTTATACTTTATGGGGTAGGACATAGGGAGTCACTGAAGGTTTTTGAGAACAGAAAAACCATGATCAATGCATTAGGAAGGTTATTTAAGCAGAAAGGAATAAACATTTATTACATTCCCATATGTGCCCAGGCACTATCCTAAGAATTTTACAAATATCACATTTGATCATCACAACAACCCTGTGAAATAGGTACAATTTTGATCCTCATTTTATAGTTGAGGAAACTCAGGCAAATATAGGTAAAGTGACTTGTCCAGGGACACAGAGCTAGTAAGTGTATAAGGCTGGATTTGAACTCAGTTCTTCCTGACTCTAGGCCCAGTGCTCTATCTATTGCACCACCTCAGAAGTATGAGGGATGCACTAAGAGAAAGAATAGACTATAGTCAAGAAGTCAATTTAAAAGGTCATTATAATGCACATCTGAAGAATTCCTGTTTAAATATGGGTGGTTAAAATGGTAATTGAGAGGAAACAGTGAGGAAAATATTCTACCTTAATGACTGAATGTGAGAGGTGAAAGAAAGGGAAGAGTTGAAGATGGCTTGAAGCAGTGTGTTGAAGGACACTGAAGAACTATGGAACTTTAGAAAAGGGTGTGGTTTGGGGGAGAAGACACAAAATTTGTTTTAGAGTTTGGGATTTGTGGAGTTTGAAATTCTATCAGACTATGTGGGCAGAAATGACCAGTAGGAATTTGGTAAATATAGAACTGGAGTTCTGGTAAAATATTGGAGAGTAGAGATGCAGATTTGGGACACATCTGAACTGAGGTGATAAGTCATGAGTATGGATGACACCCTATGTTTATTGAATGTAGAGGGAAGTTAAGTGAGCCAATAACAGAACCTTTAGAAATAGTCATGTTTAAGAGACAGGAGGAGGATCATGAGCCAGGCAAGAGAGAAAGATGGAGCAGTCAGAAAGAAATGAAGAGAAGAGTGTTTTGAAACATCTGGGAGAAGTGGATCAAGTAGGAGAGAATGGTCCAGAGTATGAAAAATGAACTCTCTGTGGTCCATTTTGGACAGGAAAAACGTAAGCATCTTATATATAGTCTACTGATAACATCATTGATGGTCCTAGAGGCTGCTTTTTCAGTTCTTGCCTTGAAGGGTTATTGTGAGGATGAAATGGGATAATATATTTAAATTGCTTAGCAGAGTGCTTGGCACATAGTAGGTACTGACTCCTGACTCTCTTCATTGCACTACATAGCGACCATCACCACCATCATCATCAAAGGATCATTTCACTTGGAAGTAGTAATTTGATATATTTTCCCTGGGCTAATGGATTCATAACATAGTTGGCGTGACTGCTTATGCAGTTGTAGTGTGGGAGAGGCTGTAAGTTGGTAGGGCTGTAAGCTGCTTGAGGCCAGCACTGTGTCTTTTTGTGAATTCCTGGACATGGTTTCAGACAGATGCCTCCTTCTCTCCCTCTGCTCCCCAATTTCTTTCTGCTGCTGTGTTAGTTCTGCCAGGCCTGGCAATGCTCACCTTCCAAGGATCCCAATGCATTATGGAAAGTATCTCTCCCTAACAGGGGGACAAGGTCATCTTGCACAAGCCTGAGGAATAGATAGTAAGGGAGTGAAAGCAATGAAGGTAGATATTTTGAGGATCATAATTGAAGTCAGTGGTCTCCAGACCTTTTTGATCATGTGGCAACAATTGAGAGAGGGAGAGAGAGAGAGAGAGGGAGAGAGAGAGAGAGAGGGAGAGAGAGAGAGAGAGAGAGAGAGAGAGAGAGAGAGAGAGAGAGAGAGAGAGAGAGAGAGAGAGAAAGGAGAGAAAGGAGAGAAAAGGAGACAAAGAAAGGAGGGAGAGCAAAAGAAAGATGGAGAGAAAAAAGGGAAAAAAGAAAGAAAATGAAGGGAAGGATGGAAGACAAAGGAAGGAATACAGCAACCCTCTTATATGCATATGTGTAGATTTACTTATTTATAAGGCTTATGGAAGTAGTACTATAATAATGATTAAATAAATTATAAAATTTACACAGAGCATAAATTAAAAAGCATGACATAAAATAATATTTGATCCTAGAATTAATAAGAAGCCATTGGATTAGGAGCCTACTGGAGTAGGAGAGTGACATGTCAGGCCTGCATTTTAGGAAAAGTGCCTTGACAGCTCTGGGAAGGAAGAATGGAGAGTGGACAGATTTGAGGAAGGGAGACCAAGTAGGAGGAAAAGGGTGATGAGGACCTGAACTAGGGTGGCAACTGTGCGAATCCAGAGAAGGAGAGTGATACAAGAGATTTGGGGGTTGATAGACTAGATTTGGCCATGAACTAGGTATGTGGGATGAGGGAAAGTGAAGCAATGAAAATGATATTAAGATTGAAAGGACTGAATTAGAAGAATGATGGTGCTCTCAAGAATAGGGAAGTTGGGAAGATAGGTTGAGGGAAGGGAATGGTAATGTAAGGAGATCTGTTGACAAAAACACAACTCATATACACCTGATCATACTGTAAGATTCATTTTGTCCCATCCAGACTAAGAAAAGAGCAAGGCAGGACTTTCAGTAGTCATCCACCCCTCAAGTGCACAGGTCACCCTCTGAAGGATACTTGTTCTAGCCATCAAGTTATCTGAGGGAAAGGAAGGAGGGGGCAGGATTTTCCCAATGGCACTTGTACAACTGCTGTGGATAGTGGTTAGTTGAGGTTATAACTTTCCTAGGTGGCAATATTAGACTTATAGGGGGTGAAGATGGGAGCTTGCCCATAGCAGAGACGGGGCCCAGTGGGGTAGGGCAGAGGAAGAAGGGTGTATATGTGTTGTGTTTGAAGAATGCCTCACAATTGGCTATTACAGTGAGGATGGAAAACAACTTGTCTTCTGAACTACCTTCCAAATGGCTACACACACACACACACACACACACACACACACACACACACACACACACACACACACACACCATACAGTTAGGCCATAATGCTCTGCAGTAATCCCCCTTCCGCATACTTTCCCTCTCCCTCCTTTGCCCCTGAATCCCCAATTTGAAAACCACTGTTTTAAGAGAATAGGAGGGTCAAGGGAAAGGGTTTTGTTTTCTTAAGAAAGGAAAATCTGGGCACTCTCAGATAAGGAAAAGTTCAAGCTTGTTGTTTTAGCTTGCTAGAATAAAAACAGTAACATAATTGTGCATATCTATAGGCTTTTAAATTCCCAGAGTGAGTCAATGAATCCAAAGGGGCCTCTTTCTTCTAGTACCCTCCCTAGTTCTAAAAGAATCTCCCATTATTTGACTGAAGATGAATTTGAAGCTGTTGAGGGCCCCAAGCCCTGCTAGAAGTGACTGTCTCAGCAGAATGGCCACCTTTCTAGGTTCTAATCTTGTTACAAGTAAAGGGAATCTTTAACTGAAAGCCCTGTACTTTTAAGCAAGAAGTAGAAGCAGTGACATTTTATTCTCCTATCTCTCTCTACCCCATCCCTAGCTCCTGTGGGTATAAAAATGTAGCTTCTAAAGGTCTTTCTCTCTCTATGTCCAAATATTCTAATCCAGATCAATCAAAGAAAGATTATTAGGTACCTATTGTTCATAAGGCATGGTGCTGGATAATCAAGATATAAAGACAATTAAAATAACCATTGTTCCCCCCAAAATCTCTTTTGGCTCGGGGAATGAAACATATATATATATATATATATATATATATGTACGTGATCATGTAAAGTGGGGGAAGTGAATACTCCTAGCTAAGGAGATCAGGAAGGACTTTATGTGGAAGGTGGCACAGAAACTTTGGCTTGAAGAAAAGGTAAGAATTCTAAGAGGTAGAAGTGAGGAGGGAATACATTTCAGGCATAGAGGTGGGAGCTGAGAGAGGAAGTAGGATAGTTTGATTGGAACACATAGTACATAAAGAGGAGAAATATGAAATCAGATGGAGAGGTAAGTTAGAGTCAGGATGAGAAGGTTCTTAAAAACCAAAGTGAGAGGGGCAGCTAGGTGGTGCAGTGGATAAAGCACTGGCCCTGGATTCAGGAGGACCTGAGTTCAAATCTGGCCTCAGACACTTGACTAGCTTTGTGACCCTGGGCAAGTCACTTAGCCCTCATTGCCCCTCCAAAAACAAAACAAAAAAACAAGGTGAGGAATTTCTATTTTATTCTAGAGGAAATTGGGAGCCATTGAAGTTTCTTGAGCAAAGGAGTAGCATGATCAGACTAGTATATAAGAAAAATTATTTTTGGTAGCTATATGGAGAATGTATTAGAGAGGAAAGATAGAAAACTAGAAATTCAATTACAAAGTTTTTTAAATAGTCCATGTGAGAGGTGACAAGGACTTGAATTTGCATGGTAGTTAGATGAATAAAAAAGAAGAGTACAGAAGCCAGAGAGATTGTGGCAGTAGAAGGTTACTTAACAAGGAGTTCATTGAAGATGGGGATTCATACAAACTGATGTCTGATGACTGATAAAACAAAGAGTATGCACCCTATGTTTTTGATTCTAGGCTTGGCTTCTTCCCAGTTTCTCTCTCTCTCCCTCTCCCTCTCCCTCTCCCCCTCCCCCTCCCCTCCCCCTCCCCTCCCCCTCCCCCTCCCCCTCCCCTCCCCTCCCCCCTCCCCCTCCCCCTCCCCCTCCCCCTCTCCCTTTCCCTTTCCCCCTCCTTTCTTCCTTCTTTTTCTGAGTGTCTGTCTTGTCTGTCTCTCTCCTCTCCCTTCTCTCTCCCTTCTTCCTCCTCTCTATCTTTCTCTCCTCTCCATCTCTCTCTTCCTCTCTTTCTATATGTCTTTCTTTCTCTCTGGCTGTCTCCTCTGGCTGTCCTCTCCCCATCCCCCCTTTTCCTTCTGAAGTATGCCATTGTCTTAATTAGGGATTCCACCCAAGTGTTCATTAAGTACACGACAGGAACATAATGATTAAAAAAATCCAGTAAGGATGCTTTAAGATCCTTACTTAAGCATCCTTAAGGATATGTACAAGATCAGAAATCTAAGTAAAATCCTATTATAATAAATATTCATTAGGAAAAAACCGGTTCTAAAAAAGAAAGGTGGGTTTTTTTTTTGTTTAGTTGTTTGTTTCCTCTAGTGGATACGTCATCAAAACAACACATTATTAATGTTTTCAAAATATCATATTCAAATAGCAATCCTTTGGTGACTCACTTCATAATAGAAATATTAAAAAGTTGATTACCTGTTAGGTATACAGTAATTGAAACTTTTGTTCCTCTATCAAATTTTCAAATTCTTTTCAACAACCCTCACCCTTTGTTACTTCAGACAATTCTCCAAACCCACGAGGACCCCTGCTTACATCTCCCAATTCTCCACCATACCCAAGTAGCACCCAGAGCTAGGAGGAACAAAGAGGTAAGGTTCAGTAACATAATATCTGGTTCTTGAGTAAAGATATTGTTTATAGAATTAGGCCCAAAGGTATACTAAATACTATATAGAACCTCCATAAAAGGTTGCTTGTCCTCTGGGAGTTTACAATCTGAAAAGATATACAAGTTCACAGAATTGTGGGAATAGTTTTGACAGTGCGTACATGATGGTGGGGTGGGGGTGAGGGGCTTGGGGCCAAGATCACCTAAACTACAGTGTGTCAGATCAATGACTGCATTGCAGTTGGACAAAAATAGGTGTTGTATAATGGAAAGAACATTAGACTTGAGTATGAAAATCTGAATTTAAATCCTGACTCCTTTTTGTTTGAAAATTGACTTTGGGGAATTCACTGAACACATCTGTGTTTCAGTTTCTTCATCTGTAAAACAAAGGTGTAGATGACCTTTAAAGTCCTTTCAGGCTCTGAATTCTATGATTTTATGCTCTTACCTCTAGAACATAAGAATATCTTCTCTTCCTACCATCTCTCTTAATGTTTCCTGGCTAAAGCTATTTTTTTTTTGCATCTATTAAGAATAAACAAACCTTCTGCCAATATAGACATCACATTCTCTGTAACTTATAGAGCTGGAGATTTGCTTAGGATCACATAGAAAATATGTACCAGAAGCAAGATTTGAACTCAGGACTTCCTGGTTTCTAGGCCAGCACTTTCTTAATCCATTCTGACCTTCATGAAAGTCAGGTAAATTTTCAGCTTGTTAAGCCGTTGAACTTCACTGTACTCAGTGCAGATGACCCACATTCACAGGTTTCTCAGCAAATACCAAATTGCAATAGCACTATGAGACAGTGGTCATGGATTATAGTCAGAAGTTGACCACATATTAGCAAGTCATTCTCTTAACCTGTGTGAGCCCTACTTATTCCACCTATAAAATATGGATGTTGTCAGCCTAAAGACAGGGTGGTAGATAGAGCACCTGGAGTTAGGAAGACTCGAGTTCAAAGCTGACCTCAGATATTTACTAGCTGTGTGACCCTGGGCAAGTTATTTAACCCCTTTTTGCCTCAGTTTCCTTATCTGTCAGATTCCTTATCTTTATCAAGCCATTTCCCCTTCTCTTTTCCATTCTCCTCCTCCTCCTTCCCCTCCCCTTTCCTTTCCCCTTTTTCCTTTTTTCCTTCCTCTTTCCTTTTCCTTTTCCTTTTCCTTCCTTTCTCTTTTCCTCCCTTCTCTTCCCTTCTCTTCCTAATTCTAAGATGTATGGTGGTTTTTTATAATTAAGACTGAATCAGGTCAGGGGTTGAATAGTAGTTGTTTATATAGCCTGCTCCACTGAGCAAATGTATAGTCTCCTCCCATTGTGGCAATGGTTTTAATTGCAATTCCCAGATAATTGAAAGTCAAAAGAGGAGAATATGTGATATGGTCTAGATTTAAACAGTTTATTTGAAAATTAAGGTTTCTATATCTCTTTCCAGGTCCTTGAGACCCTCCCAGCCCCCATATTAGGGAAGCAAAAAAACCACAGATGCGCACAACTATTTGCAATGTTTTTAATCTCTCAGCTGGTAAAATTCAATGTTAAGTAAAAAATAGCTATGAAACGAATACGTCCCAAAGTTCTGTTTTAAATAGAATCCAAAAGGTATCATCAGTACTTAACTCTCTTCCCTTAAGAAGTTCACTGTGCTGGGTTACCAGGAAAAAAAAATATCCCTGTAATCTTTTCCACTGTGTATTACTTCAGAGTTAGTTGGTGGAATTATATCCCCCTTCAAACTAGGTTATGTATGTGAGACCCTATAGAAAAAAATCCTGTGGCTCGTGCAGATGTTATAATCTCTCTTCCCTTTCTCCATTCCCATTTATAGATCCTCCACTGTCAAAGTGGGGAATTGGTCCATAATTCTATAAAGACAGAACATTTTCCCCCTTTTCTCCTTTAAGTAATAATAATAATGCTAATTATAATAATAATAGATGACATTCTTAGTGCCTTAGCTATCACTCTCCACACTTCCATACTGAAAGATGTGAGAATTAGATTTGAGTGTCTACATAACAAGAGCTCCTAGGATATTATCTTTTATTTGAGCTCTTATGTATCTTAAGTTATCCCTCACAATAATCTTTCCAGGAAGGCAAGATGTACAAAAATCACACATCCTTGAAGATATTTTCTTTTTATTCTTTTCCTTCATTATCATAGCAAACTTTCCCACAGGGGCACTGAAGTATGTCCAAACCCTTATACAATACTGTCTTCTCAGGTAAATGATAATATATTCTTCTTGCCTGCACCAAAAAGAAGAGGTAATCTTATCTACAAAGATCCTCCATTTAGAAAGATGGCTTACTGCTCTTAGTACATATTGAGGATATTGTCCAGTTCTAACATGGATCCCAGGCCTCCTGTGTTCCTTTGTCTAGCCCGTTAATGGAAGTCAACTATTTCCTAAAATAGGTAGCAGGTGGATTTTAACAAACTCCACAGTGTTCACCAAATTAAAAAAAAATCAGCAGAAAAATACACAGCCCACGTCAAAGTAGAAGCTGAGCCCGGATGTTTAGAAATGGAATGTCAGCACGTCAGTGAGCAAGAAAAATGCCACGAAATTTCCAAGGCAGCTGTTCTGTCTTCCTGTGGGAGAAACCAACTTGTTGCTGAGCTACTCAGAGGAGGGGGCCTCCTCCGTGCACTGATCTATGCACATCTGGCCTTTGCAGAATGTGTATTTAGTCTGCTTCACTTCATTCCCAGGGATGTTTTAGATTTGGGAAGTTATGGCTACTCCCAGTAAGCCCACCCATGCTAAAAGCCTGGTGATTCATCTGACTCTTAAAGTATAGTGAGTGCATAGGACCAACAGAGCTTGATTGCAAGTCTACACTTTCCACATCAGACAAGGAGACCACCTCTCCAGTGCTGTAATTGGAGTTCTTGCCCCTGGGACACAGTCACATGAGAAAGTGTGGACACAGTGGTGCTGAAGACAGACTGACATAGGGTATAGTCATGATGGGAGAGGGATGGGAACACTTCTTAAATTTCTTTGGGAAGGAAATGGTGCCCTGAGGTTGGCATTCCATGGGTGGTTGTACTGCATAGGACTATGAGGGGAGTGGAAGAAAGTAGTCATTGTAGAAAGGAAACATGCATCCTAGAAGATGTTGGAAGCCTGGAGCTCTCTGTTAGCCATTCTCTTCTGATGGGGCGGGTACTTCTCAATTTGAAGATCTCTAAGTTATTGGTCAAGAGATCATAATCTATGCTTGAAGATGTACTCATTCAAAATCTGCTCAATGGAGAGAAGGGAGCTGGTGTTATAATTTTTGCACTCTACTTTTGTGGGGATTATCCAGTCCCTTCTTATAAAACCCAATCAGTGGACTGAGCAGAATTTGTCATTAGAAATAAGCTTCCATTGCCTAAAAGTCTGATTTTTCTTCTCTGTTACAAGGAAGATAATCTACCCATATCACACTCAAGTCTTTTCTATCTCTGTTTATGCTAAGTTAATATATTTGGGATCTACAAATTCCCCTTTACAGCGTGGCAAATTTAACCTGCTCAATGCTAATCATAGTTTTGAGAGTAGAGTTCTTATTATATGCTTTACTTTTAAAATTGTTAATCTGAGGTTTTGCACATTTCCTGTCAATCTATAATTAAATCATATGAAAACACACTGATTTTACATCATTATAAGAAAGGTGTGCTCTGCTATCTTTAATGCCTGTGGCTCTCCAGCATTCATTATTTAATTGCCAGGCATTTTTACTATCAGTTCATATGGTGTTATCTAAATTAATTGTGAACTTTAATATACTGGGATCTGAAAAGAAGATCAGCTGTCTCCTCCATAAAGGAGAATCAGGAAGCTGAATAGGCCAATTTCATGTTAACAACATAATATCCTTTGGTAGTTAGGAACATAACCTGAACGTTTGGGGAAGTGACCCCTCTGGCTATTTATAAAGACTTGGTAATGGTGTCCTCTCAAATTGGACTGCTGTACAATCAGTTATGTAGGGGAAAGAGGGAGTTCTCATTCAACAGGCTTTTGGTGCTTTAGCTTCCAAATCCATTTTAAGGTGGTAATGTCATGGTGTAAGAAGTGGTTGCTTAAGTGGGGTCTAGGCACCTGGATTCCTCCATCAGAAAATGTTGCTGTAAGACACTGACCCAGGATGGGAGAGGGGGAGGGAAATAACTGGAGGGAACATGAACAATGAATGGCATGTGTTCAGCTTACTACCAAAGAAAGCCATTTGGCTGCAGGCACTGCACAGGTAAAGAAATTGTATGTACTGATGGACTATGGGAAGAAGAAAAAAAAAAGGGACGAAGGGAATTTTTAAGTTAGGTCACATCCTAACGTGGATAAATATTTGTTGATGTAACTAAAAGGCAGTGTGGTCTGATGGAAAGTGCATTGAACTTAGCAATCCCAGTTGTCCTAGCAGTGTGACCTTGGGGAAAATCAGTTGAACCTCTTGCGCCTTAGTTTCTCAATCTGTACTAGCTCTGTGATCCTGGACAAGTCACTTAACCCTGTTTGGGATAGTTCCTCATCTGTAAAACTGAGATGGAGAAGGAAATGGCAAACCACTCCAGTATCTTTGTCAAGAACCCTCCCCCACCTCCCAAAATAGAATCACAGAGTTGGACATGATTCAATGATTCGACAACAACAGATGTGCTTAATAATACTAGTTTCACATGCCTCATAGGATTGTTGATAACATATAACATTATATATATGTATGTGTACATATATGTATGTATATATATATGTGTGTGGATAGATAGATAGATAGATAGATAGATAGATAGATAGATAGATAGATAGATAGATAGATAGAGATATAGTGCTTTGTAACCACTGAGTAGGGCATACCCTATAACTTCACATTACCCTATACTTAACATGACCATACTCTACTGGCTCAAGCCAAAATGGACTACATACCATCAGAGTGCTTCTTCACTCCCAAATCTTTTCTCAAGCTGTCCTTATGTCTAGCATGTCCTTCTTCCTTCTTCCTCTATCTGTGGAATTCCTAATCATTTTTATTTTGAAAATTATTTTATTATAAAATATATATTATATTATTGTAATAATAAAACAAAAGTATTGTATTATTTTCCAGTTACACGTAGAGATAGTTTTCAACATTTTTTTATAAGATTTCTAGTCTCAAATTTTTCTCCCTCTCTCTCTCCCCCCCTCCCCAAGACAGCAAGTAATCTGATATAGGTTATATATGTAAAATAACATTAAACATATTTCTGCATTAGTCATATTATAAGAGAAGAATCAGAGCAAACCTCAAAAAAGAAAAACAACAGCACCGAAAACAAGAGAAAGAGTATGGTTCAATCTGCATCCATATTCCACAGTTCTTTTTTTTTTTCTTTCTGGATTTGGAGAGCATTTTCCATCATGAGTCCTTTGGAACTATCTTGGACCATTGTATTGCTGAGAAAAATCAACCTAATCATCGTTTAAAGCTGGAATGCCATCTCCTCTAGGAAGTTTCCCATCATCTCCCCCTACCCCACTCCAACACACTGAATTTTGTCCCCTTAGGCCTCATATATTTCTTTATTTACACCTTTCCTAGGTGCTTATTTTGTATTGTAGTTATTTGTATATGTGGCATAATCTCACAGAATGTAAGCTCCATGAGTAGAAAGATCTGCCTTATCTAAACTATATATTTCCCTAAGCACCTATCATAATTGTCTGGATATGGTAGTTCCTAAGAAACATTTGTTGAACTAAATTGATTTGAACTGAAAGGTTAGAAAAATTCAAACTTCAGGAGAAAGATCTCAACATGGAGAACTCTATCCTCCATCATGGATCACAGGCTCTGTGTGACTTAGTAGGTAAGTGTTAGGGAGTGTCTACAGTCACAAAGACCTTAAGTGATATACCCAAAGTCACATGTTTGTTAAATATCCTAGTTGAGGCCAGCTAGGTGGAACAGTGGATAAAGCACCAGCCCTGGATTCAGCAGGACCTAAGTTCAAATCTGACCTCAGACACTTGACACTTACTAGCTGTGTGACTCTGGGCAAGTCACTTAACCCTCATTGCCCCTCTTTAAAAAACAAAAACAAAAAACAAAAAATCCTAGTTGAAATTTGAACTCACATCTTCCTGAATTCCAACAAAGTATTCTATTATTGCACATTTCCCCATAGAAATAAATAAATAAATAAATAAACAAACAAACAAACAAACAAACAAATAAGTAAGTAAGTAAGTAAGTAAATAAATGAATGAATGAATAAATAAATAAATAAATAAATAAATAAATAAATAAATAAATAAATAAATAAATAAATAAATAAATAAAAATAGGACCTTGCTGGTGACTAATTCTGGAATAGATCATACGACTTTTGTCGATTCTCCTCCTATCCAGAGATTGGCAGCTGGGGACAGGGACACAGGCTATCCTGGTTTCATTTCCTAGTTTTGCCACCAAGTAGCTATTTCTATCCATGGCCAGTCCCTTCCTGTTGCCTCATTTTACCTCTTTTGTGAACTGGGGGCTATTAATACTTCCCTCAAAGAGAAGTTGTAAGAACTAATTATCTGATGCCTACAAAGCCATCTGAGTTCATTGGCTCTGAGATGCGCCATGAAGTCTCTCTCTTTGCTTCTCAAAAGCCTTGATTGCTTCCGGCGCATCTTTCCCTTTCTGTTTTTGTGGGATTGCTACAGAAATTTATCCTAGTGCCTCGTTTTCCCATAGCATATTACACACTAATCATCTGGCACCTGGGAGGAGCACTGCCAGCCATCTCTGAAGTTCAGTCTGATTCATTCAGACAGATGTGCACCCACAGACTGGAATGAGGGGCATTTCTTCCACTCCAACTGTGATGGGGACAGATCCCTAGGTCAGGATTCTTGAATAAGAAGAAAATCAACTTTTTTTTTTCTGTCCTGTTTCAAAGTAATCAAACCATACTTTTCGCTCCTTGGGACATTACATTTTCAATACTTGTCAGAGACGATTAATGGTGAGTTTTCCCCTTGCCTGTTTTCTGAGGAAAAATTAATAGTAGATATTCAAGGCTCTCTCCTGATCCTGCATTGTTTCACAAGGCAGAAAGCAGAAGTGTCAGAGATGGAAAATGCCTATCAGGCTTCCAAGTCTCATTTGCTAGAGTGGCAAAAGATGGCAAATGTCACTACAAACAGCAGGGAGATCAAATGCTTGAGGAACAAGGTATGATGTGGTAGAATGAGCACTGGATAGGGATTAAGGTAGCCTGGGTTCTTGTCTCTGTTTGCTAATTGTGAATTTGGAAAAAACTGGAAAAATGTGGGTCTCAGGGAATGGGAAAAGAACAAAAGGATTATCTAGGTTAATTTGAATTTGAACAGGAAACTCCTCTTATTCCCTCCTATGTCCAAACACTGACAAGTCTTCATCCAATTCCACTTTGTAGATGTCCCATAATGGGAGACTTTGAGATTGCTTTAATTATTATATTTGTTATAATGTATGTTTGTTATAATTAATATGATTGTTCCTTGCATCTAACCAAAATCTACCTCACATTTTCTTTATCTATGAAACTGAAATATTGATGGCTGTTCTACCTATCTCACAGGGCTACTACTATAAGGATGAAATGTTTATGAAAGTGCTTTATAAATAATAAAGTGGTATGCAAATGTAAAGTACCATTATTGTTATCAGAAGGAACTGAGTCATTTCTCCCGACTGAATGCTCTTTCCCAAGCACTCAGTAATATAATTAGTATTTCTTTGTTTATTGCTTCCTTTAGGCAATCTTTCCTGATTGGTCACATGGGACTAGTTATGGCTTTGGGCAGTTAAAGTATTCTTACCTCATTGTCAGGTGCTAGCTCTCTGCATAAGGTAAAAATTAAAACCATAGTCACAGCATCACAAAATCTCACAGTGGAAGGGACCTCAGAGACCTTCTAGTCCAACCCACACCTGAAAAAGAATTCATTTGACAACATCTTAACAAATTGCCATGCAGACTTTGAAGATTCACAAGGAGGGGGAAACCAACTTTTTTTTTTTTTGGTGGGGCAATGAGGGTTAAGTGACTTGCCCAAGGTCACACAGCTAGTAAGTGTCAAGTGTCTGAGGCCGGATTTGAACTCAGATCCTCCTGAATCCAAGGCCGGTGTGTTAACCACTGTGCCACCTAGCTGCCCCCTGGAGAAACCTACTTCTACTCCCTTGGGGGAGGGATAGAATTTGGAACTCAAAACTTTTAAAGTGTTAAAAATTGTTTTGACATGTAATTGGTAGAAAATAAAATATTATGAAATTTTTAAAAAGATGGAAAGCTCTAATTACCAGGCAGGATTTCTTCCCCCCTCCTCTCCCCTTATATTATGACTAAATTTGCTTCTTTGCCACTTCTGACTTCTGGGACAAAAAAAAAAAAAGTTAAATCTACCTTCTACACAATTGCCCTTTCAATATACTCTGGAGTCTTATCTAAAAATCTTCTCTTTCTCAGTCTAGATCTCTCTAGTTTAGGTCAATTTCAACTGACTTTCATCTGAAATGAGGCCCTTCACCTTCCTGGTTGGCAACCTCTGCATGGGCTCCAGCTTATCAATATCTTACCTAAAATGTAGTGCTCAGAATGATACATAACACTCCAGGTCTGACTATGGTAGAATACATCAGAATTATTATCCCCTTAGTCTGGCCTCAATATTTCTTAGATTTCTTGGCTGCCATTTCACAATGTTGATCCATATTGATCTCAGTGTCAACTAAAACTATCTGCTATTTTTCAGACAAATTGCTCTCTAGTCCCAACTCACCTGTTTTATTTGTGAAGTTGTTTTTTAACCTATAGAATATGCTAAGTGTATATGATGTCTGTATACATATCAGAAGCTAAATACAATTGGACTCTTGAACTCAGTTAGCCATAATGCAACTTTTCATTCTAATGATGCCCAAGAAATCATGCTTCTCTGCTATGTTAGATCACTCTGCCTGGGGAATTAAAACACACACACACACACACACACACACACACACACACACACACTCTAATCCAGAGAAACCAGCCTCCTGGCTGTTCAATAACTGGAAAGGTAGGATGGGGCTAGGTTATGAAAGGCTTTGAATCCCAAACATTTGTATTTGCTCCTGGAAGCAATAGGGAGCTAGTGGAGTTTATTGAGAGAGAGAGAGAGAGAGAGAGAGAGAGAGAGAGAGAGAGAGAGAGTGAGAGAGAGAGAGAGAGAGAGAGAGAGAGAGAGTGTGTGTGTGTGTATGATCTGTTTTAGAAAAATGACTCTAATGGTTAAATCTAGCCCCATTTTAGGACACTGGGTTTCTGTAGTATATGTGTGAACAAGGATGAATTCCCCTTCTAGACTAAATGTCTGTGTAACAGAGGTAAGAATTCTGACAACTTCTTTCCTGGGAGAGAGCTCTCTGCATATGCTTGTCAGCTTCTTCTAGGCACATAAACAAGAAACTTTGGATGAGAAAATGTTTTTATCCTTAGCAATGAAAGTGACCTTGCCCACCTGATGACATTTACATTATGGAGTTTCTGTCACTTGATAACAGAATTTATACCTACTGGATGCCTTCCCCAGATGATCTTTGCCTTCTGGGATCAGACTTTCCTTTGTTTTGTCTTCTAACCTTCTAACCTTGTTCCTCTCCTTTGTTTTATCTTCTAACCTTCCTCTCAAATTTGTTTTGTTTCCCACTTCCCAAGACCAACTCTTACTTTCTATGTGTTGTTTTGTTGTTGCTGTTACTTTCTATAATATCAGGGGAAACACACTTTCTCACAACCAGAAAACAAAGCAAAGCAAAATGAAAAAGCCCAACTGGTGTCTCTTCAACTGTGCTGAAGACACAGCTTCCATTTTAAACAGGGTAGTTAGAGCCTTGACAGCGGCCTGTGCAATGGGAATTGCTGCAAAGCCCTCCCAATCTGAACTGTGTTTAACTTTTACAAAACGACTCCAAAATGCAGCTTGAAAAGGACTAAGTCTAAAATGTATGTCAGGCTCTCTGATACCTGGGAGAGGAATTGGAAGGAAAGCACAGGCTATTGTAAATTTGTCGCCTCTTTTCAACAGTGTTTTCCTCTTCCTCTGACATCAATTTTGTGGTTTCATGGTCTTGTTAATGCAGCCATAGCTGTTGGTGGTTCATTATTACAAGCCTCCAAGGCTTAGAGATTTCATTAAATAAAGCATTACATCTTTGGGTGTTGTTGTTCATCCCTCATTCTCAAAGAAGACCAATGATATCATGAAGGTGATCATATATATATACATATACATATACACACATACACACACACACACACACACACACACACACACACACACACACACACACACACATATATATATATATATATATATATATATATATATATATATATATATATATATATAATGAAGATGATATCTTGATTTGCACCTGAACTGGATTTAAGTGAGGCAGAGCAGCACAAAATCTTCAGTCTCATTCTCTCCCCCAGAGTCCAGTGACTCTTCCTCTGATCTGTATCCCCTTAGGTCTTTCTTTATGTAGTTTTAACACCCCTAGATTTTCAAGTCTTCCCCATCAATAGATCTCAAAGTCAATTTCCAATGTTGCCTTCTCTTTTCAGCTTTGGCATTCTCCCCTTGGGCTAAATTCTCTGTAGTGAAGGATGAGAAGTGAAAATGC
This sequence comes from Dromiciops gliroides, assembly GCF_019393635.1. Classification (NCBI taxonomy): domain Eukaryota; kingdom Metazoa; phylum Chordata; class Mammalia; order Microbiotheria; family Microbiotheriidae; genus Dromiciops; species Dromiciops gliroides. Next base: position 493,946,196 of record NC_057863.1, read on the forward strand.
ACCTAATATACTCATTCAGCCCCAGACCATACTTCACATCCCATCAGGTCATCCACCAGGACAGCAATACCTCCCCTGTCAGGCATCTTCCATTTCTACCTTGTTACACCTCCATTCTCCTCCTCACTCTACTCCCACCTTTACCCACACACAATGCTTTCAACTTCATGCTAGGATGTAAATAGACCACTGCCCTAAGGCAACATTCATAATCCCTTTAACTCCCCAGCCCCAAACTCACTTGACTAGGCAGTTAGATACCTGAGTGGATAGAATACCCCCATCTGGAGTCTGAAAGAACTGACCTCAAATATCTTTGCGACTCTAAGCAAATCACTTAACTATTGCCTGCCTCAGTTTCCTCATGTGTAAAAAGAGGATAAGAGTAGTTCCTACCTCTCAGGGTTATTATGAAGATAAAATGAGATATTTGTAAAATGCTTTGCAAGGCTTAAACTGCTAGCTATTCACCAGTCCCCAGTCTCTCTCTCTCTCTCTCTCTCTCTCTCTCTCTCTCTCTCTCTCTCTCTCTCTCTCACACACACACACACACACACACACACACACACACACACACAGGGCAGCCACATGCATACATCCCCTTATTAAAATGTAAACTACTTGAGGGCAGGGCCTATCCACTTACTTAATCAAGTGGCTAAACTTGTCATTTCTATGTCCACAATATTCTTCCATAGTCTCTTCACACAGCCACCACCCTAATTCAAATCTTTATCACTTATAGCCCATATACTAATACAATAACCTAAACTGGTCTCCCTCCCTCCAATCTCTCTCTCCTATCTGGTCCATCTTTAACATAGCTGCCCAACTGATTTCCCTAAAGTACAGGTCTGACCATGTCATCCCACCCTCACTCAAAACACTCCAATGTCTTAAATAACTAATAGTTAACATTTCTATATTGCTATGTGTCTGGTGCTATGCAAAGAGCTTTGTGATTATCATCTCATACCTTTATCTCTGCAATCCTGAGAGGCAGGTGCTATTATTATCCCCAGTTTACAGATGAGGAAACTGAAACAAAAAGCAGTTATGTGACTTGCCCAGGGCAACACAGCTAATAAATATCAGAGATTGTATTTGAACTCAGGTCTTTCTGACTCCAAACAGAGAGCTCTATTCACTGCATTCCCTCTCTGCTCTCAACAAACTCTATTGTCTCTGTATTGCCCATAGGATCATATATAAACTTCTGTTTGGCATTTAAGCACCATATCTGACACATATTAAGTGCTTAATAGATGCTTATTGATTGATTTATAACTTCACCACTTGGCTCCATCCTGTCTCTCAAGTCTTATTTCATCATTCCCCTCCACTTGCTGTTCTACAATCCAGCCAAATTGTTTTTCTTTCTATTCCTCACCCCATATGCTACATCTTCTGTTTCTCACCTTATGTGCAGGTTGTCCGTTGTGCCTAGATTTCACTGTTTCCTCACCTCTGCCTCTTAGAATCCCTAGACTTTTTTTATTTTTCTTTTTAAAAAATATTTTAAAATTATGGAATAAAACAAGCATTTTTATAACATGGTATAATAAAAAAAAGATGATTTCACATGAAACTGCAAATCTGTTATCTAGAACTTGCTATTCCTTTTAGATATATAACAAAGTGATCATGTAAATGTTTTTCTTTTTTTTCCTTTCCCCTTCCTACATCCTAGATTATTAGACACAAATAAGTATATGTGCACATATATATATTTGTATGTATATATATATATATGTAAATTATTCTATACATACAATCAGTTCTTTCTGTGGATGTAGATAGCATCTTTATTCATATGCCCTTTATAGTTAATTTGGATATTTATAATAGTCAAAATTTCTTATTCACTCAAAGTCCCTGATTTTCTTCAATACCCATGTCAAGGGCCTTCTGAATGAGGCCTTTGCCTCCCCTTTCTTCACATATTTTCCTTAGATCTTTTATTTATTTTGTGCCTTTTTTTAAATCTGACTACATTCGTGCATGCTGCCTCACCTATTAAAATGTAAGGTCCTTGAGGCCAGGGATTGTTTTGCTCCTGTTTTATATGCCTAGAACCTAGAATAGTGGCTGGCATTTAACAGTGGTTTAGTAAATACTTGTGGATTGATTTGGATGTGGGTGGGGTGGAGAGGGTAATTTTCAGTTCTTGCTTAGGACATAGAAATGTACTATCTTGTTTCTGATCTTGTCTGTGCCCCTAACTAGCCATATGACCTTGGATAAATCTGTAGTAGAAGGAGTATTATTCTTGAAATCAGAAGACATGGACCCTAATCTGGATTCTAACACTAACAAACTATGTGATGGTAAAACAACTTATTGTCTACAAACCTTAGAAAACTATGTAAATATGAACTGTTAATATCAGGCCTCCTCATGTGTTAAGTGAAAGTATTGGCATAAGTGAACATCTGCTGCAGGATGACATTTCCAACATCGTATATGGCTAAAACTGGCTCTTTGGAGGTCAGCTATGAAAGCAGGGGCTCTTTATGGGATACCTGCATGATGGTGAGGCTGTTACTAAAGGTGAAGAGGGGCAGGATTCATGTGGGGGCCCATCAGGACCACACAATCCTTCTGTCTACCAAAGCACCAGCCATTGCTAAGCTGAGTCATTCAGTCTGACCAGTGTGGTCAGCTCCCAATTGTCAACTCTAATGATAGGGTGCAGTAGCCCAGACAATAATAGTAATAGCTTATAATTAATAGTAATAACCACTATTAGAGAGGACACTGAGAAGGTAGGGAACTCTCAGAGGAGGTCAAACAGGATAGGGAAGGGTTTGAAACTCATGTCCTATCAGAATAAATAGCAGAAACTGGGAATTTCCAGCCTGGAAAAGAGGTGTAAGAGGGGGCAAGATAGCTACGCTCAAGTAGGGCTAAATGACTTGCCCAGGGTCATACAGCTAGTGTCTTGAACTTGAAGATTTGAACTCTGGAAGATGAGTCTATCTGACTCCAAGCGTGGTATACTATCTCCTGTGCCACCTAGCTACCCTATTATCTCTGTTACTTTGATCAAATCACTCAAACACCCTGGGCGTTAGTTTCCTCCTCTATAAAATGAGGGAGAAATAGGTTGTGATAAGTGGCTTCTGAGACCTATTCCAGTCGTAGATCTATGATCCAATCCCTTTATTTAATAACTGAGGCCCTGGCTGGTCAAATGGTTTGTGCAAGGATACACACAGGTAGTAAGTGGCAGAGTCAGGATTTGACCAAGAAGCTGACTCCAAATTTTATGGACTTTCCACTACATCATGGCTGCCCCCTCCTCCATCTCTAGGCTTAGAGTAACGTTGCTTATTGAACAGTTGGGGATTTCTGTTGGGTTCACAACCATTGAGCTCTGGTGTCCTAACTGGCCAGAGGAAAGGCCAGGCCAGTTTCAAAAAACCCCATGTCAGAGCAGGGCAGGCAGCTTTGTGTGTTCTTGGTTAAATTTTATTTTTATTTGACTATTTACTACCCAGGGCACTGGAGTTCCAGATGGATTATCCAGATTGTAAACTCAAAGCCAGCCAGGCCCAGCCTGCCTTTTCTCCCATAGTTAATTACTAAAATGCAGGGGCCATGCTTAATAAATATTATAAGAAGCCCTTGAAGAGGTCTAGAGGCCTTTGGGGTCCACAAATCATCTATGCAGAAAAGAGGGTAGTAGTGATGAGGGGCTATCAGGAGGGTTTAAGATAGCTTTGGCATCTCCTCTGGCTAGCAGAGATCGATACTATTGCTGAGGGGTGTTAAGAATTCAGGCAGTTGCCAGTTCCCTTTGTCTGGAGGGGTGCTCTCAGGTATGTATATCCAGTAGAGCTTAGTGGAGAATTTGACTGAAGGTTTCTAAGCTGACCCTTGGCTCACTGGCCCCTTAAGATCATGGGCTGGGCTGCTCACTGAAGTTAGGGGGGGGGAGTGGTTTACACCTTAAAGCCACATGCACTACCCTCCTGCTCTCAGAGGGAGGCCTAGGGTTTTAAAAGCTCTTCCCAAAACCCAAGACATGGAAGACATTGGCTTTCTTAGGCAAAAATCATGACTGACCCCACTACATGCCCAATTCCTCTACCTCCCATGCTCATTTAGGTTCCCAAAAAGGAAATAGGAATGGAAAAATCAATTGGCCTTCCTGATCCCACACTTCCAAAGTATGCTGTTGTAGAATGATCTCTTAGATGGTTTACCTATGGGATCTAGGTCTTACTTCTCAAATAGTTTCTGGATGTTTTTTCTTGTTTGTTTTTCCCCCCTTTCATTTTCCAGCTGTATGAGATAAAAGAATCATTGTCATTCTATCAAAAGGTGCTTCCTGTACCCGGATGCTATTGAAATTTTTGTTTGTTTGTTTTTAAATCCAGTCCTAACAAGTTTTGCTAAACTCTTATTCTCATTTCTCAACTGTATGCTTTATATCAGTGGTCAAGGCTCCTACCAGTAAAAGACACACACACACACACACACACACACACACACACACACACACACACACACACACACACCCTGGACAGGCAGGGAGAGAAAACCAAATGAGACTTTTGAGCACAGAACTATTTCTTTCTTTTGGAATTAAAAGACCCTTCCCGTATCTGAGTGCCTTGCTTGTAAACATGGTGACTTTGCCTGTGGTTTCACTGAAACATGGAAATACCTTGTGGGCAAATTATCTTTACCAAAGCAAGTCAACACTTTCTTATAGAGCAGAAGTTCTTAACCTAAGATTTTAAAAGTTCTGTGAATTTGAATAGAAAAGAAAATATTTCTTTATTTTCACTAAACTTTGGTTTCTTTTGTGAGCCTATGTAGTTTATATGTATTAAAAATGTTATTCTATGGGCAGCTAGGTGGTGCAGTAGATAGAGCACTGACCCTGGATTCAGGAGGACCTGAGTTCAAATCTGGCCTCAGACACTTGACACTTACTAGCTGTGTGACCCTGGGCAAGTCACTTAACCCTCATTGCCCCACAAAAAAACCAAAAACAAACAAAATGACCTCTTAGATCTACTTTCTTGGCCAATGACTGATCTAAAGACAGATGCCAGTTCTTTGTTGATGGGAGGACTAGATCTGATTCATGGATCGTCCTATTAGAAAACCCAATGGTGACCACATCACCCACTTTGATTTTAAGAGATGAGGAGAGAGGAGGCCACATTATCAAAAGCATTAGCATCAGTGATCTCATCAAAGGTTATTGAAAATGAAGATGTTATTTTGTTCCTATAGAAATTCACAGACACCTTTAAATCTATCCAGAGACCTCCAAGGACTCCATGAACTCTAATTTAAGAACACTTGCTCTAAGGACATAAGTGATAGAGAAGGTGCAGGTCTTCTTTGGTAGAAGGAGTTCCCTCATTTGGGTGTTCCCTATATCAGTGTAAAGGATCCAGGCCGGGGGCTTAGCCCTTCTTGAATTTCAGGGATCTTCTCAGAATTTCTAGGTTCTTTCCAAAATGGATCCAAGAGGCCCTACCCTTGGAATCAGGGCTCTCTCCTTTACTAAAATCTAAACCCACACTTGACTTTCTTGATCCTTGATTCTTCTTGGTTCCTTGTGTTTCATGGATCTGTTTTATCTAATTCTTTTTACTCCTTAATCTGGTACAGTCATAATAACAAGGGACAAGACCTTATTTCTTTCCCTCCTTGCTCTTGGGGCCACACATTACAGGCCATGGTAGTGCATTTTATACAATTTTATAAGGAAAAAAGAGAGAGAAAAAAATAAAATTCAGAAATAATGTACCAAGATATGGTCACTATAGAAGTGTGCATCATTAGGCAATATTCAGCTTATTAGTCTACCCTGTCTTCCAAAAGTTCCCTTCCAATCTGGAAACATCCAAAATTTTAGTCTCTTGAGATTGTACCACAAGGATCCATCTCTGGCACCAGAATATTCTTGGGTAAACTTGAGATCTCTGGATCAAGATCATTCATAATCGTACAATTCTAAACTCTGCCAAGAGACTTTTCCTGATTGTTGGCAGGTGTTTGGTGTTGAACCACCCCCTTTCCTGTGTAATCACCTAGCTAATTAATCTCCCCCACTTCCAACCAAAGGTGGGAGGAGATAAAAAGGACTACCACCTACTCCTAAAATGCTTTCCATTGCCTAGAAAGACAGAATACTTCAGCCTGATTCCCACTTTATTTTGAAAGTCTATTAAGAAAGGGGCAGTTAGGTGGTGAAGTAGATAAAGCACCGGTCCTGGATTCAGGAGTACATAAGTTCAAATGTAAGCTCAGACACTTGACACTTAGTAGCTATGTGACCCCATTGCCCCCCCCCCACAAAAGTTTATTAATGAGTCAGTATGTTATAGTGGGTAAAATGCACTAACTTTGGATTAGAAACTTGGGTTCAAATCTCACCTCTGATGCTTACAATTGAGGTGACTTTGCACAAGGTACCTAACTTCCTTTTTCATCAGTTTACTGATCTGTAAAATGAAGTGGTTGTACTAGAAGGTCTCTAGGTCCCCTCCAACTTTATACATAGGACTCTATGATCCTGTAAGAAATAATTATTTTCATAATATTCAACTCTACTCTGGATATGGCTTTCCCTGTCCCTCCTAACATACTGTGTTACTCCTAATCTCTTATCCTGGTTGGAGTCATCCTCTTCCTTCATCCTCTTCCTTTTTGCTTAGAGAGTCATAGAGATGAAAGGTGCCTTTCCTGGCTGCCTGGTCCAGACTGTAGCTGAAATAGGTGAACCTGCCACCACAGTCCTTAATTAAAGAGGCATAATATAAAACTGCAAAACTGAGGTGAGATGTTGAGTTTAATTTTTCTTTCTGTTTTTATTTGCTGATACAGCAGCTCCACATAATTTATTATTCTAATCAGATAGGCATTAGCTTATATTTAAAGCCCAAATCTCTGTTACAATCCTATTTGAATTGTGGATTGAAAAAAAAATCACACACACACACACACACACACATGTGCGCGTGTGCGCGCACGTGCGCTTGGAGAAGATGCTTCAAAATGCCTGAACCCATGTGCATTAATCAGAAATCAAACCTTGAGAGGTTTGCCTATCTGTAGTCGGGAGTTACTTGGGCATCCTGGCATCAAATCAGGAGGTTTCTTCAGCTGATGGGTGACAGCTTAATTTATAAGAAGGCAGAGCAACAGCAATTCTGAAAATAACCCACGTCTACACTCCATTAATGAGAGGAAATATGATTCTGAACTCCATTACATGCCTTCCACCAAAGCTCCACCAGTTTATAATTAGATGATACCTAAATCAGATGAAAGTTAAATATCATGGGAAATTTATTGGCATTTGCTCCAAATCTCCTATTCATGGGGTGAACTCTACCTTATCTCTTTCCTTAGGTGTTTGTCGTTTGACATTTTTCAGTCTTGTCTGACTCTTCATGATTCCATTTGGGGTTTTCTTGGCATAGATACTGGAATGGTTTGCTGTTTCCTTCTTCAACTCATTTTACAAATGAGGAACTGAGACAAACAGGGTTAAGTGGCTTACCCAGGGTCACCTAGCTAGTAAATGTCTGAGGCTAGATTTGAATTCATGAAGATGAGTCTTACTGATTCTAAGCCCAGTTTTCTATCCACTCTGCCACTGGTGGGGTGGAGGGAGGAATAAAGTTAAGAAAAAAAATGTAGTGCCTTAAAAAATAATTTTATGGCCATAATACTTAGTGTTAGTAGGGACCACAACTATCATCCAATATAATCCTCTCATTTTATGGATGAGAAGACTGAGATCCAGAAAGGTTGTCAGCCCCAAGTAAGAGACACAGGATGGAAACTCAAGTTCTCTGATTCTATAACCACAGCTCTTTACTAGTCCTTAGTAAAATTTCTATCCATGATCAAAAATAAAAGTTCCACCAATTGCTAGAATATTCCAGAATCCACTGAGTAGACAGTCTTAAGCATGCTCCAGAAATCTCACTGGCTGAGACAGCAGTATATGTTGAAGCTCTATTCTTCACAATGGCTGGGAAGCCCACCAAGGTGACTACTGACAGGTTAGATCAACACCTTTCACTAGATTCTGCCTTGGAGATCCAAGCTACGATTATTGACATCTGTCTGAATACTTGCTCTCAGGAACAAAGGGGAGTAATACAACACATGGACATCTATGCCTCCATCCCCCCAACCCATCACTGGACATCTAAGTGATGTTTTCTTCCTTAAAAGAAGTGAGACAGTAGTAATTAAGTTATTTCAAACATTCAGAATTGAGATGAACTGAAATATAACTTCAGGAAGATCACTGACATTTTGACTGTTTGGGGAAATCATGAATTCCAACATATATTTTCCTTCCTCCATATAAAATGCTTGCTAAAACTTTCTTAATCCCAACTAGAAAATTGCACTTTGTTGTTTGTAAGCATTTGACATTTAGGGCTTTCAGAAAAGAGCACAGGGGGCAGGGGTAGGGCAATCAGTGTGTTGAATTGGATAGAGTGCTGAACTTGAATCACCATACTTTACTTTGTACTTTGGTTCTATCACATTACTTGTATAACCTTGGGTAAATCATTTTACTGGGCCTCAGTTTCCTCCTCAGTAAAATAAAGAAGTTGGACAAGGGGATCTCTGAGGATCCTTTCAACAAAGACACTGGAGTGTTTTGCCATTTCCTTCTCCAACTAATTTTCCAGATGTGGAAACTGAGGCAAATAGGGTTAAGTGACTTGCCTAGAGTCACACAGATAGCAAATGTCTGAACCCAGATCTGAACTCAGGTCTTCGGGTCTTCAGGCCTTGAGTTCTATCCACCACTGCACCTAGCTGCCAGGATTTGTAGTGTGCTGCCTCATATTTTAGTGGCTAGATTTTGCTTTTCTTCTCAGAGAGTGTTGGGTAACCTCCTCTAATCCTTTTACTCTGGATATCGAGGAAGAAATCATAAGTAATTTGGAAGAACTATTGAGAAAATTGGGGTGCCTTTAGATCCATAGAAAATGCTGATATAAATAGCAAATGTAACTGCTGGAATGCTAAAGGAAAGGGAGAATATGGAGTTGATTTACTCTGACTCAACTTGGGGTCAATGACAGAAGCCCAGAGGGTAACACTGGTGTTCCCTGAGTCCTGAATGAGCTTCTATGGGGCTAGGACTGAGGTACAAGGGAGAGGTATCTGAATGGAAGCTCCATGATCTAGCTAGGCATATAAGATAAATGCCACTATGGGGAAACTGAATAAATACCCTCTGCTGTAATAAGGCAGTGCCTTGCAAAGAGAGTTTCTCCCCTCCAGAAGGCATCTGGGTATGGTAAAAAAAACAAAAAACAAAACAATCTCTGCTTTTGGAGTCAGATAAACTGGACTACCTGCCACTTACTATTATGTGCTACCTTGGCCAAGTCATTTACCTTCACTAGGCCTCTGTTTTCTTCTGTAAAATGGAAGGGAACAAAAGAGAGTTCAAAAGCAGACACAAACAGGGCACTGTTGATACTGCCAGGATAAATTTAATATATACTTCATAAAAATGAGTAATATGTAATATTAAATGTTTTATCCTCTTTCTGTTCATATGTGTATATGGAATTGTCTATGTCAGTAGTCCGTGGTCAATAAACATTTATTAAGTGCCTATTATATGTCAAGCACTGTGTTAAACCTCAGGATACAAATAAGAAAAAGAAAGACTGCACCCAGGAGATTACAATCTAATGGGGAAAGACAGTTACTAAAAGGAAGCTAGGTGGCGCAGTGGATAAAGCACCAGACCTGGATTCAGGAGGATAAGAGTTCAAATCCAGCCTCAGACACTTGACATTTACTAGGTATGTAACCCTGAGCAAGTCACTTAACCCTCCCTGCCCTGAAAAAAAAATGCTGGGGAAGCACCAGGGGGAAAATGAAGAGTTACCTGTTTCCTGGAAAGTTCTGGAATTTATACAAAGGGCTAAGAATAGAGACTATATAGGAGTTTATTGGTCTAGCCTTCAACCCTCATATCAGAGAGAATACCTGAGGGTGCTGAAAAGGTATCTGACTATCAAAAGCATGGTGATGAAATTTCATGTGATGAGCTTATCCTGGGGGAGCCCCGATGAAAAATGTCTGTTGATGTTGGTCCATTTCATAATAACGAAAAGGAGAGAGAAAAATGTCAAATGAGAGAATTGCGTGAGATGACCTCATAGTCCCCTTCCTACTCTTGAACTATGATCCAATGAAAAATAGTGACTTCCTGTTGAGGGATTCTAAGAATTTCAAAAGGAGCACTAGATATACCACTTGCCCATAGCATAAAAGTTGAGAGATTATTAATTTAAGAATAGTAGCCAGAATTAACAGAGAGCTAGACAGGTCTGAAAGGTGTTAACTGGTGGGGTCTAGACAAAGCTGGTAAGGGAGTGAGAATGAGCTCTGTCTGCAGTTCCTATTGCATGGATTGGCTAAACCAAGTTTGGGATAAATGAGCTTTTTTGGTCCTAAGACCATCCAAGTTCAAGGATGTATCACCAGCTGCCTGTTTGGGCCTAATTATTATTATGCTTAGCCCTTCTTACTATCTTAGAAAGCAAACCATAACATGATTAAAGAAATTCTCTCCTGATTTGGTCCTTGGTAAACACTGTAATTTTCTTTCCTTCTAAGGTAACTGAGATTAAAATGTTTGCTTTTGTTTAGCAGCTCTGTCCCCTGTGGTGCCAAACCATGGAAAAGACATATAATTTTTTGTCTCTCTGCAACTACCCCCACCCCTTCCCAATCCTGGCTATATTTTCAAAAAGGAAAAATAAATCCACTGAGTGTTTGGTGGCTCTGTTGGGGAAGGGTGTTTATACTCTAGGGATGTGTGGCACTTCCCAAGCTCATGAGGGGCATCCTAGGCTGAATTTCTTAGTTGCCCAACATTCCTCTCCTGTGTCTCTCATTGACCAGCTCTGTGTCTTTAACATTGCCCATGCCTCCGAAAAATTTTGCATCAGAATACTGCTCTTCCTGTTGGCATTGTTGTGAGGAATAATTAATAAGCACAATTATAAAGTGCTTTGACATTCCCAAGTACTATAGAAATGCTTAATGATGACAACCTGGCTATTTCTAGTACGAATTTCCAAGTGAACGTAGGGCTCAGCTCTTGTCAGCTCTGACAGCTGAAGCTTGAACACCGTGTATGATGGGGTAAGCCTGCAGAGTGAGGGCATTGACAGATTCGCTCTACCTGTGTCTCATCTTAACCTTGATATGGAAAGTGACTTCCCAGAAAGAGACTTAGGGTACAAATGTCAATCTCTTCAAGATGTCATTAAGGATAGAGTTGTAGTTTTTCTAGTGGTGATTTATGTAACACAGGGACCAATCAGCTCAGAAAACTGGGGCTAAAATCACCAGGTGCTTTCTTCCTCAAGCAGCTCTAGGCTCCCCATAGCCTACCACCCATAGGGTAGGCTCTTTAACAATCTTGCTGCATTCTATTCTAGACCCTTCACAGTCTAGCTGTATCTTATCTCACAAACTTTATTTCACTCTACTCTCTTATATGTGATGCATTTCAGCCAAAGTGGACTATTTACCATCCTCTATCTTGAACCCCTCCCCTGCCACAAACACACACCCTGATTTCTTATCTCTGTACCTTAGATCACACTGGCCATCAACAGATGTCTTCACTTTTGTCTTGCCGCCGGACTCACAACTTTGTGAAACTGTGCCCCATTTAAATCCAAATCCCCTACCAGTTAAGACATCACCCCGTGATGTCATTGGCACTCTTCTAAATGAAGGATGAACAAGAAAATCACACCCTCATTTAGAGCCAAAAGAATATTCTTTGACTCTACCTTAATATTGAAATTCTTCTTACCCTTAAAGGTTTAGCTTTCTCTAGTACTCCTGCCTCCACCCCTTATCCTATCCTATCCTCCCATGACCCATTGTTGTTTGCCCTATATTAAAAATGTAAGCTCATTCAGGGAAAGAGTTGACCCACTTTTCTATTTGTATCCCTATTGCCCAGCATTATTCTGGCCCACAAGATCATGTCATAGATCTAGAACCAGAGGGGGCCTTCTTGTTCAACCCTTCTTTTTAAAGAACTGAGACCAATAAGGTTAAAGTACTAAATGACCAAGTACCGACATGTCACACAGGTAGTAAGAAATCAGAAAAGGGATTTGAACTCAGGTCTTCTGCTTGCTGACTAATTAAGTTATGTCACTGTTCTTATTTCCCATATAAGAATGCCAGTTTCTTGAGACAAGGGAATTATGTCTTAATCATTTTTGTGTCACCACTAACAAGTGTGGTACCCAGTGCAATGCTTTGTCCACATTCATCAGTCAATGAATATATGTTAAACATCAGCAGTTTTTTCATCATAAAAGTCATCCCATTTAGGGAACAGTTCCATTCCCTAATACACGGAGGCCATTACTATTGGGCATGGGTGTTAGTTGTTTTTTCAATTGTGTCCAATTCTTCATGACCCTGTGCTTTTCTTGGCAAAGATACTGGAGTGGTTTGCCATTTTCTTCCTGCTTTCAAGAAACTTGAAATTTAATAGATTTAGCCTTACTTGCTGACATTTGTTAGACCTTTGTGGCAGAAAGCTGGAAGGGAGCTTAGAGGTGATCTAACTGATCTCTCTCATTTTGTATATGAGAAAAGTTGTCAAGAGAAGTTAAGTGATTTGGAATCAAAGACCTTTTCATTAAAATCCAGTAATCTTCGTACTTATATTTAATCATTACCACTCATTTATTTTCCCTCCATCACTAAGGTTGACACAGTGTCCTCCTGACACTGACAAGGAGGGTGGTTTCTGCCCACCTTATCCCACCTTCACTTGCTATGTCTTCATGGAATGGAAGCTCATTTTAATGTTAGACAAATACAATCTGCTAGAAAGTAATCAGAAAATGCCTAAGAGCCAAATATTTGAGATTATTGCATAACCTTCCATATAGGATTTCTAGGATTCCTGCACTCTATTGAACCCTATTTCCCCAAGAGCTATATTTCCCCTCTATAACTGGCTGATGCCATTAAGGGCACCTAGGAAACAAAGGAGAGATGACCTTAGGGGTCAGTGATAGGCCAAATTGTGAAGTAATTCCAGTTTGGTTTTGGAGTCCTATCATCGTCATCCTTGAAGAACTTCCCTCTTTCCTCTGAATCCAGGTACTTAGTCTTTTATTAAGCACCTATTATGGTAAGTGCTGGACATAGAAAGGCAGAAACCAGTCCTTGCTCTCAAAGAGTTCACCTAGTGTCCTCAAGCTAAATTCTTAATAACCTGGAACCACACAGTGTCCTACCAGGGCATATCCTTCCTTTGTAATCCTTGTTCAAATACTTTCGCTCACCACTCTCATCCCATATAATTCTCCTAGTTCACCTAATAAACTATGCCAAATGTGATACAGTGGACTGCCCTTGGGATTTAGAGCATTTAGATTTGAACCCAGGCCCTTCCATTTTTATTACCTGAGTCATCCTGGGAAACCTAATTCATCTTCCTAGGTCCCAGTTTTCTCATTTGTAAATTGAGGATATTGGAGTCAATAACTTCTAAAATCTCCTCTATCTCTAAATCTGTAATCCTATGAAGGGCTAATAATAAAGTGTTATTATCCTTCCCAGATAACATTTCTGCTGGGGCCACATCAGTGAGTAACTAATATATGCATTTTATTGTCCCCTTTAAAAATCTCACCACATCGATGGCCTTCTTCTCTGCTTACCCTTAGGGCCACCCCCGACTAGTACTCATTCTCTACTGCTTCTACTTTTCTCCCTCTCAGGAGGAGAAGTCTGGCCCCCTCTGCAGGGCTTTCTCACCTTGCTTTGAGCAAGTGCACATTTGCAATAAGGTATTGTAACTCGCTCCATTGCACCTGGAAGGATAAATAGTTCTCACCTCTTGTCCCCTGGATCAAGTTATTTGGCAGCTGGTTATTGCTACAGAAATAACCGTGGGTGAAAGTGGCAACTCAGACCAGTTATATGCTTCTCAGCTTGCCTAGAAACTTAGCCTGGTACCATTGTCCAAAAAAGAAAAAAAAAAGAATCTTCCTCTAAAGTCACAACAGAGAAAGACCTAATCCACAGTTTTCTGAAATCATCAGTCTAAAGAATTTCAATTTTCCCTGGATTGGTTTCTTTTACCTTAATTCTTTTTTTGTTTGTTTTGTTTTGTTTTCCCCAGCAAAGTCCTTTTCTGTCCCTGACATCACTACTCTGAGGATACAGGTATTCAGCCTGCAGCCAACATATGTCTGCGAGTCAGCATGGTATGGGGGAAAGTCAGGATACCTGTTTGTTTACCTGTTTGATTAATGTTTTTTGAATACTGGCTCTGTTGCTTACGAATTTATTTGAGGTTGGTCAAGTCACTCTGGGGTTGAGTTTCCTCATCTGTAAGGTCAGCAAGTTGAGCTTAATGGTCTCTAAATTCCCTTCCAGGGTTAAATCCTTTGAGCCTAAGGAGTCCTACAAATGAAAAGACAGAGACTCCAGGAAAAAAATCCAAGAAAAGGAGAGGAAGAGGATAGAAATATTGTTTCAGTCCTAGCCTCTGATTCTTGGTTTGGCCCATCTGCTTATTTCTGTTTGCCCTTGGGCATGAAGGCTAGTGAAGAATTCTGCAGCTACTCTAAGAAGGGAATTTTGAGTAATGAAATACAGTCTTTGTTCTCTAGAGCAGTAGTTCTGAACCTGGGGACCAAAGACCCCTCAGGGTTTCCAATATTACAAGGGATCTGAAAAGCCACATGTGAAACCGTATAGGAGCAAATATAATGACTGTATATTGAATAATGCTACATGAACCAGTACCACACTTCACTTCCTGGACGTTTCTAAAACATTTCAGCATGGAATGTTTTATGTCAGAAGGGGGGGATAGAGGTGAAGTTAGGACAGACTTCAGGTACATGGCAGACTTATAATTGATCAGCAAACATGGTGTGTTTAAAGGATGTTTATCCTGGAGAAGAGGAGACTCAAGGGGGGAAGCATGAAAGCTTTCTTCAGGTATTTTGGAAGGCTGTCATGTTGAAGAGAGTTTAGACTCATTCTTTTTGGTCCCTGAAGGGCAGAATTTGGGGCAATGATTGGAATTTTCAATGAGGCAGATTGAGGTTTGATGTCAAAAGAAAACAAAAATAAGCAAACAAAAGTCTTCCTAAGGATTATAGTTCTCCCAAAATGGCATGGGCTGTTCACCTCAGGATGGGGAGAGGAGGGTAGTGGAGTCTATTTCATTGGAGGTTCCTAGGGAGAAGCTGCAAAACCGTCACTTGTTGGGTTTATTAGAGTAGAAATTAACCTTGAGGTATAAGTTAGACTTAAATGGCCAATGACGTCTCTTCCAGTTCCTGGTTCCTCTTCCAGTCCATTTCAAACAAGCCAGAGTACTTCACATAGTGATAAGTAGGGGACAGCTATGGAAATGTGAGTAGTACCAGTGGT
The DNA here is from genome assembly GCF_019393635.1 of Dromiciops gliroides. NCBI lineage: Eukaryota > Metazoa > Chordata > Mammalia > Microbiotheria > Microbiotheriidae > Dromiciops > Dromiciops gliroides. Next base: position 493,961,655 of record NC_057863.1, read on the forward strand.
AGTGACCAGGCAGCAGAATGAGGGAGTCCTCCAAGTCTCAAAAGAATAGATGGACCAGACAATGTTAAGCTGTATATCAAGCACAAAAGAGAGAGACCCATGCTCCCTAACACTAATTGGCACAGAGGAAGTAGAAGCAAATCAATGGAATGGCAAAAAGTAGGTGATATTGACATAGCAAGGAATTCTGCATCCAAGGATCAGTAGATGGCCCAAGAGCAATGTGAGAAAGAGAAGTGAACCCAGACTTTTCCTGACACTGGTACTCTGAGCAATAAGAACTGAGAAGGTCAAGTTGTGACCCTAATTTCTGTTTAACTTTAGGGAGGTAGGCTCAAGCCCAGGGTGGTTCTATAAATAGAGTGACTACATAGGTCCCTGGAGAAAGTAGGGCTCACAAAAGGGGTGGAGTGCTTGACTACTTAGTAACTGTATTTTTTCACACTTTGAAGGTGCCTCAAACCTAAGATGGCACTATAATTCTAGGGGTTCCAAGAGGAGGTGGAGCTCATCAGAGAACAAAGTTTTCATGACTGTTTGCAAACTCACACAAGAGTTCTTTCTCTAATATTTTTTCTTGTATAATAAATTTGTTCTGTATTCCATGCCCTGTTAGTTTGGTGCTTGTAAGGGAGCTTAGTGCACATACATTATCTCCAAAAATAGGTCAGATTAGTGTTCCCAACTTATCCCAAGAGGGAGAATGAGCCAAAAACTATTGACTGGGAAGAAGACTCCCAGACTTAAGGCAGATCTAGAAATCCATTTTATGAAATGGGATATGTGTGTATATGCGTACACACATACATACATGCTGGATATATCAAACACACACATATTCATATGCATATATATGCATATACATGTATATATTTACATATACATATGTGTATGTAATTGTACATATAGGAAGTTTGAGATACAGACATGGCACACAGGTGAGAGGTTAGATATGAATATATAGGTTCAAAAGTCATCAGCATTTATAAACAGCATTAATTCTCCAATGGAAACACAATAGAGAGTATTTTCCAAACATTTCCTGAAGGGGACCAACTTTATTTCCATGAAGGCTTAATATGGCAATGACAGGGGGTACAAGTAACTGACAAGACAGAATGGAGTTGGGGCTGCCAATCATACTCCTTCCTCCACTGGAATCCTTCAGATCTTGAGGAGAAGATAGTATGGTGACAAGTAGCTTGGATATCTACCAGGTATATTTTTGAGCTCTTTTGAGAAATGGTTATCTACTATTAGGGGCAGGTAGATGGCACAGTGGATAGAGCACTGGCCCTGAAGTTGGAGGGACCTGAGTTCAAATTTCATCTCAGATACTTACTAACTGTGTGATCCTGATGTCACGGTCTTCTTCAGGAATGAAGGACAAATAACAACATCTACTATTGAGTGGAGAGCCTTAGAATAGAGAGGGCAGAGAAAACTCAACATTACAGGATAATCATAGATAGGATATAGGAGGAGTGGGTCAGTATGATATAATTGAAAAAGTGCTAGAATTTGTGAAGCATCCAGAGCTCCTTCCTATGTTCTTTTTAGGCTCTTCTCTGCTACTCTGTAAGTGTCCACTAACCTTGGAGAAGTCAATTATCCTACCAGGTCTCAGTTTCCTCTTTTCTAAAATTAACTAAGTGACATCTATAGACTCTCCCAATTCTAAATTCATGGTGATGCTAAGAGACCCAATAACTACAAAGACAAAGACAATACATTTAGGCAAACATAGGCAGCACATGAGAGAAAGAGTACAGGGTTCAGGCTGGGTTGAATTGTCCTTTCAAAGCTAAAGGGTAGAGGGGACAGGAGGACCTGAGTTCAAATATGGCCTCAGACACTTGACATTTACTAGCTGTGTGACTTTGGGCAAGTCATTTAACCCCCATTGCCCTGCAAAAACAAAAACAAAAATAAACAAACAAAAAAAGCTAAAGGTTGAATTCACTCCATTTTAGGAAAGACCTACAGGAGCTAAGGAGACAGGAGATGTACCCTGAGATGGACTTTGGGGAGAATGTGGAGCTCAAAACACTTATCAGGCATATTTTCAATTATTAAATCTTTGAAACTAGTCATTTTCTTGATTTAGCAAATCAAAATGGTATGCAAGGTATTTAGTTTTTTTTTTTAATTTCTTCAAAGGGGAAAAATACTTTCATTTTATTTTCTCCACCATAATTAAGTCATTTCTTAATTAGCAATGTTAGCCAAACCCAGTCTGGAGTGACACATTTCTTTTTCCTCTTAAGGAAAAACAATGTGTCACACCACCACCCCACCTCCATTTGGGTAGAACACTTGTCGTTCTTTTTCTCTTTTTATACTCCTCCACCTCTGTCCTCCTCCCCACCCTCTCCCTACCCCCCTTGCCCCTGGCCAACAATACAGCTACCTCTTTCTTTCTGGGAGATTAAGCAGTTCCTACGGTTCTTCCTAGCAGTGGGGGAACCCAGCTGTGACATCTCACACTGTCTGACTTCCTGGTGGCTTTAATTAGCATAAAGGAATTTTTCCTCTGAGGGAGTGTCACTTTGTGGCTTGACACCTGGTGGGTGACCCTGGTCTTTTTTCCCCACCTCTAAGCCTTGTCAGGCAGAAGTTGGAAGAGTTGGCAAGGGAAGGCAGCCTTTAGCCATCTCAGACCTGATATTCCCTACTGTGCTGAGGTATTTTGCATTAGAGACTGGGAGCTCAGGATTTGGCTTTAGAGTATATCACCCTGGGGAGGGCCCCTTGCTATTTTTTTTTTAGGCTGTGCTCTACTAAACACAGCATCAGGCGTTACCTCCCTCATGTAACCTTTCCATGCAAAAAGCCCTCAGAGTAACAGGTAGTAGCCCTAAGGGGAGCTGCTCAGATTCTCAGGAGATAAAATACTGTATTTCGTGGTATAAATCTCTCTCTTTTGCCAGGCAGGTATACTCACAGGTCAGGTGAGCCATTTACCATAACTATGGTCTTCTATGAAAGCCAACAGGATGTGATAGTTGAGACTGCCATGACTGAAGCCAGGAACAGATGGAGAAGTGCTAGCGTGGATAAGTAATTGAACCTCTCCTTGCTCATTAGGCAGCTAAGTGTCACAGTGGGTGCAATGATGGATTGCTGTTAGTAAGACTCAAGTTCAAATCCCACCTCAGATACTTCCAAGCTGTGTGACACTGGCTGCCACTTAACTGATGCTTGCCTCAGTTTCCTCAACTGTAAAATGAGGAAAATGAAAGAAACTACTTCCCAAGGTGGTTCGGAGGATCAAAGAGATATTTGTAAAGCTCTGTCAGGCATATAATAGGTGCTTAATACATACTTGTTTCTTTCCTTCCATCATCTGAATGGGGGTTTCCATCATTGATGTTCCCCAAACCAATAAAAGCAGATCTGGGCCTCACCCCACAAAAAAAGAAATATTCTTTATAAAACTATAAAACAATCAATCAATAAGCTCCATGGTCTTCGATCCAGAAGACTCAAAGTCTAGATCTGTCATTAATTATCTGTGAGGCCTTGGCCAAGTCACTTTATTTCTCTAAGCTTTAGCATGTCAGAGTAGACCATCCCTAAGACACTTTCTAGTTAGACAATGCTATGCTTCTTATGACCAATAATTTAGCAAGCACTGTTCTAACTGATGTGAGGGACAGAAGAAAGTACAAATCACAGTCTCCTATTTTAAAAAGTTTACAATAGAGTTTAAATATATAAAGCCTCTTTTTCAGGGTCCTCAATTCTTACAATTCACTGGGATTAGTGGGTGACTGAAATTCTAGCTGCATGGTTATCAGGTCACTGATTAAAACATCTTTTGGACACCTACAACTTGAACTTGCCAGGGTACGCCCTCAGCGCTGGCCTCCTCATGTCTTCCATCTTTTATGGTGAGGATGAAAATAATCCAGAACACCAGCAATGTGCAATTAATGTTAAAGTAATAGAAACAATACTGCCTGCATGTGATGTGGGCTTTGAAATCTCCAGATGAAAGTTGTCACAGAAGTACAGCAGCCTATTATTAGCATTTATGTAGCGCATTTGATCTTCAAAGCACTTTGCAAATATTAACTAATGAACACAGGATACTGTCTTTTTCTCTCAGGGACTGATAGAGGTAGTGTCTGATGTGTGTCTAACTCTAAAAGAGCAAACTGTATAAGGATATAGGGCCCCAAGAACTCCCTCTTCCCAGGCTTTCTCAGTAAGCAGAACTCATCTGAACCTATAGGATGACAGATATTTCTAGGTGAGACTGATAAGAAGGGGAAAGTTCAGGGGAGAGACAATCCTGGGTATTGATGGGCAAGGAAGCTTAGAGCTCCTTGGTACAGGTGTTGGCATATCCTTCAGACGGGAATCATTTCATGTGTATGGGGTCATTTCATGTTTATTTCAGTGCCTTGTCCCATTCTGAATGGAAACTGGACTCCCAATGCCCTTCTACTTGAACCAGTTCAGATATGGTGAGTGGCAGCTGTGAGCTCAGTCCCCAACCTCTCATAGGCTACTAACTTTAGAGCTTGAAGGGATCAAGAGGCAGCTAGGTGGTGCAGTGGATTAGGGCACTGTGGGTCTGGAGCCCAGAAGTTGTTTAGATGTCTTCAATCATGCCCAACTCTTTGTTATCCCCTTTTTTGGAGGGGAGGTTCCTGAGAAAGATATTGGGGTAGTTTGCCATTTCCTTCTCTAGCTCACTTCACAAATGAGAAAACTGAAGCAAATGGGGTTGACTAGCCTACAGTCACAAAGCTAGTAAGTCTCTGAAGTCAAATTTGAATTCAGATCTTCCTGAATCTAGGTCCAGCATTCTATCCTCTGTGCTACCTAGCTGCCCAACTCAGGGAGACCTGAGTTCAAATACAGTTTCAGACACTTATTAGCTGTGTGACCCTGAACAAAGTCTCTTGACCTGTTTGCCTCAGTTTCTTCAACTATAGAATGGGGATAATAACAATGCTTACCTCACAGGATTATTGTGAGGATCAAATGAGAGAATATTTTTAAAAGCACTTAGCATAGTGCCTAGCACATAGTAGGTTCTCTACAAATGTTTATTCTTTCCTCTTCTCTTTCCCTTCCCTTCATGGTATCCCCCCCCAATTCATTTTAGAGATGAGGAAACAGATCCAGAAACTCAATGAGTCATCCAAGGTAAGTAGAGGGGCAGCTAGGTGGTGCAGTGCCTAGAGGGCCAGGCCTACAGTCAGGAAGACTCATCTTCCTGGCTTCAAATCTGACCTCAGATACTTCTTAGCTGTGTGACCCTGGAGAAGTCACTTTACCCTGTTTGCCTCAGTTTGGTCATCTATAAAATGAACTAGAGAAGGAAATGGCCAACCACTCTAGTACCTTTGCCAAGAAAACCCCAAAAGGGGTCACAGAGAGTCAGGTATGACTGAAACCACTGAACAACCACAACAAATTAGAGGACTAGGATTCGACTCAGCTCCTCTGATTCCAAAACTTAATTCCATTTCCACTGTTTAATTCTGTCTTTCAGGACTGTGGGGGAATTTTGTACTACTGAGCCTCCTTAATTCTAGTGCCTTCTCTCTGTAAAGTATTTCCCATTTATTCTGTATATAGCTTACTTATACATAGCTATTTTCACATTGCATCTGCTATTAAAATGTGATCTCCTTGAAAGCAGGAACTATCTTGCCTTCCTTTGTATCTCCAATGCTTAGCAAATTTCTGGCATATAGTAAGCACTTAATAAATGTTTATTGGTCAACTGGCTATTGGAGTCCTGGTTATAGTTATTAGGCACTAAAAGAAAAAGAACAGGTTCTTTTATTGAAGCTTCCTATATGGATAGGAAATTTACTATAGGTGAAGAGATCATACCTTCTCCATCTTTCTCTGTCATAGTCTTCCTTGGAATGGCATGGTGTGATTGATAGTCAACCAATCAGTCCCAGAAACCTAGGAAAACTGGCCATATTCTCTTTCTTTTACTGCTCTCTTCTGATTTGTCACAACAAGAAGGTTGTGGTCATTAGCCTGAGACATATTTAGTATGTTTCATGTTCTTCCATCTGAATTTAACAATTCCATGTCATTTATGAAAACACAACATTTTCCAGGTGATATAGGAGGTTGTTAATCCCAAATTTCAGGAATGGGATAGAGGAAAGAATGATGGACCCGAAGGAAAGTAACTTGAGATTTCTTCTTAAAACCAGTAGATTCTTACATTTAAGGGAAAGGGATCCCCTTTCCTTCCAGAGTTTTTAACTACCTTAAAATGTTGGTGATTGAAAAATTGTTGATTGGGAACTTCTGCCTATAGCCTGAGAAGCATAACTGGAGATAAGCAGGAGGATAGTAGGGAAGGGCGGTGATTCTGGGGAAACATGGGGGATCCTTTGGATCATAGTATAACAGACAGAGCTTGGAAGAGACCTAGTCCAAGCCTCACTTTTTAAAGATGAAGAAACTGAGAACCACAGAATTTAAATGACTAGTCCAATGTCACATGATTAATGTTTGTCAGAGGTGAGACTCAAACTAGGTCCTCTGACTCCAAACCCAACACTATTTCCAATTCACCAGTGGTTATGAAAGTTTGTTGCATGATGTTCTCTTCTTCACCCTTAGTTTCTAAAAGATACCTTTTTTTTCATTTTCAATAACTTTAAATAGAGTAAAACACAACAACAACAAAAACCACATATAATTTCTTTATGTATTACTCCTAGGGGGAATAATTAGACTAGAAGCTTCTCAATTTGCACTGTGTGTCCCATGACCTTCCAATCTCACCTCTAGCTTCTTCTTGTTGTGTCATTTTCCAGTCATATCTGATTCTCCATGATGCCATTTGGGGTTATCTTGGCAGAGATACTGGAGTGGTTCCTTCTTCAGGTCATTTTATAGATGAGGAACTGTGGCAAACAGGACTAAGTGATTTTGCAAGGGTCACACAGCAAATAAGTGTCTGAGACCAGATTTGAACTCATGAAGATGACTCTTCCTAGAGCCCAGTGCTCTATCCATTGCACCACCTAGCTGCCCCACCTCATATTCCACCACAGAATCAGGATCTTCAAAACTTGAAGAGTCATTAGAAAAAATAAATGACAGTCTACTTATCTTACAGATATGAAAACTGACATCTACGTAGCACATAAAAATTTCAGTGTTTTACATACATTTTTTCATTTGGTCTTCATAAGGTGGCATTATTCCTGCATTTCTTATGAAGAAACTGAGTCTCACTGAATGGAAGCACCTTGCTCATGATCACATAGCTAATAAGAGTCAGAGATGCACAGCATATAAATGATTTGTCCAAGAATGTTCAACTACCTAGTTATCTAGATTCAGAATTCACATCTCTATCTTGTCTCTAAGTGCAGGGATGTACCTAAGATTGTCTTTCAATCATAGGACTAGGTTGTTTTGTTTACTAGTTGTGTCCATGAGGAAGGTACTTAATCTCTCTTAGCCTTATTTATCTCATCTGTAGATTGGGGTTAGCACTATATTCACTAGTTACTACCAGGATTCTTACATGATATGTAATTTGTAATGTGGCCATAGTAATACCTGACACATTTCACCGGGATTTTGAAAGGGTGAAAGAAAATGTTTGTAGAGTTCTCTGTTAACCTCAAGGCGATAAGTAAACGTGAGTTACTATTACTAATGAAGAGCTAGCTATGTGGGTGGCTGGCTTGGTGCATGGGCATGGCTTCTGGCATAAACAAAGGCATAAAGATCAGAGAGGTTATGCCAGTAATGGAGGCTGGAAAGTCCTTCCAGTTTGACTATAATACAGATCCTATGAGTACTGCATATTATGAAAAAAAATTGCATCCCAGTAATGGCAATAATGCAGGATCACTTTGCCCATGATTCCAACTTCTACTGTCTTATTCTTCTATTTTGTATACCAGGGCTGTTGTAGGTAGGAGTAAAATTAGATGACTTTATTGTTTCCTCCAACTTGGAAATCATATAACTTCATAAATTTCTGTTATTATTTCTCCCACATGAGTGGTGATTAATATCTGAACCAAGCAAAAGTTATGATAACACAAATAAAAATGCTGTTGGTGGGGCAGCTAGGTGGTGCAGTGAATAGAGCACTGGTCCTGGAGTCAGGAGGACCTGAGTTCAAATCCGGCCTCAGATATTTGACACTCACTAGCTTTGTGACTCTGGGCAAGTCACTTAACCCTCATTGCCCCGCAAAATAAATAAATAAATAAATGAAATGCTGTTGGTGGAAGAATTGAGTACTTCCCTGCTATTCTTTCAACATGATTGGTCAGTAGTTTTTATTTTGTGAGGTTGGAGTCAGGTCCAATCTTAGGTCATCCCCTAAGGAGCAGCCAGTCCATGCATCCTGACTTTACGACATCTTGTAGAGACAATTCAGAGCCCAGTTCTGCCACAAGCATTCCTTGGTTGACAGTCATATTTTCATTAAGTATGTGTATCTGATCCTTACCTGGGTTTCTTTTCTCTCCACCCTCTTTTTTTCCTTTTTCCTATTCTTGTATTTTTTCCCCTTCCCGGCTTTGTTCTCAGTGTTCTCTGAATAATATAAGTGACCCGTTACCAGGGTTACATAAATAATCAACTGCTTCTTAGAAGAGGAGGGGGAAAACAATAGAAATTAATTTTCATAAGAACACAAGAATTGTCCAACCAACTCAGACCATGGGTCCATTATAGGCAGGTTCCCTGCCTCCCGCAATCACCTTTACAGGATGCTTCAGAGGAAAACACAAAAACACATAATGCAACTGACCAATTGTGCAGGACTATTTGTAGGGGGAGATAGTGCAGATGCATGGGGAGAGGAATTCTTCGTGACCCCTGAGGTGGCCAGCTAAAGCTTCGAAGCCCCTGAAGCATGAAATTTGATTACGTTTATCTTGGTGCACAGCTCCAGATATTGCTGTCGGTCATTCAATTACCCAGCAACCTCTACAAATGGTTGCAGCTGCAGCTAATATGGTATTTAGGGTAGAATACTCCACCAATCATTGTATGGTACCTCCGGAATGGCAACAGGCTGTGTTTAACACAGAAATCTGATGGTAAGATCCAAGTTGATCAGAATTTACTAAGTGGCTCTGGAGTTAATCTTAATCCTTCCCATTGATGCACTGATTGCTTCTCTTCTCCATTAAAGTTACCTGGTGAGTTGACTTTGACTGAAATTAGATGTTTAAGGATGATTTAGGGTGATTCTAAGATGATCAGAGTGGTGTAATAAGACCTAGGAGGAAACATTAAGGGAACTAGTATTAGTTTGTTTAGAGAAAAGAGGTTGAGGGGTGATTTAATAACTGCCTTTAAAAACATAAAAAATATTAAATAGAGGATGGTGATCAATCATTCTTAGCCTCCTGCAAAGACAGAATGAGAGAGAGAAATAAATATAGGCAAGATTCATGCTGGAGTAGGGGATGGGAGAACTGTTTTCTAGTCTTGGTTCTGCCACTAACTAACCATGTGGCCTCAGTTTCCTCATTTTTAAAATAAAGAAGAGCAAGACTAGAGGATCTCAGTGGGCTTTTCCAATTCTCTATTTTACTATCATCAGAAAATCAAAGCAGTTGATCTATGAGGCCAAGTAGGCAACAGCTGCAACTAAGAATTCTAAAGAGGGCACCTGCTTCTGTTCTCCTTTCCTAATCATTAGTGGCGGAGAAAAAGAGGGAGCTCTAGAACTTGGTAGCTGTTATTCATCATAGGCTATTTCATTATATTGTAGTTGTAAAATTGATTACCTAGAAAAGGTGGGGAGGGAAGAGAGAGGAATGAGTGAGTAAAGAGGAAAGGAGAGATTGAGGGACAGAGACACACAGACAGGGGGCAGCTAGGTAGCACAGTGGATAAAGTACCAGCACTGGATTCAGGAAAACCTGAGTTCAAATCCAGCCTCAGACACTTGACACTTACTAACTGTGTCACCCTGGGCAAGTCACTTAACCCTCATTGCCCCTGCAAATAAAGGAGGAGAAGAAGAAGAAGAAGAAGAAGAGGAGGAGGAGGAGGAGACACAAAAAGACAGAAAGACAGAGACAGAGAATGGGGGAGGGAGGAGAAAAGGAGAGAGACCATGCCAGTTATGACCTCTGTGTGACATAGCTCTGGGAGTTTGGGGGATCTGTTATTACTGAGAGACTTTCCCTCTCTTTCTCATGTTCTCTCATACTGTATTCCTTGAAAATCTTGTGTTCCAGAGTGTGCTACGAGTTGACTGAGGTGTTGGGCACAAGTTGATGTACTGGTGTCACAAGGTCATTCTCAGCTCTGTACTTGATGCACCTTCTGAGTCTCTCCATAATCTCTTGGATTTGTTTTAATCGGGGAACATGGAAGCCTAGTATTCCTATTTTATGGGATTTCAGCACTTTGGCCCTATGGAGGGTTTCAATAAGTTCTAAGGTGGATTTTCTAAGGAACAGATGGACCAGAAAGGGTTAACTGAAGGAGGTTATAGCAATTTCTTCCCTGGAGGCTTTTAAAAACTAGAAAAAGTCTCATCAGCAGGAAGATTGACTAGGTCACCAGGCAAGATGATTTCTGGTTCTGTGAGGGCGTTGCTCCATTTTCTTCTACCCTTAAGTCTCTCTTTTCTCAACTTTACCATTTGGAGATAGCTTTTCTGTGTCATCTAAGATGAAAATCTTCCTTAGTCTCAGAAGGCTTGCTTACAAGGAAAGGAAAAAAAAGGGTCTGTCTTCATAAAGTAGTGGGGGGGGGGAAAGGGGTAGGAAGGAACCTGGCCCTTTTCCAAGTAAGACTTAGCTGGGCTTTTGGAACAATATCAGTTCCCATTAACATTGAGCAAAGACACACACCTCTCAGGCTCTAGTCAACCATTACTTTGTAATTACCAATTTCCATTGTCCTGTGGTAAGGAGGTGTGCAGTTTGGGATATGTTTATATAACACCACCCTCATCCCCCCCAAAATGGATTTGGCATTTTAGCTCTGTAGTCATGTACATTCTCGTAAACTCTGCCCACTCTAGGAAGGAGTAGGTGATAGGATACCATGTGCTACTCTAAGGATTGTCAGAAGGCTGAAGTGCTATGGGTCTGTGCTTGTAACATCTCTTATTCATTTTCGTTCTCACACTGACTACCAAACAAGGGGTAGAGCAGCTGGCGTATCAAGGCATATTCCTTCTTCATTCTTGTAAGCTGGGAATCAGTCTGACTTTCCAGGCACAGACTTTCACCAGATGTACACTGGCAAAAGTTGCCAGCCAATTGGTTACCTGAAAGGGAGCCTAGCTGATGGATGACTCAAGTTGAAGTTGACAGCTCAAGACCCATCTGCATTTACTCATGAGGCCAGGGCCAGGTAAGGCCTGAAGAATGGCCAGAGCTTTGTCAAAGCTAGGGTACTGAAAGCCACTGTTATTTAGCTCCAGTCAAACTACACCCTTGATAGGAGCTGAACTACAAAGGCAGTATATCCTAATTAACTTTAAATGCCTTGCTCATAAAGCTGTCAGCACCAGGCTCTAATGTCTGTACTTTTAATGATGCATTTGATTAGAAGGTAATTTTATTCACTTGATGGCAGCCAGGACTGTTTGAAGAGGGTCTTTTTCTCCCCTCTTATATTTTTTTTTCCTTTCCCTTTACCCCATCTCTCATACTCAAAACATTTACTAAATGTGTCATGCTCTCCCAAAGGAGCAAATAAATCTATCATAGCACTATCATAACTTCCTTCTTTACATGTGACTAGGAAGGTGTGTGATGGAGCGAGACAAGTAGATCATGAACAGGGGTTCATTCTTGAATCTCCACCTCTGAAGTGGGTGAAACAGAGACCAATCTAATGTTCTCTTCAGTTTTGAGCTTTTCAAAACAAATGGTCTTTCTTCTTTTGAAAACCGGCGATGAGATTGACCTGAAGTGGTGATTAAATCCTGCTGGAGGTTAGCCAGAGCACTATTGCATCTGGATATCAATAAAGGGATGGGTAATTTTATGGGTTTGCATAATATCTCCAGCTATGCAACAATAAGGTGATAATGACTGTAATCAAATCTTCAGGGTTCGGATGGACTGTAGGAATGAAGATGGAATTTCCTCTGCCTGTCTTTCCCTCTCTCCCCTTTTCTCTCCCACTTCATCTTTACCCTTTCCCCTTTTCCTTCTCCTGCTTCTCACCCTTCCCTTCCTGTTTTCCCCTCCCTCCCTACCTCCTCTTTCTTCCTCTTCCCATTCTTCTGCTTCTCCCTCTCCCCAAACCCATCTCCCTTCCTCTTCCTTCCCTTCCTCACATAAGGTTAGTGCCTAGTTCCATAAAACTATTAATAATTGAAGGTTATCCTAGAAGCAGAGTCCTGAACTGAAAGGATCATTTTGTTGTTGTTAAGCAGTTTCAGTCATGAAATAGAATGCTGGGTCTGGAGTCAGGAAAATCCGAGTTCAAATCTGGCCTCAGACACTTACCAGCTGTGTGACCCTGGACAAGTCACTTACCCCTGTTTACCTCAGTTTCCTCATCTGTCAAATGAGCTAAAGAAAGAAATGGCGAGCCATTCCAGTATTCCAAATGGGGTCACAAAGAGTTGGACATGAATAAAATGACTGCACAATAATCTAACAATCCTGGGAATTAGGTGCTATTATTATCCCTATTTCATAGATGAGGAAACTGATATAAGTAGAGGTTAAGTGATTTAACATGGGTCACATAACTAGTAAGTGTCTGAGCCTGAATTTCACCTTCCTAAATGCAGACCTAGTTCTCTATTTATTGTACCACCTAGCTGCACTTTGTTTCTGATTCTACCTCTTGACTGAAGTTTTGTTTTCAAAATGTTCTCAACTGCAAAATCACAGAATCACAAAATAAGAGAATTGGGAGCAACCTCAGCAGCCATACAGTCCAACCCATACATGAAAGGAATTCCTATTATAATATACCCAACAAGTGGTTTTCCAAGAAGGAGACTATTGACTTTTTCTCAGGCATTGAATTACTTGAACCTTCTACACCATTCAACACCAATAACCTCTCTTTCTTTAACTGAAATATTCTCCTTTTCACTTCTAGTTTCTTTCTTCTAGTTCTATCAATATGACCATTCCTTCTAAATATATTTGACCCAATAATTGTCCATCTCTCACCCCCTCTCTTAAAATTTCTGACCAAAATCATCTTATCTTCTCTCTGTACTTTCTCATTGTTCATTTCATCCACTGCCATAGATTAAATTACTTACTTTATACTGATAACTTTCAAATATGTATGTGTCTGACTGTATATATCTATCCATATCTATATCTATATGTCTCAAGTTATATTTTCTCTTCTGATCTCTAGTCCTGTTTTCCCAACTACCTGTTGGACATGTCTGATTTGGATATCTGACCAATACCTCAGATTCAATATGTCCAAAACTGAAATTATCTTCCTATTCTTAAAACTGTTCTTCCTTCCTTATTTCTGTTGTTGGTTCCTCCATATTCTCAGTTGCCCAGGCTCAAAGCTTGCACCATCTTTAGCTCTTTTCTCTCCTTTGATCTTTGAATATGAGATTCAATTAGTGCCAAGTAATATTGGTATCCTAACATCAGTCCCCTTCTCTCCACACACACTTCCACTAACCTGGCTCAGACTGTAAGAGTATCCCTTCCTCTTATCTCTTGCTTCCGTAAGTCAATCACATCTCTTGCCTCTCCTGGATGTTTTTTCTGACTCTCCCACAAATCTTCACCACCATGGCTCATCCGTTTGAACTTCCCTCAGTGTCTTCGTTCTTCTCACTATTCAACATCCCTCCATTCTTTTTTTGTAATCCCTCCATTCTCCTGGGCCTCTTCTTCTATTGACTAGTTTCTTCCAGGGGCCTCCATTTTTAGGGATAGGTTCAAATTGGCCTTGCTTCCTCCCTCATCCAACTTTGCTTCTGACTCTCTGGATTTCACTCCCTTGCTTTCTGTGGAGATACATTCCCTTTATGTGCTGTCTTCACCCATTGGAAGTTAAGCTCTTTAAATGCAAGTATGATCTTTCTTTTTTCCTTATATTTGTATCCCTGTCACTTAGCACAGTGCCTAACACATAGTAAGAGCTTAATAAATACATGTTGCCTGCCTGCCATCCCAGATTCATCTGAAAACCTTCAGGGGCTCCCTATTGTCTTTAAGACAAAAACACCAAGGCCTTGAATTTGAAAGTCTGCAAAATCTGCTTCCTATTTAATTTTCCATATGAATTTCAAACCATTCACCTTCTTGTATGTTATATTTCAGCTAAATTGGGAGTTCTGACTGTCTCCTGCTCTAGTCTTACCTTCTCATATTCATGGAATCTGTAGGCCTGTGATATAGTTGTAGTTTTTTAAATTCCTTCAATGCCCATCTCAATTATCGTCTTCATGAAGCCTTCCTTGATCCATGCCTCACCCACATACACATACAAATTGTCACTCCTTCCTCAAATTTCCCTTGAACTTTGTTTAAATTCCACTGTCTGAATCTATTTGCCCCTTTCATTGGATATATCATGTTCTACTTATATGTGCATTTTGAACTCCCCTGTTCCCACCAGCCTATAAGCACCTTGAGATGAAGGACAGAGTTGTTTATCATTTGGTATCATTTGAATGTGCTTAGCATAGTGGCTCCTATGTAGTAATCACTTAATAAATTTCTGATGAATTGTATTTCCATTAGGGAAAGGACAAATCCATGTGGGTAGGGAATCATAGAGAAGGCTTTATAAAAAGGTGGCACTTGAACTTGGTCCTAAAGGACACAGTTCAAATGGGTCACCTTAAAGATTGCTATTCCTTGCAGGTGTTAACTCTTTGGAATATTGTTATTTACTAAACCAGGTGAACCAGGACTAAGAAGGATGGAGGGAAGTTGGTAGATGACAAATATGACATGTTTTCTATCAATAAGGAGCTAGAAAGTTAGAATATCCTTAAATAGATTCCCTTGCTTCCTTCCCTCCTTCTTTTCTTTTCTTTTCTTTTTTCTCCTTCCTCCCTCCCTTCTCATCTTTCATTCTCTCCATTCTTCCTTTCTTCCCCTCCCTCCCTCCTTCTGTCCTCCTTCCCTCACTCCCTCCTTTCCTTCCTTTTTTCTTTCCTTCCTTCCTATACTCCCTTATTTATTCCTTCCTTCCTCCTTCTCTCTCTCCTTTCCTTCCTTCCTTGCTTCCTTCATCTCTCTTATAACTATTTAATGTATGGAGAAATGGAAGGTTCCAGAAGGACAGGGGAAATCAACTACCTCTATCATTGTCAGTGGGTAAAGAAACCAGGAACTTTTCTCTACCCACCTCCTTTGGACTTAATTTTGGACTTCAATTGCTTAATCTTTAAGCTTTCTTTAGGCAGCTTATATTTCTATGAAACTTCTGTTTGAAGAAAAGTCTTATTACATCTCAAAACAGGCAAGAAGAGTCAATGACCTCTTCCTCTGCATCTGGATATTCTTTTGTGTGGCTTGTGCAGGGTTTGACACATTGAGGCAGACAGCCCTTTATTATTAAATCTGTTTGCAAATGTGTGGAGATTGCCCTTCACATCTGCCAATGGTTATGAGTGGTGGCAGATCATGGATATGAATCAGAGGCTCATAGAAAACCTTGCCATCCCCCTTTCTTCTTCTCTCTTCTTAAGTACAGTAGGCATCATTTCAGAAACAATATTAATACACAGGAACAGCTGGGGAAATGGAAAGTTGTCCTGCATTACAGCAATAAGCTCCAATGGGAAGAAGGTGATTCCCCCAATGCCCTTTGAGAAAAATGGATTCTCTTATCCCATACTGTCTGATCTCTGAGTAGGAAGGATTCTAATAGGTGATGTCTTCCTGATTTTATTGTCTCCACACCCAATCCTGTGAATTTAATGGATTAACAATGGACACACTCTTCAGGAATGTAAAGTACTATATAAGTGCTTATTATGAGTAATAATTTTATGTACTAAGCAGGTTTGTGTTGGGTGGGTACCTAGAGGGGATACTCTTGGGCAAACTTTGCAACTCTAGTTTCTGGTTCTGAGCAGGTGCTTTCTCCTTCCAAGTGAACATCCCTGCAGAGTGCTTGGAAGGGAGGGCAGAGGAAGGAGCTGCTTACAGCTGCCAGCTATCGAAGGAATCTGACCCCAGGAGCAGGGATGCAAACATCCTTTGTGAAAGTGGGATTCCAAGTAGATAACCAAAGCTATCTTCCCAAATACTACCCTATCGTGTCAGCAGAGTGCATTTTCCTTCATCAGCTAAATTGAGAAGTTTATCCTGCCATGCCTCTGCTAAAATAGTTAGCTTCAACTGGCCTCAGCTACTCCAAGTTGATAGAATCATGGTGTAAGTAAGAGTAAAGGGAAGTCACCAACCCCAGAAGCCATTGCATAAGGGCAAAGTTGGGGAGAATTCACTTATAGACATAAGTAATAGTGGAAGTGTCACTATGGATAGGATTTGGCATAATAATCAATAATACCAATACAATCATTGAGAAACATGGAATTTTATTGCCTTTTTGTTCAGTCCTGAGTGGCAGAAGCAATAGGTAACCTCTTGGATGATGAATATGTCAGAACTGCTCATGATGGAGTAGTCTCTTCACTTTCTGAAATAGCCAAGCTGAGGTTGATGAGGCCTGCCATGGAGCTATGAGAGATAGGATACGTTTAAAACCCTTTAGAGATTACACTAGCTAATTAAGGGTGCTGATGAAGGGGAAATTCTACTTCCTTTCTAGCTGAAACCCTTGGCCAAATGATTAGTTGATCATTCAGCCGGAATACACTGAGTACTTATTTTATGCCCATTTTTGTGTTAGGTGTTGGGGATGATTATGGACTCTGCCTTCAAGTCATTCAAAGTCTATCTTTGGAGACAGGATAAACATATAGGAAAAGATAACTGATAAGGTTACATATCCTAGTTAACAAATGAATGGTATATGCCAAGTGTCCAAGTGTCATTAGGAATGTGCAGAGCTGGGAGGAGGAACTAGTAAAATGGATGCCAGCGTTATAATCTATAAAGACCTTGATAGGCTAAACCATTTGAATGACTCTAATAAGATGAAATATAACAGGGATTAATATAAAGTTTTATCCATTGAGAATTAACTTTGCAAGTAGAATATGGGGAGGTATGGTTAAACAGAAATTATCTGAAAAAGATCTAGAGATTTTAATGGACTCCAAGATCAATATGCATATGATAAAAGATAAGGTAATTGTGGATTGCATTAAGAGAATTATCACTTCCAGGAAGATGATTACACTGTACTCTGTCCTGGTCAGACCAAAGCTGAAGTGTTGCATTCAGTACTGGGAGGCATTGTCAAAAAAAACGATAATCCAAAGGGCAGCTGGGTGGCACAGTGGATAAAGCACCAGCCCTGGATTCAGGAGGACTTGAGTTCAAATCCGGCCTCAGACACTTGACACTTACTAGCTGTGTGACCCTGGGAAAGTCACTTAACCCCAATTGCCTCACTAAAAAAAAAAAAATTGATAATCCAGAAAATGTCTCATGGAGGGCAACCAGAAAGGCTGGAGAATCTTGAATCTCTACTATATGGAAATCACTTGAAGGAATTAAGGTTATTTAACCTGGAGAATACAGTATGGATATGATAGCTCTCTTCAAGTATTTGGAGGGATGAGGTCTGAGAGATTAGACTTGTTCTCTTTGGCACCAGAGGGAAAGACTAAGAGCAATGGACAGAAGTGCAAAAAGGCAAAATTTGGGTATGGTGTGGGGAAAACATTTCTACCAATTAGAACAATCTGAAAATGGAATGTGCTGCCTCTAGAAGTACAGGGTACTCTACACAGAAGGTTTTCAAACAGATATTGGGTGACCATGTGTGTGACAGCTTGTAGGAGGGATTCCTTTTGAGGTGTGAGTTGGGATTAGATGTCCCCAAAAGCCTGGTCTTGAATCTAAAATTCAGTGAGTTCAGAAGATAGAGAGAATAATCTGAGTCAGGGAAGGCTTCATGGAGGAGGTAATATTTGAATTGGAAATTAGAACTTGAAAGACAAGTCATAATGAATGAGCCTCTTTCTGCAAGGTTTTAGGCACTAAACTACCCACTAATAATGTGATTCATCTGAAAGTAAATGACATCTTTCTAGCCTATGTGGACAAACTCAATGATGATGACAACTTCCACGGATTTGAAACAACTAGACTGTGAGTTTTCTGGCTTGGGAAGGCATGTATTGATCTTTAGGGCCCATGGGGTTTTTTTTTCCTTCCTTGACCAGTGATTGGCCTCAGCCTCTTTGTTGAGACCACAGTTCTTCACCTTTCACTAGAGAAGGCCTGAGGACAAAGTGTAAATCCTCATTGAGAGTTATTGGGCAGCAAGACACCTTTGTTTTAAATTGAGACCTCAACCCATGAAATTAAAAAAAAATAATAAAAAAAAATACTTGCCCTGAAAGGCTAGAGTTGGTTTCAGAAATTAAGAGCTGTCACTTTAAACTAATTTCCCCTTCCTGGGCCCTGCTCCTCAGCCTGCCCCAGCCCTGGCACAGGAGTTGGGGATATTTTAAAGTGACAGTTTTAAACAGCCTTGGTGTGCACAGTGCAATCATTTTTTACGTGGAGGCCTCCTGGGCTCACACTAAGGGGCTCTGCAGGATCCAATCTCCCTCCATAAATCTGTATGAGGCCCCATGTTGCCTGGCAGTCACAAGCAAGGAGATTGCCAAGAGAGGTATAGAGGAGGTCCCTGAAGCAGGAGTTACAGAAGAAAGAACTGGTGTGGGGGGAGTTGTAGAAGTAGAGGACAGGGGTCAGGGCACATGGTCCTTTGTGGGCTGTACTCAGATAGCTGAGGCCATGCCACCCTTCTATGATCTCATAAGTAAAACCCCAACCTAATTCAGTGCAATCATCTCAACTTCCCTTTCTCTGGAACCAGTTACCAACACTTTAAATGACAAATAGTAATCTACCAGCATATGGGTAAATGAGCATAGCATCCTTAAATAAAAGAAAAAGACCTACTTCTTCTTTTTCTTTTCTTTCTTTCTTTCTTTCTTTTTTTTTTTTTTGTGGCACAGCTAGTAAGTGTCAAGTGTCTGAGGCCGTATTTGAACTCAGCTCTTCCTGAATCCAAGGCCAGTGCTTTATCCACTGTTTCATGTAGCTGCCCCCCTAGGCCTACTTCTATAAGGTTGGGCAGTATCCTGTGTTATCAGGCAGCTGGACAGAGTTTCTAGGAAAATGTATCTATATATCAATATCTATCTAGAGATATTGATATGTAGATATGCCTACATGTATATATAATTAGAATCCTTATTTGTACCTACTTATATCAGAGATCTAGGTCTAAAAGGTACTTCAGAGGACATCTAGTCCAACTTTCTCATTTTATAGTTTATAAATTGAGGGAGAGAAGTTAAAATGACTTGTCCAAGGTGACACATATAGTAAATGACAACTGGGATTCAAACCCAGGTCCTCTGACTGCAAATACAACTCACTTTCTACTGTACTATAGGCCATTGTATAGACATTGACTACATTGTATAGTATATTCATTTATTGGCTGGATGAATAGCCCTGTGGGCTGATTCTGACCCTCAATGAAGCCAATTTACTAGTCTTTGATCACATTAGTAGTCGCTGCCCTGTCCCTTCTTTTCCTGTTCAAGAAGCCTCATCTAGTTTGTATGTACAGCCTTTTAAAAAACCTGTTTCATTTTTAATGTTTTCTCATGGTTCCTCCCCCCACCTCTTGATTTGGGGAAACAAACAGTGACATCGAGACAGGAGAATAGACTATTGGCAAACCTCCTGACTTTTGATCCTCAGGAACATGCATCTTTGTGATCAACGTAGGCTCCAAAAACAATCATGAGGAACCCAGCCTAAAGAACAAAGGGACATTGACTTTTTGCCAGCTCTAAAATTCTGTGAGTCTATGAGAAATTCTCAGCTTGCTGGCTGTGCCTGGTGACTACTAATATATTTAAACTTTCTGTATTAAAGATCTCAGCAGCCTCTCTCGGGAGGAAATTACCTCTCCAATTCACGCCAGCCAGGTGCCCTCTTGAGACATGTGAGGCTCATGTCCCTAGCTAAAGAACATTCCCTTTTCAAGCTAGAAGAGGGAGATGGTGGTACATAGGTCTATTACTGGAAATAGATGCATTTATGAATTTCAACATCCTATTAGTGGTGATGATCTGACAAGTTGAGAGAATGGAGATATTTGGGAATATAGCTGACAGATGAATTGCGTTGCAAGAGGGAATATGGAGTACAGAGTGTCTCCAGAAAAGCTACTATTGAGGCTAGATGAGACATGATTAAGATTCAGAGATCAGATCAATACAGAATGGGCAGACTTCTCTTTTGTTCACCCCACTGTAGCACACACCACTTCCATGAAGGATCCCGCAAATGAACTTAAAATGATTAATTTGGAGGCTAGTAAAATTCCAATGGTGTATATATGTATGTGTGAATGTGTAGTGCTGAAAGACAGCACCCATGACTCATGCTTTAGTCTCCTTGAAACCGTTTGGAGCTGACACAGACAGATCAGCCAAGTTAAATTTCTTTTTCTCAGATATAATAATTTAACTGGAATTGATAAAATGAAATATATTTTGGAACTGCTATCTATCCCTGGGAGATTGGATCATGACAAGAATATATTGAGTTATGAATGTCTAAATGTCATACTTAATATCCAAGGGATTTTGTCTTTCCAGGCACCTGATTGGCTGTATAGTCCATTGTCATTAATTGCACCGATCAGGAGTCCTCTGGGATTGGTTGCCTGTTTATCCAACATTATTTCTAAGCAGTCAGTTACCTTGAACTTTATTGGTGGTAATGCCCTCCCAAGCCCCATTCATAAGGGATGAATTGAATTGGTCCCATTAGCTCAGTTTCAGTGGCAGTGAAGAAGGTAATGGATTTTTGGTTTGTGTATGGTTTAATTTAGATGTTAAAATATTGCATATGATTAACCTAGATAACTCAGTGGCAACTTTTGCATGGAGATTGGACTTAGGAAAGAAACTGAAAGTAGTTTCTGGTCATTGATAATTCCCATTTAAGATGAGAAGGATGAAGAAGAAAAAGAATATAATATCTGAGGGTCAGTGAATTGCAGACAAAAAACTGCTGGATTTGGAGAGGACCTGGGTTCAAATCTTTGGACAAGTTAAAAACCTATCTGGACCTCAGTTTCTTTAACTTTGAAATGAGGCAAAAGGTTAACCTTAAAGATCTCCATATCTCCAAATCAGTGATCTAGAGACATACATTATGAGCAATATAACCATGGGAAAGGCAAATAATTTCTCCCTATCTTAGGCAACTCTTTAAGACTCTGTGATCGAAAAGATATGATCTTAGGGGGTGACTAGGTAGTGCAGTGCCAACTCTAGAGTCAGGAAGACTCATTTTTCTGAGTTCAAATCTGACCTTGATACTTACTAGCTGTGTGACCCCGGGTAAGTCACTTAACCCTGTTTGCCTCAGCTTCCTCATCCGTAAAATGAGTTGGAGGACAAAATGGCAAGCCATTCCAGTATCTTTGCCAAGAAAACTTCAAATGGGGTCATGAAGAGTTAGACATGACTGAAAAACCACTGAACATCATGATCTTATGTCTCTATTAGTAAAGGGAGTTTTCCAAGCTCACAGTTCTCCACACTGATGAAATAACAGGTTTGAAGATACATACATGCATACATACACACACACACATGCACGCACGCACACATGCATGCACTTTAATGAAACCAGTTAAAGGAAAGATGGGACTAGATTCAGGTGAAATCATTCAAGGTTTCAGGAAATTTGGTTAGGAATCGAGTTTGTAATTCAATGTCTGCATTGACCAAGTTATTATCCCTTCCCTCTCCTTATATTATCAGGGACAATTAGGGTGGTCAGAGGGCAGGGAAGCTTTGCTCCTGGCTGCGAATCAAGCCATTTAAAGCATCAGAAGGGTAAAAAAAGAACTTGAGAGATTATTTACTCTATACTCTACGTAAAAAATGGTAATTCCTAAATTATTTTCTCTCTCCAATTTTAAAGAGATACCACAATCCACAACAATGACCCATCTTCATGTCTAATACCCCCACCATTAGGAAGTTCTGTCTCATGTTAAGCTGAAATCCCTCAAACTGTACATTTTAAGTCTCTGTCTTCTGTTGGTATCCCCAGTGAGTACTGCAAATACAATCCTCTCTATATTATTATAAATCAGAACGGTTTTTCTGTAGTTGCTATGGTTCCGTGAGCTCACCCTTCCATACCCTTCCCTGGGTATACCCTACTGTATACATGAAAATGAAGATGTTTTTCCTGAACATCAGAACAGCTCCACTCAGTTATCTTATAAATGGAATTGAACTTTGTTCAACTTGGGTCTCTTTGCATTCTGTCACAATGAGAGGAGCAGGGAACATTCAATATGAATATCTCCCACAGGCAAGGAAGCACATAATTGACAATAGATGAGAGAATATTTACCACTGAGAAGGTACCCAAACCAGGCTGAATTATTATTATTATTATCATTATTATAGCAAGAATAATATACATTTATATAACATTTTATATTTCTATAGTGCTTCATGGCCATTTAATTAGGTACTCAGTTCTTAAGTGCTACTTAGAGGTGGTTGAAAAAGTTTATTTTAACTCATTAGAAGTGGAGTCCTTAGGGAATTCTCATCTCTTAACTCAGAATAGAGGTATAGGTGAGGGTCTTATGTGGAGGTGGGGGGGGCACAGTTGGGGTAGAAAGTAGAGTAAGCACTACTACCTAAATTGCTAGGTATGCATAACAATACAATTCTCTTTGGGCTCCGTAAATCAAAAGTTAATTACTGGGAGGGTCCCATTTGTATTTTTATTGCTCTATTTACATTTTATGGAACCATCTGGTCCCATTAATATGTTCAATGTCAGTTTAGTTTTACTTGGAAATTTACAGCAATAGACAAGAATGCTTCTCCTTCAAGTGGGAAAGGCCATAGATATTGAGGCAGGGTGGGAGAATAGTGAGAGGTGAACTGAGTGGATAAAACTGGTGGTGGCAGCAGTGATGACCTAAGGGCCATCCTTATGGGCCCTGATATAGGAGGTCATGGGATCATAGTTTAGAGCTGGAAAGGGAACTTAGAGATCAAGCAGCTGGGCCAGTGCCATTGCCCTCAGTTTACAAATGAGGACACTGAGGGCCAGAGAGATTGTGACTGCCCATAGCTTATTTCCTACCTTCCATCCCTTTTTCTTTGTCTGTAAGTATAATAACTAACGGAGCTGGAATTCTAATGTAGGACTTCTGACTCCAAATCTAGTATCCTTTCCACCCTAACATGCCACTTGGGGGAAGAAGGGGAAGCTGCTGTGGCATCCCATTTGTATGTCTAGTCACTTGGAGGATGCCCTAGTGCTTTGAGATGAGGGATAATCTGGATCTTTGGGAGGCTGATAACTTGTTCTGAGTCATACACTGACAGGTTGGAGAATAGGGAAACAAGTACCCGGCCGCCTTTCCCAGGCATTGAACTATAATGAAACACTCCAAGATATTACTGTCTCCTGCCAGTCCCATTTGTGGGGACATCCCCAGGGCTGCACACATGGATGGAGCATACAAGCCACCTTGCTTTCCTCTTCTTGTTCGGCTCTCCTAGGACATGGCTAAATGATCCTCCCTCCAAGATACTGCTCGGGGAGGATGGTGGCCTGCTTTTGGCCATCCTTGGCACTGGAATGGATGGTAATGTGGTGCTTACACACATCAGATTCTGGGCCCCGAAGTGAGCAGCTGCTGGGGGATTACAAAGAGTTGGATCTCCTAGTTTTCATTTTAAATGTTATCTCAGCTGGTCAGTTCTTACAACCAACTCCCTTCCCCTCTACCCCTGCCACTGTCCCCAAATGTTCTCAGTCCAAAATCATGGTCTGTGAGGAGTGCACATTAGCTAAAATGAAGCTTGCTTCTTCCATTGGTGGTTTTCCCAGACCAAGCTGATCTGGCTTAACACTTGGATGCTAATGGCAGGTGTTGGTGAGTCCTATTTGGCAGAGGGACAGCCTGCTAAATCTTAGTGGCAAGGGTTAATGTCCTTCGGCTCCATTTTTGGGCAAGTTCCACGTGGCTGCATAGATAGGGGAAGGGAGTGGGGGTGGATCATCTGATGCTAGAGAAACATCTTTCTTTCTGATATAGACAAACTTGCACTTCATAACTGTCTCCAATCATCCCCTGCTGGTTTCAGGAACACAAAACAAAACCCGTTATTGATTCTGCTGAAAAAGAATCCTTGTTTCCTTTTTCTAAGTGCTCCCCTGCTGCTGCTTCCCTGTGACCCCCTGCCCCATAGCCTCCTCCAACTTTTTTCTCCCTTGCAAAATATGAATCAAAGGGGTTCAGAAACTGTGAGCAGAAGCCCTAAACTGACCTAAACAGATCAGCTAAGAGGTATGGTAGTAGTTTGCATTAGGGATGGAGTGGAAGAGGGCATAGATACCTTGAGTTATAGACAATATTTTTCTTTTCTTTTTTTAAATCCCCTCCCTACTTCCCTTCTCTTCCTTTACTTTCTTTGTTTCTTCCATCCTCTTCCTCCTCAAACAATCAATAATAATTTATTAAGGTGCAAATAACTTGGTAGGCACTGGGGATACAAATAAAAATAATCTAACAATGAAACCTGAGGCAGACGGTGGTACGGTGGATGGAGCACTGGGTCTGGAGTCAGGAAGACCTGAGTTCAAATTTGCCCACAGTTAATAGATGTGTGACCCTGGAAAAACCACTTAACCTCTGTTTATCTCAGTTTCCTCTATTTTAAAATGGAGATAATAATAGTCCTTATCTTCCAGGATTGATATGATTGAATATTTGTAAAAAGCACAAAGCATAATGCTTGGCACATAATAGGTGCTTAATACTTAGTTTCCCCCACTCCCACTCTCAATGAGCTTACATTCTAACTGGGTATAAAACATGAACAAAAATTAAGTATATGCAGAAAAATAAGAAGTGAAGAAAAACAAAGAAATTAAATGCAAGAGAGCTTGGGATAGAGGGTACCGGCAATGGTCAAGTTTTTGAGCTGTGTCTTGAAGGAAAAGAGGGAGTTAGAGAAGTAGAGGTAAGGAAGAAATGTGTGCCCAGTGTGGGGGTCAAAGGCACATAGATTAGAGATGTGGTATCCTGTCTGAAGGACTGAAAAAAGACTAGTTCAGTTGGATAACGGAGTTCAAAGAAGTAATGCACAGTGAGGCTGGAAATATAGGTTGGAGCCAGGATGTGAATCACTTTAACAGCTAAACAGATCAGTTTTATATGTGATCCTAGAGCAGTAGGGAGTCATTGAAGCTTATTATGTAGGGGAGTGACAGTGTTAGATCTATGCTTAAGGAAAATCGATTTTAGTAGCAGTGTGTATTGTGGACTGGATTGAGGAGGAACTGGAGATAAGAAGACCAATTTGGTAGCCATTGCAATAATTTAGGTGAGAGGAGATGAGGTCCTAAACAAAGGAAGCAACTGTGTGGGTAGATTAGGAGAGAAGGGATCAGGTGCTAAAAATTGAAATAACAAGATTTGTCAACTAATTGGATATGTGGGCTGAATAAGAGTGAAGTCCAGGGTAATGTCAAGGTTGTGAACCTGGGAAGCTGGAAGAATGGTGGTACCTTCACAGAAATTTCAATCATCATTAATGCCATAGGGCTGTCTTTGAATGACCAAGGTTACATCCAGCTTAGATCAGACCTATTCCTTCAAACACCTATTCTGGAAAGTGAATCCAGAACAGGGGGATAAGCACTGATGCATAAGATATTAGATAGAAGGATATAGTAACCATCTCTAACCATTATTTTATCATCGCTGAATGGGCATGATTTTAGTAATGTCCAGGTACTAAAAATAGTATCTGGATCCCGATGCTTTATTCTCTTGAAAGGTCTAGAAGAGAAGGAGCTTTCCCCTCCATTCTCCCTATAATGTGAGGATATAGACAAGAATCTCCTCCAACTGACTTGGGTAGCCTTGTGTTAGTGGAAAGGTAACCTGGTGTAGATTCAGATGTTGTGAGTTTACAGCTTTAGTACTATCAGGTATCTACTTTATCTCCCTCATTTTGTATATGAGGATAAGGAAGCCTGGAGAAATCAAGTAACTTGTCTAAGGACATGCATGTAGTGTGTATAGCCTAGCCCTCTTGCATTTACTGTTTTATTTTGGGTAAGTCACTTCTGCTTTCTGGATCTCTTTTTCCTCATATATGAAAATGAGAGCATGGGCTTAGATGATCCCAAAGTTCTCACTGAGCTCCAAAAACACGCCAAGGTTCTCAGACTTGGTAGGTATGGAATGGGACCTACCTCAACTCAGATGAAGGTCATCCTTTGTTCTTTATGCCTGGATTTACTTGGATAGTGGAAGATTTGGTTCCCTGTAGGAAAACTCAAACTCCCAAAGTGCGTCAGTAAAGCGGGAAGGAGGGAAGGAGAAACAGCAAAGCCAGAGTTCACATTAATATTTAAAGCAGCTTCCAGTCTACTCCTTCTTTCTCTTCCTGTTATTTCATAACCCATATTTGATTATTGACAGGAATATCCAATCTTAGCATTGCCCCCTTCTCCTGCCTCTACACCCCCTAACTTAATCCCCTCCTTGGCCATTTTAATTCTCTCTTTTTTTTTTGCATCTATTTTTAAAAATAAACTGCTGATGCAAATGTCCAAAATAAATTATGCTGAATAATAGATGAAGACAGCTGCATAATTTATAATGCTGGACGACCAAACAGAGATGTACTGGCTGCTCTCACCCCCTTGCCCCCTTCTTGGCCTCACACCACAACCTGCCTGCATTTGGATGCGGAGCAGTTGGAACAAGCAGGCCCAGTCAGATTGGAGGTTCAGATGCATTGTTAGTGATGATGTTGTAGATGGTGTCTTTAAGTCTCTTGTTTTAGTATAAAGTGGCCTTTGTTTGCTCAGCGTTGGGTTGAGTAGTTCCTGTGCTTAAAAATCCTTAGTTGGACACAATTAACTCTTAGGATCAAAGAATTTTGGAATTATAAGAGTATCTATTCCATCCTCTTTGACAGAAGAGGGAATTGAGGCCCAGGGAGATGAAATGCCCTAGCTAGTCACTGTTACTGAGAGGTGAAGTTCCGAGTAGAAGCCAAGGTCTTTTGACCTGGATTCAATCTTTGTATTAAGCTACAGTGTCTTAAAAAGGACTGCCTGAAACGTGGTGTAACTGTGGTTGTTTCTTTCTCTTTTAGATGGAAGGAATGATGCATTTGTGATGTATAACCTAATTTGTTTCCATGTTTGTATTGCTTTATTGCCTAGCAAATAGAATGTTAGATTTTCAGTCCAGAAGATCTGAGTTCAAATCTCCCTCAGCTACTTGTGTGATGTTGGGCAAGCCATAGAAGTTCTTTGAGCCTCAATTTCTCCACCTCAGAAATGGGAATGATAATAATAGTGCCTATCTCATAGAGTTGTTGCAAATCTCAAATGAGATTATGTCTGTTAAACATATGTGAATGTTGGCCATTATTATTTAACCATAGTCCTCACTTGACATGGTGATGTAATTACTTTCCCACATAAACTATGATAATTGGTACATTCTCTGTCTTCAGTCAGTTCTCATTTTTGTATATGGGCTCAGTGGAGGAGTTTAAAGAAAATGAGGTAGCCTCTCCTTGAGAAATCAGGGGATCTCTATCCTCAAGGGCCTCTTATCATGCAGCCATTACCCATGGGATGATTTGTGTACATCTTTCCAGGCTTTCTGAGACATAGATAGATTTCCATTGGTCATGGGAAATTGCGGTTGGCTGAGTGGGAATAAACAGGTCTTTGGGTTGAACGGATAGGGTGGACTCTTTTAAGTTTTGTAGGCCATGAAAGTCAGTTCTGCTCACACAAGCCATATTCAGAAGAGGAAAACATTTGTTATTTTTCCCCATGCTTTGTGTCTGATTTGATAACTGAGAATTATGAAATGACTTGGATTGCAGCATCAGCCTGATTGGCTAAGAGAGAATAAGAGTTGTGTAATTATGAGATGAAATTCACACAGGTCAAAACTCATTAGGCAAATTGTTAAAACAGCATTCCATGATAGTGCAGCCTCCTCCATGCAGACACGGGAGCTTAGCTGAATTCTCTCACACCTCACTATTCTCTGGAGGCAAATGTGATGCCATCTTCCTTTACCCCTCCTTCCTCATTCAACCCACAGACCATCAGAGGGTCATTTCACATGGGGACAGTTGACTATCTCACCAATGTAACCTTGGGGGTTGGGATGCAGGAAAGGAGAAAAGATCCTTGCATTATTCCATGGGTAGAAAATTTTTAAAAAAATATGACCCCCTCCCAAATGAGAAATCTGTTGCTTCCTTGACACTGTGGGGTTAGTGTTACAAAGTCAATTCAATTCATTTTTTAAAAAACCCAAAGCCTTCCTTTATGGAAGGCTCAGAACCAGGTAACTCTCAACTTTTTACCTGTGAATCTTCTTGGTTAGACTCTGCTGACCATCATGTTCCAAACTGGGTACCCCAGTTTTCAGCTTTTTTCTTTCTTTCTTTCTTTTTTGTATATTGTCTTTCCCCAGTAGAGTGTAAGCTTCTTGAGGTCAGGGACTTTTTCTGATTTGTATCCCCAGTGCTTAGCATGGTGTATGGCACACAGTAGGCACTTAATAAATACTTATCGACTTGTTTGTTGAAATGACCTTTGGGAGATATCTTCTTTGCTCAGCAGAGTGAGTAGGCCAGCTCTGAGTACTGGGATGGCCTTAGACAATTCCCAAGAATCCAACAAAACTACGTGGAGATTGATGACAGAATATGTCTGGGACCACCAAACCTCTTTTTCAAATCTGGCATTCCACCCCCAACCTGGGGACTTTGTACTTTGTACTGTTGGGAATTCACTATATCTAGGAAAACCCAGATCAGCCATCATGTATCCTGGCTATCTTCCTTGCCCTGGTCTCCTCCCTTATTTTACCTCTTGCCTGGGAATAGTAGTCAAATTAGTACTACCACTGTTATAAAGGTCTTGTTGCTCAATTTCCCTATGACTATTCATTATCTCTATGATTTCCCAGATTAAATTACCCCTCCCTGGCCAAACTTTTCCTAGCCATAGACCCAATTAAGCATAGTGCCTAGAACACAGTATAAGTTTAATAAATACTTATTTATTCATTGAGGAAGAATTAAGAAATATGAAACCGAAACATCTGTTGTAAACCAGCTTGCCTTCTGAGATAACTAATCCCTCAGCTTGGGTTCTCTTGTAGATAGGACTTTATATCCCTGGATTCTCATAGGTGGTGGCCCTCCTTGCATAACCCATCACATCTTCATTATGCAGTTGTTCCTCTATTGATAATGAAATTAGAGATCTCTTATTTGTGATCAGAGGCACACCATATGATGCTATACAAAGGATCTGGTGAAGGGACAAATGAGAATTGGCAATAGCTATCTCTACTCCAGGGGGCTTTCTGGATGTTTTGGAATAGATCTGTATTCTTAAAAAAAAAGAAACAAAATAAAAGAAAGAGGGTGCAGGCTCTGAAGATCATTTTGTAATGATTTCAGAGTCTCATTTCCGACAGAAAGATGGAAGGGGGCAATATAACCGTGAGATTAGTTCACCACAATTGCACATCTGTGACTTACCACTGAGGCGCAGGGATCTTCCATTGCTAAGCTGAGAAACCAGATGGAAGTTGTCTTATTTTGGATTTGTATCCAGACCTCAGACTGGGGCGGGGTCCTCTGGGTTTTAGGGACCTTCACACGTTTCGAGCCAGCTGCATCTGCCTCCAAGTTTGGGGTTTTAAAAAAGAGAGAAAAAGAGAAACACAGAAAGAGGTAGAAGAATTTTCAATTGATTTTGTAATCTAAGTAGGGAGGTTTCAGAGTAGATGGTGATTTGGGTGATCTTATTGGGTGATCATGAATATGATAGCTAATATTTATATTACACTTATGTGTCAGATACTGCTAAGCACTTTAAAAATGTAGTATCTTATTTGATCCTTACAACAACCCTTGGGAAGAACACACACACACACACACATTTTTCTACAGATAAATAGATCTATAGATAGATCAGTCTATCGATATATATGTATAGATATATAAATATGAATATATGTTCATGCTTGCACATATATGTATATGTGTTTATGTTTTCACATATGTGTATATGTTATATATCCTATGTAATACTCTTTTTACTGTTCATTCATTTTCAGTTTTATCCAACCCTTTGTTATTGTTGTTGTTGTTGTTGTTGTTTTTGGCAGGGCAATGAGGATTAAGTGACTTGCCCAAGGTCACACAGCTAGTAAGTGTCAAGTGTCTGAGGCTGGATTTGAATTCAGGTCCTCCTGAATCCAGGGGCAGGGCTTTATCCACTGCGCCACTTAGCTGCCCCTTTGTCCAACCCTTTGTGACTCCATTGGGGGTTTTCTTTGCAAAGATACTAGTGTGGTTTGCCATTCTATTCTCCAGCTCATTTTACAAATGAAGAAACTGAGGCAAACAGTGACTTGCCCAGGGTCATGCATCTAGTAAGTGTCTGAAGACATATTTGAATTCATGAAGATAAATATTCCTGATTCCAAGCCCAGTGTTCTATCCATTGTGCCACTTAGATGCTCCTATAGAATATATCATATAACATTTATTTTTATAAAATCAGTAAGCATTTTTGTGTGGTGTTTGTGCATAATTTCAAGACAGGAATGACATATTCACAACCATCCCATGCCAATTCCTTGCCTCAAGGAAAACAGAAAATATTCACTTTTGGTACTTGCACGAATCAAACAGGCATGAGATCATACTGTTATAGTTTAGATATCATAATATCATGTCCAACTCCATAAGTTTACAATTGAGAAAGCTGAAACCCAGAGATATCAAGTGAATTTTGACAAGGACATACAGATATTAAGTGACAGAAGTGGAATTTGTTTATTAGACATTGTGCCACCTAAAGGTCTACTCTCTCTCTCTCCCTCTCCCTCTCTCCTTTTCTGTCTCTCTGTCTCTCTGTGTCTCTCTGTCTCTCTTCCTCTCCCTCTCTCCCTTTCTGTCTCTCCATGTCTCTGTCTCTTTCTGTCTCTGTCTGTCTCTGTCTCTGTGTCTCTGTCTCTGTGTGTGTATCCCTAGCAGCTGTTTTGAATATCTCCTTTTAACAAAGAAAGGCTTAATTACAACCAATTTACACAGCAGACATATATGGCAATGCATACAACGTTCCATACCCACAGTACACCACCTTTCTACCAAAAGAAGGGAAATATATTTCATTAGCTATTTTATGTTATCAACCTATAATCTCTTTAACAAACTTAGGTTGTTCTTGTCCTTGAAAAACAGATACATTCGAGGAAGAGGGGCATTCATTTTATCCAACAGAATTCTTGTCCCTTTCCGTCACTCCTACATTCTCCACCCACCTTCCTGAGGGAAAATGCTAGGAAACCTTGGGATCTTTAGTGAAAGGAAAACTGAACCCCCGCTGCTCCCCTTCCCCACACCAATTTCAAGAGTGCCCTATATAGAAAAGAAGACTATCTGGGTGTTTTGTGGACAGTAATCACTGATTTTTTTTTTGTAAATGTACTTTCCTTTTTTTTTTAACACCTTTATCACAGATTCTGTGTTTAATATGCAAAACTACCCTTAATTCCTAGTTAGACTTGTACTAACTCCTTTTCTGGCTGTATAAAAGTACTCTCTCCTCTTTATCTTGGTGGCTTCCTCATCTGTCCTAGAAGGGCTTCGACAGAAATTCAATGGCCTAATTTCCTGATTTCTCATGATGAGGTTAGAAATTTAAGCCTAAGTCAGTGAGAGTCAGACCAAGTACGGAGCTGGGGCTAGCAGTGTTTACCTCCTCAGCTGGGAAGAGTCCCCAGTTGAGTCCCCAGTGGAAAGGATGGAAGGTGATATTTAATCTTAGTGTATTATCCTAATGTCTCAAGAATACAGAGGAACATTTAACAATAACAACAAAAGCAAAAAAAAAGCAAAACCAAATACGAAAAGAATATAATTGCAACAGGCTACCAGGGTACCAGATGATATGAGAAATTTGAATAAGTCTAGCCCTCTGTATTAGAATCAGCTTTCCACCAAAAGACAGATTCTTTTGAGAAGGGACAGAGGCTTTCATCATTATCACCAACTAACATTTCTTGTACTTTCACTGTGTGCACAGTGTGGTGTTTGTTGCTGAATACAGATAAAAATACAAGACAAACCTCATCTCTGATTCCTTTGGGCAGGGACTGTCTTTTGCCTCTTTCTGTATTCCCAGCACTTAGCACAGTGTCTGGCACATAGTAGATATTTGTCATATTTTTACTGATTGATAATGCTCTACAATATGGACACAACAGAGTACACCCACCCAGGACAAGTAGAGTAGTACACAAAATAATGACTCTAGACCCACCATAATGTGATTTCTTCCATGTAGGGGACTCCAACTGTACCACATCCCTACACTAATCCAGATCATGGTCCATTTATGACTGAATCCTAATATCCTTGGTGGTTGCTTAAGGTATATGGAGGTTAACCACCATCACATAGAGAGCAAATATCAAAAGGAAAACTTGAACAGAGCTCTTCCTGACTCTCAAACTAATGCTCTGTTCATTATGCCATATAATTTCATGTTTCTCCTCCCTCCCTGCCTCTTGTCTCTTCCCTCTCTCCCTTCCTTCCTTTTGAGCTTCCCTTCCCTCATTCTCCTTCTCATATATATCTCAGTGGATGGGAAAGAATGTGGGTTAAGAAGACATAGAATACATTTTTTAAATCATTTAAATAAAAATAAAAAAGAAGAACTAGATTCAAGTCTCAGTCCTGAGATTTCACCTTTCTGGCCCTCAGTTTCCTCATCTGTAAAATGAGGTGTATAGCCTATATCCTTTCCAAACTCCCTTTGAATTCTACCATGCTATGATTGTATTGTGCAGTGACAACTGCAGGGTAGTTCTGGGAGAGTCACCTCATCAATTTATGTCTCAGCTGGAACTCTAAGACAGAGATGCTATTGACAGCACATACCTCACAAGATTATTGTGAGGAAAGTACTTTGTAAACTGTAAAGTTCAAGACAAATGGGATATTTCCAGATAACTCATGGTAGAATGGGAAATAATGTTATAAATAATAGGAACAGCAACAACACTCTCAGATTTATCTAACGGCTCAAAATTTACACATTATTCCCATACAAACTAAGGCAAGTTGGCAGAGTATTCTCATGCCCATTTTACAGATGAGACAATTGCAGTTTAGAAATGTGAAGTCTCTTCACGTCTGCCCCCAGTCACATAGTTGGTCAATGGAAACAATTGCAGACAACCATCAGATCGGGAATGATGCACTTTTACTGGCCTGCTGGGCTTTAGGATTCTGTTCTGATTCTATTCAACATCTCTGTTTAAGTTTATAACTATATTACAAGTGACATGGATGTTCTAAGCAGGGGCTTGTCCCAAAGGTTTCCTGAGACAAACCCCACACCCCCCAAGACTCATATTGTCAGCCGTGTTCTGAACCTCCATATTTATTTGGTTGCCCTAAGGGCAGACTTTCTACTTGATTGGGTTTTATAGAGTACTTTTTGCCTAGTACCTTTACAGATATTTCTTGGCCTCTTAAACAAGGTCATCCAATTCTTGTTATGCCCTTACTCTGCTTCTACCTGAAAACACCACATTTTTGTACAGATGATAACTTGTTGTCCCACACCAAGTTATCAGGGCTGCTGGCCTGATGCAGTTGCAGTCAAAGGTCTTTCTGCATTGGTTTTTAACAGCTGCTTCCTAACTTGATTCCAATTTGGATTACACCAAGGCTAAAATGTTATGTGATTTGTCCTTTCCTAAAAATAAGAATAATAGAAAATACAACAAGCAACAAGAAATTCCCATTCCATTTGGACAAGACCCCAGTCTGAAGGGATTACAGCAAGACCCCCTTTACAGGAAACCAGTCTAGAGTGAAATCCCCCAGATGATGAAAAGCTGTTGTTGAACTTCTGCCAGAAAGCCCACAGGGCTCAATGCAATTCTTTTCTCTGCCCTTCTTCTGTCTCCCCTGAGATGGGTTGTGAGAAGGCTTCACTGAACAAGAAAATGTAAAAGGCACTGACCTCCTCCACTCCCCCTAGGGCACTGTGAAGTTTGGCACCATCCACTCACCCCTCTAAACCTTGCTCTTCTTTATCTTCTCTCTCTCTCTCTCTCTCTCTCTCTCTCTCTCTCTCTCTCTCTCTCATCTTCCTCCCTTCCTCCCTTCCTCCCTTCCTCCCTTCCTCCCTTCCTCCCTTCCTCCCTTCCTCCCTTCCTCCCTTCCTCCCTCCCTCCCTTCCTTCCTTCCTTCCTTCCTCCCTTCCTCCCTTCCTCCCTTCCTTCCTTCCTTCCTTCCTTCCTTCCTCCCTTCCTCCCTTCCTCCCTTCCTCCCTTCCTTCCTTCCCCATCTTTCCCAGACTGATTCACAGTGGCTATTCACAGGCTGATTCCCACTACTGAATCCCACTTCTAATTCAAAGGGAGTTTTGATCTACTCTATTCTTGATCTGGGAGGATTCACCCTTCCTTAGACAACCTCAGGGCCACTTGGTTTTAATTCAGAACATAGGACATCCAATCAGCACAGCTCTCTACAACTCAGAACTCCTGAGCTCAAGAGATACTTCAACCTCACCCTGCCTAATAGCTGAGATTATAAATATGCAGCACAATGCATAGGTTCTTGCTTTCTAATTTAAGAATCTTCCTGGGAACTTTGGAGATGCGCTGAGCCTGGACATAAAATGTGTCAGTTTTGCCTCACTTAAGCCCCTTTAAGTTCTTGGAAAGGCTTCTGTCTTCCAATATATATGTATTCTAAACATAACCTTATTTTGTAGGAGATAAAAAGTACCTTAATAATGAGACTATAAAATGGGCTTTTGGCATGCTGATTTTATGATGAGTTGCCAAGCTGTTTCCTGAAATAAAAAGCCATCTTTTTAGCAGCAATATTCTTACAGTGATACTATATCACCATGGGCTGTGATATACCACAATCTCTGATGAAACAAAATGGAGAACAACCAAAAGGCAGTGAGGAGATGTCTACTGGATGTAAATAAGCCTATTTATATACATAAGTCACATATTCCCAATGAACACTCATATACAAAACACAGTACAAAATATATCACCCAAAAAGCGAATAATCAAAGAAGGAGGTGGTTTAGTCATATAGTAATGGTAAGT
The DNA here is from genome assembly GCF_019393635.1 of Dromiciops gliroides. Lineage (NCBI taxonomy): Eukaryota > Metazoa > Chordata > Mammalia > Microbiotheria > Microbiotheriidae > Dromiciops > Dromiciops gliroides. Next base: position 493,996,986 of record NC_057863.1, read on the forward strand.
GGTAATGGACAGACAACTTCATTGTTAGGCATGTAATTTATAACAATGACAATGACTTTATTGATAGCTTTTACTTTTATATAACCTTTGTTTCTTAATTGATCCCTCCTCTACTACCCCAAAAGTTATCCTTTGGATGACTTAATGAAAAAGCATATATTAAGCACATACTACATACCAAGAATTGTGTTGAGCTTTGAAAATATAAATATAAAGTCAGGGACAGCTCCTCACCGCAAAGAACCTATATTATAATAGAGGAGACAATACATATAGAAGTATTATGGCCAGGAAAGAGGCATTTTGGTTTGGAAAGTTACAAAAAGGTAATTGGAGCCATAGGGGTATTATACTGAAACATCCTTTCCATTAGCCATGGCAGTATTGATTTAACTATAGCTCCAGAATTGGAAATGGGTGACTGAGAGAGGAAGCAGATTGGAGGGTGTTCTTGGGTTGGCAAAGTGCCTAGGGGAGTGAATAGAGCATTTATTAAGGGTTTCTATGTGTCAGGCACTGTGCCCTGAGGGTACAAATATGAGCAAATAAGATAGTCTCTACCCTCAAGGAACTTATATTGTTTAAAAATAACATATAGGGGAACTAAAAAATGGAGGGAGGTGGAAAGAATCTTATCTGTGAAGGGACAAGACAGCAGACAAGGAGCAGATGAAATTCAGAGAGTGAGTCCAGTAATGAGGGAAGTTCAGCCTGACTAAAATCATTCCTGAAATGGTGGACCTGAGGACTGAGTTAGTCAGAGGGACAAGGCCTTGGGGCAGAAGTTTCTCCAGGTGGGACAAGCAGGCAGGGAAGAGGAGGAGGAAGAAGTGAAAGAGATGTCTAGAGGGAGAGTTCAGGCATGCGTAAGGGAATAAAGTGAAGCCTGGATGGTGTTGACTTAGATATTGTGGGCCATATGAAACCTTCACCCTGATCCTCACCCTTATAACAAAGAGTAAAAAGAAGAAAGAATAATAAAATATTTCAATGAAAGTAACCAACACATAAAATAAGTAGTTATCTTCTTCTTCTTTTTTTGCTTTTGTTTTTGAAGGTTAAGTGACTTGCTCAGGGTCACACAGCTAGTGTCAAGTGTCTGAGGCTGTATTTGAATTCAAGTGCTCCTGAATCCAAGGCCAGTACTTTATCCACTGTGCCACCTAGCTGCCCCAGTAGTTATCTTCTATACTCAGTGTCACCAAATTCTCCAAAGAGAAGGAAATTCATTGTATTCTTTCTTCTTTAGGGCCAAACTCAGTCATTGTAATTATGTGGATATACATGAAATGATGAAAACATCCAGCACAGTGGGTGTATTTCCTTTGGTGAAGTTATGGGAAGATATGGGTAAGAGTAGCACAGGGTGAGAGGCTATAGATAGTTATGATTTGAACTTCTACAAGATGCCTTTCCTCATTCCCCTTAATTCTAGTGTCTTCCCTCTATTGATTATCTCCACTTCATTCCCTATATCCTTGTCTGTCCACCTATCTATCTATCTATCTATCTATCTATCTATCTATCTATCTATCTATCTATCTATCTATCTATCTATCTATCATCTGTCTTAGTTTGTACAAAGTTGTTTGCATATTGTCTCCCCCATTAGATTTCATGAATTCCTTGACACAAGAGCCTAAATCAACCAATCAATATTTATCAAATACCTACTGTATTTATGCTAGGCACTGTGCTAAGTGCTGGGGATACAAAAACAAGCAAAAGGTAGCCCCTACCCTCAAGGAGCTTACAATCTAGTGGGGGAGGGGAATGCATATATATATATATATGCAGGCTAAATACAGAATAAATTAGAAATAATTAACAGAGGGAAAGCATTAGAATTAAGAGGTTGGTTGGGGAGGTCAAGAATATTAAGGGAATGAATGAATGAAAAAAGTGAAGGAAAGCAGCCTAGCAGTTGTTCATCAGTCATTCAGTCATGTCCAAATCTTGTTCACCTTATAGTCCATAGCACCCCAATCCTGTCCATGAGATTTACTTGGCAAAAATACTAGAATGGTGGGGCAGCTAGGTAGCACAGTGGATAAAGCACTGGCCCTGGATTCAGGAGGACCTGAGTTCAAATTGACCTCAGACACTTGACACAAGCTGTTTGACCCTGGACAAGTCACTTAACCCTCATTGCCCCACCCCCAAAAAATACTAGAATGGTTTGCCACTTCCTTCTCCAGTGGATTAAGGCAAATAGAGGTTAAGTAACTTGCCCTGGGTCATGCATATAGTGTTTGATAAACCCAAAATTCCAAGTTCTGGGAGCAAGAAATCATTATTCAACAAAAACTACTAAGAAAACTAGAATACAGTCTGGCAGGAATTATGCATAGACTGACATCTCATACCATATGCTAAGACAAGGTCAAAATGGGTACATACTGTAACCGTAAAGGGTGATATAAGCAAATTAAAGCAACATGAGAAAATTATCTGTTATGCTCATAAAGGCAAGAGTTTATGACCAAAGAAGAGATAGAAAGTATCACAGGAGGTAATCTCTGAGGTACCACCTTACACCTATCAGACTAGCTAATTCAGCAGAAAAGAAAATGACAAATGCTGGAAGGGATGTGGGAAAATATGTGTACTAATACACTCTTGGTAGAATTGGGAACTGGTTCAACCATTCTGAAGACCAACTTGGAACTATATCCAAAAGGCTACAAAAACTATGACCCTTTAATCCAAGAACATTACTACTTTATCCCAAAGAAAAGGGCCTATATGTTAAAAAATATTTATGGTTGCTCCTTTTGTAGTGAAAAAGAATTAAAGGGCAGCTGGTGGCACAATAGATAAAGTACCACCCTGGATTCAGGAAGACCTGAGTTCAAATTCAGCCTCAGACACTTGACACTTACTAGCTGTGTGACTCTGGGCAAGTCATTTAACTCTAATTGCCTCACCCCCCCCCAAAAAAAAGAAAAATAATTAAAAATTGAGGGGATGCCCATTAATTGGGGAATGGTAGAACCAGTTTTAGTATATGATTATGATGGAATACTATTGTGCTATTAAAAAAAAAGATGAAGGTGATAGTTTCAGAAAAACCTGGTACGATTTATATGAACTGATGCAAAGTGAAATGAGCAGAACCAGGAGAATATTGTACAGAGCAACAGCAATATGGTAATGATAATCAGCTGTGAAATGACCCATGACAGTTCCAAAGGACTCATTATGAAAACTCCTATCCACATTCGGAGAGAAAACTGATGAACTTTGTAGTGAAACATTTTTTTAAGATTCTTTATTATTTGGGGTTTTTTTTGCAACATGGCAAATATGGAAATTTTTTTATGATATCACATATATAATAAGTATAGTATTATTTGCCTTCTCAATGGGCAGGATAGGGGACTGGCTGGAGGGAGGACAAATTTGGAACTCAAAATAAAAGGTAAGAAGCGGGGCAGCTAGGTGGCGCAGTGGATAGAGCACTGGCCCTAGATTCAGGAGGACCTGAGTTCAAATTCAGCCTCAGACCCGTGACACTTCCTAGCTGTGTGACCTTGGGCAAGTCACTTAACCCCAATTGCTTCACTTAAAAAAAAAAGTAAGAAGAGTTAGAGATGACTTCCTGTAATAGGTGGGGTTTTAGTTGGGATTTAAAGGGAACCAGCTAGTTTAGTAGTCAGAGAGGAGGAAAAGAATTCCAGGCATTGGAAACACCAGAAGGAATGCTAGTGATCTTTTGGCTCTTTATCCCCAAGACTTAATACAGTGCCTGATACACAGTAGGCACTTAAAAATGCATATTGACTGACCAGAAGGAATGCCCTCATTAATAAAATCAAGCATCTATTGAAGTATTGAACACATTTTATGACAAGGAAAGAGTTATTGACAAGCAAGGAGAAAATAAGCCATGAAATGTAGCCTGTGGGAGGATTTAGTTGGCCTATTGTTGACAATAGGCCAAGAAATACAGCCAGTGGGAGGAATGAGTGATGTCAAAAATAAGTGTACAGAAAGATCCTATTTAAAAAAAATGAACATTAGAAACAAAGATGACTTGGTTGGAGGATGGGAATAGCAGTATCAAGGAGAATATAAATTGCCCAGAGAAAAATCAGTTTAGAAAAAGGCTTCAGTGGGGGAAATAGACACTGGAAAGACCTTTAAAAAATCTTTGTTTATGAAAGCCAGATTTGTTGAGAAGAAATTTAGCAGAATCAAAGGGTACTTCCAAAACAGAGGTAAGGTGGCCATAGAGAGGGAGGTCTTGTCCTGGAACTCTGGGGTTGTACCTGAATTTCATCAAGGAAAAATAAAAGAAAAAGTTAATTTGCTGAAATATGAGGGGTTAAGAGGTAGGTAACCATTCTGAAAGAGAAACAGATTACAACTATTAAACATCTAATTCATATGTTTAACCAAATCAAGCAAGGTTTGGTGACTCTGTTGTGTACCAATATATTACATCTCTGTACATAATGTCTATCATGAACTTTCCTCCACACAACAGTGATATAATTGTTCACTCTAAATGGCTGGCTCTACTTGGAGTATGAATAAGGTTAGCTCTGGAAGAATCAGGGCTTGGGAGAAGAAACATAATTATAGGCTGCAGTTTGAGTATAAAAATCTTTGCCTTTGCATTAAGGTATTGGATATGATTGGGTGAATGTGTATTGCTTTCAGTTTGTAGGGTCTCTTGACAGTTTCATCATAAATATGCTTCCCAGAATTACATTAGGAAGAATATGTAGACTGGTGGTAAGATTTTCCATCGGCATTTACCACACCCAAGACTCCAGTGTATAAGTTGAAGAATGTGGCTGATTTTATGTACTTGCATATGGTTGCATAATATTGAATTTCCCATTATGTGGGAAGTTCAGTATTCCTCTTCCCCTTACCCTCCATCCTCCCCTTTGCTTGTTGTTCTTCATCTTCCTTTTCTCTGTTCATCAATAAGAAGACCTTGAAGGAATCCAAGTAGTGATGAGTGTAGATTACATTCTGAGGAAATAGGTAGACTGAAATGATGAAAGGATTGAAATCAATTGAACAGCCAACTTCATTTAGTGGCTTGGGAAAAGTCTTATTAGGAAAATGCACTGATCCAGAACACTAGAAATCTCCTGGCTGTTTTGGGGGAGAGGAAGAAAGAAAGAGAGTCAGGTGTGTGTGTGTGTGTGTGTGTGTGTGTGTGTGTGTGTGAGAGAGAGAGAGAGAGAGAGAGAGAGAGAGAGAGAGAGAGAGAGAGAGAGAGAGAGAAGATAAGGGGGTGATCATGGGCATACATGTATACTTGCTGTTACCTTCTTCCTCTCACACTTTTCCTTCCTCCTCATTGATATGGCCACCTGTCACTTGTGGAAGTAACACATCCAATTGTTGCTCCTTTTATTCTTCCCATCCTTGATTTTTTGAAATTCCATTCCAAATGAATTTCCTTCTCACACTCAGTAGCCCTATGTCCTCTTAACAGTGTGTGTGTGTGTGAGTGTGTGTGTGTGTGCGTGTGCATGTATGTGCGGGTTTGCATTTTATTCCCTATTACTAAATAGAGTATAAGTAGAAACTTCCCGGGAGACAAACCATTGGAGGCATTAGAGATCAAGGTTAGAAGGAAAACAAAACAAAAGCAAAACAAAACAAAAAACAGGGAAGGAAAGGGGATTGGCAAAATTACTTTCAGACACATTGAATTTGAAACCTTTACAAAGATAAGTTCTGATTGCAGTACAGTGTATAGCCATGTCGATGGGTAGTTTTACATTCCCTGTAAAAATTGTGGCACTGGATAGGGATGTGAACATTCATCCATCTCATTCTTCTGCTTTCCTGTCTGATCCTCATGGTGGGATGAATGTGGTACTGTTAAATTTTTCCAGTGAATGAGAATTCTCATCCTTGCTCTGTCTCCTTTTTCTTTCTCCAGGCTCTTTCAGCATCTCCCTCTCTTCTTCATTTTCTTCTCCTTCTTCTTGTCTCCCTAGTTTCCCCTTCTTCCCCTAATCTCCCTTCCTATTCTTTCCCTCCTCTTTTCTTCCCCACACCTGTTTTTCTACCATGTGAAATCATCTCCCATTTGAAAACTCAGGCTTCACCTCAGACACCTTATATATGACTTTCAGTTTAACTTCTCATGTTTCACTGCCCACAGAGCTGGAAGAGCCCTTTAGAGATCACCCAGCCTGTCCTACTTAGGCCTTTCCCATCAGCAAAATGGTAGCAATAATAAGAGTCATAACTAGCTATTTTTGTGTCCAGGGCCAGTTTTAAGAACTCTGTTTTCACTAGTCTGGAGACAGCACTGGAGATTTGCAGATGAAAGATGCCATGGAAGTACAAGATACTGTAATTATCTATTTATATGCTATGGATACATAATAAGGAGTCCAGAGATTGCCTCATATACAGGGTCTATGACTGCTCATAAGTAAGGGTAATGTGACACACATACACTATATTGGTTCACGGAGATGGGAAAATTAGTTATGTCACTTCTGAAAGCCACTTTACATTCATAGGTCATAAACCGAGAGGAAAAATAACCAAAACTTTCAGCATTCAATTTGTTTACTTGGAGCAAAACACAACCTCTTAAGCTGATGAGAGGAGGGTGGAAGAGATGGGAAAGGCTTTTAGAAGCTCATTTTCAGAGCTCAAAAGGTGTCTAGGACATTAAATAGCTGTTAAAAGCTATATTTGGATAATTTAAGTGTAAATGAATCTGAACTATATGGATTAAATTCCCCTTAAAACACCACAGTCTGAGAAAATAAGGGAAGAGGATTTGAGACAAACATAGTTTGGCTTTTATCAAAACTCAAACATTTAAAAAATAATAATTTGAGCTCCTGAATGAACGTTAAATGCAGCCAGGATTAACTGTCTCTAATGATCTTTCCATTGACAACTGCAATTCTATAATAACTATACCTGCATTAAAATAAGTTTGTATATTTCTATACATATCCACCATGGTGTATACATCTAAAATATGCTTTAAAAAAAGACAACTGTTTTACAAAAAAAACCAAAAAACAAATTGAGGAGTTTGAGGGGCTATAAACTAAACAAAGTCGGCAACAGAAGCTTGATCTGTGAGTTTTGAACATGTGGATTTAGAGACACTTTTAAAATCTGATGAAATTGCCTCTATGTTTTAGATTATTTTCCATTATTATTCATAAATTACAAGAATTTGTTCCCATGTACAGTGTCCCAAAAATCTTAGTAGAAAGACTTGGGGATAACTTATATACAAATATCTATATAAATGTGCTCTTTAGCTCAGTGGTTCTCTTATTTCATTGATGTTGCTGGGTCATACTCTCCTACAACTCAGACAGCATTCTCCTCTATCCAGGATTTTATCTGTTTACCACCCATTAATCCTCTAAGGTGAACCATACAATGCCTTAGAAACTATACCCTCCCATCAATTCCCTACCCAACTCAACCCCAAATCTTTTTATTGTTTGTTTGTTTTTGCAGGGCAATGGGCCTTAAGTGACTTGCCCAGTTGTCATACAGCTAGTAAGTGTTAAGTTTCTGAGGTCAGATTTGAACTCAGGTCCTCCTAAATCCAGGGCCAGTGCTTTATCCACTGTGCCACCTAGTTGCCCCAACCCCAAATCTTTTAACAATTCTTAGGTACCTGAGCCACATTCAGGTTGTTATCATTTTTGCTACAGGATCAACCTGCCTCTTTTCCTCATCATATCTTTCCTTGATAAAGACTTGTGTCATGTCTTCTTGCATGTAAGTCATTGTTGATAACACAATGAGATCTGCTTAAACTCACAGCGAATCTCTCTGTACACTAATCATAGTTATAGGTCATCACCAGAATACTAGCACTAAAAAGATGGGTTTTTGTGTCAGAGGTCATTGTACACACAAGCTTGGGATGATTGTATTCACTACATGATTCCCAAATAAGGTCCAGTCTGCTTTCCTTTTCCTCCTCCTTTTCATTTCTGGGACCAAATCATAGTTTGTCTTCAGTACCTGCTAGATAGATAGATGTAGATATATATTCTGTATCTATATCTACATCTACATCCATGTCCTTGTCAACATCACATCCATATCCATATCTCTATCTCTCTTTTTTTTTTTTTTGCAGGGCAATGGAGGTTAAGTGACTTGCCCAGGGTCACACAGCTAGTAAGTGTCAAGTGTCTGAGACTGGACTTGAACTCAGGTCCTCCTGAATCCAGGGCCAGTGCTCTATCCACTGCGCCACCTAGCTGCCCCCTCTATCTCTATATGTGTGTGTGTGTGTGTGTGTGTGTGTGTGTGTGTGTGCGCGTGCACACAGGTGCTCATCTCACTGTACATAATAATCTGGGCAAAATGCATTCTTTCTCCATTTTGTAGTGATACAAGTAAACTATGCCTTTGTATCAGGTTTCAGTCTCGAGTGAAGACTATACATGTTTTTACAAAGTAAATGTACAAATATGTGCCTGCTCTGCTTTCTGTGTGAAATAGGATGGTCAATGTGGTCTAGGTTTTTTTTAACTTTTATTCTTGACATACATAACCTTGGTGCCAGAGCACTTAGCTCAAGTGTCTGTGTTTATATGTCTAGAGACCTAAAGTCAATGTGTAATATTTTTAAAACTGATCTATGATGAATAATTGCTATCTTCTCCAGCTTTTCATGCATCCTCTTGCTTCCCGATGATATGGGAGGGCAAGGGATTCTTCACATTTCATAGATGTGATGCTACTATCTCTTTTTCAATAGCTCTTGCCAACTATTATAGATAGAAGGCAGGGTGAAATGGATTTAGAAAAACAAAGCATAGTCTTAGATATATCTACTGAAGATAGTCTGAAGGCTTTTCTCATCAGTAGTTAGTGCCCCAAATAATATGGTCAACCACAGCAGCTGCGAAACTCCTATTCATGGATGTGCATATATCTGTAGGGTTCTGCCACAAATCCTTCTGGATGAATAGACTGGTATACTTTGAGGAGATTTTCTCAGTATACCTAATCCTACACATGCCTTCTTTCTCTGTCCCCAAAGAGAGCCATAATTTTTTTTTGGTGGGGCAGGGAGGGTTAAGTGACTTGCATAGGGTCACACAACTAGTAAATAAAAAGTGTCTGAGGCCAAATTTGAACTCAGGTCCTCCTGAATCCAGGGCCAGTGCTTCATCCACTGCCCCACCTAGCTGTCCCGCACTATCACTTTTTCTTTTCTTTTCTATTTTTTTTTTTTTTGTGGGGCAATGAGGGTTAAGTGACCTGCCCAGTATCACACAGCTAGTTAATGTCAAATGTCTGAGGTTGGTTTGAACTTAGGTCCTCCTGAATCCATGGCCGGTGCTTTATCCACTGCACCACCTAGCTGCCCCCTGAGCCATCGCTTTTTAACAACTTCTCAGAAAAACTGGTAATGGTCTAGTTAGAATCACCAATATAAGGGAAACTCTTGTACTGGGTCAAAGTATCACTATTGCTTTCAAGAGATGGTGGTGAATTATCTAGGGGCATCCAGAAGCCATGGGAAGTTTTGACGTTCCAGAAATTCTAAGCCAAGTCCTGAGTCTTCTCTGCTGTGGGACTTAAGACAGCTGTGAAAAACTCTGAGCCCCTGACAACAGATGAGAATGCCAAGTCACAGAGAAAAGTCTGTGTCATCTGACCTAGGCCCTTAGAAGAGTGAGCCAATGATCTCTTTTTTTGTTGTTGTTGTTATCTCCATTGCAGGGCCCTTTCATTGCATTCTCTTCACGAGAAGTTTTAAGTCTCACTTCCAGGAAACAGATTAGCGAAATTAGCCCCATGGAAAGAAGGAAATCTACTTGTAGAGAAGACACCTACAGACCAGGAAGAGTAAAGAAGCTGAAGTAATTGAGTTTTGCCTTTTTGTAGTCAGGTATTAGAGGTGAAATTGCAAAGAGTTGAAGAATCAATCAGATTCTCCTACAGGGGTAAATATTGTCAAGGAGTGAGGCTGAACTTTTGTAACCTTTTTGTAAATTATTCTTCTTTATTTTTCTTTCCAGCCAAATTTAATGTTCATTGTGCTTATGATATCGCCTTCTTTTTAAAATTTTTCTAGGATGCTTTTTTTAAGCCTTTCTCTCTTCCAAGTCCTCCTTTGAGAATTAAATGTGAGCACTAAATGTGTTTTTATCATCAGAAAGATATACTCTGGCAGGAGCACATAATCCTGTTAAGACTGGTATTCCTTAGCCTATGAAGTCCCTGAGCCTGATTTTCCAAAGTTCTCTTTTATCCATATTTTTGCATTTATTAGGCATCCAAATGAAACCTTAGTCATGGCCCTGAACACATTCAGAGACACAGCTGGACTTTGCATGTACGTATTATTTCGAGATGCCTGAGTGTGTTAAAAATTGGTTGAGCAAGAGTCCTGGGCACAGGGTCAATGACTGCCTTGATCCTTCTTTCTAAATTATTGGCAGGGCAGTGATAGTGATGGCTGTTAGGAGGCCAGCTGTTAGTTGAGATAGGTCCCAATTCACCATTCTGGGAGAATCCTGGCTACCTGGACTTATAGTATTTTTATGTATACCTCCTCTGTAAGGTGGCCTCTGGGCAATGATAAATGGGTGGTCTCTATGATGATGCCACCTCCTGGGTTCTAGTGCCTCTATGTTTTATTTAAAACCAAGATTACAACATTGGAGAAAAACAAACAATTCTGCCTTTTGTAATTCTACATGCACAAAGCTATCTGGGCCTCAGCCCAAGGGATGGTTTTTGGTGCAGTGTGCCGGAATGTGCTTAATGTAATAGCCATCACAATTAAAGTCATGTGGAAACCTTTTGACTGCCTCAGCTTCCCTCCTAAGGCACCACATCCTGCTCTGCAGATATTGCAGATGGAGCTTGGCCACTGGCATTTACTATAAATGTTCAATGACTCAGTATTTTCATGGCTTGATAGAATAATTCAGTATATTTATGTAACCCTTTTCATTTCCCAGAGACCTTTCTCATCCATGACCTCATTTATCCTAACAACAGCCCCGTGAACCAAGTAGTATTTCCTCCACTTTGCAGACCACAATGGGCCCAAGGTCATGCAGCCAGAGTATAACAGAGTGAACTGTGTTAACCTTTCTGGCTCTTAATTTCCTAATCTGTAAAATTAGGGAAACTGAGCTAGCTATAATCTCTGAAGTTCATTCCAATTCTAAATCTATGACCTTCTGACCTATCTTTGAATTCCAGATCTACTCTTTACTTGCTGAGTGTGCTTGGGCAAGTCTCTCTGGGTCTCCATTTCTTTAACTGTAAAAGGAGTGCATTGGAATGGATAATCTATAGAATATCTTTCAGCTCTAAATTGTACAACTCATTGTTCTTTCCGCTAGACCACTCCCCGCATACTTAATTCAAGTTAACAAGCATTTATTAAGTGCTTACTATGAGCCAGACACTGTGCTAGGTGATAACAATACAAATACAAGTGAAAGAAAATCACTGCCTTCAAGAAACTTAGATTTTTTCACTTTTCATAAAAGTATTTTATTATTTTCCAGTTACATGTAGAGACAGTTTGCAACATTTGTGTTTTGTGTGTGTGTGTGTGTGTGTGTTTTGTTTTGTTTTGTTTTTTTGTGGGTCAGTGAGGGTTAAGTGACTTGTCCAGGGTCACACAGCTAATAAGTGTCAAGTGTCTGAGTCTGGATTTGAACTCAGGTCCTCCTGAATCCAAGGCTTGTGCTTTATCCATTGTGCCACCTAGCTGCCCCCACAACATTTGTTTTTATAAGATTTCTAGTTTCAAATTTTTTTCTCCCTCCTTCCCATCCCTCCCACTCCCCAAGACAGCAAGCAATCTGATATAGGATATATATGTACAATAACATTAAACATATCTCTGCATAAGTCATGCTGTGAAAGAAGAATCAGAGAAAAAAGGAAAAACAAAAAAAAATAGAAATATTATGGTTCAATCTGCATCTAGATTCCATAGTTCTTTTTTTCTGGATGTAGAAAGCATTTTCCATCATGAGTCCTTTGGAACTATCTTGGACCATTGTATTGCTGAGAAGAGTCAAGTCTGTTACAGTCGATCAACACACAATGTTGTCAATACTGTGTACAATGTTCTCCTGGTTCTGCTCATCACTTAGCATCAGTTCATGTAAGTCATTCCAGGTTTCTCTGAAATCTGCCTGCTCATAGTTTCTTACAGCACAATAATATTCCATTACATTCATATACCACAACTTGTTCAGCCATTCCCCAATTGATGGACATCCCCTCAATCTCCAATTCCTTGCCACCACAAAAAGAGCAGCTATAAATATTGTTGTACATGTGGGTCCTTTTCCCTTTTTTAATGATATCTTTGGGAAAAAGACGTAATAGGGGTATTGCTGGGTCAAAGGGTATGCATAGCTTTATAGCCCTTTGGACATAGCTCCAAATTTCTCTCCAGAATGGTTGGATCAGTTCACAATTACACCCACAATTCATTAGTGTTCCAATTTTTCCACAGCTTCTTCAACATAAGAAACTTATATTTTAATAAAGGAAGAGTGTAGGTAAAGGGAAGCCAAAAAGGTCAGGGATGTATGTAGGGGAGGAGTAAAGATACCTAACATGGGGTCATGGTAGAGAAAAATCCCAAGAGTAAGGCACATAGCTTGGAGAGGAATGAAGACATGGCTGGCCTGGGTATCCTCCTTAAAATGAAGGTTCTTGGAGGAAACAGCCGATCAGAAGGAGAGGCCACAGGGGTGCAGGCTATTTCCAATTTGAGAACTCCAGGGATATTGTGAACTTCCATGGTGATGAGGTTTCTTTGGCATAGTAGAGATTGTCTTGAGTGAAGCCTGGAGAGGAACAACAGGGTGGACTTCCACATTTTATGTTGCAATTGAGGATTTGGGAGAGTCCACCCATGTAGATTTGATAGCTTTGGCTTCTGTTCCCTACCTTACTTCTGAATCATGTGCAGCCTAACTTGAGAAAACATGTCTTTTGAGTCTTGAGGCTGTTTACTGAGATGTCTCATTGCAGTGCTGACAATGCATCTATCATAGGTATTCTGCTGTGAAGGTTCGCTCTTCTGGGCAGGGGAGGAAGAGAGTGATCCCAGAGGCTGAAGGTAGCAGCCCAGTGTTAGGGGGTAGCAGCTGAGAGCTTGGGGTGTGAATGGTTGGGGGAGTTGGGTACAGGGTCAGACCACTGTACCACCCAGACCAGCAAAACTCACTTTGACCTTTGCATTGTCAGTCAACAGGCACTTTAAAAAGAAAAAAAAAACCTCTTTCCCTCCCAATCCCACTTCCCTAGAGGGATGTTTAAATAACTGGAGTGTTTTTCTGACAGGTGCATCAACTAATTAGTGATTAGAAAGCCCTGGGCAAATATAAATAATAAATGGTGCTTTATAAGAGTGATGATGATATTCACTGCATTAGCAAGCAGAGATTAAGCTTGGAGTAAATTTTTCAGTGTGATCTCTGAATTTCTCCTTCAATGTTCAGATCCTCAGTTTTGGATGGAAACTGGAAATTTGAGGAGAATAATTATTTGGGGAGGCAAGGGTTGCTGGAGGCTTAGGGTGAGGGGTAGAGGGACATATGCCAGTTGAAGTAATTTCTTAGAACCAGTACTTGAACTCAGCCTTCTGACTCCAAAAATAGCACATTTTTCCCTCTATGCCATGCCTTGAAGCTGAGAGAGAGAGGTCTTAGAGATAGAGCCAAATAAAATTTTGCCCATGAGAAAACTGAGGTCCAGAAGGATAAAATTATTTATCTAAGGTCATATGCACAGTAAGTGACAAAGCCAGAACACAAACCTAGGTATCACAACTCCTAATCCTATCTTCATCACTTTAATTAATTGCCAGGGGAAGGGTGAGGTGGAGAAGAAATAACACCAGGTATTCATTTTTATGATAGTTTCAGGTAGAGAGGATCCAAGGAAGGGGAGAGACAGAGAGACAGACAGAGGTACAGACAGAGACAGAGAGACAAAGAAAAAACAGAGAGATAGAGACAAAGACAGAGAGACACCAATACAGAGAGATAGAGACAGAGATAGAGAGAGATAGACAGATGGAGATAGACACAGATACAGAGAGACAGAGACAGACAGACAGAAAGAGAGACAGAGAGGCAGAAACAGAGAGAGACATAGAGACAGACACAAACAGATACAGAAACAGGAAAAGACAGAGGAACAGAGACAGAAAAGGAGACAAAGAGAGGAACAAAGACAGAGAGACAGCGAGAGTGAGAGAGACAGCAAGAGAGACAGAGATACAGAGACAGCAAGAGACATATAGACAGAGACAGAGAGACAGAGACAGAGGTGGGGTACAGAATAGAGAATATGGAAATAAGAGGTATGGCACTTGGGGGGAAAGGAAAAAGATAGGAGAGAGAAAACACCATACCATTTTCTCCATTATCCCATCCATTTACCTTCATTTTTCCTGATATTCTGTCCATCAGCTCCTAGCACCTAATTCTCTAAAAAATAAATACAACTTGAACAAATTAAATGAAAAGTTTCCAGAGAACCCAATTACTCTGTATCCCTCAGATGCTTGGAAATGGACTTCATTTCCTTGTAATGAATAAAACGGGGAGTGACAGCCTGGCCAAATGAGCCACATCCCGACTGTAGTTTCATCTGTCAGGCACATGCAGATAATGGGGAGTCTTTGTGAATATGCGTGTGTGTGTGTATGCACACATGCAAATATAAACTCAATGGAAAGGTAGCTCTGGGAGACATGCACTTTCCAATTTATCAGGGCACGTGCTACTTCTTGTAAACTTAGGTGGTTTCTGAGGAGAGGTGTGTTTATTATGGAAGTCATTTATTAATAATAAATAGAGGTTGAACTCAGTTGGAAACAGATATATTTCTCCACACCCAACATTAAGCATTTTAAAAAATGGCTGACTTATGTCACATCTTAGTTTCCCTGCATGACTCTATTGTCCCTCACTAGGTCAACTTCAAGTGTTAATGTCTTTGTTTCCATTTTCATGCCTTTGTGTTGGTCCTTTTTTATTTTCTGTTGATAAAATGGATATATTTACGCCTTTCCGCCTTCAGCTAGATGTATAGTGCTCCTGGTATTTGATTGAAAGGGCTCATTTCCACAAATATGGGATTCTGGGAGGGCCAATGTTGGTGCTGTTAGAGTACAGCAATTTGTCCAGTGTTGGATAGATATTCAAGGAAGTTAAGTAATGTCAATCTATAACTATGTATGCATGAACTTAGATCACCTATTTTTGCTGCTGAAATACAGATCTGGGTGGACTGAGACTTGAATTATGCTCCTCTGAGTAAGGTATGCATACTAATTCTTAAACTTTCAAGTGTCATAAACTCGTATCAATTCATGAGCAAACATGTGTTGTTCACCTAGAAGTATATATGCTCCTACTCCTATGTTTTCATGTGTATGTGTATGCCTTCCTGTGTATTCATTATATGTGTAAATAGGAATAGTCTGACTATGCCGATATTTGCTTGGGGTGTGATTTTTGAGCCACCACAAGAAAACTTATTTTCCCAAATATAATACCTTGACTGGTCTGTCACAGAGTGTGTAAAGATTCATTCCTAGGGTTTCTAAAGGCTTTTAATCATTGTGATCTCTATTCAGAGAGAGATACTACCTTAAGCCATTAGGGATCAAATCTCTGGACCTTCTCTGGCTTGTCCGTGTCTTCCTCAAATGTCAGGCCCAGAAGTGAACACAGTGTTCTAGATGTTTTTGTTGTTGTTGTTGTTGTTGTTGTTGTTTTTTGTTTTTTGTTAGTGAGGCAATTGGGGTTAAGTGACTTGCCCAGAGTCATACAGCTAGTAAGTGTTAAGTGTCTGAGGCCAGATTTGAACTCAGGTACCCCTGACTCTAGGGCTGGTGCTCTATCCACTGCTCCATTTGGCTGCCCCAGTGTTCTAGATGTGATGGGACCAGGGCAGAGTTTACAGCAAGCCCATCACCTCCCTCCTCCTGGGCCATGAGTGATTCGGCATTATTGGTTCTTAGCTGCTCTCTCTTACTGGTATATGCACACATAGTGGCTTTACCAGTCTAGTATATACATAGTTGTGCTTGATAGAGTTTCCACATCATTTTCTTTCATGCAAGGAGAGTGATTCTATTGGCAGCATTGCACGTTATTGTCAGTGGTTTTAAAGAGCAATGTTTGGCAATGGATCTCTTGAACGTGTTAATATGGGTCATGGTTACTGCTACTATTTCCAGAACACATTATTATGTGTACCTTGGCTTCACAGTTCACCCCATAACATGTTTTCACATCCATTTCCAAAACAACAAAGTGGCAATAGAACCAGAGAAATAGTCCCAAGGAAAGTTAGTATCTAACTCAACCTCCCTTATTTTCCAGAGGAAGAAACAGAAGCCTAGAGTGGGAAAGTGATTTGCCCAGTGACACTTAGGGGCAGAACAAATATTAAAACTTGTATCTTCTGATTTCCAGTTGAAATGAAATGATGAGTAAAAAAGCACCTTGGAAATGAAAATATATCATATGGGTACCATATAATTACTTCAAATATCTGTGATTTCAATGCTGTGGGGATTCCATCTACTGAGACAGATCACAGATCATTTATAACTCAGTAGATCAGTCATCGAGAGTTGACTGAGGCAAGAAGGAGTTATCATTTTTATAATGACGATGATTTATACCTAGAAATTCATTTTGTGGCTGAGTTTTGCCAATTCTACTTTCATAAACAGCTCTTGCTCTCCATTAACACAGCCACCATCCAAGCTCAGGCTCTTATCAGCTCTCATCTGGAATATTCCAGTTGCATCCTAATTGATATCCTCACCTCTGGTCTCTCCCTTCTCCAATCATTCCTTCACACAGCTGCCAAAGTGATTTTCCTAAAGCATAGGTCTGACCATGTCGCTCTAAGAGTCCAATATGAACTTCTATGTTTGGCATTTAAATTCTTTCATATCCTGGCTTCAATTTACCTTTCCAGCCTTGTTACACACTAATCTCCTCCATGCAATCTATGGCTCAGCCAAATTGGTTGTCTTGCCTTCCCTTCGCATATGATACTCAATCTCCCATCTCCAGACCTTTTCAGAGACTTCCTTATCCCTAGAGTTCTCCAACCTCATAAAATCTCTGTTATCCTTCAAAGTTCAATTCAAATACCAACTTCTCCATGATGCATTTCCTGATCTCCCTAGTTGCTAGTGCTTCCCCCTCTCCAAATTACCTTGTATTTATTTCACATCTCTGTTTTATATATTTATGAAAGCACATATGGTCTCTCCCAATAGAATATAAGCTCCTTGAGGGCAGGGACTATTTTTTTTGTCTTTGTGTCCCCAGTGACTAGCACAGAGTATGTAGTGAATAAATGCTTTTTGATTGATTTTTAATTATGACAATGGTGATGATGATGAGTATAATGATATGATATGGTATTATATGATGTGCTATTATATATATGATGTGACCTATGATATATGACACAATATGGTTTGATATATGATATGACTGTTCTCACTGAAAACCTATAAACTCTAAGTTCAGATTGACAATCTATCCTGGGATATTTATAACTTTATTCTGGAAGCTCATGTGTAGCTCCCTTCAAGCAGCCAAATGCTGGACTTATGTCACAAGGCACGATTCAGACACAGGAGTTCCCAGGTTGCTTTAATATGCCAGCGGTTGGCAGTATCAATAGATCACAACGACTTTGGGGGAACGGATGGTGGATGCAGGTAGAATGGAAAAAAAATATGTACTCTATATATTCTACAAATTTGCTGACCAGAGTAACCTCCTGAGTTTGTGAATTTCTTGTTACCATGTTGGCCCAGGGCAACAGCAGGTAAACAAATGTACCCATGGTTCATGCATAGAAGTCAACACAGAATATATAGGATACATTCCTTGTTCACCCAATAATCTTTCAAGAGAATGTGGGTACATACAAGCTTACAGGGTGAAAGTATAAATGACTTCTTAAATACCCTCAACCCTGGTTGTCAATTTGCTGAAAATTACAAAAACCAAACACATTTTTGTACAATGTTCCTGAAACTGTAGAACCAATGAACTCCTTTTGTATCTTTTCTACATAATATTTGACCAGAAAATCAGAATTTGTGAAGTAAAAGAGCCTTTCTACCCTCTTATAAACTCAAAGTCCAAATAAGTAGTTAGTGGCAGAACAGTTAATACAACCAAGAATAGTGAAATGTTGAAGGGGCTGAGGTCCTACCTTATTCCCTTCCTACCCACACCCCAAAACACAAGTCTTCTCTATGATACTTCTTTTTTTGAGGGAGGAACAATAAGGGTTAAGTGATTTGCCCAGGATCAAACAGCTAGTAAGCGTCAAGTGTCTGAGACAAGATTTGAACTCAGGTCCTCTTGAATCTAGGGCGGGTGCTTAATCCACTGCACCACCTAGCTGCCCCACACCTCTATGATAATTCTTTCTGAACTCTCTTCTCCTTTATAGTTTCTTTGGTCTTTGTAATCAATAATGTCAACTTATAGAAAAAATATTGTCTAAAGCAGAAAAATGATGCTGGCTACTTAACACCAGTAACTTATCACTGCTTTAGGACTACTTAAATAGTCCACAGTTTAGTGTAATCTTATAGATCCATAGAACCAGGTGGCAAACTCTGGGGTATTAGTAGTAGACCTCCACCAGTTGCGGATGACCATGGATCAGCACCTTGAAGAGCCACAGGGCATAGTGTGGCTGTTCAGTCCAATACGGAAGCCACAGTACCTGAGTGACTTATAACCAGTAACTGCCGCATCCTGTGTTATATCTACCACAGTTTATACCAGTGCCATCACAGTTATACTGGTGCCACCACAATTATACCAGTGCCACCTCAGGAGTTGCCAGAGGGATGTGATATCCAACATCCAACTGCCTAAGGGACTCCGACTCCTGATTTTTCCTTGGGGTTAACTTCCGAAGCCTTTCCCATATATGGGTATAGCCGCAAGGCAGTGGAGGTTTAAAATCAGGGTTTCCTTCCCCTAGGCGGGTTGCCTGCCAAGGCTAACGAGCCCCACCTGCCAAAGTGACTGGTTTTAAGGTGCCAGTGACTCACTTTCACCCCTTCTCCTTTTAGTGGAAACAGTTCCGCCACGAGAAGGCCAGGAGTTGGGCTCCAGTTGTCAGAGGCTATTTGAGACGCACGCTATTGGAGCATTTTATAGAGAGTGGGAGCTTATCCCCACTCCCACCCCAGCAAGACAAACCTTTGGAAACTCTGGGGTAGAGGAAGTGATATTCTACCCTATGGTCTGATCATAACCAAAACATTATGTAAGGTTTAGGGTAATACATTTTAGGAATCTATAAAAATATCCATTATAGGGCACCTAGGATAATGAAAGACCTCAAGATTATGTTATATTGTTGTTATTCAGTTGTTTCAATCATATCCAATTCTTCATGCCTATGTTTGGGGCTTTCTTGGCAAATACAGGAATGGTTTGCCATTTCCTTTTCCACCTCATTTTACAGTTGAGGAAACTGAGGCAAACAGGGTTAAGTGACTTGCCCAGGATCACAGTTAGTAAGTGCCAAGGGCCAGATTTGAATTCAGATATTTTTGACTCTAGGCCCAGCATTATATCCATTGTGCTATCTAGCTGACCCCCATGTTTTGTTAAAATCAATGAAGGATAAAATGTTCAGCTTAGAAAAGAGAAAACTGGGCAGCTAGGTGGCACAGTGGATAAAGCACTGATGCTCGATTCAGGAGGACCTGAGTTTAAATACAGCCTCAGACACTTGACATTTACTAGCTGTGTGACACTGGGCAAGTCACTTAACCCTCATTGCCCCACAAAAATAAAAAAAATACAATAAAATTTATTTTTTTTAATTTAGAAAAGAGAAAACTTAGGGGGAGTAGAATAGATATCTTCAAATATTCAATGTGTTTCTTGTGGAAGAGAGATTAAACATTTTGTGCTTGGTTCCAAAGGCAGAACCAAGAAGCAACAGGTGAAAGTGGCAGCTAGGTAAATTTAGTCTTTTTTTTTTTAACAATTTTTTTTAGCATGTTTGCTATTTTGTATGGATCACTTTTCAATTATTTATTTATTTATTTTGTGAGGCAATTGGGGTTAAGTGACTTGCCCAGGGTCACACAGCTAGTAAGTGTTAAGTGTCTGAGGCCGGATTTGAACTCAGGTACTCCTGACTACAGGGCCGGCGCTCTATCCACTGCGCCATCTAGCTGCCCTAAATTTAGTCTTGATAGAGGGAAAAAGAAAACGTTCTAATAATCATCGCTATTCAGTAGTTGAATGAGCTATTCTTAACGGCAGTGGGTGCCCACTCAATGGATATCTTCAAACAAAGGCTGAATGACAAGCATGTTGTGAAAAGTATGTGGATATGATCATAGACTTGGGACTCTGATGCCCAGTCCAATACCTTTCATATTGTACTACTTTGTGTCTCTATAATACAGGTTGTACTCGGTATCCATTGTCATCTATTTAAATTCTTTAATTCTGTGATTAGAGAAATAACATTTTTTGCAGTTTCCTAATTCTGCAGTATACAGCTTGACCCTAGTTGTTCCTAATACTTAATCAATCAATCAAGAAGCATTTATTAAATGCTACCTATAAGTTAGTCACTATATTAGGTGCTAAGACATACACTTACTAAGTCTGGAACGTGGGGAAGTTGCTTAAATATTTTACCTCTAAAAGACCATTTTTAGTTTGGGTTTGAAGGAAAAGTTTAAGCTGAATCAAAATAACTTGTTGAGTTTTTCCTCTTGAACTTGAATCCTGGACAGT
Organism: Dromiciops gliroides; assembly: GCF_019393635.1. Taxonomy (NCBI): domain Eukaryota; kingdom Metazoa; phylum Chordata; class Mammalia; order Microbiotheria; family Microbiotheriidae; genus Dromiciops; species Dromiciops gliroides. The sequence goes on from NC_057863.1 coordinate 494,017,790, forward strand.
GATCACTAGGGCATCGTTCTCCATTGTTCATACTTTAAATCCAATAGTCCTGTGTGTGGATACGCTGACATTTGTGAGCTGATTGTAATTAGTCCACTTTTTCAAGTGACTCTCTCCAAATATGTATGATTTGCATTTTATAGGCAGGTAAACTGAGGCAGAGAAACAAATAGCTACCTGACACGATCCTATAAGAAAACCATCATAGAATTAAGAGGAAACAAAAATGGGTGAGGCTGCTTAGACATAACAAACTCAAGAAGGTCAAAGATAGACTTCACTCAAAAAGCTCCAGTGGCTTTCTATTGCTTCCAGAAACAAATACAAAATGCTTTGTTTGGCTTTCAAAGCCCTTCATAACACAACCACATCCCACCTTTCCAGTCTAATTATACCTTTCTCCCTCATATATACTCATCCATCCAGTGATGCTGATCTGTCTGTTCCATGAGTAAGACACCCCATCTCTCCACTCTGGGTATTTTCTCTGCCTGTTCCCCATACGTAGAAAACTCTACCTCCTCAGCTCTGACTTACTGACTCACATAGGAAGTCTTCCTCAACCCCTCTTAATTCCAGTGCCTTCCCTCCATTAATTATTTCCTATCTATCCTGTATATAGCTTGCTTTATATATACAGTATTTTTGTTTGCACATCATCTCCCCCATTGGATTGTAAGCTCCTTAAGATCAAGGACTTTCTTTTGTCTCTTTTTGTACCTCAGTGCTTTGGACTACGTCTGGCACTTAGTAGGTGCTTACTAAATGTTTATTGATTGTTTGACTGATTCCCATTTCTGTTCCCCTTCTTTGCACACTTCTAATAGTGTACAATACTGTAGAATGTTGAACTTGGTGAACATGTTTAGTTTTATTGAACTGTTTTAAAACATATGTATGTGTGTATATATATATATGTATGTATACACATTTATCATTATAAGGGATAGCTCTCTGGAAGAGAGAGTGCTATATTGGGAAATAAAGGTAATATTAAAACAAAATGTATCCATAAAACTTTAAAAAATATATATGAAGGAATAGCCCCTTTTCCTAGCTTCTGTCAAAGGCAGGCATGGACTCTGTTCTAGCTTATGTTAATCTCACCTTAGGAACCTAGAGCCTTCCCTTTCTAAAAAATGGCATTAGGGGCCGCTAGGTGGCACAGTGGATGAAGCACCGGCCCTGGATTCAGGAGGACCTCAGTTTAAATCCAGCCTCAGACACTTGACACTTACTAGCTGTGTGACCCTGGGCAAGTCACTTAACCCTCATTGACCTGTAAAAAAATGGCATTAAACAGTGACTTGCCCTGGTTTGAATATAGGTGATAGAATTTACTCCTACCACCAATTCTGTAAAATGTAGCCACAAGTCTGTTCCCATTTCCCATATTTAGCCACTAATCAGTATAATAGTAATCAAATAGGCTTGCAATAGAGAGACTCTGACTCACAAATTGCTGCTGCTGTCTCTGTGTGGAATATTGCAACTTGGGAATCAATAAAATAAGGAGATAGAGCTTCTGGACAACCTGTTTCTTATTAGGAACATTCCAATGGGACTGTGGATGACAGAGAACATTATGTCTTGTAATACTATCATCAGAAGATGTTTAACCTGTCTGTTGTGGGTTAGAGAGGGTTCCAGGACAAATTTCCAGTCTTGTCTAAGTTATCTGCCACAGAAACAGACTGTTAATATAGCTGATGGTTTCAGCAGCAGATAGATACCCTACTGTGGGAACAAAGTCAAAGAAACATAATTTGAAGGTAGTAGGAACCTTCTGAGAGTACACCTATTTCAGCAAGAGCTATAACTAGAGTGGAACAACTAGAACTTTGTCCAAGGGTACTGGCATTTAATCAATCAACAAACATTTACTAAGCATCCAATATTTATTAGGCAGTGACCTATAGGCTGAGGATACAAAGACAAAATGAAACAATATTTGATCTGAAGGAGATTATATTCTATTTAGAGTACTTGACAGAAGATATATACCCTTAGCAGCAAAGTAACAACTTGATTAGCAAAAATAATTTTTTTTTTTTTTTTTTTTTTTTTTTTTTTTGCTGAGGCAATTGGGGTTAAGTGACTTGCTCAGGGTCACACAGCTAGTAAGTATCAAATGTCTGAGGCCGGATTTGAGCTCAGGTCCTCCTGACTCCAGGGCCAGTGCTCTATCCACTGTGCCACCTAGCTGCCAAAAAATAATTCTTTAAAGTCAGAAGGTACCAGATCTCTCCACTCCCCCCCCAACCACTGACAATATAGCACCCAAGAAATGTTCTCCCCAACCCATTGGGAAGTGACTTCATTCGGTATCAGCCCACAGGACTGATGCCTTTCAGTCTCTCCATTCCCTCCTAAAAACTGATTTGAGAGTGTGTTTGTACTACTTATTTCAGGGCCTGTTCTGTGATATTTGTCTTTGCACTGAAGAATGCTAACATTCTGTTTTGTTTAGCAACTTGGTTATTGGCCATATTTTCCAACAGGATCTACTTAAAAGATGGTAGCTACTGGTAATGGATCAAGAAGCATCCATTAGGACTTAGATGGAGCTATTTAATAAGCAGCATCATATAAGCAAGTCAAAAGGGTGGGGAAGACTCTCAGGGAGATGAAGAATCAGGTTGGCCAGGTCTGACCTGGTTTTTTATGCTTACCTGATTTGCTGGCACCCAGGCGATGCAATTAAATAGAGTTCTGGACTTTGAGTCAGGAAAACCTGAGTTCAGATTTTACTTCAAATTCTTACTAGTTTTGTGATCCTGCGTAAGTCATATAGCCTCTTGGTTTCCTCATCTGTAAAATTAGGGATGAGATTCAACAGCTTCTAAGGTACCATTGAGCTCTGAACCTATAATTCTATGATTGAAAGTTTTATATTAGAAAACCAGTGTTGTCTGTGTGTCAGTTTACTCACCTTGTAGATTAGAATCAAAGATCTAGAGTTGAAATACACACCTAGGCTATTTAGTCCAACCTTGCAATCTTGCATGAGAGGAAACTGAGGACCATGGAGGATAAATGACTGGTTCAAGGTCAGAGAAGAATCAGTGACAAGACTAGAATTTGAATCCATGTCCTCTTACTCTAGAGTTAACGTATTTCTACTCTTTCACAATAACCACCTCACTGATAGACGGTTAGAGATGGGAAGGACCTTGGAGATCATCTAATTCAACCTCCCTTAGCAAAAAGATGGGTACTAGCCATCCATCTCCACAATGGCAGACTCGTTCCTCAAGCCCAGCTTCAGGGAATTGAAGTTCATTGGTCCAGATGAGTATAACGTCGCCAAGGGACTGACGTGTCACCTGTCTCGTACCACCCTTTGTGCTCTGTTCTTCAGCACGTGCCTGATCTGAAAGATTTTGCAACATCCCCTTCATTTGCTCTCTTCCATGGATCCCCCTCATCAGAACAGTTTGCTTTCTCCCACACTGTTCCCTTGACTTAGCACAACCTCCCCTGCCACATCCGTTGAGCTCCTTGATTCCTAGCCTGGAAAAAACCAGATTACAGCTCACTTTTCCCAAGAAGGTCCCTGAGATAAGGTGGGGAAAGGATGTGGTTAAAATGATTTGAAGACAATCAGAAAACCTGAGCAATCTTAGAGGGAAAAGTATTAAGAAATTGTCTGTTTCTCCACTGTTGTAGTCAAGTATTGTTTCTTCTCTCTTTGTGTGTAATCATGAGCTAATCATAATCATTTACTGATAGCTAAATTTAGTAAGGGAAGCTAGGTTGTGCAGTGGATAGAGGGCTGGAGTCAGGAAGACTCATCTTCATGAGTTTAAATCCAGCCTCAGAAACTTACTACCTGTGTGACCTTGGGCAAGTCACTTAAACCCTGTTTGCCTCAGTTTCCTCATCTGTGAAATGAGCTGGAGAAGGAAATGGCAAACCATGGGGTCACCAAGAGTTACATATCACTGCAAATGACTGGGAAAAGAAAAACAAAAGAAAAAAGGGAAAAAAAGAAATTAAAAAAAGAAAATGACTGAACAAAAAAAATTAGTAAAGAACTTTGAGAACCTTGAGTAAAAGCAAAAAAGGGTAAAAGATTAACTCAAAATTACTTTGAGGGATCAAAGTAAAAACTGAAGAATGATGATTGCCATGGATCAGAGACATACATACATACATACATATATAATTGTCCCCAATTACACGTTAAAGCAATTTTAACACTTTTTAAAAAATGTTTTGAGTTCTACATTCTATCCTGCCCTCCCCTTTCCCTGAGACATTAACTAATCAGATATGAGTGGCTCAGGGACATTTAGAACTCAATGGAATAAATCCTCTATGGTAGAGGAGTTAGAGAATGGGGGAGGCATTTTCTGGTATCAAACTGTCTTTTTTTTCTCTTTCAAGATTCTCTAGGCTTTTGATTGTGACTTAACCACTGCCTCCACTACTTTTTGGGCTAACCTGAATTCTGATATCATTGGGGTTGGGAATCCAAGTGTCTACCAGTAAAATCACTTGGCTTGTGTCCCAACCCACTATTAACAATCTATCTACCTCGCCTTAATTTTTTCAATCAACATGTATGAAACATAGGTAGTAGCAACCATCTCAGTTTCCTCAATCTCCAAGGAGCAGAAACTCATTCTTGATGCTTCCTTATTCAGTAAGGGAAAAAAAGAGGATGAGGAGAATGGGAGGAGGAGGAGGAGGAGGAGGAGGAAGAGGAAGAGGAAGAGGAAGAGGAAGAGGAAGAGGAAGAAGAAGAAAGTTCCAGTCCTTAATGCAAACGTGGGATGGGGAAGGCAAGAGGTGAGAGGGAATGGTCAGTACTCAAATAATCCACTACAACTGGAGGCTAGAATTCTCCCTCTAGTAGGCAGGAAGAAAGTTGGAATTTTTGGCTCCTTGCCTTTCTATTTACCTTCTTAGCTGATTGGGGAAAACCTCATCAACTCTTCTGGTAGTGGAATGTAAAGTTTCTTCATAGGGCACATGGGAAGGTCAAAGCATGGAAAGAAATCTTTCCCACGAGTACTAGTCTTCCAATCCTCTGTTTTAAACCCCTACCTTCAAATTTTCCCATCTAGAGACAGCCACGTGTCCTTAAAAACAAAACAAAAAGTAAATAAAACACCATGACCAAATCTTTCCGGACTCATTTACTATGTAGCCCCAAAGTCATATGGGAACTATAGATCCTAGAGGAAATGGAGTAAGTTTCTGGACACAGGTATACTATATTATTTTATTGTGTTGCAGTTTTAAGAAATATTTTGATTTTTAAAAATTCCTCAACCCATTTGCCCTCACTTTTAAAAAAAGTTACCCTCCCTTTCAAAAAAGGAGACTCAGAATGCATATTTAGACACTGTTTTTGGAACATGGAATTTGTTTTGTTTGACTATACATGTTTGTAAGAAGGTTACACACCTAGTGTCACAAAAATCTACCTTCTTGCCTTCCCATCTCCTCCTTCCTTCAATTGAGAAAGGAAGAAAAACTAACCCCCCATTAGAAACTGATGCAACTAGGTGGTGCAGGAAATAGAGTGCTAGACCAGGAGTTAGGGAGACCTGAGTTCAAATGTGACTTCAAGTACTTACTAGGTATGTGACCTGCCATCCACCTACTGGAAAATGGAGTTAATAATAGCACATACCACTCAGGGTTATTGTGAGCATGACATGCAATAACATTTGCAAAAGCATTTAGCATAGGGCCTAGCTCATAGTCAGAACTATATGTTGTTGTTCAGTCATTTCAGTTGTGTCTGACTGGTTATGACCCCATTTGGGATTTTTTTGGCAGACATCCTGGAGTGGTTTGCCATTTCCTTCTCCAGCTCATTTTACAAATGAAGAAACTGAGGCAAACAGGGTTAAGTTACTTGCTTAGGGTCTCACAGCTAGTAAGTGTCTGAGGCCAGATTTGAACTCAGGTCTTCCTGAATCCAGGCCTGGTGGTCTGCCTGCTGTAACACAAAACTATATAAATCCTAGCTGTCGTTATTATTAGCAATTGAAATAAATTTTAATTCTAAAAAAATTGATTGTCTCTTCTGCAGTATTTATAAATTGACAATTTTATTATTTGGTTTTTTTTGTTTTACTTCCAGTTCATCTATTTCTCCTCTAACTTTTTTTTGGGGGGGGGTTGGGCAACAAGGGTTAAGTGACTTGCCCAGGGTGATATAGTAGGTTGCAAACTCTTATAAAAACCATGTCAACATGAGAAGATTATTTTTTAACACACTAAGGCCAGTGATTTATTTTTATTCAAAGAACTTTCTCTTCATTAAACCAGTAAAAACCACAGATAACACAATAATAAACTGAAATCATATTTTTAAGGCAAACAAGAAAGGATATATTACCTGCTATGGACAGCTATATTTAGAATGTGAACACCAGAAGGGAGATCAGAGGCCTCTAATTTCAAGACATACCTAATTACAAATCCCTTCTATGATCTCCCTAACAAGTGACCATTTAACCTTGGCTTGAAGACTTCAAGAGAAGAAATTAATTCACTCTTTCCTGAGAAGGCCCATTCACTTCTGGACAGCTCTAATTATTGTGTTTCCTTAAATAAACCCCAAAGCTAATCTCTTTGGTTTCCATCCATTACTCCTAGTTCTGTCCTTTTTTGCAAAGTTGTTGTTTAATCATTTTTCAGTTGTCTTGGCAAAGATACTGGAGTAGCTTGCCATTTTCTTTTTCAGATGAGGAAACCGAGGCAAACAGGGTTGTGACTTGCCCAGAATTACACAGCTAGTAGCCAGATTTGAACTCATGAAGTTGAGTCTTCCTGTCTCCAGACCCAACACTCTATCCAGTGTGCCTATTGCAGAGTTGGACAAGTTTCAAACCTCTTTCCCGTTGCATCCTTTCTGCTTCTTTAATAGCAAGTCTTTTTTTTTTTCCCTAGATAAAAAATTTCCACTTCCTTCAACTGATTCTGGTGAGGCTTGGTCTTAAGGCCTCCCACTATCCTGTCTATCATCCAGTTTCTCAATGTGCTAAGAAAAATTCAGTGCCTACTATTGAGTATAATACTCTAGAAAGAGTTAGTGTATAATATAGTCATTGCCTCTCCTATTCAGGACATTGCTTCTTTGAATGTGGTCGAAGATCACATTAGATTATTTATTTATTTTTTTGTCTGCCATTGTTACATTGTTGACTCATCTTGAGCTTCCAGTTCACTAAAATTCCCAGAAATCATCTAGCAGAGTCTTGTTTTCAGACCAAATAAAAGGCTTTCCTCTAACATATTCTACTTAGGAGGGTTGGGGTGTTTTAAGTTTCAGATAGACACTGATGGGTCTCTGACTCTCTTTCCTCTCCTTCATTCCTTCGGCCAATTAAAGACAAAGGAAGTGCCAATAGCTGCTGAGGACCATAAAGCTTACCTATCTCTTTAACCCCACCTCCATTCCAATTTGAGGCTGTTTTGCTTTTTTCCTACAAAAATGTCCTTTCTCCCTAATGTCCTATTTGTATCCTCTAGCATGCAGGAGGGCCTCTATACTTATTCACTAGTCTTGTGTTTCAGAGTTTCCCTTAAATATTACTATCTCAAAATGTGGGAGGAAAGAAATTTTATGTCTAAAGACCTGAAACTGTAGACCACCAAAATTGAATAGACTTTTAACTTCTTTCATCATACCCATAAATTTACAAATCATTTCTCCACCAAGAAATGAGACTGATTTTACAAGTAGATCTAGGTGAAAAACAATTTATGCCAAGGGAATTTTTAAAATAATGATATTTTAAATTTTTTTCACCATGAAGGTAAAGCAGCAGTGTGTTCTGGTGGAAAGAGGAATGCGATACTGCAGAGTTAAATAATGTAAAAAATAAAATAATATCTCCATGGGATGTCAAGTTTGAAATATAAGGCAGATTTCACATTAATAGAGTTAGAAGGCCTAGAGGAAATGATTTCTATATCCACTCTTGTACAGGGTGATGCCTCTCCACAGGCCATCACCGAGAACTGACCTGCCCAGGATTGGTATTTGTGCCCTCCCATACTTATGTGCTATCAGACTGATGGCCGTTTGGGGACCCTCCGTGCTCAGATGATGTTTGCCCCATTTAGCCAAGGGATCGGTAAAGTCAATCAGTCACAAGCTCTTGGAAAAGAAGTTGATGACTCAGACTTGTGCTATCTCTAGCTTTTTCTGAATCAATACTCACTGCAGTGGTGAGCCTATTGACTCAGAGTCCATTCCTATCCACCCCCTATTTGTCAGCTTTCAAAGTATGGCAATGGAGCCATGACCGGCCTACAATCTAACTTACCCCTACAATTAGCTATTCTCATCTAATCACAGAGAATTGCTCATTATCTAGGCATTTTCAGGTCTTAGTCAACCATAGGAAGCAGTGAGACATGGAAATGAGCCTACAGGTTTAATAGCATTGTTCTAATATGATCAGATTTATTTAGTGGCCATCAGGTACCATGTATCGTACAGGAGAGATGTCAAACATACACCCTGAGGACTGTATGTGGCCCACAACACTCTCAGGTATGGTCAGAACCAGATTAAAACATATTTAATTCCTATTTGATTTTAATATGTTGATTAACTTTAAAAAAAAGAAACATATAAAGGTATGGTTTTCTAAATCAATATGTGACCTGTGGGGATACTTGGTTTCATGACTTCTATTTCTATTTGAAATAGAATGTGGCTATTTCTATTCTACTGAATTTGACACTACTGTTGTAGAGAACATAGAGATGACATGCTCATTATCTTTAGGAATCAAATATATTAAGGTTTAATGATAATTTGCTAGATACCTGATTTTAGTATACTCTAGAACAATAAATAAGACTCTTACTCTTCCAACACTCAAATGATTTTAGATTTCATCTAGAAATAATGTTTATTAACTTTTATTTCATTTTTAATTTATGGAGTAGAACAAGTGTTTTCATGATATAGTATAACAAAAAAGATAATTGCACATGAAACTGCAAATCTATTATGTACAACTTGCTATTCTTTTAAAACATATAATAAAGTTCTTAAATATATGTGCTTGACTGACACTGATGATACAACTGAAAAAAAGGAACATTTTTTGTAAGAAGTTTGCATTCTTTTTTGGGGGGAGGAGTAGGTGGGGTATACACAAATACCTATACCTAAAAACAATACACGATATTTACAAAACCTTTTACAGGTGGGGGGAGGCAGTTCAAATTGTGGTGAGGAGGACTATATTTGGGGTTGGAAGGGGAAGGGGGAGATGCAGCCTAGGCAACAGAAAAGGTATATAGCTAGGAGATAGGGTGTCCCATCCCGGTCACTGATTAGGCCATTCTGGCTGAAACACAGAACACAGAAGGGGAATAATGTGAAATAACTTTGGGCATATAGATTGCAGCCAGATGTTGAAAGAATTATAAAATGCCAAAAAATCATGGTAAACAATAAGGAACTACTCTTAAACCTCTGTACCAGGAGAATGCCATGGTCAGCTCTGTGCCTTAGGAATAACAATTTGCCAACTTTGTGTTGCATAGATTGGAGTGGAGAGAGATTGGGAGCAGATGACTGCAAGAGGTAATTGGTAAGGGCTAAGGGCAGTCTAGAAAGAGTAGTTTTGGTCATATGACACACTGAAACCAGTGACTTCTCAACATAGCTCAAAATTAGTGCAAAGAATTCCTAGGGTGTTTCTATAGAATCCATTTGGAGGGCTTAAGAGGGAGGCTGGGCAACCACTTGCCAGGCATATTGTAAGGAGGATTCATTCTTCAGGTAGAGTTGCACTACATGTCCTCTAACCTCTCTTACAAGTATATGACCTTTGATTTTGTCTTTGTAGAGCCTGCAGGATGCAATTCTTTGTAGGCAAAATTAGACCACGCTTTTAGAATCAAAGTGGCTTTGGACCAAGTTCTCAAATCTATATCAAATTTGCCACTGTTTATTTGTCTCTATTAGTTTGGTTCTTAGTACTTAGGGAAGGAGAAATGAATGAATAAAGCATCTACCATGAACAGAACACTATGCTAAATATTGGGGATACAGAGAAAGGTAAAAGAGACCCTGATCTCAAGGAGATTACATTCTTATCTATTTCAGAAGGTTCAGCTGCAAGCCATATGGAAAGGCCAAGTGGACCTTAAGGTATAGCAGCAAGGCAGAAGCGAATTCATTCCATGGCTATCATTTATATAGTGTCTTTCAAATATTATCTCATTTTTGTATTCACAACAACCCTATGCCAGGTACTATTATACCCATTTTATAGATAAGGAAACTGAGGCAAACAAAAATTAAGTGATTTTTCCAGGGTTAACAGTGCTAGGAAGTGTCTAAAATCAGATTTGAACACAGGTCATTCTGACTAAAGTCCCAGTGCCCTATCCATGGTGCTATTTAGACTTTCGTGCTATGTCCTTCGATAAGAGCCATATCCATTTTGGATGTTGAACCAGTTCACAAGGTCAAGAACTCTGGTGGTGAGGATGTTTTGGAGTCTTCTGTAGTTATGGTTGCTGAGGAGGTCGATGCTAAAGCATCTTCAGAGGCATTTGCCATGTCACATTTCCACTCTTGAGCTTACCCACCAATCAGTAGATGTTGGTGATGATAGTGGTCCCTTTTCATCAGGGGTTGCTCCTCTGGCTTATAATTGTATGGGGTTAGATTTGAAGCACAGCTGGTGATGTAGAGGGGTGTTGCTATTCCTGGGACACTTGGACACAGGGTTTTGGACTGCTTCTACTGGAGGGTGGTAGTTGGAATGGTGGCAATGGCTTGACTGATATAGCATATGCTGCCCCCCTATGTCTCTCTAAGGGTGACTTGTTGCTCCATTTATGTTGACTTGCATGTCCTGTCTGTGGCAGTGGGCTAGCAGTTTGTAGGCAAATGTAATTTTATTTGGATTCTGAATTTTAGGTAATATCTTTTTGGATTAAAGATCACAGTCCTGCCATTTCTTTAGTTTCCCCCTCTCCCAGAACTCCAGCTCCATGTTCCATACTTGTAGCAATAGCCAAGTTAACCGCATCCCTTGTGACCTGAAAAATTATCTGCCAACCCTAAAAAAAAGATTCTCTCAGAGGTCACATGACTCGTTCAGGGTCACACAAATAGTAACTAGCCCAGGGAGATAATGAACTCAGGTCCTCTGACATCCCCTTAAGTGCTCTTTCTACTATCCCACTCTCATACTCTCCTGTCTTTGTTAGAAAATGTAACGTTTGCCCTCCTCTTGGTCAGGCATTAATTCTCATGTTGAATTATACATGATATTTTGCCTGATTCCAGGGTGTCCTCAGATTCATTGCAGTTACACGAATGATGCGATCTCTCCCAGACATCAATATATGTATAAGCATCCTCTCAGGATTTAGGAGAGCCAGTAATCATCCCCTATTCCTGCTTCCCTTCCCTCCGCCTTCCCCCCTCCCCTCTGTTTCTGAGTCCTCTCCACCTCATTATAGATATGGAATCAATTTGGAAATGACCTCCTGTCCCAGACTATATCAACTTGGCTTTGCTCCAGCACCTGAGCCAGGTCACACAACCTCCTGCTCCCTCCCTTTCTTTACCTTACTCTGACCTCTCTCCACTGTTTTATGCTTTAGTTTCCATGAAAAGGAAGGAGAAATGGTTTATTGCCAATAAATCTTCTGATGAGCAGTGTTATTAAAATACAAAGTGTTTTTGACTTGAGACTCAGATTATGGACTATAGAGAGGTTTCAGTGTAGGTGCCTAGATCACTAAGCTCTCCCCTTTGGCATGAAGGACGAGCATACCTGGCAATAGAGCTGCAAAATAACCTTCACTAAGGAGCTTAGATTTCACCTTGTCACTTTTGCAAAGATTAATATGCATGAGCATCTTCCAAGAGCCTCAGAAAGGATTGGTGGGTGGAGGGTGGAAGCCTAGTCATCAAAGCCCCCCGTGGAGAGAAGATAAGGAGGCAAAGGGAACAGCTGCTTGAATGGATGCATTAAGCCTATATTACATCCATGGAATGGTTAGGAAACACTAATAACACCTTGTGACTGGGTAGAAAAGGCACAGGAACGGAATTGGTTTGGGGCATGAAGGATTTTCTACACCTGGGTTGGTACAATGAGCCCAGCAGTCATTATGAAGAATTAGTTAAGTCCCCCTGTTCCTCCCACATTTATTTTCCATGATCCTATCTAGTTCTTTCCTTAATTCCCTATGACACAGGTATATACAGAGCCCAGAAATCAAATCGTAGACTTATTGTTAAGATGGAAATTTGTTTCAAAAGAAACAAAGTTCCAGCTCCCTGACTTCACCTTCTCTGGGCAATGGCTGGCTTTTGCAGGCCAAAGGCCTCACTCAGGTCAGTTGAGTACAGGGCTAGAATTAGGAGGCAGCTTGCATAGGGAAGGAGATGGTAGCATTAGTCACATATATACAGTAAAGACTCAGAGCTTTTCATGTCCAGAAACACAAGAGGCAGAGATGGGCAAGGGAGGGATGGAGGGTTGCCATTTTTAAACCTTTCTTGATACTCTCAAATACCTTGTCCAGGCTCTGCTTAGACACAAAAGTTTCAAGATTTTGCATTGTGCTCTTCTTCAGAGATGTTTCCACTACAGTTTGTTATACCTAGAATTGCAAAGGGATTTCTTGATAGAATCACTAGGCACCCATCCTTGATGGGCCCATGTGATGGGTTAGGTGAAAAATAGACCTCATGAAAATACAAAATTATTTGGGTGACAAGCCTAGGAGACTGGTCATTGATTTTATGTTTGCCACATGGTTGGGCTGGGTGGTTAACACAGGAGAAGACAGGAATAGAATTCTAATTGATGGGGTTAGCAAGAATGGTCCATCAAAATCAGAATGGTGTCCAACAGGGACAAGTGAAAGCTAGAATTGAAAGGCACTGATCTTGTCCTAGGGATGCTTTCTCTCTCATAACAGATGAGTAGAGCCCCAGGGATGTGCTATTATCATCACTATATAAACAGATCAATGGCAAGGTGGAAATGGAGCCTAACCTTATGGAAGAGGCTTGGTTTGGATTGACTTTGGAGGGCTGTACAGAGGCATGATAACTTCTTATCTTTCCTAAGTGAGTTGACCCATCTTTCCAAGCCACCAGAGACCAGCTGATGTACGTATCTGGGTCAAATCTTACTGCTGATGCTAGTTATTTAAAAACACCATTCTCTTGTAAACGTACATCCTCTTTTCTAAAGCCATATGTTGTATCATTCTGTCTTCTAGTGGTGTTTTTTAATTATAGACCCAATAGGACATTGATTATTGTTGTTATTATTGTAATTTTTTAAATTACATTTTCTTTGAATCATAAATCAATGGATTATCTTCCCTCAAACCACTTCTTCTATTTAAAGAGCCAGATCGATTTTTACAGGATGTGCCAACAATAAATCTTTGGGTCTTTTTTTCCTCCTGAAGACTTTTGGATCAGGATTATTATTATCATTATTTATTATTTATTGAGTGCTGTCAGTGGGCTCAGCAGTATACAAACATAAATGGATAAATATCATCATCAAATCTGTTTCCAAAAGGGGCAGGTGTTTATCATGAAAGAAAGTATTTGAATTACCAAAATAATGCCCATTAGTGGTTTTCATTTCCTGGAAAATAATGTCTTTGTGGTCATTCAAAATCCCATGGCTTTTTTTTTTCTGGAATAAGCTGAGTGCTCTCACATTTTTGGCTGACTTCCAAGTAGGGAATTACCTTCTGGTGTTCTGAAGTCACCCATGATTGAATTGGAACACCTTTGGCTTGTCAGAATATGATAATTTTTCTTCCTTTAACTAGCTAAACAGAAAATTCCAACTCTCCCCTCCATGGGAGACTCTTCTACCCTCCAGATCTCTACCTACAGGAAAGTGAGTTAGCTTCCCTGCATGGTTGTGGCAGAATTGCTCTGTGTACACAGTAAAAGCTCTGATTTTTAAGAAATCAGAAGAATGTAGAAGAATACTTTTATTAAGAATTGAAGAAATTATATCCCATAGAATAAATGATTATTAGACTTTCTCCCCCCCACACACACTTTGGGTTATACATAGTATAGGGATTGTTGGATCCTATATTTGGAAGTAGAGCTCCCTCAAAGATCATCTAATTTGATCTTTTCTTTTTATAGATGTGAAAATTAAGTCCTGAGAAGTTAAGCAATATGACCAAGGGTCACATAGGTAGAAAGTGACAAATATAGAATATAGACTGTGCTTTACATAGGTTGAATATATTGTTTCATTTGAAAAACGAATGAGTTTGCTCAATGAAACAGCCAAGAGATGACTTGCACCTAACTCTGTGCATAGAAGATACATATAGTGTAGATGGAAGGTAAGCCCAAAGAGAAGGCATTAGCAGTGAGGGGCAATGGAAGAGGTCTCTTGGAAAAGATGGGATTTTATGAGTCTTGAACAAAGCCAGTGAAGCCAGGAAACAAAGGTCAGGAACAATTATTTATTAAGTGCTTGCCATCTTCCAGACACCTTGCTAAGCTTTAGGGATACAAAGAAAGACAAAGTAAATCTGCTCCTGCCCTCAAGGAGTCTACATTCTAATGAGGAAGAAAGTATATCTCTATATAGCTCTTTCTCTCCGTCTACATACACATACATATACATACAAATATATATAGAGAGAATATAGACATAGAGAAAGATAAATATAGAGATGGAGATAGCAATAGTGTGTGTGTGAATGTGAGTGTGAATGTGTGAATGTGTGTGTGTGTGTGTGTGTGTGTGAGAGAGAGAGAGAGAGAGAGAGAGAGAGAGAGAGAGAGAGAGAGAGAGAGAGATCCATCCATCTAATATATAGGAGGGAGAACAGGGAATCAACTAGCACAAAGGCCTGGATGATTAAGTACCACATTCAAGGCAGAAGACCAGTGTAGCTTGATTATATAAGGATAGGGATATAACAGAAGATTTCTAGAAAGGTAGGAAGGCACCAAGTTTTAAAGAGTCTTACATGCCAAAAGAGAGCATTTTATATTTGATACTGTAGGTCAGTGATGTTGGCTTCAAATAGAAATGCAACTCTATCACATGTTGACTTAGAAAAAGCACAGATTAACATTTCCTACATTTTATAGTGCTTTTTTATTTTGTTAAGAATTTCTGGGGATACAGGATAAACAAATTTTATTTAAATAGTTTCCACTTACAATTTAGACTGATTCAGGTAGTATTTGGGAATTTTGTTGCACTGTAGGAATAACATGTTTGATATAGGTAATAGAAAGCCACTGGAAATTATTTAATTGGGGGGTTGGAACATAATCAAGCCTCTGCTTTACAAAAATTACTTTGGCATTTAAATAGAGAATGGATTGGAGTTGAGAGAGATTTTAAGCAGTTAGACCAGGGCTATTCTAGTAGCCTAGATAAGAAATGATGGGTACCTTTTCTAGATTAGTAGCTATTTAAGTGGAAAGAAAGAAATATATAAAATTGATGTTGTGTAGGAAGAAACATCAAAACTTGACAACAGATCAGATATGTGGGATGAGATTGTGTGCCTGGGTGACTGGGAAGATGATAGGGAAGTTTGGAAGACAAGATAGTTTGGGTGAAGAGATGACAAGTTCAGTTTGGGATATGTTAAACTGTAGTGAGAGAAAAGGAAATGGAGAAATCTAGTGTGGATGACTTGCTCAAGGAGTTTAACTGAAAAGAGTAAAAATATAAAATAATACCTAAATGGCTGGACAGGTCAAGTAAGGTGTTTTTTGTGTTTATTTTTTTTTGAATGGAGATATAGGCATGTTTGTAGATGGCAGGAAAATATCCAGAAGATAAAGAAAGATTGAAAATTGGAAAGTAAATATGATAGTGTGAACAATCTGCTGGAGAAGGCAGAAAGAAATGGTATCTAGGGAGTGTGTGATGGGTGAGCCTTGGTAAGGAAAAATACCACCTATTCATTTGAGACAAAAGTGAAGAAAGAAAAAATAGGAGTAGATGTCAGAGATGTGAGATTGAAGGGGAGGAAGAAGTGAATGGCTTCAGTTTTGTAAGTCAAGTATGAAGTGAATGAGAAATACTCAGTACCCAAATACTTAGCTGAATGGGAGAGGAATAATAGTGCTGTGGGAGGCTTGAGGGTGTTTGAAAAACATTGGAGCACTGTGTTGAGTAGGATAGTGAATAGATTCAGGAGGTGTAAAAGGATTGCCTTGTTTCAGTGAGAACCCACAGTTGAAATTATGCTACATAAGTTAGTGTAGACTCATATAGCATAGTTTCATGATTTTCTCCAGCTGTGTTCAGAAACACTTGAATAAGAGTGAAGGAGAGAGGTGTTGAGAATAATTCCAGGTTTAAGGTTGTAACACACACACACACACACACACACACACACACACACACACACACACACACGGGATTTAGGCATAGAGGATGAAGTGGTAGAAATTGGAAAGGAAGAGAGGGTAGCATCACTCTCATTTCTCTTTCCAGTTTTTCCTCCATCTCTCTTATCTTATCTTCAAAGTCCTTTTTTAGCACTTCCATGGCCTGAGACCAATTCATATTTTTTTGGAAGCTTTGACTTTGTTATCTTCTTCTGAGGGTGTATTTTGATCTTCCTTGTCACTAAAGAAATTTTCTAGTGTCTGCAGTTTTTTCTGTCTGCTCATTTTGCCAGCCTATTTCTTGACTTTCAACTCCTTCTTAAAGTGGGGCACTGCTTCCAGGGTATACTGTTCCAAGCATCAGGAGGTCCCAGGTGGTACGATTTAAGGAGAGGCATGTTCCACACTCCCCTGGCCTGTGCTTTGGTCTGTAAGTAACCACAGGCCTGCTTGATCTTTAATCTGGTAACAGAATTCTGTTTTACTGTGGATGCAAGCTTTGGGGTCCCTGTGCCCCCTCCCCCACCTGGGCTGCCACTCAAGACTGCTTCCTGGTTCTGAGCATGGGAAACACAACAGAGTTCTGCCTCAACACCAGCAGAGACCCCTGAAATCTGTGTCCCCCCCTCCCCGGCCAACTACTCAACACCCTCATTGGTCTGTGAGCTGAATTCCAGAAGTAGCTACTGCCTCAGCTGATTCCAAGGTTCTGGAGGCCTGATTCTCTGGGCCTGAGACTGAGTGGTGTGGTGTGGCCTGGATCTGCACTCCACTCTCACCCCATTGTAACATACCTTTCCTGCCAATTTTCTGAGCTGTCTTTGGCTGGAAAATGATCTCACCCCATGCTTTTGTGGGTTCTGATGCCCCAGGAATTGTTTTATGGCATGATTTGAAGGAATTTGGGGGAGAACACCAAAGAGTCACTGCCTTTCCTCCACCATCTTGTCCCTGTCTGGGAAGTCTTTGGTCACATCCACAAATGAACCTGGCTAAATTTAGAGGAGGAATAGAATGTTAGAGCTGAAAGGAACCTAAGACAAAACTTGACCAATACTCTCATTTTATAGATGCGGAAACTGAGGCCCAGAGAGGTACAGTACTTTACATACATCTATTTTTAGTGGTAGAACCAAGATTAGAACCCAGATATTTTGACTACTAGTTCAATTAACTTTCCTCTAAACCACACTGTCACTGTGTGATTAAAAAATCATAGATTTGGGGAAAGATTTTCTGACCTGAAATAGGGCTTTAAAATGATATTTCTATGGCACAGAAAGAAATGCCCTGATACAACTGTGAAGTTAAATATTGAAGAGGATCACAGGTATGGCATAAAAAGGAAGATAGGGTAAGGGGGCTTTAAGAAAATAACAGTGAAGAGAAAGAGGAATGTTATTTTGGTCCTGTGGGATTATAGATTTAGAGGACAAAGAGACTTCAACAGTCGTGTAGTTCAATACTCCCATTTTACAGTTGAGGAAAATGTCTTATTCAACGTTACATAAAAACGTACGTGCAGAGCTGGGATTCCATGCCCAGCATTCTTCCTTTGTGCTATACTAATACTAGTAAATGTGCAACAAATGATGTTCCCAAAAAACAAATCCATTTTTTTCATGATGCACTTTTAAGTTCAATATGCATTATTAACATTTTCTCCATTACGTAGACAATTAACAGAACAAAAGTAAAGCCCTGATTTGTAATCTGTCAATTTCCAAAGTAGAAATTTTCAAAGGGTAAATTTAGTCATTGGTTCTCCTAAACTTGTTTAAAATGACTCCAGTACACCTCTTCTTCTGATGGACAGGGGCTCAGGGCCTGAGTCATAAATAAGAGGAACTTGCAGTTTTAACCTGCATAAGTCAGAGTGGCTTTGTTGCTTTCACTGGTGACTGGGAGATAGCAACTTAAGTGTGGTCATTATTTATAAGAAACATCATTCATAAATGGGTGGTGGGGGTCCAGGGGGGTACAAAGAGGAGAGAAATCCTGTACCCCAAGAAAACTGATCACTTAAAGAATATGTTAGGGGTTTCTTTCCTTCCTGGGGCCTACTTCTCTGGCAGATCCTTTGAAGACCTAATGTCTTGTACATTCCACAATGAAACATTGGAATGACATAATGGAATTCTTTCAGAAAGGAATAGGGTAGATACTTAAATGATAGTCTATGCACCTGAGTATCTCTACATCACAGAATCATAGAATCACAGATTTGAAAGAGATCTCAGGGGCTAATTAGCACAACTCACAGTTGAAAAAGAATTATCTCCCCAACATTTCCAAAGATGGAACTATACCTAACAGATAGTTGACATTTCTATAGTGCTTTAGGGTCTACAAAATGTTTTACAAATATGACATTTGATCCTCAAAACAGTCCTGGGGGAAGTTCTATTATTATCCCCATTTAATAAATGAGGAAACTGAGGCTGAGAGAAGTGATTTGATTTTCCCAGGATCACACAACTAGTAAGTATCCCTCCAGTGCTCTACATACTGTGCCACCTAGCTGCCAACCTTTGCATAAAGACATGTAATAAATGTGAACTTACTGCTTCCTGAGGCAGACCATTCCACTTTTGGACAACTCCCATTGTTAGCAAAATTGTCCTTAAATCATGTTTAAATTTTCTTCTTTGTAAACTCTACCTTTGGCTTCTAATTTTTCCAAGTAGAAATAATTCTAATCTTTCTTTCATGAGATGGCTCTTTAAATACTTAAAAAGGGCGATAATGACCTCCATAAGCTTTCCCTTCTTCAAGCTAATCACAGCTAGCTACTTCAACTGATCACAATATGCTAAAGTCTTGAGGTCCTTCACCATTTTGGTTACTTTCCTCTGGGTGCTTTCCAACAAAGCAAAGTCCTTCGTAATCAATGCCCAGAATTGAAGACATACTACAGAGATGCTTTGAACAGGACCACATAAGGACTGTCCAGGAAAACTATAAAATCCTGATACTATCTTACGCTATATACTCTCTCTCTCTCTCTCTCTCTCTCTCTCTCTCTCTCTCTCTCTCTCTCTGTTTCTCTCTGTCTCTCTGTTTCTCTCTGTCTCTGTCTCTCTGTCTCTCTCTCTATATATAGACATGTACATATATATGCACTATATACAAATACTATATACTATATAAAATACCATATACAAATACTAAATACTAATCCTGATCATCATGACTGTCTTAATGTCAATTACAATCAAGTTAACCTTGGTTTCCATATTGCACAGTTAACTCATATTAACCTTTCAGTCCATTAAAACTTCTACATCTTTTTTAGATGAATTGCTCTCCAATCAAACCAAGTGAACTTGATTTTTAAAATATACATCTATCGACATTAAGTCTTACCTAATTAGTTTTGACCTAACTTTCAGGAATATTGAAGGCTCTTTGGATCTCTGCTGTCATCTAAAAGCAGTACTGTCAAACTCAGATAGAAACAGCAGGCATTGATCCATATGTAAGGATCCCTATGGGCAGCATTTTGACAGTTTTTAAGTGTAAGATTATCTGTGTTTTAGTACACTTTTATTTCTTTTAATAAATATTTCCCTATTACATTTTTTTTAGTGAGGCAATTGGGGTTAAGTGACTTGCCCAGGGTCACACAGCTAGTAAGTGTTAAGTGTCTGAGTTCGGATTTGAACTCAGGTCCTCCTGAATCCAGGGCTGGTGCTCTATCCACTGTGCCACCTAGCTGCCCCTTTCCTATTACATTTTAATTTGGTTCATACTATGCTTGGGACTGTTGTGGGCTGCATACAGCATTATATGCTTAATGCCTCTCCTCTAAAAGGTTAGATATCCTTCTTAGCTTAGTATTATCTTCAAATTTGGTAAGCCAATTATTCAGGCAGCTGGTAGCACAGTAGACAGAATTCTGGGCCATGGAATCAGGAAGAACTGAGTTCAAATATGGCCTTATTAACTGTGTGACCCTGAGTAAGTCACTTAAACTCTGTTTGCTTCAGCTCAACTGTAAAATGTGGATAATAATGCCTCACTGGATTAAAGATCAAATAAGATAATGTTTATACAGTTCCTGGCACATATTTAAATGAATATTTAAATGAATATTTCCTCCCTCTCTTATTCCCTTACACCTTTACTAAAGTTATTGATTTTTTTTAAAAAAAGAACAATACAAGGACATATCCTTGGGACACTCCAATAGAAACCTCCTATGAAGTTGACATTGAAAAAAATTAATGATGGTTTTTTGGTATTTTTGTTTGAGTCATTTAACCATCTCTAAGTCTACCTCACTGTTCTATGGTCAAGTCCACATATTTCTGTATTTTCCCTGAAAATAGAACGAGAGTCATTGTTATGTTCTTTCCTAAAATCTAGGTGAAGAGGGGCAGCTAGGTGGCTGAGTGGATAGAGCACTGGCCCTGGAGTCAGGAGGACCTGAGTTCAAATCCAGCCTCAGACACTTAACACTTACTAGCTGTGTGACCCTAGGCAAGTCATTTAACCCCAATTGCCTCACCAAAAAAAAAAATCTAGGTAAAGAAATTATACAGAATACACCCAATCAAAATGTCACCCTACTAAAAAAGGAAATGATATTAATATAGCATGCATCAATTTTTATGAAGTTACAGTGTCCTTTTATGTTTATTCCTTTCTTTTTTGGTGCTTTTCTAGCTGTTTGTTCATAATCTCTTTAATATTAAGTTCTAGATTTTTTTTCCAGGGATTGGTCAAATTCACTGACACATAGTTTAAGAATCCTATTCAATTATCTTTATTTTCATACATTGAGACAGCATTTGTTTCAATCCACTCCTATAGCTTTTAACCATCATTTATGATTTTTCAATGATCAGTATGAGTCAGCAATACTTTCAGTACAGGGAGACTAAGATGATTTATGACTAGTGACTTAAACTCATCAAGGGCAGTTAAGTGCTCCCTTAATGCATTTCTACCTATATTGTTATCAAATGGCAAATAGTAATTTTTTGTTCTTTCCTTTGCAACCCTTTGCAGAAAAGAAAAAGTTAAAGAATAATTGAGCAGTTCTATTTCCTCTTGATTATTGGTTAATGTCATTCCCTCCTCATGGAATAGTGATCCTTTCCCTTCTTTGATCCCTCTGTTTTTGCCAATACATGGTATAAAAAAAATCAGATAAAGTAAGAGGAAAAGAACCAAAATGGTATGTGATTATAACAGTCTACTATTGATCTCTAATCAGGTGAAGGATATGGTTCTCTAATAAAGATTACAAAATTTGCACAGAGACCAAAATAGTAATTATGGTAAACTTCATCTTTCTGGTTATCTACTAGAGGATTCATTGCAAATGGAGCATCTGAAAAAAGTTAATTTGGATTTATTGACAATTTCATCCCTCAGAAGTTAGAAGAACCAGTGATTGAACATAACAATATTGGACTTACTTTGTATTAACAAAGAACTGGTTGGTAACATGATGGAAAACAATCAACAGGAACCTTGGAAGAAAGTGTCCATATTGTTTTGTCCATAATGGCCACTTTAATGTGAATAAATAGGGAAAGAACAATAGGTAGGGCCAAATATATGCTCTATATCAAGGGTTCCCAATGTTTTTGTTTTTTGTTTTGTTTTGTTCTGTTCTGTTTTGGTGAGGCATTTGGGGTTAAGTGATTTGCCCAGGGTCACACAGCCAATAAGTGTTAAGTGTCTGAAGCTGGATTTGAACTCAGGCCCTCTTGACTCCAGAGCCAGTGCTCTATCCACTGCACCACCTAGCTGCCCCTCCAAATGTTTTTGAAGATGAGGTATCTGTTTTTAATATCAGAAAATATTGTAGTCTTGTCCATACACTTGATATTAGTAGAAATATTATTAACATCTGATGATTGAAAAAACCCATGACAAAAATCTCCTGTGAATTTTGTAATGCTTTTGAGTAAGTTCACATTCTATTAACTACAAAAGCATTTTTGTAACTTGTAAGATAGATACATAAGTGGAAAATGTATTATACAGTCTATGGGAAGTATTTTTACTTATTTATTATACTGAGTCATATTTTGTTAGTCCTAAATAAATATAAAAAATGAGAATGTCAAGTGTCCATAAGGATTTACATATCCTCCTTCAACTCTATATGTATATAGCTTAACAGGAGTTCTATAGCTCTGTAGCTCACCAGGGGTCTTTCTTTATTCCTCAGGCTAGGAACCATTGCCCTAGACTTTAGGAAATGAGATCAAGAAAACTTGAATGAATTTTATGCATGTCTTTGCCCCAAAATCATAGATAAGGCTGCTCAAGAGAGATGGGAGAATTTTAGAGGCAATATTTTGACAGTATTATTGTGAATGATCCTGGTGAGAAACAAAGAGAAGTCATCTAAAGTAACTGATATAACTGCACAGGGAGCTTCAAAATGTATTCATATTTTAAAAAGGATATGCACAAAATAATGGGCATATAAGTATGAAAAGGCCAACATAGTAGACATACTTATAAGAATAGTGTCAGGAGAGACCAAGTTGAAAATGAGCCGAGATTTTCAAAACTACAAAAGGACAATTTTAAAAAAGGGAAAGGGGCCAAAATATTATAAACAGTTCACAAAATAAAATTCTAACTTTTCAAGTCCTATCTTTATTATGAATTTGCTATGCAGTCTGGATAGATATCTTCAGAATGGAATGGGTAGAATATAATGGTTTAAAAGCGTTTCAAACCAATGCTAAATGAAGAGAAAAGAGAATAGTAAGCATCTACAAATGAGTTTAAATCATGAGATCATAGATTTAGAGCTGAAGAGAAAACTGTTAAGCTATATAGTTCAGACCCTTCATTTATACAGAAGAAACTAAGGCCTTGAGAAGTTAAGGAAATTGTGCAAGGTCATACTTATAGTATCAGAGGTATGAAATGAACTCAGTGTGAAGGTAGAACCAGTGATTATTTGGAAATTCTTTCCCTTAGCCAACTTAAATTTCATTGTTCAGAAGAACTTGCAAATATGATTTCTAAACCAATGAAGATTTTCAGTGGGACAGCTAGGTGACACAGTAGATAGAGTGCTGGCCCTGGAGTCAGGAAGACACTTGGCCTCAGATGCCTACTAGCTGTGTGACCCTGGGCAAGTCACTTAGCCTTCTTTTCCTCAGTTTCCTCATCTGTAAAATGAGTTGGAGAAGGAAATAAGCAACTCCATTATATTTGTCAAGAAAACTCTAAATGGGGTCATGGAGAATCAGACATGACTGAAATGACTAAATAACAACAAACATTTTCAGTAATCATAGTTTGGAGGTAGGCAAATTTTGTCCTGATTTTCAAAACTAGAAAGAAGCTTCTACAAGCTACACACAGGTAATAAAAATTACTAATAAATTTTGGGTTGAATTACAAAATGTATAGTTTGTGAGCATGAAGAAAGGAAAACTGTCATGACTATGAGCCAGTTTGGGTTCCCAAAGTAACCCATCTTTCCAAGCCTGGGGCATCAGAGACTCACTAGAAACTAATCTCATCTCTTTTCTTCTCAAGGTTTGTAGGCCAAAATTCAGGGAAATACTGTAAGCATAGTGTATCAAGGCATTTGAGGAGATATATAATATCCTGATAGCATTGTGAACAAAAAACGAAGATGTGGGCTACATGACAGTATGGTTAGCAAGATTCAAAGCTAATTAAATATCCCAGCCCCCAAAATGAATTAATTGGACCTGTAATCAGGAAACATAAGTTTAAATTTTACCTCTGACCCTGGATAACTTTATATCTTGGTTTCATGTGTAAAATTTAGAGGAATTTGTATCCCTTTCTGTGTTAAGCACTGTTTTTCATTGCTTCATGTAGTGTGCTTACCCCCAGTGAAGGTAGCTTCATATTTTACAGATATTAAATAATAAGCTTCTTTCAGAGAATGTTGACATTCTAAGTGAGTTTGAATGGCACTTCATATTTTCCCACATTTGGCAAGATTGATTAGCCCATGCTATGAAATATTTTCTGCAAAAGACATCAAAGTATGCATATAGTCCACACTTTATGAGACATGTGGGCATGCTCATTACAATCTTGGTAATTTTGTACTTGGTAGATCTGTGATTAACCAATATGGAATAGACTAGATGATCCCTGATGCCTTTTCCAAATCCAAATGCATTATTCTTTGGTTCTTCCACTAATTCAGAATGAAATTCCATAAATTCCTTGTTATCTTATGTAATCTTTATTCATACTTTGCCCCAAAGTCTTAATAGGACTTCTACCCAAAGCAGCAGAACGATCCA
Organism: Dromiciops gliroides; assembly: GCF_019393635.1. Classification (NCBI taxonomy): domain Eukaryota; kingdom Metazoa; phylum Chordata; class Mammalia; order Microbiotheria; family Microbiotheriidae; genus Dromiciops; species Dromiciops gliroides. The sequence continues at coordinate 494,042,432 of NC_057863.1, forward strand.
CTCAAACTGTCCATTTGTTGCCTCTCATCCTTATTCCATGAGCATCCAATCTCCTTTTCTAGTCATACATATCCTTGCTAATAAAGCCCATAATTACAACCATATTGCTTCACCAGAAGAGCACCCATACTCAAAAGATGGTATGATATAACTGTAGATAGATCTCTGAAATCGCAGTATCTTAAATATAATCCAAACTGGTCTCTTCCTCCCATGCAGTTCCAGGGACAGTTCTTTGCCTGTTCACAGTACCTAAAACAAGCACATCTTACAAGAATATAAAAGATGAAAGAACTGCAGTGTATGCTTCTTATCTTTGGTCAGAGTTAGTAGATTTCATTTCTTCCCCAGTGGCGTTTCTGCTATAGTGTAGTATTGCATTAAATCTCTTTCTTCACCTCATCTCATCTGCCATTTTATATAAGCAAACATCAGCGATCCATAGGAAATGATAACTCCAAGGTGCCTCCATGCCCTTTTTGATAAACACTGATTCCTTTTCATTCCCTACTCCTTCTGTCATTCACGACAACTCTGTGTATGCAGTAATTGTGTTTGGGATATGCTGCCTTAGGAGATGGGTTTAAGCCCATATTCAGTCTGTTCCTACCTAGACTCCATAGGGAAATTTTAGGTATGTTGAATTGATGATGACTTTGAACAAATTCCCAGCTGGTCAGATGTCTGTTTGGGCTTGGGCTCTCTGGTTTAGAATTCATTAGGAACTTTTTGTTTGCTTCTGTCTGTTGGATTATATCTTTATTGATCCTTCCTGTCCGTGACCAATGGGAAATATATGGAAGTGATAAAGCCCTTTGGAAGAGAAGTTTATAATGTGGTGCAGACAAAGCCAGGTCCCCTAGGGAAGAAGTATGAAGCAGCTGTGTGCAGTCCATTCAGTACAAGGCAGCTATCACTTCTTGTTCTCTCTCTTTTATTAGAGCAATGTTCAATTACCCTAGATACAAAAAGACCCCAGGGACAGGTCTAAAGTAACTAAGGCTTTGCCCCACTTACTCAGACAACTAGCTCACTTGGGAGTCTATCCTGAAGAAGTTGGAGGTTCTACCCAGTGAATGGTGTCTTATTTTTTTTTCAGCAAGTTAGGAGTATGTTGTCTATCAGAGTGGGGAAACTTTCTCAGATGCTGAAAAATAGAGAGAAGGAGTGCAGTGAATCCTGGTATAGAAGAGGCTGTAGGGCAATAAGTGATATCTATGTGGCACCATCAATCACTTTTCTTGGCAGACTTGGAAACCAAGCCAAGTGCCTCTTATGGCTCTACTCTGGTCTGAAGAGAGGGAAATGATGTAAATCTATGTTCTAACATCTATAACTCAATGATCATTGAAGAAAAATCAGAATGGTTTTCTTTTACCCATTTCAGTTAGAATTTTACTCCTGAGAGGAAGCAGCTCTTTCCCACAGTATCTAAAGCCATGATGTATGGGGAATAGATGAATAAAAAATAATTTTATGTCTTTGAACTTCCAATCACATTATCCAAAATTGTACATTCACAAGCTATTTTGAACTGTGTTGTACAACTACTGACCAATAGAGATATGTATTTTTTACAGATCTAGAAAAATTTTATTGCAAAAACTTCATAAATCTTAAATTGTATAAGCTTAAATAAACACCAAAATCCTCTTATATTTAGCTTTTTATTCCCATATTCTTGAACCATAACTATTAAGACAGTGAAAGCCTCTGAGCATGACATGTTGCTAGGTAGAGAGTTTAGATGGTTTATTGGTCTATACCATTATTTGAGTTGGGAAATACTAATTTAGGCAGACAATCAATCCAAATGCAACATACTTCCTCCCATCTTTCTAGTATTTCCTTCTATGATTTTGGGAAGCATGACAATAACAACTGGCATTATGGTTCACAAATATTAGCTCATTTTATCCTTACAAATGACCCTGAGATGTAAATGCTATTTATTATTGTTGTTATTATTATTATTATCCCCATTTTAAAGATGAAACAGATCAAGGAATTAAGAGACTTGCCCAAGGTCACAAATCTATCAAATATCATAGGCTGGATTTGAATTCTGATCTTTCTGACTTCAGATCTAGTTCTCTATCTATTTTTGCCACCTAGCTACCTCAGTTTTCATTAGAAGTGATTGATAATAAAAGGAAAGATCATGTAAGTTTCTAATCCTGAATTTTCTGCCTTGCTCCCCCACTCAGGTTTATTTATTAATGTTTTCATACAAGTGCATTTTTTAAAGCAGGAAAGAACCTTGTTTTCTGTCTCCTGTATCCATGACCTGTTCTTATTATCTTCCCACACAAGACTAATCCCAAACTAATTTGTTTTTAAATCTTCTATGGGAGAAAAATGGTGTTTTCTCTTTTTTTCTCCCTTTTTCTTGAATTAGCCTTGAGGCATCAAACGTTGCCATGGAGTCCCTACTTGGCAAGCAGAGTTTAGCCCCTTTCCCCAGTCTCTCTGGAAAATTAAATGTCCCATTCATTTGGACTCTAACAGTTTCTATGTAATTATGAAGTGATTCCATTCCAAGTAGTGGACTTTCACAGGAAGAACCAGGAATAAAAACCAGAGATAGAAAGGGTTACAAACAGAAAAATAAGTACTTCTTCTGTATCTTTATTCATTCATTCATTCACTCATTTATTCATTCATTCATTTATTCAGTCATTCATTTATTTATTCAGTCATTTACTCGCTCACTTATTAATTAATTTATTTGTTTATTGTTTATTTATTTGTTCATTCATTCATTTTGGTAGAGCTCATAGGATAATAGATTTAGAGGTGGATGGAAAGCTATATAATTTAACTCTTCTTCATTTACAGATGATGAAACTGAGGCACAGAGAAGTTGAGAGATTTGTCTAAGGTAGTAAGAATCATAGGTGGGATATGAAAGACACCCTTTGACCTCAGATCCAAAACTCTCTACTGTTCAAGCTGCCTTCCTTGAAATGCTTTCTCTGAGAGGGAAGTGACTGTGCTCATGAAATTATTTTTGCTTGACTCTCAGTCCAGGGCTACACACAAATATTCACCAATAAAAGGTGTCATGAAAATAATGACAGTGCCTAAGAAGGACATTTTTTTCTTCATTCTAATCCACTTATCCGAGAATAGTCCCATATCTCCTATATAGTTCCTCATTTCATGGGAAAGGAAGGAAATGGATCTGAGGGGAAATGGATAATACTTTCATAGGCTGGGCATGGCCTTTAGCAAACATCATGGGCATTGGCCTTTCAGCTGTAGTGATACAGTTTTGGAGCAAATTTTCCATTGACTACTGCAGATGGCTGTGAGATTTTACATTACCCAGCATGTTGACAAGAGGCCGTGGTGTCCAGCTGGTTTTTGGATATGGACAAAAATCATTTTGAGCCAAGTCTGGTGACTGAGGCTGGTGGTCAAGCTGAGTAACACCATTTTTAGTTCAAAATGAGGTATAATTATAACATAATGAGACTGATTTTCTCGAGTCTCTGTAAATTGATGACAACTTCGGAAAAAAAGAACTCCAGAAATGTTTTGTGCAATGATAGCCACTTTGGGGGTAAGTATATAGCCCCTAAGGACTACTATGAAGAACAGTATTCAGTTATGCTACAATCTCTAAATTCAAACTTCTTTTCCAAGCATTTAATACCCTTTATAATTTGGGTTCAATTTTCATTGTGAGCAGACAAAATATATTTCTTACCATGACTGTGGTTAGAGTACCAGGTCTGGAGTCAAAAAGACTCATTTTCTGGAGTTCAAATCTGGCTTCAGACACCAGCTGTGTAACCCTGAGCAATTCACTTAGCCCTGTTTGCCTCAGTTTTCTTCTCTGTAAAATTAGCTGCAGAAGGAAATGGCAAACTTGCCAAGAAAACCCCAAATGGGGTCATAAAGTGTCAGACATGACTAAAATGACCAAAAAATAACACCACCATCATTACCCAAACTTATTCTATAATTTCTTGCATCCTATTTCCCTTCCCATATCTCATTCCATTTTTTCATTTAAACAAGTTGAAATCTTTCCTTTCCTTCAAGTTTCAGTTCAGATGCATGAAAGATCCCCATGTCTAAAAATAATGTCTCCCTCCTTAAAGGTCACAAAGAACTTTTTGTACCTTTCCTTTGTGTTTATTTGTATTGGTATCTGTATTCTGGCATGTATACACTCTATCCATCCAATGAGATTATAATCTCTTTAAGAATAGGCACTGTATTTAATTTGTCTTTGTTTACCTTTACATGGTGCCTTATATATGTACACTCTATAAATATGTGATGAATTTGAACTTTAATTTGGATACCTAAGTTTTATCATGTATCAAAATCCTCACATTATCATGCTGACTTTTTTACATTAGACTCACCAGTGTCTAAGAAGGCACAATTTACCTCTTCCACATTCCCATCTCAATTTCCACATCTGTTAAATGGGAGGAAAATGACCTTTTCCCATACATCCCTCTTAGGAAAAATGTGATAAGCTGATGTGCACAAATTGATATGAGTTCCTCTGATAAAAACAAAACAAAACAAATAAACTAAAAAACGCATTGTATTAACTCAAGACAGTGCTGTTTCATTCTAAAAGAAAACTTGTACTGAATGTTAAAGAAGATACAAATGAACTGCAGAATTTTATCCTTCCTTTTCTCTCCCTGTAACCATTGAATTTTCATAGTAGCTTTCACCCTCCATGTTATTCCCTGCATACACAATGGGTCTCTAATTTCTCTCCACTATTTTTTTTCTATTGAGAGGCCATTTTTGTCCTTCTTATTGTGATCTCCATTGTTGTATGTTTTTTATCCTATCCGTGATTGGCTGGAGTGCACCACAGCTCACAGAGGGTCCCTGCTGACATAGTGAAATAAAGTCAGAAAGCTGTATTAATTTAAATGGCTTTTCTTCACATTTAGGGCTGCTATTATGGTGTTGATGGTTGGTAATAAAAGACCTTTTAGTGTGGGAAATCAAATAATCTTATACAAACACCAATGTGCTTGGACAGTGATTATCCTAATGTAATTGGAGAATGAACTCTGATTATGGGTGTCGGTTCTTGCCTTTCTTAAAGCATTTTCAGGCTAATCCACTGAATAGATTGACACCTTCCCTCCATAGGCTGTGTAGTTTATCATTAGTTCTAGCGCATTTTCTTAATATTGACTTCCATGTGCCCAGGACTCTATGGAGTGCAAAAGTTGAGAATTCTATGTCAGCATTGTAGAGATCAATAGGTTCTGTGAATTAATGGATTTCTCTATTGCCAGAAGTGATATAATATAGTCAAAAGAAGTAGAAAAGAAAAGAAGGAAGGAAGGAAGGAAGGAAGGAAGGAAGGAAGGAAGGAAGGAAGGAAGGAAGGAAGGAAGGAAGGAAGGAAGGAAGGAAGGAAGGAAGGAAGGAAGGAAGGAAGACTGGATATGTCTAGAAAGGAAAATTTCTTTATGGTGAGATCTACAGATTTTGCTATGATTTAGGGTTGTCAGAGAAGTTATGGAAATCACATGGTTTGAGACATTTAAACCTGTTCTGGAAAATATCTGTTAGGTCACCCTTCTGTTTGTGTCAAAGGGACAATAATTTACTTGGCTAGAAGAAGGTTTCCCATTGATTCTTCATAAGCTTTTTGCATGTCGTAAAGAATATATGGTTAAAGCATATATTTGTTGAGATTTAATAACTCTATAATCAATATATTTGCTTTGAGTTACTGGCTAGTGTTTATTAGAAAGTCACTGTCCTATTGAATTAAAGGAAAACTCCATGTATTAATTACTTTAACTACACAGTTAATTTAATGGGCCTAATTTTATAGATCTACCATGGTGATTTTTAATGTGTACAAAAGTGATGGACAAATAATGCACCTGCCTGTGCAAGGGACAATCTCTTGTTGGACTGGGAAAAGTTGGATTGGAATAGACCTTATAACCAACCTCACAACATTTGAGATACCGACTTTGGGTGATGACTATTATCCTTTTACTTCTAGTTCTGAATTAGTGGAAGAATTTTTTACCCTGCTAATAAACAAAAAGAAAGAAGGGAAATAGAAGGAAGGAAGGAAGGAAAAGAAAGCAAGAAAGCAAGCAAGAAAAAGAGAGAGAAAGAAAAGGAAAGAAGGAAGAAAGGAAGAGAGGAAGAAAGAGAAAGAAGGAAGGAAAGAAAATAATCTGAGTTCTCCTATGGCTCTAGCCAGGCAATATAATATTGATTTTAAACAATGAAGTCAAGTGAATCCAGGATAGCTAGACTTGTAGGACTTTTAGCTATACCATAGCTCATAGAGATCATTTAGCCCAGCCCTATCATTTTATAGATGAGGAAATTGAGACCCAGTGACATAAGGAGATTTACCAACATACAAGTAATTAACAGCCAGCATTCAAATCCAGAGCATTCAGATCCAGTGCTTTGAGAGCTTATCAATCATATGCAAGAGTAATGGGGTCACGGGGTAGCTGGGACCAGCTCAAATAGGCTCCCAGAGCCAATTGTTGTATTTTCAGTGTGAGCATTGACATTTCAGAAATTGATAAATGTTACAAATCAGGGCTTGATTTTTTTGTTTTGTTGATTGTCTAGACTTAAGAAAGGGATGAAAAATGTTACTAATCTAGATTAAACGTACAAGTGTGTCCTGTATGTGTGTATATGTATATATACATCTATACATCTATGTATGTGTATATGTATACATATATATATATATATATACATAATATTTCAAATGTTAAACATTTACTAGAACAATGCTTACTCGGATCATACAACCTTTCAATTTGGAGGATGTTAAGGAGCTCACTTCCAGGAGAATCTTAAAAACATATAAGGAAAATACCTTGGAAACACTGTGGATCATTGTAGACATTGTGTAACCAGTGAAGGTTAGGGATTGGCCTCAGGAACAGCTAGCTATCTTCTGGTTTGACTCATTAACTTCTGGATTATCTTTGAGACTCTTTCTCTGATATAACAAAACAAAATCTTCTGGGATTTAGAGTCCAGAATGGCTGTCTCAGCCAGCATAGCAGTGATGCCCCAAGAGGCAGAGTAACCCTTGGAAGGACCTTCAGGACCCTAGCCCAGTAGAATCTGATATGATGGATCATTGGTAGAGGAACCACGTGTGGATGTAAATTTAGTGGGACCATGCTATGTAGGAACTGAGATAAATTAAGCCAACCCAGAAATTGAGATATTGTAGGAGAGAATATGTCCCCAAAATGCATGTGGAGAAATATTTGTAGAATTGTTCTTGCTATATCTTTGAAGTATTTATTTGTAAAAACTAATTAATGTTAAGTGGTTAAATGGAACTGGAATAACAACTACTGGTGTGTAACAATGGGGGAGAGAGGATACATCTGTTAGACTTTGAGCCAATATCAATAGAGAAAAAGTTGCTGTAATCTATAGGGGTTATTGTCTGGAACCATGACTAGAGATGTACTTCCCTTGCACTTCAAGAATTAGCCATAGCAAGCATACCACACACACATAAATGCATACCCAGTTATACAAAGGAACACATAAACACATACACAAATATACATTCACATATAGGATCATGTAGAATGAGAGTCATAAACGATCTTATAAGTCATCTAGTCCAATCCTCTTATTTTTACATGAGGAAACCAAGTTCAAGAGGGGTTGGTTGATTTGCCCAAAGTTACATAGAGCTTGGTTAGAAATCCTGTACCCCCAAATTCAGAGTTCTTTCCACTGCATTATTCTGCTTGGTTGTGTTTGAAAAAAACAACTTGAAATGAATTGAAACTGAGAGCCTTTGTTAAGTGAATTCAGCTGGGTGATGCAGTAGATAGAGGATCTGAGGATCAGGAGGATCTGAGTTCAAATATCACCTCAGGCACTTACTAGCTATGTAACCTTGGGCAAGTCATTTAACCGTGATTGCTTTAAACATCTGGGGCCATCTCCAGCCATCTTAATATGTATCTTGCCACTGGACCCAGATGGTTCTGGAAGAGAGAATGAGGTTGATGACCTTGCACAGCACTCCCTCCCTTAAATCCAATTCACTGCATGTCATGACATCACCCTGATGTCATGGTCTTCTTCAGGAATGAAGGACAAATGACAACAACAACATGCATGTTCATGAGATGCAGCCGTGATCTGTGTGATGTTTTAACTTTATTTCCCAATAGCACATACTTGCAGCTTCATAACCTGTGCATCTTATTTTGGAAATTATCATTATTGCCACATGTGAAACTCATATAGATTTGCAAAATGATTAACTCTTAAAATTGCTGTTAAGCAGTATAAATATTATTTTCCATTTTTACATATGGGAAAGTTTAAGTGACTTGTTAAGGGTTAAACTGTGATTTAGTATTGAAATAGGAGCTAGAATCTGTCTTTTGCCATAAAGACCAGTGTTCTTACCACTACTATATGTAGCTTCTCCCAAGAACTTCCCTATTTTGCTACTTAAATATTCCATGCTTTTATAGGTACTTAGGGCTTCCTGACTTTAGACTTAGACTCTATGCACTGTGCCAACTGGCTGCCTCGCATCTGGCTTCACTTTTGTGATATTGCTTGAATACATTATAACCACCCCACCTTAAAGTTGAAAAATCATTAAGGTTATCAACCACTTTTAAAATATATAATCTTATTCATACGGAATTAACTACACCATGTAAAATAATTTTACCTAGCATCGTTTTCCTAAAACCGGTCACACTATTGTGCATGTTATTTTCATGTTCTCAATAGATTCTAAATGGCTTAAGAGCAGAGACCAACCTTGATGCTTATTTTGCATGCTTTTCCTTTCTCTCCAATGTACATATGCCCTAATATCAGGTGCTTACCTTTGCTCACATACTTGTTGAAAAAATGAGTGCTGGGATGTTTGCCACATTCACAATTAAGTTCTGATCACCCTTGATAGAGGTTTCCTTCCTTGCATACAGGGCCATAAAATTTGACCCCTATAATTTCACTGCTACCATTTCCTTCCTGGCTTCTGGGCCACTCAGATTCCCTTAGTTGTCCTGAGCTAGATAAGGAACAGAAAAGCTTTCCAATCTTAATATAAATGAGACATATGTAGTATTTAGGTAGTGCTACAAAGTTTTCAAAGTATTTAACAATTACCATATTTGATCCTTACAATAATCCTTTGTATTAAAGCTATTGTTACCCTTATATTACTGATAAAGAAAGTGAAGCCAATAGAAATTGTGATTTGCCCAGTCACACAACCAAGTAAGTATCTTTTTTGGTTTTTTTTTTTGTTGTTGTTGTTGTTGTTGTTGTTAAGTAAGTGTCTGAGGAAGGATTTGAACCTGTCTTCCTGATTCCAAGTCCAGCACTCTATCCACTGTCCTACCTAGCTACCTAGATGTGGCAGGATTAAAAAAAATAATGAAAGGGGCAGCTAGGTGGCACAGTGGATAGAGCACTGGCCCTGGATTCAGGAGGACCTGAGTTCAAATCCAGCTTCAGACACAACACTTACTAGCTGTGTGACCCTGGTCAAGTTACTTAACCCTGATTGCCCTGCAATAAATCAATCAATCAATCAATCAATCAATAAAGAACAAAAACACCACAATTGTCTTAGGTAATTTAAGGGAAGAGTGACATCAAACACACAAAACTTGTAAACCTTATGATCATAGATTCATATCGCAAAATATTACAGTTAGAAAAAAGCATCAGAAGTCATCAGGGTCAATTTCTACACAAAGCATGAACCATGAGATTCAAGTTTACAAAGCCAAAGAATTATTCTTTTGTTTATTTGTTTGGTTTGTTTTTTGTTTTGTTTTTTGAGGGGCAATGAAGGTTAAGTGACTTGCCCAGGGTCACACAGCTATTAAGTGTCAAGTGTCTGAGGTCGAATTTGAACTAAGATCTTCCTGAATCCAGGGCCAGTGCTTTATCCACTGCACCACCTAGATGCCCCCCCAAAGAATTATTCTTTTGGCAAATCCTCTCTGATCCTTTCTGTTAGGCAGAACCAGCTTGCCCTTCAAAATGTTCACCTTATTCCTCCCAAATCAGTAGAGAATAGAGGGAGAGAAGGTCATAGAAAGTTGTGTTGGCAAGTTCTTGACTGTCAGATGGGACAATGGATACTGATGATCAATCTCTGTCCAGGAAGTCTCAGTGTGACCTTTCTCTAAGGCTAAATTATACACCATACAGCCTGAACAGCACACTGGCACACCAGGATCAAGAGAGGAACGGAAAAATACAGCAATAGGAGAACCTTTGTATTATTTTTCAAATCTGTAATCAGAAGCAAACCAGATATAGTAGCTAGGTAGTATTTAATTTTTCCAGATAGCAAGGATACCAGATTTCAGAAAAGTGGGTACTACCTCCATGAAAGTAAATCAAAACATCTTCTTGCCTTAGGAAGGAATCTTTATAAGATGCTATGGCAAAATGGATTCCATCATCTGATGACCAGCTTGCTAAGGATGAGCCTGTCTAAAACTACCCAATTGCTCCTTGGATAATAGGTATAGAGCCCCAGTGAAAGGCTAATAGGTGTCAAAGGCAGGGATTGAACTCAGGTTTTCCTAACTCTGAGATCATCTCTCTATGAGCTCACATTGTCTGTGTAATGAAATAATATCAATATTAAATAGATGTCCCATGAGATTTCAGCACTAAAAATAACCCTAACTGAATGACAGATGGAAAGACAATAATTAGAGATGCCTTGTGTACTTTGTTAACACTTAAAGTTAACAGAAATGAGGGATTGCAATAGAATATTAGAAAAATAGTTATGACAGAATTTTGATGATAATTGAATTGGGACTTTGAAAGAACAAAGCATTAAGTGCTTATTGTGTACTAACTACTAGAAAAGTAAAGCAGGAACCATTCTCAAGAAGTTTACATTCTAATAGGGAAGATAACACATATGAAAAATTTCAGCTGTGAGTTTAAAAAATCCTGTGGTTCTTAGGGTGTGGCAGCAAAGCATATATTAATGTCTCCTTTAAAATATCTTTTCTATGGATAACATCATACTCGTTTCTGATGTTGCACCCTTTAACAGCGCTAAGGACTTAGGTGGTAAGACCTTTCTTTCCTAGGTCTTCAGAAGCTGTGACTGTAGTACCTGCAGCAGCAGTTGCAAACTGCATCTCCACAGGGGTGGCTTCTAAGAATGATGTTGAAGGGCACTGAACTACAAGCATTGCTATTCCCAAGGCTCTTGAGCACAAGATCCTTTGCTGTCCCCATCAAGGTCTTAGAGACGGATTCTGGTGGTGAAGGTGGTGATAGATGGTGAATTGACTTGCCTGGCATATTCTGCCTCCTGTCTCTCCATATTGCTTCAGTAGGCTGGCTTGCCTATCCTGTGGGTGGTAGTTCATTGCCAGTTAGCTGGTGGAAATGGCTGACCCCTTCTCTATGGGAGTTGCCTTCCTGGATGATGGTTGCTAGAAGCAGGAATGAGTAGGGGTGCCTACACTTTGAAGGCTTTCTGTGTCTATCTGCCTATTGGCGACAGTCAGAAGTTGTTGTTTAAGGGGTATGTATGTTTGAATTGCATCTTTATAAAATATATCATATTTTAGTGCATAAAGAACCCATGAACCTATGACAAAGCACATAAATCTTTTAAAAAACATTTTAATAGATCATAACAATGAAAACTATAATTAATAAAAGAAATATGAACAGAGTAAATGTAGACCAAATAATGTTACTCAAATTAATCACTGGGTCAAATTATGTTTTATAGAAAGCATTCTATTATTATAGAATTATTTAATTTAATTTTTATATTAAATCACAGTCATTAACTAATATAAAAATATCTATAAGATATCAAAAGCAATTCTTAGAGGGAAAACTTGTATCTTGTATCACTCATGTTAAAAGCAAGAAATAAAAGATTGATAAATTGAGCATGCAATTTAAAAAAACTAGAAAATCAAATTAATATGCCATGAAAAAGCACAATATAGAAAATTTGAAAATCAAAGAAGAGAAAAGCAAAATTGAACAGAACAATAGACACTTTATTTGATCAGCAAAGCAAAATGGATAAATCATTAATAAATTCAATTGAAAATAAGAGAAAATTAAACCAGCAAAATAAAAAATAGGAGAAATTCACAATATATATGTGTGTGTATATATATATATATATAGAGAGAGAGAGAGAGAGAGAGAGAGGAAATAAAAAAGTTATCAGAAACTTATGCTCAATTATATGACAACAAACATGAAAATGTTAATTCAGTGTATGCATATTTACAAAATTATAGAATGCCTAGATATACAAAATAAGAAACAGAAAATGTAAACCACCTCATCTCAGAATAATTAATCAACTTATAAATTAATTATTAGGAGGGGAGAAACTCCTGTTATAGATAGATTTACAAATAAATTCCATCAAACATGTGAAAGCTAAAGAAGTCCTGTGCTACAGAAAATGGTCTCCAAAGTATATTTGAAAATTTCATTGCTAAATACTTTGTAGGAAAATACTTATGGCACTGCTATCCAAAGGAAGGAAAAATAAAGAAGAACACGAAACCATAGACCAATATCAATAATGCATATTTAAAATATCACTTGGAATATTACTCAAATTTAACAATATATCTAAAAAACATTCACTATGACCAGATTGGAGTGATAAGCATATTCATATTGTTAACAATACAAAAATAACACAATTATATCACTAAGTGTAGAAAATAGCCTTTGACAAAATCCAACAGATGTATGATTTCAAACACACACATACACAAAGGTAAAAGTGACTTTTAAAATATGATAAAAATTTCTTTGTAAAACCAAGAGTTAACATTATTTATAATAGAGAGATGCTGGAAGTTTAACCTTGCAGGAACAGGAATAAAGGAAGTATCCTCTCTTTCTCTGCTATTATTTAACAAATTCTAGAAGCTGTAGCTAATAATAGATGACAAGAAAAAGAAATCAAGAGAACAAGTATATGAAAGTGCATGTAAATTCATCTGTGTTTGTAGACAACATGGTGGTTTACTTAGAGAATCTACGAAAATATTGAGAAAAAAATCAAGAAAATCAATAGGTTTAGCAAAGTTGCCCAAAGACCACAAAGTAATTCCTTGAAAAGCAACAGCTTCTCTGCATATTACTAGCAAAATTGAGGGAGAATGATAAGAGAAGAAATTCCATTTACAATAAAAATCATATACATATAGGACTTATGGAAATACACCTACAAAACATTTTTCCCCAAGCAAAATATACAAATACTTGAATAGATCTCTGAGTTAATCAATTTGGAAGATCTGTCCTTTTATATAGATTACAATCCATCCATGCCTACCTTTCCCATGAGATTCCTCCAGTTTTCTTAGTAAATTTTTAGATATCTAAATAGCCAGAGGGATACAAAAAGTTCAAGATTATACTGTACCAATATAATAAAATTATGTTACTACTGAAATTATTTTATATATTTAACACTCAAATCAAATTACTAAATGGAATATTTTATAGAATTGGATAAAATTAATTTGGAAAAAATAAAGATTATGGATATCAAATGATATGATAATAAAATTAGATAGATTGGGGAATGATGCTTGAGGCATGATTTTTTAAAATGGCAAAAATAGATCAGTGAAATAAACCAAATAACCAAAACATATAAACAAATGTTAAGTTAAACTAAGAATACAAACTAGAGGGAAAACAATAAATTATTAGATTAAAACTATTGGGGGGCAGCTAGGTGGCACAGTGGATAGAGCACCAGCCCTGGAGTCAGGAGTACCTGAGTTCAAATCCGGCCTCAGACACTTAACACTTACTAGCTGTGTGACCCTGGGCAAGTCACTTAATCCCAATTGCCTCACTAAAAACAAACAAACAAACAAACAAACAAACAAAAACCACTATTGGAAAAACTAGAAAGTAGACTGATAGGATAAAAATAGGATTGGATCATCATTTTATACTTTACACCCTAATGAATTCCAAATGGATGGAAAAGCTAAACATAAAATTCATATCATAAAATTAGAGGAGAACTGAAAGCTCTATCTTTCATTATTATGGTGAGGAGGAAATAATGTGTTATTAGACATGGGAAAGAATAGATCATAAAATGCAAAATATGTAATATTGTCATCCAAAATTAAATAGCTTTTGCATTAATAAAATGAAAGCTGCTACAATGAGAAGAAAACATACAAATTAGGAAAATATATGTGTTAACTATCTCTGATAACAATCTGAAATCTATAATCTATGGAGAGTTGACATTAAATGCATAATATTAAGAGCCATTCCCCAATGGAGAAATGGGTAAGGCACAAGATAGTTTTCCAAAGAAGATATACAAAGTATTCCTAGTCACCAGCAGAGACAGTGACCAGAGCTGCACCTGGGATCTTGTTGATATAGGGGAACTACCAGGTAAGGAAATTCCCTCTCAAGGCAGGTCCACACCTTCTTTGCAACTCGGAGTCAGAGTTATGTCATGCTAGAGCAATTATGTGACTTGTGTAGGATGACACCACCAGTTGTTTCAGAGACAGGAATTATCTTGGTTCAAAGCCAGATCGTTTTCCACCACCACATGCTGCCAACTTCCTGTAAGATGTTAAAAATCACTAAACCTCAGAGAAACCCAGATTTTAAAAATCTCTAGGTATCACTCAGCATTCATCAATCTAACAAAGATGCTAAAAGATGTGAAAATCCAATGCTGGAGGGACCAGGGAAAGTTAGTCACAGCAATTGGTTCAATGTTCTAGAAAAATAATTTCTAATTGTTAATTTTTTAAAAAGTTAATAAATTGTTCACATCCTTTTACTCAGAGGTTCCACTAGAAGAAGTATGTCTCAAGGAATTCATTGACAACAAGTAAAGGCAGATATAAGAATTCCCAAATGTTTTAGTTTAATGTATGAAGGCTTAAAACTGAACTAATGCTGCAACCCACACATGTGCACATACATGCATACACATGGGGTATTATATGTGTGTTAATGGGCATCTAGGTGGGGCAGTGAATAGAGCACTGTGCCTAGAGTCAGGAAGACCTGAGTTAAAAATCTAACCTCAGTCTTTAGTTGTGTGACTCTGGACAAGTCACTTAACCCTGTTTGCTTCAGTTTCCTCATCTGTGAAATGAGTTGGAGAAGGAAATGGGAAACTACTCTGGTATCTTTGCCAAGAAAACCCCAAATGGAGTCACAAAGAGTCAAACATGACTGAAAAATGACTAAATAACAATAATGTGCATAGCAGCATTTATAGCAACCAAAACTTCAAACAAAATATGGGCCCAAAGAATTACAAAATGGCTGAACAACAACAAAAAAATGCATGTGTATGTATGTGTATAAATAAATTAATTGTTATAGGGAATTGCCAGGTGAGGAAATTCTCCTTACTAATGTAGGTCAGCACCTTCTTTGCCACTTACAGTTACCTACAGCACTGAGAGCTAGTGTAATAAAATCAACATGTGTCAGAGATAGGACTTGAACCTTGGTATTTCTGATTTTGAGTTTGACTCTCTCCATCATACCATACCTACTCACCTACATAGCAGTATTCATACACCAAAAGGAATGATGGAGTATAAAGGCTTCAGAAATTTGTAGGAAATGATAAACACTGAAGAAAGAAAAGCAGCACACCTCCCCCCCCCAAAAAAGAAAAAAAAACCCACAATATATGTGGTGACTACAGCAATACCAATAAAGACAATACAGAAAGGCAGCAACATAACATCAGTTATTACCCCTTTCTATTGACAATTGATAAACGTTTATAGTGTAATGGATCTCTTGACTCACTCTCACAGAGAAAGGCTCTCATATCAATCTTCAGGGTCTTAAGAGGCAGAGAGGAGTATCTTTCTATTGTTATTACCTTAAGCCATCATTCTGGTAGGGTCTCCTCAATATCAGTCACTAGTGACTAGCATTCCAGTAGCATTTAATCAATTAATATAAATTAGTTTGTACAAAAAGATATCTACGAAGAAGATATAAAAAAAGTGTTGTTGTTGATTTATTTCAGTTGTGGCTGACATTTTGTGACCCTATTTGGGGTTCTCTTGGCAAAGATCCTGGAGTGATTTGCCATTTTCTTCTCCAGCTCATTTTACAGATAAGGACACTGAGGCAAACAGGGTTAAGTGATTTGTCCAAGATCACACAGATAGTAAGTGTCTGAGGGTAGATTTGAACTCATGTGTTCCTGACTCCAAGCCACCTAGTACAAATATTTTACCCAAATACTGTGGGTTTGTACATACTTCCCTATAGTTCCTTAATTCCCTTGGAAAATCAAACTCAAAATCAATGCGAACAGTATGGATATTCCTCCTACAAACTTCCAAATTTGGCCTAAATGAAGGATGATCCACTCTAGTTTCCTCTTGGCTGGCATTGATTCATGTGGGGTCAAACCAAGTGTATAGGACTTCAATCTTGACTGTTTCAGCTGGCCACAAAACCTGGCATTGACCTCATCTCCTAGGCCTCTGGTGCCTTACCATTCTGACCTTTGGAAGCTCACAAGGTCATAGCTGTCTCCAGTACACCTCCTCCAAGGAGGATAGTGGAAAGGAAAAGAACCTAAGTTCCTATACATGAACCCCATGTTGGCCTCAGGTTGAGAAGATTTGATGCTTCTCCCTCTCTAGAGATCTATGGTATGCCTCATTTGCTTGAATGCAGTCAGGCAATAAAGAAGAAAGCACACTGGCTTTTGAATTTATTCTCCATCCTGGCTTGGCAGCCGGAGGGAAAGTCTTTTCTTCACATGGGAAGCAGACCAGAAACAGTCAGAATTCCTATGGGATCTCTGAATTGAAGAGCAAGGCTCCTGCATTATGTCATGCCTTTCCAGGGCAGTTCCTCCCTCCCCAGCCCCTTCTACATGGGCAGGAAGCAGATATGGGCTGAGGATTGGGTTCCATTGGTTGTGCCTGAGTTATATCAGCAAACATGCCTCCTAAGATTTGTTCATGTTTGTTGGGATATGTTGCTTGTGTCTAAACAAAATGCAACAAAACTAAGCAAACAAATGAAAGTAAAAGGTAGACAATGGTAGACCAGGAGGAAGGGGAGGAAATAAGCATTTCTGTAGTGTCGACTATGTGCCAGAAACTGTGCTAAGTATATTATTTCATTTGATCTTCACAACAACCTTTCTAGGTATGTGCTGTTATTCTCCCCGTTGCATATTTGAGGAAACTGAGGAAGAGATTAAATTACTTGCCTAGGATCACACAGGCTGGATTTAAACTCACATCTTCCTTTTTGTAATTCCAGTGCCCTAGTCGCCGAGCCAACTAGCCACCTCTTAAGAACTCACAACTTCCCGAGGAGGGAGTTCACAACAATATATAAATAGGCCTTCTCTATTGGAATACCGAATAATCTCTCTTTTCTTTCTACCAGATCCATCTCAGTCCTTGTCATAGAAAAAGGGAAGGTGGTTGGAATGGAAACTAGAACAGAGAGAGAAGAATGCCAATTAAGGAGGGACTATAAAGACCTAGAGCTCTCTTCTAGTCCTTTTGCCAGGAGGAGATCATACAGCCGTTTGAACACTGGTCTTTGAGAAAGTTGCCAGAAAAGATAATATGAAACCTATCCAATGCATGTAACTCCCCCACTGGGTACAGGAGTAGACCTTTGTCTAATGGTAGCCCTATGATAAGCATATCACTATGCCAGATTCAAGGCTTGAGTTTCCTCCAGCTCTTCAGAAAGTGAGTCTCGTGCTGAAAGGCGAGTGTTTGGGAAGGAATACATACTTCAAGGTAAGGTTTTTATTTTTGTTGTTTTTGTTTTCAGGAGAGGAAACATCACTCTGGATCTCAGTAATGACACCATGATTTAAGGTGGCAGGGAAAAGCTGATATTTCAAATACGATATTTATATGAGGAAGAAGACTTTTAAAAATCCTATTTCTCTCCCATCCTTTCTTGCCCTCTAAATTATGCCTTTATCCTTAGTCATAGTTCCCAGTAGGGCAGCCCTTAGGAAAACTTAAAGCTCTGCATAAATTAAGGTTAGTTTTGCAACCTACTGCATTTTCACAATATCCCTTGGGGAAAGTAGAGCAGGGATGATTAGCCCCATTTTATAGATGTTAACTCTGAAACATAAAGCTATGAAGTGCACATGGTCATCTCATAAGCCAGGGTTGGCTCAAGGTCTCCTGACTCTTAGCCCAGTTTTCTCCCTCCTAGACTCCTTCCTTTATGTAGCATTTTCTTTCTATCAGGGAGCTACTGAGCACCTGCCAAAGGTGTCCCCTTTACCTCTCTCTTCTGTCTCTAGGGGCCCAGACTGGGGAGGTTGAAGGGTGACAGAGCAGAGGGGTCCAGAGATTCTGATGTTATCACACCAAACAGATGGGGCTTTGTGTCCTAACCCTCCTGCCTGCTGAGTGTGTGGAGCTTGCCTCTACTCGCTCTGCCTTTAATTGAAGTGACTCTAAGCATGGGAGGAAGCCTGCTCTCTGGAGAGATGCAAGAGCAGTTCATTGATTGCAATACATTTTTAATAAAACTCTCAGTCCACATGCTTACCTCCCCAGGACAAGAATTGCTTGTTTCTCACTCCTGCCAGGAACTGGGGAGCATATTAGACAATCATTAGCTGGGCCTTCAATGAAGGCAGGCCTGAGTACATTCTCATCATCTTCCTGCCTATGGAGGGACCTTGGCTTATAGTGACCTCTGCACTGGCTGCCTGTTGCATCCTTCAGGAAAACAGGAATGGAAGAGGGCCTAGTGCGGGTGAGGTGGTTATGTGATCAGCTTAAGGAAAGAAAAGTAAGCTGGGAATAGGAAGAAAAGCTGGAGTCTCAAGTCCCTTGTCATTTCCTTGATTTTTCCTTCTCACTGTTTTTCATTCTTCTGGCAGAGAGAAAGAGTATTTAGACTGGGCATGCTATTTTCTCTTAAAGGCTCCCACTAATGGAAATGACAAAGAAGTTTATGACAGAGACCGTCTTAACCCATGAGTGCCTTCCTAGATTCTGAGTTTCTTTCCTTTTATACCACAGGGAGCCTTTCCCTCTGGTGCAGGACTGGGCAGTCACCCTCTCCAAGAAAAACCCATGTGGTACCCTTGGGCATACACAGAGCCAAGCCTTTTTTCTGCTCCACAGGTCTCAATTCACTGGCAGCTGCCAATCTCCTAGAAATGCCAGCCAACTCCTGGAGTGTCTATTATCATCACTATTATTGAAACCATTTCCTTTCCCAGTAATATACTCATGAAAGATCCCCCCTCCCAACACTGTCCTCTCCATTATTTAAATCTCACATTTTTATGCCCCTCTGTATCCTCTCCACATTTTACTGAGATAAGTGTTCATGAATACACATGAACACACATACATTCATGTACACACACACACACACACACACACAAACAAAAACAAAAACCTGTGGTCTCCCTCAGGGACCTTTTCCTCCACCTGGAGGCTTCAATCAGATAAACAATAGATTGAGAATAAGAATAACAATAGTAATGATAATGATAGCAACAACAACCACAACCACATTTATAGAGCTCTTACTATGTGCCAAGCACTGTGCTAAGTACTTTAGCCTGAAGGATGCAAAGCAGAAATAAATCCAATGACTGCTTAGAAAGGCACTTCCATGGCAGTTTATGAAAAAAATAAAACACTTGGCATGATGCACATTCATTCAAAATTCAGCCCCAAATCACCTTTTGCAAGAAGACTTTCCCAAACCCCTCCATTACTAATGCCTTTACCCAGTTTCTCTTTCCATAACTTAGACATATTTAGTTTATATGGGCAAGTAATTTAATTTCTTCCTCAGTTTACCATCTCCACTACTGTATACTGAACTTCTGCAAGGCCATTTTCTCTTTCTCTCTTCCTTCCTCCTTTATTTCTTTTCTTTTCTCTTTCTTTCTGCCTTTCTTTGTATCCTTACCATTTAACACAATGCCTGGCACATAGTAAACATTTCATAAATGTTTAATGACTGACTGTCCACAATCCCAAAGCAAAGGAAAAAATAAAGAAATTAGAAATCTTACAGCAGATTTTTGGGGGACAGACCCTGTGTGTATGCCCACACAGATGTATATGTCCATGTTTGTATCTGTATGTGTGCACACAGATGTGTGTCCATGTTTGTATCATTAGAGCCTCATACTTGGAGTTTGTGCAGGAAGAGTTCTATTTGCAGTCCCTTATATGCTGTCCTTCATATTAAATAGTCTAGAATGTTTTCCGTCTCCTAGTTGTCTTCTTCTAGAAAGAAATTTGATTTCTCATATCCATCTTAAAATATGACACTGAGTATTGAACTCAATAACATAGATATGGTTTGACTACATGTGACCCAAGCAAAGTATGATGAGATTATTGCCTTTCTTTTGGTGGATACTATACTTCTATTAATGCAACTCAACACTATATTGCCAGTCATGTTTAACTGTTGATAAAGTAACAATAACGCCAAGTTAGAGGACCCCAGAGTTCAACATCCAACTTATTCATGAAGAATCCTCTTTGTAAAAAATTGTGAAAAAAGTAGCCATCCGGACTCCACTTGAATTCCTTTGGGAAAAGGGAATTCATTTCTTTCTGGGTCAGTTCCTTCTACTTTTGGACAGCTCAGATAATTAAGAAGTTTTTTTTTTCTTTCCCATATATTGAGGCTATCTCTCTGCAACATCTGCTCCTTGCTCCTCATTCTATACTTTGGGGACAAACAAAAGATCTATTTCATCTTGATATGACAATAGGTAGCGAACATGAACCCCACCTTCAAGTCTTCTCTTCTCAGCATCGTTGTTTTTTTTTTTTTTTTTTTTTTGTGAGGCAATTGGGGTTAAGTGAGGTTGGATTTGAACTCAGGTCCTCCTGAATCCAGGGCTACCACTCTATCCAATGCACCACCTAGCTGCCCCTCAGCCTCTTTTTAATTGATGGATATACAGTGTAGTTTCCAGTGTTTCCACCATTTTAGTTGCCCTCCTTTGTTCACATTCCACTTTGTCAATTTCTAAAATTTGGTGTCCATGTTGAGATATATACCTCCAGTATGAAGTAATCAGAGTATAATGTAGCGGCAGCATCACCTCTATGATTTTGCACACTATGCCTTTCAATGTAACCTAATATTGAGTTAAAATTTGTTCTCCCCACACCACCCTCCCTCATCCCCACCCCCAGTTGCTATAAACTGATATTGAGCTTGCTATAATAAAAGCTTTTTAAAACATTAACTCTTATCTAGTTTTGCCTGCTTGGTCATGTGATATAGAATATTTTTTTTAACTCAAATGAAATAGTTTACATTCATCCAAATTAAATGTAATCTTATAAGTATCAGTTCATCATTTTTGCCTATTAAAATCTTTTAGGATTCTGATTCTGCCACATAATGTTAAGCTGTTCATCCCAGTTTTTTTATCTACTAACAATAAGTATGACATCTATTATTTCATGGAAATAATTCTTTTTAAAGTGCAGATCTAGGCTAACAATATATCCTTGGGACACTCCCAATAACATTCTATTTCTAAGTCAAATTTAAGCATTAATAATTATATTTTGAGACTAATCATTTAACTTGTTAAAAAATCCATACAACTATAAAACCTTCATCTTGCCTAGCACCCTTCATCTTTGTTATAGGGTTAGAATGAGCAGTTCACCAGTACAGGAGAAATGAGATGTACCTGTTTATGTGAAAATGATACCATATCTATTGTGTTGACGTTATACACTAATTTAGTAACCCTGTAAAAAAAAAAAAAAAGAGGGAGATTTAGTCTAGCTTGGCCTTAGAATGAGACTGGCTCTAGGGGCGGCTAGGTGGCACAGTGGATAGAGCACCGGCCCTGGATTCAGGAGTACCTGAGTTCAAACCCGGCCTCAGACACTTGACACTTACCAGCTGTGTGACCCTGGGCAAGTCACTTAACCCCCATTGCCCCGCAAAAAAAAAAAAAAAAAAAAAAAAAAAAGAATGAGACTGGCTCTCAGTGATCACCATTTCTTCTTTATGTGGGGACCAATTTTTAATTGGCGAGTGTTAGCTAAGCAGCTTGCCAAAATATTGGGGCAAGGAAGGAGACTGGCAGCCTCCCTCAAAACAGAACAGGATTTATTTATTCATTTATTTATTTATTTTTTAGTGAGGCAATTGGGGTTAAGTACTTGCCCAGGGTCACACAGCTAGTAAGTGTTAAGTGTCTGAGGCTGGATTTGAACTCAGGTAGTCCTGAATCCAGAGCCGGTGCTCTATCCACTGCACCATCTAGCTGCCCCAAGAACAAGATTTATTTTAACAAGAACAAACTTAAAAAAAAAAAAACACACACAAACAGGATCAATAGGATCAAGGGAAAGGAAATAAAATGGGGAAAGTGAAATTATACAACCTTAAAAGATACCACCACTCAGGAATCAGCTGAGAACACGCAGCAGACCTCCCGTCATTCCAGTGTCCCGCTAGAATGCCCAATTCTCCTCCCCCAATCCCAGAAAAAACCCACAAAGCCCCAGCCATTGGGATGGCCGCTCTGACAGTCACATGACTGCCCTCGCTAGGCTTCCAATCATTATAATTTTCCCAGGCCCATGTAGGCATTGGCAAGTGATGATGACATGAGGTGCCAGCACCATGGCAATGGCTACAACCAGTGGGTGGAGCACTGTGCAATTTGCGGAGCCCCAGGCCAGTGCGCACCAATGCATAAAAACCTCAAATAACAATTAATTCTTTAAATTTAGCAATGTCTTCTGTTGACTTATGTTGAACTTGCTGTTGATAGAAACTCCAGAGATGACTTTACATCAAGTTGCATTTCTCATTCCTCTTGTACTGGTGAGATTCCCTTTTTGTCCTATGCCCACTATCTTATATGTATACAATTATATTTAATCTTTGTAGATTTGGCCTGTTATTTTCAGATTCTAATTTTGTCATAATCCAATCCAACAAGCATTTATAGAGCACTTATGAGGAAAAAAAATAGACTTTCCAGATACAAAGCTCAAACAAGAAATAGTCACTACCCTCAAGTTGCTTATAGTTACTGAAAAGAAATGGAATGCATATTATGTTTTCCTGGTCCAGTGCAAGTTCTGCATCATTCATAAATGTCATGAGTGCCATTTATATATATATATGTGTGTGTGTGTGTGTGTGTATATATGTGTATATATGTGTGTATATATATATATATGTATACACATATGTATATACACATATATATATAAACTATATGTCCGACTTTGTATGCCATTGTCATTTCCCACTATATCTCTCCCCCATACACTGAACTCGTCCTTATAGCAAAGCAAAGGAGTTAAGCAAAACCAACTAACAATACAACTCTAATTGACAGCAATGGGCAATAGTTATAACATTCCAAACCCATACCCTGCCTCCAAAGTGAGGAGGGAAGTTTGCTTCATCATTTGTCCTCTGGGACCACAATTGGTCATTTCAATAAATCTGAGTGTCCCTCCATTCTAATGTTGTTTTCATTGATGAAGCTGTAGCTACTGTGTGTATCGATATCCTATTTTGGCTTATATCACTTTGTATCAGGTCATATGAGTCTTTCATGTTTCAATGAACTTGTTATATTTATTGAGTCCTATGGCATAATAGAATCCCATTATATTCATACACCCCAATTTGTTTAGCCATTCCCCAATGAATAGACATCTACTTGGCTACTAGGCTTTTGCTACCACATAAATAAAAGGGCTGCTATGGTTATATTGGGATATATAAAGCTGTTCCTCTGTCTTTAAGCTATCTTCCCTTTAGTAAAATCACTAATCAAAGGGTATAAGATTCATGACTTTTCTTGCATAATAATACATATTTTCGGGAACAGACTGTTGTGAAATTCACAACTCCATCAATAGTATATTAGTGTGTCTTCATATCTATCATTTTTTAATGTTAAATTTTAGAGGGCTATGAGCAAAATGCTCCCACAAACCATGACAAACTGCCAGGTTGGTATTGATCCATTCATCAACAATCTTTGGTATTGTTGTTCTAACAGTTTTGAATGATCCTAACTATATTTTCATTGTGTATACCTTTCTCAATTTTACCCACAAAATTGTCTTTTTTTTACATGCAACAAACATTTATTTTTCCAGTTACATATAAGGGTAGATTTCAACATTCATTTTCATAAGATTTAGAGTTCCAAATTTTTCTCCCTCCCTTCCTCCCCTTCCTCTGCCCCTCCACAAGACAGAGACCAGGTCCACAAGTTCTCTTTTTGTCAATTCTTTCTATGGGGGTGGAGAGTAAGCTTTGTCATTAGTCTCTTGGGATTGTCTTGGATCATTGCATTGCTGAGAGTAGTTAAGTCACTCATAATTGCTCATTGTACATAGTGATAGCAATATTGTTCAATGTCCTCCCAGTTCTGCTCCCTTCACTGTACATCAATTCATGAGTCTTTCCAGGTTTTTCTGGGATCATCCGGTTTGTCACTTCCTATAGCACATTCCACCACAATCATATACCACAGCTTCTTCCGTCATTCCTCAATTGATGGATATTTCCTTGATTCTCAATTCTTAGCCACCACAAAGAGTTACTCTAAATATTTTTTGTGCAATTTTCTCTTTTTCATGATTACTATTCTTAACTGTTTCCCTTCCATCCTATTCCCTTCCCCATGATATTTATTATATTATCCATCTTCTTTTATCCTATCCCTCTTCAAAAGGGATTTACTTCTGTCTGTCCCTTCCCCCAATCTGCCCTTCTTTTTTTGCCCCTCTCTCTTTTTCCCTTTCCCTCCTATTTTCCTGCAGGGTTAGAGAGATTACTCCACCCAATTGAATGTGTATGTTTTTCCTTCCTTGAGCCAATTCTGATGAGATTGAGGTCTTTGAGCCAATTCTTATGTGTTAGGCTCATTTACTGCCCTTCTCTTTCCCCATTTCTTCCCCCATTCCATAAGCTTTTTCCTGTTTCTTTCACGTAGGATTTTACCTCTGCCCTTCCCCTTCCCCCAGTGCATTCCCCTCACCCCTCAATTTAACCCTAAAGATGTCATAATGGGGCAACTAGGTGACATAGTGGAGAAAGCATTCCCCCCTGGACCCAGGGGGATCCCAGCCAAAACCCAGCCTCAGACACAAGATAGTCCCCCACTGCAAACCCCAGGTGTGTCCACCAACTCCAATATTTTATAGTTCTCTAGAATCTTGTATTTGAAAGTCAAATTTGCCGTTCAGTTCAGGTCTTTTTATCATGAATACCTGAAAGTCTTCTTTTTTCATTAAAATCTCATTTTTTCCTCTGAAAAATCATGGTCAGTTTTTCTGGGTAGGTGATTCTTGGTTGTAATCCCAATTCCTTTGCCCTCTGGAATATCATATTCCATGCCCTCTGGTCCTTTAATGTAGAAGCTGCTAGATCTTGTGCTATCCTGACTGGGGCTCCATGGTACTCAATTGAATTCTTTCTTTTTGGCAGTTTGCAATATTTTCTCCTTGACCTAGGAGCTCTGGAATTTGGCTACAATATTCCTAGGAGTTTTCCTTTTGAGATCTCTTTCTGGAGGTGATCAATGGATTCTTTCAATTACTATTTTAGCTTCTGCTTCTAGAATTTCAGGGCAATTTTCCCTGAGAATATATTGGAAGATGATGTCTAAGCTCTTTCCTTGATCATGGTTTTCAAGTGGACCAATAATTTTCAAATTATCTCTCCTGGACCTATTTTCCAGGTCAGCAGTTTTTTCCCAGAAGATATTTCACATTGCCTTCTATTTTTTATTCATTTGGATTTGCTTTATTGTGTTTTGGTTTCTCTGTCACTGGCTTCCATTTCTTCAATCCTAATTCTTAGGTAATTATTTTTATCAAAGAGCTTTTCCATTTGGCTTTTCAAGCTGTTAACTTTTTTCTCATGTCTTTCCTGCATCACCTTCATTTCTCTTTCCATTTTTTCCTCTCCCTCTCTAACTTTATCTTCAAAGTCCTTTTTGAGCACCTCTGTGGCCTGAGACCAATTAATATTTTTCTTGGAAGCTTTAGATATAGGGGCCCTGATGTTGACATTTTCCTCTGAGGGCACACCTTTATCTTCCTTGTCACTGAAGAAACTTCATCTTGCCTTTCTTTTACTTGTCTTTTAGCTCCTTAAAGTGGGGCACTGTTGTGCCACCTAACTAACCCATGATGACATCTTTAAAATAGGGTTGAGGTATAGGAGAAATAGACTGGGGGAAGGGAAAGGGGAGAGATGGTCTGGGGAGAGGTTGTTCACATGAAGGAAACAAGAAAAAAGCTTATGGAGGGGAGGGGAAAGGAATTGCGGAGTGAGTGAACCTTAATATCATCAGAATTGACTCAAAGAAGGACTAACATACATACACAAGTGGGTATAGTAATATATTTTTGCCCTGAGGGAGAAAGGGAGATAAGGGGAGGGAGAGCAGAAGGAGGGAAGGGCAGATTGGGGGAGAGAGCAGTAAAAAGCAAAACACTTTCAAGGAAGGTAAAGATGTTTTGCATAACTGCACAAGTATGACATATTGAATTGCTTGATTTCATAGGGAAGGTTGGGGAGGGAGGGAGGAAAAAAATTTGGAACACAGAATTAACTCAAAGACCTTAAACTCATCAGAGTTGGCTCATGGAGGGAATAACATTCACACCCAGTTGGGAGGAGTAATCTATTTAACCCTACAGGAAAGTATGAGGGGAAGAGGATAAGGAAGGAAGGGTGAAAAAAAAGGGAGTGCAGAGTAGGGGAGGGGACAGTCAGAAGTAAAACACTTTTGAGGAGGAATAGGTTAAAAGAAGATAGAAAATAAATTAAATATCATGGGAAGAGAATAGGATGGAGGGAAATAGTTATGATGATTGAATATAATCGCAAAACATATGGTACCTACTTTGCTGGGTTATTATGAAGAAAATGGTACTTTATTCAGGTTATGATGAACAGGATACTATCAGAAAAACCTGGAAAGACATACATGAATTGAAGCAGAGTGAAATGTACTGTATACAAAATAACGGCAATAGAATAAGATGATCTGCAGGGAAGCACGTGGTTATTTTCAGCAAGGCAATGTTCCAATATAACCCTGAAGGACTAATGAAAATGGCAACCCATCTACAGAGAAAGAAGTAATAGTATCTGAAAATAGATGGAAACACTTTTTAAAATTTTTTTTCCTCTTTGACAATTCCTCAATCTGAAGTTTTAGGTTTTTTTTTTTTTTTTTTACTGTTTTCTCTCATAACCTAGCTAATGAGGGAATGTTTTCCATGACTACTCATGTATAACTTATTTTGAAATGCTTGAGTTCTAGTGGGTGGGGAAGGTGGGAATGGAGGAGGAAGAGAAGTTGGAACACAATTTTTTTTTAAATTGATGTTAAAATTTGTTTTTACATATATTTTGGAAAATAAAATTCTATTCAATAAAATAAATAAATAAATAGAAAAAGAAAAAAAAAAGTGGAGCACTGTTTCCAGACTGCAGCATCCCAAACTTCAGAAGTCCCCAGGTGGTATGATTTAAGGAGGATCAGGTTCTTCACTGGCCTGGCTTGTTCCCTGGTCTGTAGATGAACCTAGACCAACTTGCTAATCAACCAGGTTTGTGTGTTGTGGTTGTCAGCTCTAACGAGCCTGTGCCCCTCCCCCACCTGAGCCACTGCTACTCAAGCCTACCTCTTGGTTCTCAGCAGGGGTGTAAAATCCAAGTTCTGCCTTAGCACCAGCATAGACCCCTGTAGTCTCCCCGCGGCCAAGGGCTGAGCCCTCTCACCAGACCGTGAGCTGAGTTGTAGACGATGCTGGTGCTTCAGCTGATTCAGAGGCTCTGGGGGTCTCCTTCTCTGGTGAGACCTTCCTGGGACTGAATCTGTGTCAGGGTGACTGTGGGGTTGGGCTCCACTCCTGTATCAGCACAGCAGCTTCCTCTTTCTGACCTTCCATACTGTTCTTGGTTAGAAGATGATTTCAACACATTCTTCTGTGTGTTTTACTGCTCTAGGCATTGTCCTTTGGCATTATTTGGCTGTTTTTTGGAGCGATTGTGTCATAAGTTCGAGAGCTCACCACCTTTCTTCCGCCATCTTGGCTCTGCCTCAAGAAGTCGGAATCCCACAAAAATGTCTTAATATACATTGTTAGATATGTTTTAACTGCATAATTTCTTGGATTTCCTGGAGATACATTTAGTTTGGTGTGTTTTTTTTTTCATAATGAATCCATGTTTATCATAGTGTTGTTCACTGCCTCTATTTCTGTTTCAATTCAATTCAGTTCAACAAGCTTTTATCAATTGCCTACTATATGCAAGACACTAAGCCAGACTCTGTGGAATACAAAAACACAAGAAGTGAAGACTTCTTGGGGATTATATTTGACCTGAAGTAAGGTCAGGGTTGGAGTGAGTTGGAAAAGGAAGGGAAGGAAGAGAAGGGAAATGATAAGGAAAGGAGAAGAGAAGGGAAGGGAAGAGAGATGAGGGGGAAGGATAGAGAAAGGAAAGGAAAGAAATAGCTTAATCACAATCATGGGACACAAGAATCAAAAACAGTTTCCCATAGGAGTTGGTACCTGAGCTGAGCATTGAAGGAAGCAAAATTGGGTAGTTCCATTTTCTCTTTTTTAAAAAAATAAACATTATACTCTTTACAGTGAGCAAAAATATACCTTCTTTGTTATTTTTCTTGCCCAAAACACAGCTTATTTTTTTCTGTTGTCCTTAGCCATTTTCACAAGCTTCAACTCATTAAGTTTTGTCTTGCTGAACCTATTACAAGTTCTGTGCTATTTTAATCCAGTCTTCTTTTTCAAGATTCACCTGAACAAACTGAAGATGGAGTCACTCTTTTGGTTGTTTTTTTTTTTTCCTTGTAGTCATGATGTGAAACCAGTCAAGTTTGTGATTCCCCTTTACCAGATAAGGCACCTTAAATACAGGGTCATTTTGGGGACATGTTCAGCATCATACAGCAAATCAAGTTCAGAGCTAGATTTCAATCCAAACCCTCTACTTCCAAAGTAGTACATGATTTTAGCATCAGTACCAGGGTAATTTCCTTAACTCTCACTAGTACTTGAAGACTGAAGACTTTAAAAATGACTAACTCTAGGGGGCAGCTAGATGGCGCAGTGGTTAAAGCACCGGCTCTGGATTCAGGAGTACCTGAGTTCAAATCTGGCCTCAGACACTTGACACTTACTAGCTGTGTGACCCTGGGCAAGTCACTTAACCCCCTATTGCCTGCAAAAAAAGAAGAAAAAAAAATGACTAACTCCTTCTCCCATTAGGATTCTAGCAGTAACTCTGAGGGACTGTTTTCTAGCACTGTTTCTCCCAAACCACTACCAGTGTGTTATTTATTAATTATCAGACAGTAGCCTCAATTAGCTTTTAGAAAAGAGATTTACTGAGAAGGTATGGTGTGAATTGACAATTCACCCACCCCATCCTCCAAACCAGAGGTGAATTCTCTCCCTGTGCACACAAGGTCCCTGAGTAGAGTATGTTTCCATTTAAAGTAAAATGACAATGAGACAATGATGTAGAGGGCACGCGTGGCAACTCCCAATTACTGGAAGTTCTCTTCTTCCTTCATATAATTCTCATAAAATCCTTCTTACTTATAGTTCTCTGTTGAATTCATAGCTTGTACTGTTCTCCACCATGAGGAATCTAATTTCCTAAGTATTCCATCATCCTCTGGTAACTCGACATCTGTCTATCTGTACATGCTGGTTGCTTCCTTTGTCATCAGCCACTGTTGTTTCTGATTACCTCTGGATCTCTTAAACTCACACAATCCCTTTTGGGTGGAACAGGAAGAATAAAAAGAGAGATTCTACTTTCCCCCAAGTAATTCTCTCTCATTGGCATTTTCTGGAGCTCCTCTAACTGTTGATAGACTGAATACTTCCAAACTGTCTTGCTGTCTTAGGCATAGGCCTGAATGTGTCTATTTCTGATTTTGTTTTTAGTTTTCAACATTTGTTTTTATAGGATTTTGAGTTCCCAATTTTTTTTTGCCCTCCCTTCCTTCCCTCCCCTATCCTCAAGACAGAAAGCAATTTGATACAATCACATTAAACTTATTTCTGTATTAGTCATGTTGTAAAAGAAGAATCAGAACAAAGGGGGAAAACCTCAAAAGTAAAAAAAAAAAATTAAAAGTTAGAAACAGTATGGTTCAATTTGCATTCAGATTCCACAGTTCTTTTTTCTGGATGTGGAGAGCATTTTCCATCATCAGTCCTTTGGAATTATCTAGGATCACTGTATTGCTGAGAAAAGCTAAGTCTATCACAGTTGATCATAGCACAATGTTGCTGGTACTATGTACAATGTTCTCCTGCTTCTGCTCACTTCACTCAGCATCATTCCACTTAAGTTTTTCCAGATCTATTTCTGATTTTTTAAAGCCAATCATAAGATATCCTCTATGTGGCATTATCTGTCTTTGTCCAGTGATCAAATTGCTTTATATCAAATTGATTAAGGACTTTCTCAAATCTATTTTGCAATTTTGATTAATTTATTCACATTCTCTTGGCCCTCTATAATTATGTTAATTGGGGTAGGGATGGAGAACCCCCCCCCAACCTTTTATATTTTGATTATTTATTATAGTGCTTGTTGAGGAATGCTCATGCACCTAAAATATACACATCTCCAAAGCTTTCTGGAAGCTGCAATGTACTTCTGGACTAGTATCCTATAGGCTTTCCCTTATTTTGTGTGGGTCAAGAAAAATAGTAACCTTAAAATGGCCAGATTGCCCCATATATCACCTCTCCTTTCCTTTTCTCTTCCTTACTAAGTTAATGGAAGTAAGTGTTGTTGTAGTAGTAGTAGTAGTAGTAGTAGTAGTAGTAGTAGTAGTAGTAGTAGTAGTGACTTCATCGTCACTCAGCAGTGACTCTGTAATAAGTGACTTTGAAGGTTAAATTCAGTCTTCTGATGTCTTTAAAGCCATTTGGGTTAGTTTGTAGTGTCAGATCCATAATGAGATTACACATGCTCCAGAGCAGAAAGACAAGTGGAGGTGGGTGGGGTGATGGTCTTTAGTGTAGTGCCCATTTATGTTGAGAACTCAATAAATACATCTGCCAGCTCACATTCATTATAAAAATCTAATTGCTGGGTAATCTGGTAGAGTTAGATTGGGCCTCCTGTTCTCTTTTCTTTTATCATCCTGATATTTTAGTTTAGAAACTTCTCTCCCTGGGAAACTTGCCTTGGGGAAATTTCTGGTTTTCAGATTATGCGGGTATTTTGATTGCATTTTATACATTTATTTAAATCCTCTCATCCCACTTTTCTACTTAGTTTCTGAGGGATTGAGTTAAACCAGAAGAGATTCAAACAAATTGCTTTGAGTCTTTAATGAACATTTGTATTTGACCACTTCAAATCCCTTATTTTCTACAGACTCTGAACACCTTTAGAGCCACCCTTCTTCTCCACCTCAAGAGCAACAAATTCCAACCTCAAGAGTTTAATGTAGCTACTTTAGCTCTACTACGAGGGAAGATAGCTCACCAGTCCTTTGAGTGTAACCTTTTGTTATTGGATAAGTTTCTTCATGACAACTTGAACTTATTTGGAATCTTCAAATTCATCCTTTGCTAGAGCTTGAGACAAATGAAAAACCCAAGAGATTGAATTTCTGGGTAATTAATAGTTTATGAATTAGGGTAGCTGATAATCAATAAATTGATGATCAGTTGTTTCTCCCAATAACCAAAGATAAAACCATGGAGGTCATTGAATGCTTAAATACCTTTGGAAAAGGAGATGCCTTTGCCAGTTGAAAATCAATCCTGATCAGGGCAGCTAGGTGGCGCAGTGGATAGAGCACTGGCCCTGGAGTCAGGAGGACCTGAGTTCAAATCCGGCCTCAGATGCTTGATAACTTACTAGCTGTGTGACCCTGGGCAAGTCACTTAACCCTAATTGCCTCACCAAAACAAACAAACAAAAAACCAATTAGAAAATCAACCCTATTGGTGAAGAGCTAAAGAGGGAGTGAACATCTTAAGGAGAAGAGGGCTAAAAGTCTTCAGCTCTTCCTGATCATGGCTTGATCATTAGACTCATCTGCCTCCTTCAATCTGGATAAAGGAATGTATCTCTACCCAGACCATTCTGGCTGGTTTTCTCCTTCATATGCTAGGTTAACCTAAATTCTAATGGAAGAGTATAATGGCATGGGCTATTTTCATAAGGACAAGAATTTACCTAGTTTAGGTTCTGTCTCAAAGCATATACCCAGAGGGATATGGGAAATCTCATCTATCAGTAATGTCTTTCAGAGACTGACTGACAGTCCTACAGGGGCTGGTCTCTGAATGAGGAAGTAAGGGGGAAAATCTTAATCTTAATTTAATAATTGGTTAATAATATAATAGAAAAAAATCCCTTCTCTCAAACCCATGAAGACAGTTCCTTGAATAATTGGCATATTTACTATACATTCTGTAATATACTTTCTATAGGCCACAGTCATCCATCTGATGAGGGTATCTCACCATATTCTCAAGAATATTTCTGAGCCTTTCACACATTATTCATCTATAGATGACTTCATTTGGTGTCTTCTTGGCAAAGATACTGGAGTGGTTTGCCAATTCTTTCTCCAGCTCATTTTACAGAAAAGAACTGAGGCAAATAGGGTTAAGTGACCTGCCCAGGGTCAAACAGCTAGAGTTTGAGGCTGGATTTGAACTCAGGTCTTCCTAACTCCAGGCCTGGTCCTCTATCCACTGTGCTAGCTACCACCTTCAGCTATTGCCTATCTTAACACTAACCAGATTCCCTTCTTAATTAAGAAGATATTTGTCATATGCTAATGTCTATAATTTGGCTATTTAACATTCTTCTTCTTTCCCTATCCTCCATGGCAAAGACTTAGGTAGGAGCACTCAGATTAGGGAGACAGCTCCCCAACTCCTGAAAGGAAAAATAATGTTTCAGGTGCTTTAGTGGGTCACTCCCTCTGTTCCTTAAGAAACAACCTCTTGCACTTCTCATAAAAGTTCACCAATTTGCAAAACTTCAGAGTGGAAGCGGACTTAAGAGGTGATCTGGTTCAATCCAAATAGTAATGACTCCCTTTTTTACCATTTAGCATTGTCTTATTTCTCCTTACCTTATAAACCAGCTCAGATTTATTGTGATCAGAGAAAGGTAATGAACTTGGACCATTCCTCTGAACATCAAGTTGAGATTACAGGGACTAGAAGACATAGTTGGAAAGTAGCTACTGGTATCATTTCTCCCCGTCTGGGAAGCTGGACTCAGGATAATCATACACGGCTCTTTTGACTCCCTAAGCAAGGGGAAAATTGGCTTTGGTTAACAGTGTCCAACCTTCTAACATCTTCTACTCCCCAATTCCCTTTCTGCCGCCCTCTCAGAAGTGAAACACTCCATGGGCCAGGAAAAGTGGGGGAGAAATAGGGAAAGAAAGAGACAAGGGGCTGGGCTTGACAGCATAGAAAATGCTGACATAAATTAATCAAACGAGGCATCTCACAAGATTGAATTAGTTCCTGATTTATGACTGCAGTGCAGCGGCTGCTGGGCTGTTTCTCCACGCTCATCTGTTCCCCCTGATTTATGGGTAAAGTCTCAGCACATTGGCTGACTAGGGATCCCTATAGGATGGATGGAAGGGCGAGGACTTCTTTAATGCTGCCTCTCCCTGTTCCAATCTTCATTCTACTCCTTGGATTTTGTGTCCATCTATCAACTTCATTATCTGCCTCATAAACTCAGATCTTGCATCTTTAAGCCTTGTCCTGCTTCCATAGGGACTGGGATGGGGGAAAAGAAAGAAACCCCATCTTGCTGACTTATCTATTTTCAGAAAGCCATAAACCCTGACAGAGCAGGGGCCAGTAACTGTTGTCTCTTGGCATTATTGGTAAACTGGCATCCACCCCAACTTTAGCCCTTCTACAACCATTCTGTTGCTGAGAGGTGTTTGGGTTGGTCTGTGCTTAATAATTATAGATGCTTTCTTATCTGGGGGAGCAATTTTTCTCCAGACTGCACCTTTTTGCATAAGAAGAGATTGGGGGAGTAGCTTTTTCTGCTCATATGTGATCTGTGGTATATGCTGGATCTGTAGAAGTCAACAAGCATATTTGTATGCTCACTGTGTGCCAAGCAAATGGATACAAAAGTAAAAACAGAACTTACATGAGTAGAGAATATGAAAGATACTGATTTCTTTGTAGCCAACATGCCAGAAATGATATATCCATGCCCTCCAAAATGCTCACACATTCCAATGATGTCATTGCTTACCTACCTCTTTTGGAACATTCTCTTGAATATCTATAATGATAGGAAATTTCTATAGAATCATAGAATATTAAGCTACATAGGGCTTTAGAAAAAGCTAGGTGGGGTAGCAGAAAGAGGGCTGACCTGATTTCCACTCTCACACACTTACTGGTTGTGATCTAGGTAAACCATTTAACCTCTCTGCCTCATTTTCCTCATCTATAATATGGGGATAATAGGGACACTTGCTTCACAGAGTTCTGAGGATCAAAAGAAATAATATATGTAAAAGTCTTTGCAAACCTTAAAGTGCTATGCAAATGTTAGCTGCAATAATAATAGTTATATCATAAACTAGTATCATAGTAATTATTATATATTTGAGAGGCAGCCTCAAAGCCAGGAAGACCTGGGTTCAATTCTTGCCTCTCAATTAAACTCTGACTTTTCTAGGCAACTTTCTAAGGCTATAAATTTGAGAGAACCTGTAGACCTGCATTGGGAAATACAAGAGGGTATTTCCTCTTTCTATTGACTAATGAAATCACAGGTAAAATAAAGTTCAGAAAGATGAAGTGTGCTGCTGCTGGTGATGGTAAAGGTGTTATGATGATGTTTAGCATTTATAAAGAGCTTAAGATTTGTAAAGTGTTTTATAAATATTTTGTCCTCACAGCAATGCTGAGAGTTGGTGTTATTGTTATTACCATTCTACAGATGAGGAAACTCAGGTGATGAGATTAAGTGATTCACTCAGGGTCTCACAACTAGTAAGTGTCTGAGGCAGGGCTTGGATTTAGGTCTTCCTGACTTCCTACCCATTGCTTTATCCATTGTGACACAGTGGGAAAATGAGAATTAGAAGCTAACAGTTTGCAATAACAAGTTAAAGGATCCTTCCACTTAGCTTTCTTCTAGTTCTCTCCAGAAATTTTGGTGGTGTTTATGGACTTAAGATATAATCACTTTGGGACAGCTAGGTGGCTCAGTGGATAAAAGCACTGGCCTTGGATTCAGGAGGACCTGAGTTCAAATTCAGCCTCAGACACCTGACACTTACTAGCTGTATGACCCTGGGCAAGTCACTTAACCCTCATTGCCCCCCCCAAAAAAACCCCGATATAATCACTTCATTCATTCATTCATTTACTTAGATAGATGATAGATAAATAGATGATAAAGTTTTAAAATATAGATACAGAACTTATCAATATTACCTGCTTCCCCAACTGAATAAATAAATAAAAAAAAATTAACCAGCAAAGTAATGCATGGTCTAAAGGTAGCCCATGGGGAAACCTACTCTAAATAAACATGGTGGGGAAACATCAAATTATACTAGGTAAACAATTACCCTTGACAGATATTCAAGTAACAAAAGAGGTCTGTGAGTCTGGGGTATTTAAAATGTAAGTTATTCTGGGGAAGTAAACAATCCTTTAGTATTTTTATTTTTAAATATATTTTATGAATGTCTTTTGTCTTTATATCAAAGTCATTTCCCACCCCCACTATCACCAAACCCCTTCTTGTGACAAAGAAAAAAATGAAGCAAAAAAAAATCTGCTAAAGAAATTTTGTCTAACAATGGACATAATATTCTGTCTTTGATGTCCCCCACTTCTCTGTTGTGAGAGAAGAGCTGAATCACCTTTATTCTTTTAGGGTAGATTTGATTCTTAGAAAGAGTGGAAATTCATTGGTAGCCAAGTCCAGTGAATAAGGTGAGTGAATAAGCAGGGTAATACCATTCTTTATCCCAAATGAGGTTTGATTAAGTAATGATACGGCATTTTTTCTTGAGTGGCTTATATGCTGTCTCTGAAGGCACTTTCAAAAGTAGAGTACTAGGAATATTTTATGGAATAACTTCTTAACAATTTTCCCAATCAATCAATAAGCATGCATTAAGAACCCCCATTATGTGTCAGGCAATTGTGCTAGGCTCCAGGAGACAGAGACAAAAATGAAACAGCCTTTTACCTCAAAGAGATTACATCCTATATACAGAAACAACACGTGTATATTAATTAAAGATATAAATAAAAACAATATCAGAGTTGGGAGGCTTGAGAAACTGGGAGGGAGGGTAAATCTGGAAAGGTCTAATGTAGAAGCTGATATTTGAGCTGATAGTAGAAGGACTTCTAAGAGATGGAGGAAAGGAAAGAGTGAATTCCAAACATGGGAGACACCTTGTACAAATACAGAGAGCTGGGAGATGGAATTTTATGTGTGAGGAAGAATGAATAGTACAATGTGCCTGAAATGAATGAGGAATAAGTCTGGAAAAGTAGAGTGAAATCACATTAAAAAAAAAAAACCTTAAAATATGAAATGGAAGAATTTTCTCTTTATTCTAGAAGTAAGAGAGAGTCATATGAGCTTTGTGGGTCAGACCTATGCTTTAAGAATAACCTTGTAGCATCTTGGTGGCGTATGAATCAGAGGGAAGACTTGAGATCTGGAGACCAATTAGGAAGCCATTGTGACAGTCCAGGTAGGATATATTGAGCAGTGAATTAGCCATTTCAATCACTCTTCAAAAATATCCTCATGTCATCCTTAGACCTGGGCATCTCTATTGATATACTCAACCAGGCAAGCAAAGTACTCCATTCTCATTTTCCAGAAGGAAGATATCAAAGTCCGAGCAACTTGGATGACTTTCCCTGGGAAAAACACTATGCATTTATAGATAGTGCTGGATGTCAGGGTCCCGTCTTTTACCACCTTTTCTCCCCCATCTCTTTGTCTATCATAACACTCCTTCGCATTTTCTTGCTGCCAGAAATGTCTTGATATATCAGAAAGTAATTATGCTTCCCTTCTATACCATGTCCTTTTCTATTTCCTCCCCCATTCTTTGAATTTCCTCAGGAAGTATTTTCAAGGCCTTGTCCTTGTCTCACAGGAGATCAGAGCTCTAGGAGGAACCTGAATTAGAAGATAAACCTTTGGGAGAATATGAGCAGCCTGAAGCCTAGCATAGCTGCAACTTTGCCTAGACAAAATTGACGTCAGAGACATGAGAGCAAACAGAGGAAGATCTTTTGGCTTCCTGTGGGATATTGATTTTTCACTCCCTGCTACAGTATTTCCCTCATACTCTTGGCATCCACTGGTGGAATGAAACATCAGATTTGAAAAACTGAAAATACCGAATATGACAGCTTAATTCTGGCAGCTCAGGACAGTTGAAAGCTTTAGTTGAGAGGGACCTGAAAGAAATGGTGACTTTAATCTATGTGAAATGGGTCATGAGAAGGAATTTTTTACTCCGGTAGATAAAAATTATTAAGAATGTCAGGATGAAAGTCTTCTGGAAATTTGGGTTTAAGGTGCATCATGAAATAGATTTGATGAGTTAATGGAGGAGAGAGAGTGTGCTAATAGGGTTATGCAGGCCCAAATAAGAAATCTTTCTCCAAGTGTCTCTTGTAAGTATAGAGTAAATAGCTGAAGAAGGACTGAAAGTGTGAGTTTCAGATGGTCATTAAGCATCCCTCCATTATAATGGAAATTGAAAGAGCTGGTCCACCATGGTCACAGATGAAGCATTTTTTTTTTTTTGGTGAGGCAATTGGGGGTTAAGTGACTTGCCCAAGGTCACACAGCTAGTGAGTGTTAAGTGTCTGAGGCTGGATTTGAACTCAGGTCCTCCTGACTCCAGGGCCGGTGCTCTATCCACTGCGCCATCTAGCTGCCCCACAGATGAATCTTATAGATAATTTGGCCTCAAGTCAGGAGGCAAACTTCAACTTTACTGTTGCCAACCTGGTAAGATTTGGCTTCACTGACTTCCTGCCAAATAGTCTTATTAAGTGATACAACTGAGTTGCCATTTTTATGGAACTTGAAAGAACTCCAAGATAGTTGCAATGTAAGGGAGGTACACAGAGAAATTATATATCTAAGGACAAACTCTATTAGATTTTTTAATATATGGCATTGTTGTTGTTGTTGTTGTTTGTTTGTTTTGTTTTGTTTTGCAGGGCAATGAGGGTTAAGTGACTTGCCCAGGGTCACACAGCTAGTAAGTGTCAAGTGTCTGAATCTGGATTTGAACTCAGGTCCTCCTGAATTCAGGGCCCGTGCTTTATTCACTGCACCACCTAGCTGCCCCGTAAAATATGGTTTTTTTTGTTTTTGATTTTGTTTTTTTGGTTTTTTTAGTGAGGAAATTGGGGTTCAGTGACTTGCCCAGGGTCACACAGCTAGTAAGTGTTAAATGTCTGAGGCTGGATTTGAACTCAGGTACTCCTGACTCCAGGGCCGGTGCTCTATCCACTGCGCCACCTAGCTGTCCCCCAAATGTTTGTTTTAGCAAAGTGACAAATTCAAAGAAAGTGCTCACTCTGTTTTGAATAACAGCACTCAAAAGTTAGAAAAATACATGTGAGTACAGAAAAACAAACTCAGTTGAGCATCTCCTTTTTTTTTTCTTTTTTTTTTTTTTTTTGGTGAGGCAATTGGGGTTAAGTGACTTGCCCAGGGTCACACAGCCAGTAAGTGTTAAGTGTCTCAGGCCGGATTTGAACTCAGGTACTCCTGACTCATGGGCCGGTGCTCTATCCACTGCACTATCTAGCTGCCCCCGAGCATCTGCTTTTAAAAAGATATAGATGGGGGCAGCTAGGTGGCGCAGAGGATAAAGCACCGGCCCTGGAGTCAGGAGTACCTGAATTCAAATCCGGCCTCCTTAACACTTACTAGCTGTGTGACCCTGGGCAAGTCACTTAACCCCAATTGCCTCACTAAAAAAAAAAAAAAAAGATATAGATGATATATTGTCCTGATAATTAAAACAAGATATAGATAGTATATAGTATAGGAAATTAAGCATAGTCAAAAAATATCTAGTCAAACATGATATGAAGTATAAGAAGTTGTTTTTTGTTTGTTTCCTGCAGATAGTTTTATGAAGTTTGCACTTCTCTGCTTGCTTAAAGCCAAGATAAAATAACTTAGGTTCATAGTTGACTAAACTCCTTTTCACCTTCTTGCTCTGTACTCTTGTATGAAACTACTCCATTTCAGAAGGGCTGGCATGACAGGGTCTGGTCTGTGCAAGGAACCTGAGAGATATTTGAATCATCTGAGTGGTCATGGCCATTAATTCTTTTTGATTTTTTACTAATGTACTTTTAGTTTGATCTTCTTTCTTCTATACTCTAAAATATCTGTGATTCTACTGGTGTAAGTACTCCTTCTACTAATTCTATCAATCCATCGGTCAAATCCATCAATAAGCACTTGCCACACTATCATGTGACAAGAACTGGGCTAGACACTGGGCATTAAAAAAAAAAAAATAAAAAGAAACAGTTCCTGTCATCATGGAGTGATATTCTATTGCAAAAAACAACAGATATGTAGATGTAGACATAGATATAGTAGTAGAGGTATATGTATATGATATATATGTAGATGTGTATGTGTATATACATGTGTATATGTAGGTGTATATATACATACACACAAACATATATGTATATACACAGAAATGCAAAGTAATTTGGAGTGGGTGGGGCATAGCAATTGAAGAGGGAGGAGGGGATCAGAAAAGACTTCATGCATAAGATGGATCTGAGGAAAATTGAAGAATTTAAAAGGCAAAGGTAACAATATGTATCTAGGTACTAGACACAGTCAATACAAAAGAATAGACAGGATGTCAAATGTTAAGTTCTCCACACCTTAGTAGTACTAGAGTCTTCTTGAATTGCTATCTCAAAAAAGATTTCTGATAATGAGGATCTTTGAGTTAAACTAGATTTAGTGTCTCTTACTAGGTCTTCATTCCAAATCATTTCAATGTAACTAGTATCCCAGTCAATTTTGAAACATTTTCAATGTGGGAACTCATATACTTCATTCTCTTCTTTTTTTTTCTTCTTTTTAGTCAGGCAATTGGGGTTAAGTGACTTGCCCAGGGTCACACAGCTAGTAAGTGTTAAGTGTCTGAGGCAGGATTTGAACTCATGTACTCCTGACTCCAGGGCCTGTGCTCTATCTACTGCGCCACCTAGCTGCCCCATTTCATTCTCTAACAAACAAGGAAAGAATCTTTAATCAAATAGCAAAGTATTTAATTAGGACAGTCTGGCACAATATATTAGCGGGGAAATAAGCATTGGAATCATTCTTACCATCTCCCCTTCCGATGAACAAATGGGTAAAATCTTCCACAGACTTATATGGTAAGTTAACAGAGG
This sequence comes from Dromiciops gliroides, assembly GCF_019393635.1. Lineage (NCBI taxonomy): Eukaryota > Metazoa > Chordata > Mammalia > Microbiotheria > Microbiotheriidae > Dromiciops > Dromiciops gliroides. The sequence goes on from NC_057863.1 coordinate 494,083,000, forward strand.
GAGCAATTTTAAAGAATACTTATGTTCCAATTGGAAACATTGAAAAATCTCCAATTCATTCCCTCACTGAAGGTTGGGAAGATTCACTCTTAAAACAAAGTGTTCAGCTATCTCAGTCACCATAGGAGTTGTGCTTTTCTGCCATAAGTCTCTTTCACTGACTTTCTGTCTCTGTCTCTGTTTTTATCTCTTTCTTTCTTTCTCCCTTCTCCTTTCTTCCTTCACTTCCTCCCCTCTCCCTTTCTTCATAGAAAACAGGAAGGCTATATAGTAGCAAGACACACAAGCCACTAGTTGTTCTTTCTGTATGAGATTGTTATTGTTTAGTTGTGTGCAACTCTTCACGATCCAATTTTGGGGTTTTTTTGGAAAATATATTGAAATGGTTTGCCATTTTCTTCAGCATATTTGGTAGATGAGGAAACTGATACAAAGAGGGTTAAGTGACTTACCCAGGGTCACATAGCTAGTTGTCAGTGTCTGAGGCTAGATTTGAACTCAGGAATGTGTCTTCCTGATTCCAAGCCCAGTGCTCTATGCACTGAACCACCTCAGACTCTTGCATTTCCCTTTTATCTAGTCCTTGGAGCAAGGCATTCCTGTTCAGCCCATGATAGAAATTTGTTTTGGATCATCTCCTTTCCCTTCAGAAGCTCCTTCCCTTGCTTAGGGTCTTAGGAACAGACCAAGGTCACTAAGCTACCTTCGGGTTCACCACCTTCATCTCCTATAAAAATGAAGAAATCCTTTCCCCTAGGTCAAGGGTTCTCAGCTATTTTATTTTATTTTATTTTATTTTATTTTATTTTATTTTATTCATTCATTCATTCATTTGTTTTTTGTTTGTTTATTTTTTTTATTTTAGTCATGGAGCCCTTTGACAATTTGGTGAAACCTATGGACCCCTTCTCAGAATAATGTTTTTAAATGCATAAAATTATATACAAATTATATAAAGAAAATCAGTACATACGTACATCAATCAATAAACATTTATTAAATGACTATTATGTGCCTGGGACAATGGTAAGCACCGTGACTATAAAAAGAGGCAAAAGTAAACATATAAAAATATACACACACACATATATGTTATTTAATCAATAAACATTTATTAAGCATCTACTATATGCTAGGCACTGTGATTTTACATATATATGAGTGCGTATAAATGTATATTCACAAAAAATGTAATATATTCACAGACTTCAGGTTAAGAACCCGAAGAGTCACACAATTTCACTCCTGTGAAGTCCAATCAGATATCAAGAGAAATGTAATAGGATGTGAAATAGTCCAATGTATTCTCATTATATGACTTTGGTAAAAATTGCCAGAGCTTGTGAGAGAGGGCATTAGTAGGGATCTTGCTCATATCTTATATTATTTCATTTTATTCCTTTTAAACTCTTGAAATTATCAAGAACTTTACCTCTCTGAAGATCCTTAAAGCGTCAGATAAAGTAAAGGTACCAATCACAAAGCTTGTCACTGACACTGTAGACTATTCTTTAGAGACCATTGAGTCAACATCTCAGCTTCTCCCAGAAGATGATGCTGATTCTAAGGGAGAACCTTGGGCACATTCTCTTCATGCCACCACTGCAAATGTATAATGATGTGAAAAATTTTGCTGACTTGATGGGTAAAAGTGTCAGGACCATTATTCCCCCTTCTGTTTTGGAAATTCTTTGCTTGTATTTCTTTCTGAACAGTCTTCCAGGCAAAACCATTCCTATGGATGGTTACTGTTAATACTTTTTTTGTCTGAATGGCTTTTTGATGGGGCGATGTGGGGAGGGGAGGATAAAACCAAGAAGACTAGGTGAAATACCCCCTAAGGGATGCCAGATATCCAGGGTATGTTAAAACCAGCTTTAATGGCCCATTGTTAAATTTTCATTGTGAGCAATTACACCTTAAAATGCCTCAACAGCTACAAATCAGAGTTAAATTTTTTGTCTTGTTGATTGCCTAGACTTAAGAACGTGTTAATAATGCAGATTAAATTGAAAAGTACAGACATACCTCATTTTAGTGAACTTGGCTTTATTAAGTTTCGTAGATTTTTTTTCTTTTTCATTTAGCATTTTATTTTCCCCAATTACCTGTAAACACAATGTTAACAGGCATTTAAAAAACTTTGTATTCCAAATTTTCCTCCTCTTCTTCCTCTTCCTCCTACTCTTCGTCTTCTTTTTCTTCTTCATAAATTGAAGTTTTGTAGAAACTCTGCTTTGAGCAAATCTGTTGGTGCCATTTTCCCCATAGCATGTGCTCACAACCTGTCTACATCACATTTTGGTAATTCTCACAATATTTCAACTTATTATTATTATTATTATTATTATATCTGTTATGGTGATCTGTGATCATTGGTGTTACTACTATAATTGTTTGGGGACACCATGAATAGTGCAACATAAGACCACAAACTAAATTGGTCAATATTGTGTGAGTTCTGACTGTTCCACCCTACCTGCTGTTCCAGTCTCTCTCCTCCCCCTCAGGCCTCCCTATTCCCTGTGACACAACAATATTGAAGAATGTTATATAAACTTAATTGATAAAGCAGCAGCAGGGTTTGAAAGGATTGACTCCAATTTTGAAAGTTCTTCTCTGGGAAAATGCCATCAAACTGCACCTTATGCTACAGAAAAATCTTTTGTGAAAGGAAGTCGAAACTTCCTCATCTTATTTTAAGGAATTGCCAAAGCCACCCCAAACTTCAGCAACCACCACCATGATCAGTCAGCAGCCATCAGCATTGAGGCAAGACCTTCTATTCCCCAACAGATTATGATTCATTGAAGGCTCAGAAGATGGTTAGCATTTTTTATTATTAAAGTATTTTTTAATTAAGATCTGTACTTTTTTTCTTTTTTAGACATAATACTATTACACATTTAATAGATTATAGTATTATACAAACAGCAATTATATACACTAGGAAACCAAAAAAGTCATGTGACTCACTGTATTGGAATATTCACTTTATTGTGGCAGTCTAGAACCAAACCGCAATATCTCTGATGTATGCCTGTACACACACACACACACACACACACACACACACACACACACACACACACACACATTTAGGGGGAAACCTGGTTGTTAAACATATACTAGCATATTCCTGTGCTGCTTTGTAAACATTACTTAAACCCAGCAGGATTGAAGTAGAATGCCTCAAACATCCCTGAGGGTATCTTTGCCATGGTTAATGATGCTCTTTCTGTATTTCTCTTGAAGGAGAGAAGAAATGGTCTGAACCTTGAGGGACTGACTGGTGGTCTAAGTTATTTGCCTTTCCCACTTTGTTCCAGTCTTGCTGAAAGAACACATGGTCCAAATTTTCTTTGCTCCATCTTTATTGGCAAGCAAGGCTGAACAGTCTGGCAAAGAGATTAATTAGTTACTGCATTCTCTGGTACGATGAGTCATTGCTTTTCATGTTATAAAAAAAAAAGACAGTGTGGTGCAATAGAAAGACCATAGATTTGGAAGTCAGAAAACCTGATTCTTTGTCCTGTCTCTCACTAATGTTCCATCATGTCTCTGGGATTCAATTACCTTATTTAGAGAATGACAGAAAAAGGACAATCTAAGGCTCCTTCTAGCACATGCTGAGTGAGATGTCTAAAGAATCTTCTCAGTTCTCTCCTTCTTTAACACCTACTCTTTTTATTTAAAAAAAATCCCCAAATAACAGTTATTACTTATTACTTTTTACATCAGAATTATTTCTCAATATACCTACCATCCATCCATTGAATCCTTCATTATATCTATTTTTTTCATGAGCAAAACCCAACCACTGTATGCACTATTCCACCCCTGTAGTCTCTCACCTCTCTACAAACTGAGAACAGAGAGAAGGATTTGTTTCTTCCCTCATTTTTCTGCCTGGCTATAGGAATGGTCACTGCAGTTAATCTGAGCTTGGGGATATTTTAGTATTTTCTGCATTTTCATCATTGCTCACTTGGTCCTTCCTTGCATACTTTGTCATGCCAATCTTCCCAGTAATAATGCGATAGAAAGATCATTGTATATAGATTGATTCTGAGTTCAAATCATAAATCTGCCAGTTACTGCCCTTGGATAAGTCACTTAACTTTCCTGGGCCCCAGTTTCCTCATCTATAAAATATAGGATTTCCTTACAGTATCTTCCAGAACACTAGACTTACTTCTGGTCCAGCCTTCATAGCCATAATTTGGGCAAACAACTACTGTGATGAAGGGGCTTGCTATCCTCAACTGCCAGCCATTTTTTTTTTTGCAGAACAATGAGGGTTAAGTGACTTGCCCAGGGTCACACAGTGTCTGAGGCTGGATCTGAACTCAGGTCCTCCTAAACCCAAAGCCAGTGCTTTATCCACTGTGTCACCTAGCTGCCCCCAGCCAGCAATTTTCTACATACAGGCTGAACAAGACACCCTGAAAGAGATAATAGCCAGCATGTGCCAGGAAATATAGACCACCACTGCCACCTTGACCACCGTCTACCTTCAGGTCCTTATGGATTCATCCTAGGATCCTGAATCCAAAATCCTTTGGAATAGCAATGCTTCAAGCCCAGTGCCCCTGACATCATTCTCGGAAGAACCACTATGGTGATGCAGCCTGGCACCTGCCTCTATAGATGCTACAAACCACAGCTACTGAATCTCAGAAAGGAAAGTTCTAGCAACCAAAGTCCTTAGCCCTCTCATATGTCCTACATCCGAAACTGATACCATTTTATAAATGAAAATGGCATTAAAGCAAAAGCATTAACATCTGCTTATCTTCTGTGCCCTAAGGACTATGTGATTTTTTTCCATCAGGCTTGCATGTGAAACTTTCGATATCTGTTGTCTCCGGCATTCAAAAGTCAACTTGCGAACAATGACCATCCTACTTTGCCATTTGTATTCCTAATGCTTGGCTCACTGCTTTGCACATGATAAGCACTCAATAAATCATTCATTCATTCATTCATTCTTCCTCTACGATCCTATATTTCTTTGTATTCCTCATGTTTGTATTCCCTATGTCACAGTAATATTCCATTTCATTCTCATACCACAATCTATGTAGCTGTATCTAAGAGCATTTTCCCCAGTCTTAACTCTGGACAGCTCTGCAGACCTCTTGAATATATGTTGCTCATCCACCTTTCCCAAGAGAATTCTTTTCTAGCAGTAAAAGAAAGCCTGTATAAGGAAGCCCTAGGGAACAAAATGCCATCACATTCTCTGTTAATAATATACTTTGAATTCAGATAACATGCAAATGATACAAGTGCAGTGATCCAAAACAATGCCAATACTTATTGAACCAAACTGTTAAGCAGCTTTAATGGTCCCCCAAAAGGGGACAGATCTGATAATTGCAAATGAGTTTAATCTGCTTCACATCTGAATTACCAAGGATTTCGTATCTAAATGTTTTGTCTTCCGGAGCCTATCAGGGTCAGTTTTCTATTTGCATGTGTTATAGAGTAGAAGGGGGTGATATTAAGGAGACAATCAATCACATAGTTATTGAATGCATGCTATGTGCTTTGCACTGTGCTAGGTGCCTGTAGGAACGTATGAGGAGTGAGATACATGGCTCCCACCTTACAGGAAATTAGAATCTAGTTGGGGAGACAAGACTAGGACATATAAAATAATTAGAGAGCAGGACACGAGAGTGTCTATTTAAGTGCCAAGATATGTGGTACAGAATGTAAATAGATTTTTTTCTAGACATTGCCAAAGTCTATCTTTGTCAAACTTCAGAAGGGAGAGACCAGTGGGAGCCAGGGGACTCAGGAGTGATGGCTTAGAGCAGATGAGATTAGAACTGGGCCTTGAAGGATAGATAGAATTTAGGTAGACGTGGGGAGACAGGAGGGCATCCCAACAATAGGCATTAAGCAAGGGAATAAAAGGGAAAAATAGAAGGTTTTGGTCCCTGTTCTTGTTGGGAAAGCGGTGTTGGTGTTGGTGAACATTAAGAAAATTAACTTAGAATGGTAAGACTTTAAAGATCACAGAAAGTCCTTATTTTGCATGTCAGGAAGCCTTTGGTTCTCAGTTTGTTATGGAAGCTCCTCAAGAGTTTGGGGATTGTTCCATTCTTTGTATCCCCAATGAACTAAGTCACTGGCAAATCAGAGACACTTAATAGATGCTAATGCATTTATCACTTGAGAGACAAGTCAGCTTTCTGTTGTTGTTGGTCATTTGTTTCAGTCCTGTCCAACTCTTCCTGACCTCCTTTGGAGTTTTCTTGGCAAAAATGGTGAAGTGGTTTGTCATTTCCTTCTCCAACTCATTTTACAGATGAGGAAACTGAGGCCAACAGGGTTAAGTGACTTGCCCAGGGTCACACAGCTAGTGAGTATCTGAGGCTGGATTTGAATTCAGGTCTTCCTGAATTCACTCCCAGCACTCTATCCACTATACTACCTAGCTCCCCTGGAAGCTTTCTAGGTTAACATAAAATAAGAGAAATGAATAAAATCCAAGCACAGGCAGCTACTCTGAATTGTATTTGACATGCAGATGGAGGTGGTGGTTGTTTTAAAATTTACTAAATCAAATGTTTTCTTCTCACTGGAGAATCCTTCAGTCTAGTCCATCCTGTGCCTTTCGTAGGGGTCTGTGCATCCCTCTTGAGACATCAGATAAGGAGAATGGGGGGTTCCAGTGGTGAGAATAATTACCCAACTTACAACAAACAAAAATGAAGCTCAGGTTAGTAACGTATTGATAGGTTTGAGAAATTCTTAATGATAGCCTATCTTTCGGGGTTTCTAAAAGTTTGGGAATAAAATCAAACTTACATGAAAGTTTCTACTAAGTGCAAATGGGGCTGAACCTTAGAATTGGCTGTGAGGTTTGCTGGACTCGCTCTTGAACAAGTCTTTTGATGTTCTGGATGTGACCAAATCACCAATGTGTTTCTCTCTGAGTACTTTTCCCCTTAATTTTTAAATGTATATGTATTTCAAGGGAAATTAAATCCATGGGTTTCTGGTTCATTTACCATTAAATCATTAAATTGCTGTTTAAGAGACATTAGACATCCCAAAAAGCCTTATGAGCCTTTCTAATAAGCATTTGAAAGACATGTTTTCCCTTACCAACAGTTTTGTCAAGAGTAAATGGACTCCAATTTCCAAGGGGCTCAAATTCAACTCAAAGTTCCCAGTCCATGGATTATGCCAGGCAATAGACGCTGGACTTGGTCAAAATTAATCTTTATTTAGCTGTGGACAAAAGGGCCGAACAAAAGCTTTTGATTCATACCCATTGCGAATTTCATATGGACTCCTTAATTTGTCCTGGGGGGTTGTCTGGTACCTTCTGGAGATGATAATTTTTGGATACAATCTTCTTTCCCTTGTCTACCTTTCCATGAGAGGTAAAATAATGTAAGCGTGAGGTCGTAAACGTCTTCAAAACTTGCTGTGATGGGCCTCTCAGATCCTACTGTTGCAGTATGAGAAAGTTACCTTTGAGTCATCATATCACCAGATCAGGCAGCTCTCTAGGGGGGAAAAAACCTTAAAAATTAGTGATAGATATGGTGTACCAGAGTCTAGCACTTATTAAAAGAACTCTAGCCTGAGGGAGGGAGAAAGGAAGAAAATAAGCATTTATTAAATGTCTACTATGTGCCAGGCATTGTGCTGTGCAGATGTTAATCTTAGTTGATCCTGGATTTTCCTTCCTTAGTTCAGAGGTCCAGCATGGTTGATTGTGATCTCCCAATTAATCTGAAGTTTATTTATTTCCCAGTTAGATAGATTGAGGATTGGCACACAGACCAAATATTCTTTGACATATAGACTGGTTTCTTTGCCCGCAAGGTCCTCACTCCCACCCCAATCACAGAGAAAAATATGGTTAGCCAGAAGCTCATTTGAAAAAATATTTGAGAGGTTTAGTAATTTATAAGCTCAGTATTAGTCAATGGTATAATAAGACAGCTTTAAAAAAAAAAGCTAATGACTAACAGGAATAAGGAGATATAATGAGTAATAAGGAGTAATGCGCATTTAGTTCCAGGCCCTTTGGTTTAGAAAGGACATACATAAACTGCAGAAAAGCCGAAGGAAGCCATCCAGGATGTTAAATGGCCTTGAGGTTTATGCCATGGTGGGAATCAGTTGAAGTAATTAGAGATGTTTAGCCTGGAGAAAAGAAGACTCGGAAGGGACATGATAAACTGTCCTCAAATATTTGACAAGCTGTCACATGTAAGAGGGATTTGAATTGTTCTGTTTGGCTACAGAGGGAAGAACCAGGAACAATGAGCAGAAGTTGTAAAGAAGCCCATTTAATATTGGTGTTAGGAGAGACTTTCTAACAGTTACAACTATAAAAGAGTGAAATGGTTGCCCTGGGGAGGAAATGGGACTCTCTCCATTGGAGGTCTTCAGGTACCTTAGAGGCAGCTAGGTGGCATAGTGCTTAGAGCACTGGGCCTAGAGTCAGGAAGACCTGAATTCATATATGTGCTGAAACACTAACAAGCTGTGTGACCCAAGGAAAATAGACTTCAGTTTTATCAACTGTAAAATGGGGATAATAATATCAGGGTTTTTTTGGTTTTGTTTTTGTTTTTGGCAGGGCAATGAGGGTTAAGTGACTTGCCCAGGGTCACACAGCTAGTAAGCGTCAAGTGTCTGAGGCCAGATTTGAACTCAGATCCTCCTGAATCCAGAGCCGGTGCTTTATCCACTGTGCCACCTAGCTGCCCCCTTTCTCAGGGTTTTTGCAAGGACCAAATGAGATATTTATAAAGCACTTAGCATAGTACTTGTTACATAGTAGATGCTTAATAAATGCTTGTTTCCTTCCTGTCTTCAGAGGCTGGATAGTCACTTATTGGGTATTTTGTAAACGGGAGTCTTTTTTGTTGTGGCATATGTTGGGATTGTTAAATGGTGACAGGGATCCTTTCTGACTCTAAAATGTTGTGATGCTGGTAAAGGGAGGATGGATTATGATAATCCTGAAATGGAAGTGACGCAGAACAGAAATGAACAAGGAGAGAAAGAATAAGTCAGCTCTTGTAGGTTAGAGCATTTATTTAAACACACAGCTCTTTATTACCTAATGCGGTAGTTACTATAATAAACATAAATGTTGCAGATAAGAAATCGACTCCTTGTTTGTAGAATGGGAGGAGCGACCTTATTTAGCTCATTAATGGGAGAGAATTCACCCATATCAAACAGAAACACTAAATAGAAAGTAATACGATAGATTTTTAATGAAAGTCTGGCTGGAATGGAGTTGTTGTAGTAAAAGCGAAATGAAATTCCAGAAGACTAATGGTGCCTACTCATTTAAACTACAGCTATTGTCTGCCAGTGTCTTATAATGATGGAATTAAAACTGATGGGACATTTTTCTCCTGTATGTCTAAATAAAACACACACACACACACATGCACACATGCACAGAACAGATGAATTAGTCAAAGAGCTTTGAAACTATTAAACCTTTGGTTTAATAATAGTTGTCAGTGGAGGACCACTAGAGGGCATTGTCCAGGCATTTAGAAACACAAGTCATCTCACAGAATCAGTGGACAATGTATATTGAAACTGGCAAGGAGAAATTCATTTAAGAGCTTTTGCGATGGTTGGCAGCCTTCAAACAAAACTATTTATTCCTAATTTCTCCCTGCTTCATAAACTTTCATGGGCTTGCAACTTCAGTCCTGATCATTATGGACTGTTTTGCTTCATCACTGAACTAAAGAGAAGAAAATGTCCACTTCTGAGCTTGGCACAGCATTCTCTTTGGACGTGCCCCCTGGGTCAGTGATTTTCCAGCTTATGGCAATTTCTGGTGAGTCAGTCAGTCAATCAATCAGTAAGCTTTTATGAAGCACTTATTATGTGTACTGTGCTAAGGATATCAAAAAAGGCAAGAATAATCCCTGTCCTCATAGAGCTCACATTGCAATAAAGAGAAACAAGCAAACAAAGAGAAACTATAAACAAACAAGAAATATACAGAATAAATTGGACATAATCTCAGGGAAGAAGACATTAGCATTAAGGGGAATGCTTCTTGAAGAAGGTGGGATTCTAGCTGATACTTGAAGAAAAGTTGGGAAGCTTGAAGGTATAAATGAAGAAAGGAGGAGTTCCAGGTATCAGGGATAGCCACAACAAATGGATTGAATGTCATGTTTAAGTAAGAATAAAAAGGCTAGTGTCACTTGATCTTAGAATATGAGGAGAGTGTAAGAAGACTAGAAATGTAAGAGAGGTACAGATTATGAAGGACTTTAAAAGACAAGCAAAATATTTTATATTTAATCATAGAGGTAATGACGAGCTGGAGTTTATTGAATGGAAGAGCATGACATGAACTTTAGGAAGATGTCTTTGATAGCTTAGTGAAGGATGAATTGAAATATGAAGAAACTTGATGCAGAGGGATCAACCAGAAGGCTATATACCAATAGCCCAGACATGAGGTGATGAGAGCCTGCAGCAATATGATAGCAGTATCAGAGGAGAAAGCATTGGTGCGTAGGACAGATGTGCAGAAAGAATTGACAGGATTTGGCAACAGCTTGGATATGGGTGGTGAGAAAGAGTAGCGAATGGAGAATGACACCTGGTTTTCAAGTATGGGTGATTGGGAGGATAATGAATAGTAATAATTATAACAGTAATAAGGAAGTAGTAACAATACCAGTAATAAAGAAGTTAAGAGTAATTGTAATAATAGTAATAAGGAAGAGTAATAATGAAGTTAGTAAGAGGGAGGACTTTGGGGAAAAGATATTGAGTTCAGTTTTGAACACATTGAGTTGAGGATTCTATGGGGCATCTGGTTTGAGATGTCCAATAAGCAATTGGTAGTGTAAGACTGGAGGTCAGGAGAAAGATCAGGCCTGGAATAAATCTGAGAATCATTTTCTGAGAGATGATAATTGAATTCATGGGAACTAATGAGATCACCGAGTGCAATAGTATAGAAGGGGAAGAGAAGAGGGCCCAGGAGAGAGCCTTGGGCGATATAAATGATTAACAGGCATGATTTGGATGAAGATCTAATAACATAGACTGGGAAGGGGCAACCCAAAAGATAAGAGAAAAATCAGAAGAAAGCAGTGCCATGAAAGACTAGGGATAAAAGAATAGCAATGAGAAGAAGCTGATTGACAGTGTCAAATGGTACAGACAGTTCAAGAAGGCTATGGATTGAGAAAAGGTCATTACATTTTTAAGTCAAGTGATCACTTGTAACTTTGGAGAGAGCAGCTTTATTAGAATTTTCAACTAAATTTCTCCAAATAGTTTGTAAATTCAAACCACTGAGCCCTTTTCTGATATTCATCATGTTTCATACCTACCAATCAATAAATATTGACTAAGCATCTATTGTACCCCAGGTCCTGTGTTGATCACTGGGGAATACAAAAAAACAAAAACCAAAAAACAAGTCTGACACAGTCCTTACCCTCAAGGAGCTTACTTTCTCTTGGGGAATTCAATATGTACATACATGGGTATATACAAAAAAAAGAAAAAAAGATACAAGGTGATTTTTTTTCTCATGTAGAAGGTGCTACTTGAGCTCAATCTTGAAGTAAACTAAGAATTCTGAGAGGTAAAGATGAGAAGGAAGTGCCTTTTGGGCATGAGGGACAGCCAGCCCAGTGGTACTCACTCAAGAGGTCAAATTATTTTAACAAACCATTCATTTCTTCCACATCACATACCAAGTAACCCATTCTGTGTTGACTTTAGTGCTTTGTGCTATAAAGAAATAAAAAGGATTCAATGAGATGGCCTTATTCAGGGAGATGATAGTTCAACTTTTGCAAAAGAAAAGACAGATATGCTGTTTATTAGATAGGTGACCTTTGGCAAGTCATGCCACTTTTCTAGGCCTCAGTTTCCTCACTTATAAAATAGGCTACTTGGACTAAATGACCTTTAAAAGCACCTCTAGCTCTAACAGTATATGATTTGTCATTTTTCAGGAATAATACTAATAATAATACCACAAATAATTGCTAACATTTATATTGGGTTTAAATAGCATTTCTATAGGCTCTAAGGTTCACAATGAACTTGACGTTGGTATCTCATTTGATCTTCACAACAACCCTATGAGATAGGAGGCTATTATTATCCCATTTTATAGCTGAAGAAATGAGACTAAGAAAGGTTAAGTAAATTGCCCAGGGACATACAGCTTGTGTCTGAGGAAGGATTTTAATTCCAGAGTCTTCCTATCTCCAGGCCCATCCCTCTATCTATTGTCCCACCTACCTGGCATGGAGCACATATTAAAAGGAAATGTATAAAAATAATTTATATTGGCAAAAGCTTCTTAAGTGCAACAAGATTCCTCAGGAGGTAACAAGATTTGTTTCACTAGAGGCCTTCAGGTGTCATTCATTCAAAAGTGAATGACTGGAGCAGCTAGGTGGCACAGTGGATAGAGCACCGGCCCTGGAGTCAGGAGCACCTGAGTTCAAATCTGGCCTCAGACACTTAACACTTAATAGCTGTGTGACCCTGGGCAAGTCACTTAACCCAATTGCCTTACTAAAAAAAATGTTTAAAAAGTGAATGACTGGGGCAGCTAGATGGCGTAGTGGTTAAAGCACCGACCCTGGATTCAGGAGTACCTGAGTTCAAATTCCGCCTCAGACACTTGATGCTTACTAGCTGTGTGACCCTGGGCAAGTCACTTAATCCCAATTGCCTCACTTAAAAAAAAAAAAGTGAATGACTGCTTGTTATGGGTGTTAGAGGATTACTGCTCAGATACAGTTTGGCCTAGGCAATAATTCTAGCTTGACATTTGCACAGCACTTTATAGTTTAAAAAAAAAATCTTGACATACATTCTCACACTGGATTCTCTCGACAAAGTTATTCAGATACTATAGGCACTAACCCTATTTTACAAATGAGGAAACTGAGGTTCAGAATGGTTACATGACTTGCCCGTGGTTCCCAAGCTAAGAAGTCTCAGAGACAAGATTCAAACACTGTACTCTTCTAATGCCAAGTCCTACATTTGATAAGTTTCTCCATTCTGTCCCTCTAGTCCTTGACCAGTCTGAAATCCTTCATCACTTTGAGATTATGTGATAACAATATATGTTTGGAAAATATACTCTACTGTTTTACTGTGCAGGAACAGAGGCAGCGATATTTGGTGAGCTAAATTCATGGGAGCCAGAAATACATCCCCAAATCAGTAGCTTCCCCCCCCCCAGTGTTCCAAGTGTTTCTCTCCCCCAAACAAGTTCTTTCTCTGGCTCTCTTCATCATGATATAATTGCACAAGGATTTTTCCTAACACACAAGAATGCCCTTCCTCCATATAGGCACAGCCTGATGGCTGTTGACAAGCCATTTATTTGCCATCACATTTGTTTGGGTGGAGCAGGTTGCAGGTAAGTTTCCAAATAGCCCAGCAACAGCAGGAGAAATCCCCAGAACCCACAGCTTCTCTCTTTGGACTGCTGGAGGTGATTAATGAGGATAACCTTGCTGGGTCTAGTCGCCAAGGAAAGATGGATTGAGACACAGGCCCTCTCTTAGCAAACATAGGCCCGAGCTGCTGTAACTCAAGTGTTCCATTTTATCTTGATATAAATAAAACTTCATACCACAATTCTCCAGTAAGTGGAGGGCACAGTGAGGTGCCAGGCTCATCAGCCCTGAGGGTGCCTCCTGATGGGGCCCTGCCCTCCCTATCCCAATTTGCCATCCAGCACTGAGAGGATGGAAACAGTTTATAGAGACTGTAAAGCTATCAGAAGGCAGCTCATGCTTGCCTCTGTAACTCTTCCTTCAAACCTAGACACAGCATCCTCTTTGTGTCTCACTGGTCTATGGGCCATGGTGACAAGTAACTGCTTTCGGTTAGGATGGGAGGAAATAAGAGAGGATGCTGGGAAGGAAGAGGAATGTCCAAAGGTTCTGGCAGCAATTGTGTCCCTCTCTCTGTTTAATAATACAACACATCAATGTTCAGTAATTGTGTCAGTGCAGGACACCACTGAAGAGTACAATTCCACTATGACTTTTTAATAATAAATCTTTGGTTTAATCAAATAGTCAATCAACAGATTTATTGAATTCTTTTACATATAAGACATAGCAACAAACTCTCCGATTTATATCCTTTTCTTAAATTTAGTCTTCCTTTTTGTAAAAAAAAAAAGTTTCATTTTATTACCACAGCACACTTTTAAAAATCTTATTAATACAGTCTGTTTTTACAGCAGTCATTTCTACATATAACCATTCCTATTCTCCTTTACATACAAAGAGCTTTCCCATCTAATAAAAGCAAAAACAAATAAGAAAATAGGCAAAATCCATCAATGAATGGACTTTGTCTGACAGCATTTCATATTCGCAGCATCTCACTTCTTATACAAAAAAAGGCAGGTCAACTTTCTTCTGTGTTGTGAGGTTCAAATGAGATACCACTTTGAAAACCTTAAAGCACTAAGTAAATGCCTATTATCATGATCATCATTATGATTATAATCCTATAGATGACTTTGTTCCCTGAATCTTCTATTGCATTCCTGTTGAGATCAAGTAATATTACCAGGAGCCAGACTAGTAAATGTTTAAATGTTTAACAACAGGACTCTCCAGAAAAAAAGGAGTGTATGTGTGTGTAATTATGTATATATGTATATGTGTGTATGTAATACATGTACATATGTGTATGTAATACATGTACATATATGTTATATATTCTCTATATACATATATCTATATTATATATGTGTGTATTATAAACATAATACACACACACTTTTAAGTTTAATCTGCATTATTAACACTATCTTAAGTTTAGATAACAGAAAAGTAAATCAAGCTCTGATTTTTATACAGTGTTTACTGATGTCTAGAGTATAAATGCAACTATTGAAAGTTTAACAATGGGCTCATGCAAGCCACTACATCTGTCTCCAGCACACACCTGGAGATCTGGCACTTGGCTTTGTAACTATGTGTTTTCTGATCAATGTAAAGATGACTAAGAGTAATAACAACAGCAACAAATCAGGAAAGATGGCAAGGAATCCATGGTGGGACTGGCAAGTAGTATGGGAATAGTCCCCAAAGTCTCCCATTTCAGTCCTATTGGCCATGGATAATTTTCTATCTTCCATGTTCTTCTTTTC
This sequence comes from Dromiciops gliroides, assembly GCF_019393635.1. Classification (NCBI taxonomy): domain Eukaryota; kingdom Metazoa; phylum Chordata; class Mammalia; order Microbiotheria; family Microbiotheriidae; genus Dromiciops; species Dromiciops gliroides. Next base: position 494,098,184 of record NC_057863.1, read on the forward strand.
CCCTTGTTTCCTCAACAATAATCAGAACATAATTGGTTCTCAAACAGATTGCTTAACCTCCTTCCTTTATTGGAGGGAAGGCTGATTGATTTTGTTTAGTTGTTTTTGTTGCTGGTACTGGTTTTTATTACAAGGGGATGTATTATTGTTATAGAATAGGGGGGTGTGGAAAGAAATTATGGCTAGAAATTACTACAGTCTAAAAAGAAAGGCATAAACTCCCCCCATGCCTTTTTTATTGCATTACTTACTGCAGTGAAACAAAGAAATATAAGGAAGGCTCTACACCTGCTTTTTTTTTTTTTGGTGAGGAAATTGGGGTTAAGTGACTTGCCCAGGGTCACATAGGTAGTAAGTGTTAAGTGTCTGAGGCCAGATTTGAACTCAGGTCCTCCTGACTCCAGGGCCGCTGCTCTATCTACTGCACCACCTAGCTGCCCCCTACACCTGCTTTTGATAAGTTTACAATTGAATTTATGAGATTAAAAAGGTCAAGAAATACATGAGATATAGGAATATTCACATGCCTTAGTCAATCAAGACCTATCACAACCTCTCTCCTCTATGCCTCTCCAGTCTCCTCTACCATACTATATTATAGAAATGTTCAGTTCTAGCCACAATACTTATCTCAATAAATACTCATTGATTATTGCCATTTTAAACATTCATTATACCTTGTGTTTTTCCATTTCTATACTTTTATGCATGCATATGCTAGAGGGAAAATATCATTGGCTTTGGATTCAGAGACTCTAGGTTTGAATCCCAGGTAATTACTCCCTGTAGGACTTTGGGCAAGTCACTCACCTAATCTCCCTGAGCCTCATTTTCCTCATCTATCAAATGAGCAGGTTGGACCAGATAATCCCTAGGGTCCCTTTCAGCTCTTAATCCTATGATTACTCTTGTAGTATTCAATCCATTTTTTTTTTATTGTTCAGTTTCAATTCAATGATGGAATTAAATGCCAAATTAGGAATCTAGAAAACTGCTCTGACTTCAGAGAAGAAAAAAAATGTTGATGGAATACTTCAAGAAGGATATGGGCTCTGGTCTAAATGAGGAAGAAGGAAGGAAATAAGAATTTAATAAGCACTTATTATGTGCCAGACATTGTGTTAAGCACATTAGAAACATTATTTCATTTGACCTTCACAACTCTGGGAGATAGTGCTATTATTCTCAATATTTTGTAGTTGAAACTTTTATATAGGAACCATGGTAGACAGAGCTTAAGTGACTTGCTCAGAGTTACACAGCTAGTAAGTATCTGAGGGTATATTTGAATTTGCGTTTTCCTGACTCTAGGCTCAGTGCTCTATCCATTATAAGACCTAGCTGCCCCAAGACACTTATAAACAGAGTGAGTAGCAGCTCCCCAATGGATAATGGAGATCTATTAGGATTTGACTCCAAACCACATAGGAAATCCAGGGAGAGATCTGGGAATTGCACTCAGACACCTGTATCTCAGGACATTAGTTAATACACAAGCTAAAAAAGAAATTTTAATTGGTCCCATCCATATTTTCTGATATCCCTAACTCCACTCCTCACCATAGCTGCCCCGTTGATGCTGCTTCTCAGTGAACTGGGCTTGGAGACCAAAAATCAGCAATAACAATCAATGTCTTTCCCCTTCAAACACACTGAGGGTCTAGTCTCACTCTGATACCCATTCCTGTATCATCCCATTAGTCCCAACAGAAAGGCAAGAGTAACAGATAGGCAGAAGACATAACATTTCTATTAGGACCATTGCCTGATTCATATTAGGCCCCTTGCCTGATTTCCTTTACACCCTGGGCACATGGTCTAGGGATCATTTTCCTGGCAAGTCCCCAGGTCATGCAAAATAGAGTGGACAGCTTGCTTGGTGGAACAAGACATGTCATGCCTAAGTACTCCATATGCTACACTGGTTTTCTATTCTTCTAAGTGATTTGTAAAACCTTTCAGTCCTCTCCAGGACTCTTGAAGAGCTTAGGGTCATACATACATACATACATAAATATATATATATATATATATACACACATACACACACACACATATGTCATTTGTTCTTCCTTATCCTTTGGCTGTGTACCAACTGGGAACTCTTAGGGACTGGTCATTCTTGAGGTACATTCATGTGGTTGGGCCTCCCATTTCCCAATCTGCTTTGCATACTTTGCATGTTTCTGAGTAAATAGAGTCTATATGTGTAGTGTCTCAGGGTGGATATTCCCCTAAGAATCCCAGGGGTTCTTAATCTTTCCAAGGAACTGTGAAAAGGGGGACTCATTCATATTCCAGTAGAATGTAAGTACCTTGAGGTTAGAGACTTTGAGTTTTGTCTTTGTATCCCCAGAACCTAGCACAATGTGTGGTGCACAGTAGGCATTTAATAAATGCTTATCCACTTGAATTTTTGATTTCTGCTGTATTTCTGTTCTTTTTGATATTGTCAGGCAGGCTGGCTCCATTTTGCTTATTCCAAAGTGGAAGATAATTTATGATTTTAAATTTTGTGTTAAATACTCCCAGAAGCTCTCTGATGAGCATAATTTCAACTACGGAAGTAAATAAACAAAAGCAAGCATACAGTGAGAATGCACATTGCATGTATATTCTCTGTCATTTCCCTTTTCTAAAACCAACATTTCCCCTAAATCAAAACTCTGCTGCTCTCCATTTGTGATTTGCATCTCTTGTTTTGCCCCCATGGTTTGTGTCCTTTTTCCATCCCCTTTATTAAAACCCACCAGATGTCAAAAGAGTACTCTACTGGCATCTGGGCCTTAGCAAATGAGAATCCTATTGCTTACAGCTAACAATTAAATCTTGGGTTCCCTAGGACTATACCACCTTTGGGATAGTGCTATTGGTGTGTATGACCCATCTCTCCTCCATACTTGAGGTTAGAAGAGAGGATGGAAGCACCCAAAATATCATCCCTGGTCCCTCACTAGGATGGTAAAGGATGATAGCTACTCCACAAGTTTTAGATATCTTAGATTCCATTGGAATCCAGACCTTTGGAGTCTCCTCTTTCCTTTAAGGCTCCATTGCTAAATTGAACAAGGAAACCATTCTTTGCTCCATATACTTGATAGAGCACAGGGATTATAGCAGTCTTGTCTTTATATACTTCACAAAGGCAAAAAGGAAAGATGATATTCACTTTGGTCTGTTTAAAAACTCCTGTTGTAGTGTCAAGAATTGACCCAGCCATTGAATATCAGAGTGGGCTGGGTGTCATGGCATCACCCTTTTATTTTTTCTAGAAGTACCTAGAATCAAATAACCAAATAATCTTCAAATGTTAGCTGGAAGTCACCTTGGGGATCATCTGCTTAACCCCCTACATTTTTCAAAAGAAAGAAAATGGAACTGGAAAAATAAAGCAATTTGTAAAACACCTCAAAGTCAGTTAGTGGCAGTGGGAGACTGGAGCCCAGATTTTAGGACTCATAGTCCCATGTCTTTTCTCCTACTCTTGCTTTCTTCCACTGTCTTTTGTACTACCCCACCATACATTTGTGCTGTATTGTCTGCCTGCTGGCTAAGGCAAGAGAGGAAAATGAGGGAGGTAGTTTAGTGGTTAAGGAGTAATAGTCTTGAGATTTGAAGATGAGAGAAATTAGAGGCTAACAGAGAAGGTAGTACCAAACTGGTGTGCAAAGGAGGGTGGGGTAGGCAGAGTGTTTGCACCCTCTCTGGAACTGGGAAGTAAGGCTACTATTCTTATTAACAAATCCATGATGAATGAGACTGGACACCTGAGAGCCCAATACATTTCATGTCATCACATTGCCTGGTGCAAAGCAATGAAGGGGAATGGAGTGGTGACAGCATTTACAATTCTCACCAGTCCTGTGATAGCTCCTCTTGATAAAACTGAGCTTTCACTGGGGCCTTGTAGGAATCTCTTCCTCCTCCTACTTCTCATGAGGTAGGTTCTTTTCTGTTGTTGTATATTTATCCAGTGAAACCTCAAATGTTTGGGAATGTCATTATAATTATCATCTCACTGACAAGGTTGTTTTTTCATCCAAGGACCTCATTTGTATTCCAGAACATAATTAGCCCATATGGCACACCTGGACCATATGAATTGATTCCATTTCAAGGGCAGAAAAACTGAGGCCCAGAGGACTTATCCCAGCCCACAGAGCAAACCTGAGGCATTGCTAATAGAACCAAGAAATTCAGTCAACATGTCTCTTCGTTGTGTTAATTCCCATCTACAAACATTTATTGAGTGCTTACTATGTGTTAGGCTCTGTGCTAAGTGTTAGTGAGCCTATAAATGCAGCCTATGGCTGGTGAGTAGTTGATATATGCCTTCACCTTAGATTTCTTCCAAAGTCAAATTCCAAGAAAACATTTAAGATGAAGCTGAAATATTTGTCTCACATTCCCCCCATTATTCAGCAATTTCATGTGTATCTGTACTTCCTGCTGGCCCTCACCAGATATCTAAATGAAGATCCCAGGAGTATGGCTGGGTGGTTTCTATGCTACCCCATGGGACCAGCCAGATGATTGGTCTGGGGAGATGTGCTTTTAAATCTACCTGGAATGGTTCTGGGAAGAGACAGTACCCAGTTTTGAGTTTTCTGAACGTAAAATTAAATTAGCGAGTGAGGTGGACACACCAAAATAGGGCAATTTGGGTCCCATTTTCCTCAGGTTGTTTAGACAGATTGGTACAATTTTAGTTTGCAGTTTGGTCCAAAGGGGGAGTTGATTACTGGCTCTGAAATGAGCTTCCTTCAATCCCTGCGTGAGCTGGTTGAAAAGATTTGCTTAGCAGCAGCCAAAGGAAGATAGCTAACAGAGAAAAGGATAAGAAGAGAAGAAAAAAAAAGTGGAGAAATATAGAGAGTTTGGGGTAAGGCATGATGGGAAGAAGAGAAAAAGCAGAAAAGGCAGTACCTGTAATGATTTGAGCTGTTGGCCTCACTCAAACATAATCAGCTCAGCAGTCTGGTGATTAACCTTGTAATCATGGTAAATATTATAGTCACGACTGGCAATATAAACATAACCCAAAGTAGATATAAAAATCCATCCTCTGTGTAGACATTGACAGTCAAAGCTATTCCCCCTTGGAAAGCTGACAGGGGGGGAGCAAGGCCCCAGACAGGATTCCCAATGAGGCTCCTGCTGCATCTTCTCCAGCCTTTATGTGATGCTGCAAGCTTTCTTTCCAACTTGATAGACCAGAAGTTTTCTCCATGACTTTTAATTTATAGGGCCTTGTGATGTTTTTTCATAATTATGACAGCCTGCCCGTGGAGCTGCAGTACACCAAGCGCTCTGACTCTTTTTTGTCCTTCAGCCAGACCTATTTTGCTCATTAGCTTCAGTATGAGGGAGAAATTGCCGGCTCCCTCTGAAGATTTTGCCATTGGCTGACCTGATAAGCAGAATATAAATGTGCAAATGTAGATGGGACTCGGCATCAGATGCTCCAGTAACTACGGAGGATACATTTTTCTTCCTAAGGATATTTTGAGCATGCAAGAATTCTGGGGGCCAAATGGGGGAAATGGAAATACTGTGATGGAAACTAAGAGGGACAGAGAGTTCCTTTTTTTCTTAGGCTGGTCCCTGATACCATATTAAGTTCTTTAGATTCTGAGCCAAGTTATTTTAGCAACTAATTCAACCAGCACAAGAAAAACTAAAAGACTTCATGGAGGACTTTTTTTTTTCCATGAATTGGAAATGGTGGATTTTCCAGCCCTTAAGATTTAAATACCCATTCGTCCAAAGCAAAACAGTGATTCACAGTCATCCATTTCTAATACTATGGGCTTTTGTTCAGGAAATGTTATATTGCTTTTTCAAATAGCCAAGCAAGGGATTATAATAATTTTTACATGCTTTATAGATTGAAAAACCAAAGAGGGAAGGAATGAGGCTAGTGCAAAGATAGATAATGTCCTTTGGAGAGTCCTGCCTCCCAGGCCTTTAGTTCAGACTGCACTCATAAAATAGGATGAGGCTAATCTCTTTACCCTATAAAGAACCCCAGGCTCATGGCCAGTGTCCTTGTCCTGGAGCAAGGGGTAAATATATGTGTGTGTGTGTGTGTGTGTGTGTGTGTGTGTGTTTTAATGTTTAATTTGTAACCTGCCTTATTTGTGGAGAACTCTATAGATCAATACAAACTACCCTGACACCCACACCCAGACTCACAGTTTCACACTTCAGACATTAGATTTTTTTTTTTTTAAAGCTGATGAAATGATTCTGATCTTATTTTAAAAACACTTAAATGACTGGCTTACTCCTTTTCTAATGATGGTTCTCGTCTCTTCTAAAATTTTTTTTATTTCAATTTTTTGTTTTATTTTGCTTTTATATCACTTTTATTTTGCCACATATCCCCCCACTCAATCAACCACACCTTGAAACAAAGAATAAAATCTTTGAACAAGAAGAATCAAAGCTGGATTTATCCCAAGAAATGTCCACAAGCAGTGGAGGAGGGAGTCATGGTGGTCATAATTAGTCACACTGAATAATCTTATAATTTGGATAGTATACGTGTTATTGTTATAATTTTATAAATGGCAAAATTTGGATGCAGAGACATTAAGTGACTTTTCTAGAGTCAAACAGCTTATAAATGTCATAATTGGAACTTAAATTTTCCCAGAGCAACACCAGAAAATAGAGGTTTAAGGTAATAAAACTTGCAGCTTTTCAAATTTCTCTGTTACTGTCCAAATGTCATGTGATTTATAGGCATTCAGTGAATCAAACACTTCCCCCCCCAAAAAAAACAACTGTAGTCCAATCACCTGCTACTTAGCACTACCTTCCTTTTGAAAAATCAGTAGCAGGCCTGCATTTGCGTGAAGCTGAGAACCAGTGGAACTCCTGTTTCCTTGCTGGCCTTGTTCTACTTAGCACATTTTCTATCAAACCTCCCCAGATGGTGGCTCTGAAGTGGCTTGTGTTTAGCATCAGACCTCAACCAGAGCTCTTGGGAAGAGATGCTCCCCATCATTAGCTCAGCAGGGAGACTTTGGTGAAGATTGGGTCCTAATCAACCCCCTACCTCCAAAGCCTTTCTTATCCTCCTCCGGGATCCCTAAGCCAGAGACTAAGTCACTTCCATTGCTCTTTGCCAAGGAAAAAAAATATCAGCCTGAGGAGGTGTGCTTCTGTGGCTTAAATGAATGTAATTTCAGTTAAATGGAAAGCTGTTTTCCATATCCAGATGGAGTCTGAGGATAATGACTTGCTAGGTAGATGAAATGTTCTGGCAACCAAATTTCATGGGGAGATAGAATCTCCTTGTTCCCTACTGGGATGGGCCTCAGCTGTTGGCCCAATTTCTTTCTCCTTCTTCTCACTTTTTGATGGAGACACCAGCTCTTTGGCTCACTTAGAAATGGCCAAGTGACTTGGGATTGTCTTCACTGCAAAATAAAAAACAGATAGGCTACTCCAATTACAGAGATAAGCATCAAACCTTTTGCTGAGTTGGAGTCAAAGTCTGGCAAGTGGTGGCACGCTTGCTGAGTGATGCCACAGAATCTCCAAATTTCAAGGAACCTCCAGAGCCAGCTCATCCAACCTGTACTAGAAAAGAAAACCCTTGACAACCTACCTGACAAGTGGTCACCCTGCCTTTGCTTGAAGATCTCAAGAGAGATCTCCAAGTATCTTGCTTCTAAGACAGCTCATCCAACTTTTGGATAGCACTAAAGTAATAGGATAGAGCAGGTGCATTGTGCAGTGGATACAGTGTCAGGGCGAGGAGTAAAGAAGACTAGTCTTCCTGAGTTCAAATCTGGCCTCAGACACTTACTAGCTGTGTGACCCTGGGCAAGTCACTTAACCCTGTGTGCCTCAGTTTTCACACCTGTAAAATGAGGGAGTTAGACTTGATGGCCTCAGAAGTCCCTTCTAGCTATAAATCTCTGATCCTATAATTTATCACATTCCCTTTCAGTATTCTCTGTCAGGCTAAGCAACCTCAGCTGTAATTGATCCTTATGTGACACAAATTCAAGGCCATTCTCACTATTCTTATTATCCTTTTCTGGGTGCTCTCAAGCTTATTAATGCCCTAACTAAATGTACTGCCTAGAACTAGACACAGTACTCTAGCTGTGATCTGACTGGAACAGAGTTTATTGGGACCAATGCCTCCTTATTCCTGGATATAGCACCAAACAATTAGGGCTCCAGTCAGCTGACCAAGTTAAATATTCTTATGGAGCAGTGGGCCTCACACCTGCCTGTCTTTCCAGAAATGTCACATCCAAGAACTAAGCAGTTACTGACTCTTTCTTAAGTGCTGTTGTCTTCTCTCTGTCTGCATCATTTACTTTGTTCAACTCTTTGGTGATAACCTCTGAAGAGAAAGACTCTCAATTAGCACTGACCCTGGCATCTGCCAGCCAGGAATTTTACCTGCAGCTAATGCTGGAGTATCAAGGGATATTCATAAAGAATGGGTTCCAGCCTTCCCTTCTTTTCCCAAATAATGGCCTGACAGGTCTGCCTGTGGGACTCTCCCCTTGGCCTTGCTGAGAAGATATACCTTCCTTTCTTCCCTAGCAGAGTAGCCTGGGAGCAGATGTAGGAGGTATGACTCAGCTCTGAGTCAGAGAAGAAAGAGTCATTCCCTCTCTTGGGAGGACCCCTCTGAGGTCCAGACCACCAGGGGAAGAGAAGGTCACTCTATTGTAGTCCATACCACTCTGTGGATATTGCTCCTTTGCCAATTGCCGCCAAGATTTTTGGGCTGTGAAATGAATATTTTATTACCTCATGAAGGGGAAAAAGATTAAATTAGTGAAATGATGATTTAAAAAAAGGATAACCTGACTTCAACCCTTTTATTATGCTTCACACAACTAGACAGCAAATTGCGTTCTGGGGCTTCTGCTTAGATGGCTGTAAAGAATCTAACTTTTGCTTTCAAATTAACCTGTCAAATCATATATTTATAAAGGAATGAAGGGAAGAAAATGAGGGGCCCAGTTAGTCCCACGCATCAATTAGAGAGAAATTAATTACAATTTACCTGCATTAGCACATTAACACTCCCAGATTTCTGAAGAGATATCTTTGTACCAGGAAAGTAGTCCAAACAGACCACTCATTAGTGGTGGAGGGTGGGCAGAGGGAAGTTACCTTGGGTCCATAGTCAGTACAAGGGGCCAGGGGCTGGATGCTGGGGGTGTTACTTGATTCAGGGTGGTAAAAATTGTTTGAGTTGGAAAAGCATCACAGTGACTCCAGTTCTCTCTTTTGGTCTTTCTATGGAGCATTCTCCAAATCATTTTTCTTGACAACATTCTGGATGAAAGAATTGGGTATTCTTGAAAAGTAAACCTATCATTGAAAAGTTTTTAATAGGTATTTCAGACATTTCAGCTTCTAATCTAAAAAAAATTATTCAAAACAAATCCTAAAGCCATTATTGTCCCCCTCCTCAGTTAGTCTCTCAGGGCCTCCAATTTCTTATCTATAAAATAAAGGGGTTGGAGTTGATGGACTCTAAGGTCCCTTTCGGATCTAAATCTATGAATTATTGGGGGAAAATGTTGGAGGTCAAGGAGGGAAGGGTAGGGAATTTAGAAGGCATACTTAGTTTAATCCTACCTAAATGGCAGTATGATATAGTGAAGAAAGAATAGGACTGGAGGTCAGAATATTTGGGATTTAGTTCTATTTTTGCTGCTTGTGTAATCTTGCCAATTAGTTTTAGCTCAATGAGCCTCAACTTCTTCCTCTACAAAGTGAAGTTGTTCAATTTGATGCTCTCTAAGAATTCTTCCAGGTTTAAAACTTAATGACTATTTAGGGGGCAGCTGGGTGGTGCAGTGGATAAAGTACTAACCCACCAGACTCAGTAGGACCTGAGTTTAAATCCAGCCTCAGACACTTGACTTTTACTAGCTGTGTGACCCTGGGCAAGTCACTTAACCCTCATTGCCCTGCCAAAACAAAAACCAAAAACCAAGAAAACTTAATAACAATTTAAAAGTCTTCTAACCCCATCTGTACCATGAATATTATCTATGACTTTGGACAAATCATTTGAAGTTCTTTGGCCTCAGGTTTCCTTATCTAATAGATGAGGAGTCGATAATTTGGCTCTAGAATTGTATTATTCAAATGGATTAGCTGGAGGAGAACAGGAAAGACAAAGCCAGGAAGTTTCTCAGGGGACCACTGTGCTAATAACTGTCTTTAAAAAATTATATCTATATATAGATATATGTAGATATACAAATATTCAAATGAATCTGTGACCTCATCGGTTTGTGTGTGCTCTCCAATGATACAGATCAAAGGTGCCCATACCTGTTCATCCTGAGGAACTCTCTATCATGTTCTCCTATAAGTTTGCTACAAGCAGATCAATGAATATTCTGGCAACCTTCCTCTATAGCTTCTGAACTGAAAGGATATCAGTGAAGTAATTAGGTTATCCACCTTGTTATCCCTCCCTCTCAGAATATGACCAGCCCATCTTCCTCTTAGCTCATACACTTTCTGCATGCCATCTTTTACCCAAGTTAGTAAAGTCCTTTACTTGCTGAATGGTGCTGCCTGTTCATAGCATGAAACACCTCTGCATTTCTCTTTATGGGATATCCATTTTTGAATCTTCAGAGACTGTAGCATGCCAAAATTGGCAGTCCCACAATAATACCAGTAGAATAAAGGAATTTTAAATGGACTTTTTTTTTCCTGGAAGAAGAATAACTTAATTAAAGAAGCTCTGCGATTTCATGAATGCAACCCAGCCTACTCTTCTCACATTTCATTCTGGATCCAACTTAATATTCATTTGTCCTATTTTGTATATCTATCTGCAAGTAGATGGTGCAGTGAATAGAATAGAGTGCTGGGCTTGGAGTGAGGAAGACTCATCTTCCTGAGTTCAAATATGCCCTCAGACACTTACTAGTTTTGTGATGCTGGGCAAGTCATTTAGCCCTATTTGTCTCAGTTTCCTCATCTATAAAATGAGCGGGAGAATGAAATGGCAAACCACTCTAGGATCTTTGCCAAGGAAACCCCAAATTGGGTCACAAAGACTTGGACATTGACTGAACTGAATGAACAACAAAACAATATCAAATTTATCTCCATTTCTCTCTCTCCCTTAGTAAGTCGAGTGTTTGTCAGCAAAGGCTCTTTTCGTCTCCTTTTTAAGACAATTGATTTACATCACTTAAACTTCAATATGAAGTTATTGTAGTCTTTATCTATATTCATTCTCCCATATACTAATTATCTTTTTCATTAAGTCATTGTCAAGTTGTTTTTTGACTACATGCCATATTCTTTCTCATTTTTCTTTCTTCTAACTATGTCTTAATTTTTATCTTTTGTCTAACAAGTCATGGTCTGGCTACATCCAGACTACTGATTCAAGAATAAGCCCTAGATTAATAATTTCCTGTCCATTAAAATGTAATTACATTTCTTCATTGTGGCATTATTCATTATTCTTCATGTTGAGCACCTCCATTTTTTTCTCTTGGGAAAAAAATTCTATGTGTATGTATATGTGTATATATGATTCTTCTATATAGCCAACGAATCTTTGACCTCTCTCACATTTCTTCTCAATCTATATTTTCTGAAATATACTTGTGATATCTTGAAATTAATTAAATTTGAAGAATCTTTTTGAATTTTTTATTGTAAGCTCCTTGCAAGTTGAAACTGTTTCATTCATTGTATTTGTATTCCCAGTGCCTAGCAAAATGGATGGATGATATATAATGGGTGTCTAATAAATGCTGGCTGATTGGTTATTAATTCATTCTTCATATGATTTCTAACCCTTTCATCCATCACAGCCCCAGTTGGTACATGAGCAGTAATGATTTCCACAGTGGGTTTTTTTGCAAATATTTATTAAGAACATTGCAACATGAGATGACCAAGTATCCCAATAAATGAAGTTTCTTGTTCACTTTAGACAACCAATGAAAGAGAGTACACTAATTTCTTTATTGGTCTTGCTTAGGATAACCCAGGAGCCATTCTTCCACTTTGCAGTAAATTCCTCTTTTCTGGTTTCATTTGTCATGAGAATGTCAAGATTGTTATGATTCTATACCTCTAGAAGTATATCTGATTATTTTTCTTTGTAAAATCATTCCACACTTAGGTACTGATAACCAAGTTAAAACTTATAGATGGTTGAAAATCTGTTATTCATAGCCTGGTTTGCTTCTTTTTTCCCTCCTGTGCCCATGATGTCACCACTGTAGAAGTAAAAGGCTGTCTAGGACTAATGGGTTGTTTTATATTTTTCTTTTTCTCATGAGTTGCCATAATCAAGGAATGTATCACCAAATGACCAGCCTATGAACGATAAGCCTCTGGCTGGTTTTCAGAAAACTGAATCAGTCTGTTGTCAGACTAGTAATGGAAGCCATTCTATCATGGCTTCCCTCACAGCTTTCAAGAGCCCAGATCACCTCCATGTTATGCTTAGTAATCAGGTTGGGATTCTGTGGAGCCATCAAAACAATAACAACAGCAATAGCAACAACCTATGTTCACATAACAAGTTAGGGCTTATAAGGACATTGTGAGGAATATAATTTCACTGTTGGTATAGTAGGAAAGGGATTGACTCTAGAGTTGGGGAACCAATCCCTGTCTCTGATATTTTACCCATGTGATATTGAACAAATCACTTATCCTCCCATGGCCTCTATGTTTCCTTTCAACTCTAAATCTATCATCTAATAATCTCACCAACATGAGTACTCCTTCCAAAGGTATAAATCATAATCTAGGTACATGCACCAAGGTTGCTAGATGGTACAATAGATACATTGGTGGTCCCAAAGTTAGGAAGATCTGATTTCAAATCCAGCCTCAGACACTTACAAGCTGTGTGACTCTTGGTTAAGTATCTAAACTATGTTTGCCTCAGTTTCCTCAACTGTAAAGTAGGGATATTGATTAACACAAAACTATTGTGAGGACCAAATAATATTTGTAAATATGTGGCAAAGCGTCTGGAACATGGTAGGTGCTATATAAATACTTATTCCCTTCTCCCTTCCCTTTTCTTCTTCTCTACTGTGTGATTCTTTTCCATGTCCTTTCATAAATATTGTATTGATGATCTTCCTAATATACTGGTGGTCTTCCTCTATTTTAAAAGAAATAATATCTTGGGTAGCAAATGAATTTAAGCTCTTTCAAACTTCTAGAGCAAAGGTTCTTAGTCTTTTTGAGTGCCATGGACCCTTTTGGGAATCTGGTGAAAATGATGGCCTTCTTCTCAGAATAATGTTTCTCAATGTCTAAAATAAAATACTTCTAGTCACAGAGAAAAGCAATCATATTTAAATAACTTTCAAAATACTAAATGTTCTAATTTCACAATCCCTATGAAATAATAATAGTAATAAAAACTAACATTAAGTATAGAGTTTTCAAATATACATCTAGGTAGCACAGTGGATAGAGTACTCAACCTGGAGTTAGGGAGACCAGAGTTAAAATCTGATCTCAGACACTTTTTCGCTATGTGACCCTGGGAAGGTCACTTAATTCTGTTTGCCTCAGTTTCCTCATCTGTAAAAGGAGCTGGAAAAGGAAATGGCAAAGCACTCTAGTATCTTTGCCAAGAAAACCCCAAAAGGGGGTCATGAAGAGTCTGACATGACTGAAAATTACTAAATTAAAAGTATGGAAAATACTTATATCTTTTCTTTCTTGTTTGATCATCACAACCTTATAATAGATTATCACCATTTAACAGATAAAGAAACCGAGTCTGAGAGAGGTTAAATGCCTTGACCAGGGTCACACAGCTAGGAAGTATTAGAAACAAAATTGTCCTGACTTTCAGTTTCTGCTTTAGAGTGACTTAAGACAGATTATAATAAAGCATGTTAGCAACTAGAGGTTCTTCAGGGTAATTGATGAGTAAATAAAAGAGGAATAAATTTGGAGTTGGAAATATACTTTCTAACTTAGATCTACCATTGACATACCTTGTGACCTTGACAAACTTCTCTTTGTCTCTGTTAACTGGTCTGTCCTAGATGACACTTTTATTTTATTTTATTTTTTGGATTCTGGATATAAAGCATTTTATGTTCATTGAGGGAAAATTTTATAACTAGATAGCATATTTTCCTGGGATGTCTTGGAGCACTCTCATCCAGTCTCCAGACAGCTGATTCTAAAATTTGCAATGTCAACTAATACTGCAAATCAGGGTCTAATTTATTGTTTGTTGCTGCTGTTGTTGATTGTCTAGACTTAAAGTGATAGAGAAATGCTTTAAAATATAGATTAAACTTAAAAGTGTTTTATGTATTACTTTTTTTTTTGGTAGAGTTGGTTATTAAACATTTTACCAATCTACCCCTGCTTTAATCCCTTTTTCCTCAGAGCTAAATGAAGGTCAGAGGAAGTGAAGATTTGTGGGGATGGGAGCAGCTAGGTGGTACAGTGGATAAGCACTGGCCCTGGATTCAGGAGGACCTGAGTTCAAATGTGGCCTCAGACACTTGACACTTACTAGGTGTGTGACCCTAGGCAAGTCACTTGACCATCATTACCCTGCAAAAGAAAAAAAAAGAAAAAAAAAAGACTTGTGGGGATGATACCTGTCTTGCATCATTTGAAGGACTCTGATGTGGAAGAGAGAGTAGACCTGTTTATACCTTTTGACCTAAGAGAACAGAACAAATCCATGGGAATTGCAAAGAGGGAGATTTAAGTCTGATGTGTAGGAGAAAATAAAACAAAACACTTAGAGCTATCCACAGATCACAGATGAAATGGGCTGTCTTAGCAGCAGTGGTCACCCCCAATGGAAGTCTTTAAATAGGTTGGAGGATGGAATTACTTTCAAGGTATAAATAAGTTGATTACATGATTTTTCAGTCCCTTCCAAGTCTAAGATTCTATTATTTCTGTGAAGTCAGTCGATTGGCATTTCAATAGATGGGGACCTTCCTGGGTTAGCTAAAGAAAAGGGCCTATATGTTTTATGCTGTTTTTCTGCAGCTTTGGGGATTTCCCCTTGTTTTAGTGCCTGGAAAGTCAAATGTCTTT
The DNA here is from genome assembly GCF_019393635.1 of Dromiciops gliroides. Lineage (NCBI taxonomy): Eukaryota > Metazoa > Chordata > Mammalia > Microbiotheria > Microbiotheriidae > Dromiciops > Dromiciops gliroides. The sequence goes on from NC_057863.1 coordinate 494,113,259, forward strand.
TCCCCATCTCCCTGTTCTTTTCCCTTAGACTTTAGGCCCTGAATTCTGGTGTGGGAGAGCAGATACCCAAATCCCAATAGTAATTCCCATTATAAAAGGTTAAAAAATGTAAATGGAAATCTCCTTATGCCTCTGATCTCTATCTTTCTGTATCTCCTGCAGCTGAATGTAAAAACAACCTTTGCCAATTGTGTGGGAGTCTCAGAGGCCCATTAGATCTTTGTTTTCCTCTTTTTAAAAATTTTTCTTTCCCCTCTGGGGTTGATGAATTATTAATGTCTTTGAAATAGTTTCGGAAGCTACTCTCTCCTGAGAACAGTTCCTGCAGAGGGGGGAACAGTGGCTTCTTAATGGAGTGCCCAGGCATGCCCCTCCCCCAACTCACCACTCAGCTTTGACCCCAGCTAATCACTTATAGAGCAGCTTCTGATGGAAGCACCAGGAACAACTTGGGGACCACTTCAGTAGTGATTGCTGCGGCTGCTGTTGTTATCACTAGGGGCTGGGGAATAGCTCTGCTGGCTCTCAACAGCTCATCCTGACCAGTGGGCCTGTCTACCTGTCTGTCTCCTTAGCTCTTCTCCTCTGCATCTCCCACCAAAGTCACAATTCCAAAACTAGGCATTTGGAGCCATGAAAATAGACTGGGATTCCTATTTTCACCTTGGAGCTTCCGTTAAGGAGTGAAGATCTCATTTAGGACTGGGAAGAACCAGCAAAGAAGGTTTAGGTATGGGTATCTCTGTCAATTTCAGGAAGACAAATGCAGGGTGTAGCTTTCTGCCTGTCAAAAACACTCTCTAGTCCATCTCTTGGTCACAGATGGGGTGGGGGGGGCGGTGTTACTTTCCAAGTCAGCTCATTCAAGCTCCTTATTTTTGAAGAAACTGAGAACCCAAAAAGTCAAGTGATCTTGACACACAATTACTGTAATGATGTCCCTCCTCACTTTGTCCTAATTCCTTCCCTAGCTCCTTCAAGACTGAGCTCAAATTCTTCCTACTGAGACTTTTCATGGTATCCCTGCTTTATTCTTTCCAGTTGCTAGTTCCTTCCCTCTGAGATTCCTTTCCATTTACAGTGTATATATCTTGCATGTACATACATGTTATCTCCCCCATTAGAATTTGTGCTTCTTGAAGGCTGAAACCATAGTAGCTTCTTTTCTTCCTTCTTTCATTCCCTCCTTCCTTCCTTCCTTCCTTTTTTTCTTTTCTTGTTATTGTTGCCTTAAAAATATATATATATATATATATATATATATATATATATATATATATATATCCCTAGTGCTTAGCACAGTGCCTGGCACCTTGTAAAATTTTAATAAATACATATTGATTGAGTGACTAACTGGTTAACACAATGCACTGAATACCCAATATATGCAGAACCTTGGAAATAAATATAATGGAAGAGGATGGCATGCTCCCAGCTTTCAGGAACTTGAAACTCTGAGAAGGACAGGATATGTCAAAACATAACATATCCTCAGAATACTTAATTTTTAAAACAGGAGGAAGAAAGGAAAATGCAAGCCAATGTAGAGAGTATAAACTAAGTATTAAGTAAAAGCTGAGGGGATACAGAGTGATTAGCAATCCAAATTAGGCTGAGTTAATCAGGAGTTGGCCTTAGTCTCCTTGGTCCTAACTAATCCCTCCTCCTAAGAGGCAGAGTTCTCTAAGTGCGAATTAGAGGTGGCTTCTCTTGCTCCCAACCTGTGCCTGAATAGTCTCTTTACGCATCACAGTGAGAAAGCCCCTTCCTATCACTTTTACACTCTAGGAGTTATTTCTGAACCTTTTGAGAATCTCCCAACATTCCCCTAGAAACTACCCCCCACCCGCTCAATAAAGAGAGAAGGCTCTATTTTGATCTCCCTAGATAATCTTTCTTTGGCTGGTTCAGCTGGGAATCCAAATTGAATGTCTGATGTTCAGACAGAAGGATTACTGAACTAATGGGATGTGCCCTGTGTAGCCTCAAAGGTCACCTTCACCTTCACCCTCACCCTTTTGAGCCTGAGCCTGAGCCTGAGCCTGAGCAAATCACAGTTTGCTACATGTGGGAGAAGTAAGCAAGGGGCTTTATTAAGAAAATAGTACATCTACCCCCACACACCCCCACAGATCTGCCTTAGAGCAAAGAAATTGCTCTAATAACTAGGTGGACAAGGTGTCCAGAGCTGATTATTAAATTGGAACCTGGTAAATATGCTTAATTTACTCTGCAGTGATGACAAAGAAGCCAATGGAGGGGAGGTGGGAAGAAGCAGCTGGTTTATCTGTGACAGACAGAACGAGAAAGGGGCTGGAGGGAGGAATCCTAGCTCTCAGAACCTTTATGCAAGGGAATTACCTTAGCTTTATTTGAGAGGGACTAAGGACAGGAGCTGCCTGGGGTCACTCTGTGTATTGGCTTTGCAAGGTGAAGCTGGGGAGTGAGTATAGGAGAAGTAAACATCAGGGAAATAGTTCCATTCCATACATACTGAAGCAGTTTCTCATTGGAAGATTTTTTTTTTCTCCACACTTCTCTTCTAGGCCTCCTCAGAATATGACTTTCCCATTCTTAATTTGTCTCTCCATATTAAAATGTTATCGTATGTAACAAAATTAAGGGGAAGTAGGTCACAAATTCAAGTGACAATACCTTAAGGGAGGAGCAGTCTTTGTAGATTTCAAAAATGCCAAATAGAGTTGAGGTGTCTGCCTGGGTATGATTATTTTCTGGTTCAGAGAGTGGGTTGTATTTGGGTAAGTGGAGTGGAAGAACTGGGAGAAATGTTTTATTCTATGACAGCCTTTACCCAGAATTAACATTAAAAAAAAAATCCATCGGATTTAAGATCAGGGCTCCAAATTATGGTTCCTATACCTCCCCTCCTCTTCTCTCTTCCCTCCTATCAGTTGACATGTCCAAGGTCATACAACTAGTAAATGTCTGAGTCCAAATTTAAATTCAGATCTCCCTGACCCCAAGCTCAGCACTCTATCCACTGACTCACATATCCTTTGACTCTTGTCCTTTGGCTTTGTTTGGGCTACTATGTCCAGGATCCAGTTGTGTTTTTCAACCAGTTTTCTAATCAGTGGCAACAGACAGATGCAAATGGTCAGGGTTTAAGTTGAAGCAGTAGAAAAACATTACTTCCTTTTTTTTTTTTTTTTGGTGGGGCAATGAGGGTTAAGTGACTTGTCCAGGGTCACATAGCTAGTAAGTGTCAAGCGTTTGAGGCTGGATTTGAACTCAGATACTCCTGAATCCAAGGCCTGTGCTTTATCCACTGTGCCACCTAGCTGCCCCTCAAACATTACTTCTTAAAGTACCTGGATACTGAGTGACACCATTATATTGGTCTGGCCAGGAAGGTTGGAACCCCTCCTTGTCATCAGACTAGAAGGAGGAAATTAATTTCTTCAAGCCAGGAGAAGCCTTATGGATTCCAAATCACAGATTCCTCAGAGATGGGTGATACCTCAGAAGTTATCAAATTGAATCCATCCTGAATATCAATACCCTCTATGAAGATTTGATTCTCTCCCTCCAGATAAGCTATGGTATTCACAGTGGGCTTTTCATAGCCTCTTTCTCATCATGGCCTTGCCTCTGGAAGAACTGGCTTGTCTTTCCTGTGGTTAAAGCTATGGATTTCTCGAAGGTAAAATGTAGCTCTCCAATGGAAAACATAAGTAAGACACAAGGACAATTACTGCCTCTCCTTAAAAATCTCTTGCCCAAATCATAAGGTAAATTGAATGAAACTGTTCTCTTTAGGTTCTATTTGAGATCTAACTTTTGAACTACTAAGGTACTAAGTATCTGGCACCAACTTAAGTCTATAGCTCAGTCTTCTGTCTTTAATCTTTCAATTTTTGTTTTATTTTTATTTTTGTTCAGCAACTTGGAAATTTCTCTTCTGTTATTTCCAGTAATTCTCCTTCCTTCCGGCATTTGCTAAACCAGGGCTTGCTGTTATTACTTTTCCAGTTCAGGCTCTTGCAAATTCATGGTTCCAGTTTAGCCTAATACCATCTTGACTGGTGCAGCCAATGGCACTTCACCATTAACCTTGAGGTTTTCTTTGGTTAGTTGCCTCACCGGAATTCCACTGACTTGTCTTTCTTACCTTGAGGTTGGTCAACATTCATTATTTTTCTCTCTTGTCTCATCACATATGCAGAAGGCTAACCCTATACATAGAAAATAGGGCCACCAAGTGAGGTGCAGGGGTTAAAAACCTCTGAAGAAGGAACATCTCTCTGACAAGCTGTTAGAAGTCAAGCTGATCAGAGATGCAGGTGGCCCCTGCCATTCAAGGAAAAGTTCCTGTGCCCTCTTGGCTGGCAGAGGGAGTTCTATTCATTGAATATTTGATGGGGCTGCCTTGCCAATGTTTATTTAAGTATGCTCTGTTCATCAGAGATTCCTACGGAGGAGGAAAATGTGCTGAGGAACAGCAGAACCAGCTTCTCAGTCCTTGGCAAAGGTCAGAAGTGGAAGGGCTGACAAATTTGACAGATCTTTTTAGGAGTTTCATCTCAAAAGTTATTTTTCTTTCCCTATATGAAGACAGACTCTAGTCTCTGTCACTCTTACCAATTCCATGCAGCAAATGGTTCACTAGCAAATCTGTCTTGTTGAAAGAGCAATTTATTCATTAAAAAATAATTGCAAAGCTTTGGCTGAACATGGATCCACTTCCCCAGGGTTTGGACATAGAACGTCTTATATGTACAATGGCTCATTTACCATCCCAGTATTCCTGTAAATTAGGAACATCAGTTGGGCATTATTATTCCCATTCTGTTGCAATGAATACAAAGTCCCAAAGAGTTTAAGTGATTTATGCAACATTTCACAGCTAAGTAAACCCTTGATTAGATCTTTCATTATCCCTCAAGATTCTGGTCCACCAGTTAGCCTACATTGATGAATTCGGACTAGGCAACCAAATTTCAACTGTCATCTCCAAATTTCAGCACTCTTCTCCCCACATCAGGTGCATCAGTTAGGTGGCTGGTGAGTGAGATACTGTAGGATAGGATTTTAATAATAGTTTAGAGAATATCCTTTATCCTGGACAGGGATGTAGGAATAAGGAAGGGAAAACAAAAGGAGCCCTTTGTCATAAAAGAAAGCTAACATCCCACAAGATATCAATATGGAGTTAGATCATAGATTTAGAGCCAGAGGGTATCTATAAACCTAATTTAGTAGAATTCCTTTATTTTACAGATGAGGCCTAGAGGATGAGATGATTTAGCAAAGAGCATGCAGATGTAGGGTTCATATATAGTTTCTTCTACTCCTAATCCGATAATCTTTCACCAGGCCTTATGGCTTCTCCTATGCTAGGTGGCCTATTTAGGAAAAGATGTTGAGTCTGAAGTAGCACAATTGCAGTCCACTTTCCTTCACTGCTTAATCCTTTTCAAATGAATTACAACTAGGATATAAGAGCCAATAGAAGAAACTAACTACAGTGATACTTGTGATGTTTTAATCCAAGTCATTGTGAGTAATGTGTGAATCTTTGTCATTTTTCTTGAGAAAAACTGTGGAACCAGGGAAATTCCTTCAATTGTTGTGTCCTTAAGATTTCAAACAACTATGGAAGTCTATATACTATTCTGGTGTTCTCTGATTAAAAAGCCTGCCACAAAGTCCAGAGCAAAGCTTCTTAAACTGTGGGTCCCAACCCCATATGGGGTTATATAACAATGTGGGGGTCGTTAAAAATTTGGCAACAGTAAAAGATTATGTATACCTATTTTATATACCTATTGCTCGGGGTCACGTAAAAAATTTCTTAGGCAAAATGGGGTCATGAGTGAAAAAAGTTTAAGAAGCTCTGGTCTAGAGCAGTGTCCTTTCTGTGTCTATACCTGGGAGAATGGAGATACATGCATTGAAGATTCATTACTTGGTATTAGTGTAAGGGTAGAGAGAAGGAACTATGGGACCAACCTGGATTAATTAAATCATCATAGGAGGTGAACTAATGTTGAAAACTGGGCTGCAGCATTCACTAGTTCCATCTTTCAGAGGCTCCCCTTATCTCCACCCTATTGAAAAAAAAACACCCAGAGGAGAAAGCTACTCCTTCACATATCATATCAAGGGTAGGTAGTTAATACATATGACTAGAAATTGAGGTTCCTTGGTAAGGACTCGTTCTCTTTTTCCTTAATACTCACACAGTTACCCTAGGGTCTCCTAACTTCTGAGGATATAGAGTGATACTGCATTGAACCCAACAGATACTTCTATTGTCTGGGGGCCAATTTATTTATCTGTCTCAGACAAACAGTGATATACATAAGTTCCAGAGGAACTCAGGTGCATCATCATAAACACATGACCCCCAACACAGAAAGAGAACTCCCATATCTCTCTTCCCTTCATTGAAATTGACATTCCCACCACCAGAAGGGAAGCTTTCTATAATTATATTGTCCAAGCCTATCTCCACACTCATTCATCCATTCGAATAAATATTTATTGAGCATCTGCTGTGTGCAAGGAACTATGCTTGGTGCTGTGAGAATTACAAACATGTTATTCTGTATTCTCTGCTTCAAAATGCTTTACTATCTTTTTGTGTTCCAGTTTTTAGGGAAAAGGCCACAATTTTCCATTGCCAACACCAACCTCTCTGCCTATGCCTTTCATCCCATCCCTCTCCATCTCCTATAGGAGTTTGTTCTCTATATCCTTCTCACTCTCCTCTTCAATTTTTCCTCGTCCACAGTCCCTTCCTTGATGACTATCCACATGACCATACTTTCCCCACCCCTAAAAAAAGCCAACTTTTTTCTGCAACATATCACCTTGGTCTATTGTTATATATCTCTCCTTTTCACAGACAAACTCTAAGACAGGGTCAACTATTCTTGTTTGTGTTTCATTCACTGCTCAACTTTTTGGAATTTGGTTTCTGGCTTTACCACTCAACTAAAACTTTTATCTCAAAGTTACTAATGATGTCTTACCTGCTAAATCATTTGCTCAGTTCTCCTTCTACTTGACTTCTCTTTCATTTTTGACAGCGTTGACCCCTCCCCACTTTTTATGACAGATTAAATTTTATTTTATTTTTTAAATTAAAAAGAATTTATTTTTTTCTCTACCCACTTCCCCCATACTCATACTGGGAAAAGTCAAAATAAAAGCTTTTGTAACAAATAATCAGAGTCAAGCAAAACAAATATCTACTTTGGCCATGTCCAAAAATGTGTGTCTCATTTTGCATATTTAGTTTATCACTTTTCTCCCTTGGTTTCAATGGGCTCTCCCACAGTTTTATTCCTACTTGTCAGAGCACCTCTTAGTCTCTTTCACCAGGTCATCTTTCATGTACCATCCCCTAGGTATTAGAAAACTGGAGGGTGTGCAGAGGATGGCCAAAATGGTGAGAAGATTGAATGCCATATTTGGATTGCTTAGAGGAAAAGAAGAGGTCTAAATTGGTGAAAAGACTTGAAGGGAGAGGGTGGGATATAATACCTGTATTCAAGCGTTTGAAATATTGATCATGTGCACAAAGAATTAGAATTATCCTGTGTAGCCCAGAGGGAAGAACTATTTGCAGTGGGTATAATTTTCAGGAGGCAGATTTCTACTTGATAAAAGGAGAAAGTTCCTAAAAATTAAAGCTATCTAAAAATTCACTGGACTGCCCTTTAAAGGTGATTGGTTCCCCGTCAGTGAATACATTGAAGCAGAGATTGAACAATTTCTGGTAGAGCTACATGTATGGCAAAGGTAAATGAAGTTTTGCCATAGGACAAAAGCATCTAAGGTTGTATGATACTTCCCCATGGTTGTCCTCTATCTGCATAAAAGGAAGAAAACTCAAGTTTCTTATTTGATCATTCAACAATAAAAAACATAAACCATGTTTGTGGAGGAGGTGTCTAAGTGTTCTGAGGGGAAATAGTCCCATAGACCATTTTCTATCTGCAGAGGATGAACTCTTTATGGGCTTTGAATCTCCAGGAATGGGTTACCCTTATAGGGACCTCATTCAATCTGAGATTAGAGAACAAGCATCAGGCAAAGTGGTGCCTCCCCTGCCCCCACCACACTATACCCAAGGAGAAGGAGCACTTTAATGCCTTGGGCCCTCTAGAGGCAAGAGATCAACTTCTTTGGGGTAAAGGATATGGTCTTCTGCATTATAGTCAGTCCATTAGAGGGCTAATGCCAGAATTCCTGATTCTTAAATAACTCTGATTGTCATATATTTTATAGATGGTATTTCTGTTCAGGAATGGGGTATATTACATTATTACCAGGATCCCTTCCAATTCTGACATTCTGTGGTATATTCAATTAATTAAAATGTGAAGAACATTAAATAAATACACAAGAGAGGTCTAGATGAAAGGCTGGAGAAATAAAGTGCTAGGATGAAGACATCACTTTCACCTTGGTGTTGGGGTCAGGGAAAGATTTATGGAAGAGGTGGTATCCAATTTGGAATTTAAGGAAGATATGATCAGGAAGAATCCATACTGGACAAAGCAAGTAAAGTTATTGAGATCATAAGATCATAGATTGAGAACTGGACTTTAGAGGTCATTGTATCCAACCCTCCAGCCCCCCCCCCATTTCATCAGTTAGAGAAACTGAGGCCCTGAGTGATTGTCTTGACCAAGTTCATTTAACTACTAAGTGTCTGAGTTGGGATCAAGCCTAGTTCTTTCTAATCCCAAATCAAACACATTATCCATTAGAGGAGAGGGCATGATAAAAATGATCTCTTTAATTTCTAAAGTAAATTCTAAAACTATGATTATGTGATACCTTTCATGATAGTCAGCTGTGCACCTGTCTCATTTCTACTACTAAAGTGGCAGCTCCATGGGGGCAAAGGGCCATGTCTTATTCATCTTTGTATAAATAGAAGTCTTAGAGCAGATGTTCTTAATTTTTTTTTTTTTGCATGGACTGTTTTGGCAGTCTGGTGAAGCCTGTGGGTTTGCGTCAGAATGTTTTAAGTGTGATTACAGAAGAATCCAAAGGTTAGTTAAAATAAAAATATAATTTGAATCATAATAGTAATAGCTAGAATTTATATATCACTTTCTGGTTTGCAAAGACATATACACAGGTTATCTCATTTGTTTCTCACAAAAGTCTTCTGAAACAGATGCTATTATCATCATCCCTATTTTATAGATGCTGTAATTGGTGCTAAGAAACATGAAGTGTCTGAGGTTAGATTTTTGTTGTTGTTGTTGTTGTTGTTGTGGTTTTGTTTTGATTTTGTGGGGCAATGAGGGTTAAGTGACTTGCCCAGGGTCACACAGTTAGTACGTGTCAAGTGTCTGAGGCCAGATTTGAACTCAGGTCTTCCTAAATCCAGGGCCAGTCCTTTATCCGCTGCCCCACTGAGTTTAGATTTGAACCAAGGTTTTCCAGACTCCAAGTTCAGGCTGTTTACCCACTGTGCCATCTAGTTGACATCCAACTTCACAGACAACCCCCCACCTCCCCACCCACACCCACCCACACCAAATCTTCGGTTAAAAACCCCTGCCTTAAAATGGCTATAGTGCCTTGCATAAAGGTACTCATTATATATAATTGGTGAATTGAATTGAATTTCTGGTTCTCTGCTTTATTCCTAGTCTAGGTTTTCCCTGGCCACTTAATATGAGCAGCACTTCTCTACTGCTTTCCATCTTCCACAGAGCTCTGTAACTAACTCAATCATCTCTTGCTTTAATTGCTTCCCACCCCATGATTGGGGTCTGGCTTTTGAGCTTCAGTCAGAGCTGGGACCTGAAGCTCTTCTTTCTCTCATAGAAAATACCAGAGGCATATCTTGTTTACCCATTACCAATTAACTCTTAACAATTAGCTGTAGTCATTAACATATATAAACATAATCATTTAGAGTAGATAAACAGAAGGCAAATCATGGCACCATACAGATTTCCCACACAGGAAGAGGCGCTGGGAGCTATTGACTACATCTACCATGGAAAAAAGAACTTAATCAATTTCAAGCCCCTTCAAATTTCCCCTTCCTCTACCTAGTCTGGCTAGGGAGAGGAATGCATTATTTTGTATTGACTCTCTGGTCTTTTAGATAAATGACCAATAGGACAACATTCTGATTAGCTGAGAAGGTTTAAACATTTGTTCATCTTACCCCACTTCTTCCAGGAAAGAAGAGTAACTGGTTGGACTGGATATCATATAGGTGGGTTTCTGTATGTCTCAGAAACAGAGTACTCACACTGATAAGATCATCATGTGTCTATAGGAAACTCATGCCATTGCATTATCATAGATCAAGAATCAATCAATCAATCAACATTTATTAAGGAAATTCTATGTGTCAGGCACTATGGGAAGGGCTGGGAATAAAACAAAACAAAAGCCTCCAAGGGGCTTGCAGTTTAATGAAGTAGGTAGCGTGAAAACACACACATATAAATGCATACACACACACAGCAAGCTATATATAGGATAAATAAGAAATCACTGGGGGCAGCTAGGTGTTGCAGTGGATAGAGCACCGGCCCTGGATTCAGGTGGACCTGAGTCCAAATCCGACCTCAGACACTTAACACTTGCTAGCTGTGTGACCCTGGGCTAGTCACTTAACCCCAACTGCCTCACCAAAAAAACAAAAAAAGAAAAAGAAAAAAATAACTAAGAGGGAAGGCACTGGAATTAAGAGGGGTTAGGGAAGGCATCTCGTAGGAAGTGAGATTTTAACTGGGACTTAAAGGAAACCAGGAAGGTCAGTAGTCAAAATTGAGGATGGAGAGCATTCCAGGGAGGGGGGAGGGCAGCCAGAGGAAAAACCCAGAACCAAGAGATAGAGCATCCCATTTGTGGGCCAGCCAGGAGGCCAGTATCACTAGATTACAGACGACATATCGAGGAGTAAGGTGTAAGAAGACTGGAAAGGTAGGAGGGGGCTAGGCTGTGAAGGGCTTTGATGCCAGATAAAGCATTGTGTATTTGCTAGCAAAGACAATCAGAAGCCACTGGAGTTTATTGAGTGTATGGGTGGGGGAAGGGGTGTGTGTGTGTGTGTGTGTGTGTGTGTGTGTGTGTGTGTGTGTGTGTGTGTGAGAGAGAGAGAGAGAGAGAGACAGAGAGAGAGAGAGACAGAGAGAGAAGAATCCAACCTATGCTGAAACTAAAAGGGACTTCAAAGATCAATCTCGAAGTCCACAGAGATTAAATGACTTTCCCAGGATAGTAAACACTAGAGGTTGGTTTTGAACTCAGATCCTGATGCCAGAACCAGTTTTTTCTCCACTGTCCTCTTTCCATAAGGAATCAGAGTCAGAAGACCTTGGTTCAAATGCCACCTTTCTCATGCTCCATCTGCCTGCTCTTGAGCAAATTACCTCATTTATTGTCTTCAGCTAAAAAACCTGGAATAGATGACTTCTAAGGTCTCTTCTAGATCTTTTACTCTATGCTCAGTGGCATGAATTTCCATGTAGGAATCAGTCTGGCTAGCAAGGAGAAGTTGAAGACATAAGATTATTGAACTGTGGGTTAGGCAAAAGGGAATTAGGTATGTTAAAGACAAGTTCAGAGTTGCAGCTATATATGTTTATGTGTATATATATATGTATATGTATATATGCACGTATATATGTAAATATAGAGATTTTTTCTGCCAAGGACTGAAGACTATCATATAAAAAAGGAATTTTTTGTCTTCTTCATATACCCCTCTTGAAGTTCCTCTACTTGAAGAGGGACCAGTTAGGACACAATGAAGCAGTCAACCCTTCTGTGGCACCTCTTCATTTCCAGACAAAAAATAAAATTATGACAAATATAGACAACAGCCTAGCTCAAGGACTAACAGTAGCAATCCTCATATGGTAGAGATTCTCAAGTGCCTCCCCTCCCACTGCCAATCTCTGCCTCTTAAAAAGATCTCTGTGGATTTTGAACCTGAATTGGCACCAGTTTTTGAAGTGCTGTCATTACCCTTCTGTGGAAAAAATCCATTAAACAGGGACATATTTTATATATGCTGGCAAAATGCTATGCATAGCTTTGTGCTGCAGTCTCTTGGATCCTACTGCTCCCACTGTGGCTCTGAGGCCTGACCATACTGTATTCTGAAAGCAGGAATACCTCATACAGGGCTCTGCAGGCATTGGACACTCAATACATGTTGTTGACTGACTGCTCTGCAGGTGCATCCCCTCTGGGGGGAGGTCAGACTTCACTATCTGGCCAGATACAGACACCAAACAGCACGATCTTATGCGTGACTCCATTAGAAAACATATTTACTGTACAATGTGCTTCTCCTAGGAAGAGATTTGAAAAGAGACTTCGCAGACACTGGGTGGACTGTTGCGCTCACACCCTTGGAGAAAAGTCTCATAGATCATTAGTCTCAAACCATCAAAATACTCGTACCTGTCTCAAGCAATGTATATCCTTATGGTCTTCCTTCCCGCCCCTTCCACATGCTCTCCCATATTTCTTTGTCTCTGTATGTTTCTCTCTCTTGATCACTTTTTTTTTTCTTTGATTCTTTGTCTTTCTCTAACCCTCTTTTGCTTTCCTTCCTTCACCTCCCTCCCTTCGCCTCTTTCCCTCTCCCTCTCCTACCTCAGTGAAGCTCATAAACTTTAGAGCCAGAAGCAACCTCAGAAGTGAACTCATCCAAGCTCATCATTGTATATATGAGAAAGCTGAGGCCCAGACAGTTGAACCAATTTACCCAAGGTCATACAAGTGGCTGAGTTAGGATTCAAACCCAGATCCTCTGGTTCTAAATATAAAAATCTTTCCATAATTTACCCCAAATACTTCAGGTAATAAGTAGTAAAGCCAAGATTTTATCACAGGTCTTCTGATTCCAAATCCAGTGCTCTGTCCACTGTCCCAAACTGCACATTGATATAAATAAACAAATAAGTATATATGTTTTTGTGTGTGTATTCATCCAATCAACCAATCATTCTGCCCAACAAATATTTATTCAACAAGAAACTGTGGTATGTTTAAAGTTAAAGATGTATTAAATGTGGCCCCTGACCCCCTTCCTACTCAGGAGCTTACAATCTATTAAGGAACATGACATATGTAAAAATAGCTACATAGTGGTGTTGAAAGTTATGTTGACTGTTACCCATTGTCCCCAGATCTGCTTATCAATCAGGGTTGGAGAAAGTTCTGGTGGAGAAAGGGACTCCAAGTCTGCAGGTTTTTTTTTTTTTCTTTCTAAATCATCTATCTGCTCTTTGTCACATACCCCCACCTGCAAATTGTCATGTTCTTGCTATGCTGGGGAAGAACTGAGATTCAAGGTCCCAACCTCTTTTCCTGAGGTGAGCCTATCTGTATTGTTTTAAAGAACCTATAAAAGCTTGTCCCCACCCTGAAGCCATTGCTGATCTTCTGTGATCAGCCCAACAACATGTGGCTACCTTGACTTACTTTTTTCCCCTGGGGCAATGAGGGTCACACAGCTAGTAAGTGTCAAGTGTCTGAGTTCGGATTTGAACTCAGGTCTTTCTGAATGCATGGCTTGTGCTTTATCCACTGTTCCACCTAGCTGCCCCTCCTTGACTTACTTGTAATAAAATCCTTTTAATTCTCTTTGTTCTGAGCTTTGATTTGTTAATCAGGGTGAAAGCCCAAATGCAGGATTTTCCTTTCAATAGTGGGATAGGATAAATTACATGTAAATGGTATGGACAAAAATCATATGATCTCAGAGCTGGAAAGGACTTCAGGGAATTTCTAGTTTTGAACCCTTATATTTCCCCAAATCTTCTTAAACATAGTCAATGCAAGATTTGTTTTGCTTGACTAGACATATTTATTATGTGTTTTATTTGGAGATTAGGAGAGGGGTCGGAGTGCATGGAGTCCCTTTTTAGTGCCATTCATCTACTTTTGTTTTTCACCTGTCACCCAAATCTCACCTGTGGCTCCAAGAAGCTATAGCATGTGTAGTGGCCACACTCTGGTAAAACCAAGTCATCAAATGAGTTTAACTGGACTGAAAGTAATAAAGAAGCCTTAAACCCATGGGTTAATTAAGGGATGTCTACTCCAAGCATGTGAAGATTTCTCCCAGTGGAATGGGTAGATTGAAATTTGTTCCAATGTCCATGAAAGCAGCTGAAGCAAGCTCTGTGCAGCACTTAGAGCTTGGTGAGACATCAGACTCCAAGGTCATCCACTGCATCAGGGCCCATCAGTAGTCATCTTGACTTTTGTCTGGCCACTGGCCTTCAATAACTCTGGAAGTGAGTGAGGCTGATGACTTTGTGCAACTCTGCCTCACTTAAATCCAATTCATGTCCAAGGCAGAACATCATCCTTTGATGTCATTGGTCCTTTTAAAAAATGAAGGACAAACAATAGGTGAGAGGTTGGAGGGAGAAAAGGTAGATTTTTGTTCAATTCAAAACAAAACAAAAATGTCCTCGAAAATATTCTCCAAAAGTGGACATCTAGTTTTCCTTTAAAGACTTCAAAGGAGAGAAAACACATTACCTCTCCATTTCATTTTGAATAGTTCTCATTCTTAGGAAATCTTCCCTTGTATTGATTGACACCTACCTTTCAGTTGCTTTTACCCCTGTCTCCTGGTTCCTCCCTATAGAACCAAAGAAAACAAATCTAATCATTCTTCTGTATGTCAGACATTCAAATTCTTGAAGACAAGTTATCATCACTCACCTCTGCACATCTTCTCTTCTCCAGGAAAAATAGCATCAGTTCTGCTAACTGATCTTTGTATGACGTGATCTTAAATCACAGAATTTCAGCTTGCCAATGTTCTACCTAAAAGGTATGTCCCAGAACTGAACATAATACTCCAGATGTAATCTGACTAGTACAGAGTACAGTGTGATTGTGCTCAATACTAGGCTTCTTAACTCAACCTAAATTTGAAGTAGATTTCTCACACACACACACACACACACACACACCCTGTCAAATTTGACTCCTGGAACCCTGAGTTCTGATAGGTTTATCTTTATTTGACCTTGAACTTGGGCGTCACCCCACTTCCAGAATATTAGCAAACCATCCCCCCAAGCATTTTCTCCCCCCCACCCCCCAACACCCACTAATGACTTAGGTTAGGTCATTAGAATATAAACTCCTTAAGGGCAGGAATTGCCCTGATTGTTTTTGTATCTCTTTGCACTTAGCTCAGTTTCTGCCACATAATTAGTGCTTAATTAATCCTTTTCCAAACATTCATTCATAATGAACTTTTAATCTACTACCCTCAATGTTTTTTTTAAAGAAGCAATACTATATTTTGTTTTTGCAATTTGTGAATAAATTCTCCCCAACTATTGAACCATTCCTTTTTATGAAAAATAGCAAAGATAAAAGAAAAATTCTTCCAAACTAACCACATCAACTGAGTGTGACAGAGCATGCCATATCATACACCTATAATTCCCAATCTCTGCTAAAAAAGGGAGGAAGGGATATTTTCTCATCTCTTCTCCCTGGCTCACCTTGGTAATTTCAATTACACAGTGTTTAGTTTCATTTTTGTTGCTATTTTGTTTCCCATTTTTATTGTGGTCATTACTGTATATATTATTTCCCTGCTCGCGCTCTCTCTCTCTCTCTCTCTCTCTCTCTCTCTCTCTCTCTCTCTCTCTCTCTCTCTCTCTCTCTCTCTTTCTCTCTCTCTCTCTCTCTCTCTCTCTCTCTCTCTTTTGCAGGGCAATGAGGGTTAAGTAACGTACCCAGGGTTACACAGCTAGTATGTATCAAGTGTCTGAGACTGAATTTGAACTCAGGTCCTCCTGAATCCAGGGCCAGTACTTTATTTACTGTGCTACCTAGCTGTCCATATAAATTTTCCCAGGTTTTATTCTTTATAATTTTTAGCAAAATTATTTGTTTATAAAATTCAGTATTTTATTTGTAGCACAGAAACATTCATGAGCCACACTTTGACCATTTCAGGATTGATAGTCATCTACTTTTTGTTGTTGTTGTTTTTGCCCACTACAAAAAGGACTGCTTGAATATTTTGCTATACATGAGACCTTTCTGATTTTAACTTCCTTTTGGAAATAGTGTTGCTGTTGAACCTCTGAGTCAGAGGGTATAGGCATTTTAATCATTTCTAGAATAATTCTGGGAAACTGTGGCACAGTGGATAGAGTATTGGGCTTGGAATCAGGAAAACTTATCTTTATGACGTTCAAATCTGGTCTCAGACACTGTTTGACCCTGGGCAAGTCACTTAAAACACTGTTTGCCCTTAGTTCCTCATCTGTATAATAAGCTGGAGAAGGAAGGGGCACACCATTCCAGTATCTTTACCAAGGAAACCCGAAATAGGGTCATGAAGATTTGGACATGACTGAAATGCTTAAACCACAAACTCATAATTCTAAATGACTTCCCAGAATGGTTGAACTATTTTACCACTCTACTAACAGTATATTAGTGTCATTGTCTTTCCTCAGTTGATCCAATATTTTTTACTTTTTGACATCTTTGCCAATTTCCCCAGTTCTTTTTCTTAAAAAAAAATTATAAAGGTGCAGATTTCCTGTTGCCAAGGAACATTTTTAGGTGGAATACTCAAAAAGATTTTTTGGAAGACTGGGACTTTAGCTAAAATTTCAATGATCAATAGGATTTCGATAGATAGAGAAAGAAAGAAGTAAATTCCAGATGGAGAGACTATCAAATGGTTTCTGAAGAATAATGAGTAGTCCAGTATGTTAGACATACAATATTCATAAATGTTAGCTCCTCATTCCAAACTCGTGTTGTCCAAGCCAGAGGGGCTGTAAGTGAAACCAGAGAAACTCAGACTGCAGTCCACACCAAGATCAACACCTTTCATACTTGCAGGGACCTATATATTATTGAATACCATGTGCAATCACACAAGTCCTTATCTCTTGTCTCATACCCTTGTCCTTATCTCTGCCCATGATTTCCATGGCAAATAACTACTGGGCCCCTTTTTTCTGGCTTGTGTAATTATAAGCAGTAGCATATATAGTCACCTTTCGGCATTGAAACTCCCCTTTCTAGGAGTTATTATTATTTTTTTCTTCTCTTTTTGCTTGGAAGCATGTTTATAGCCAAACAGAAAGCACCAACTGTCCATGATTCTAAGGTATAATAATAGATAGTTCTCAAGTAACCAGCACTCACTTCAGGTTTGTCTATTGTCTTTGTTCAATCTACTTCAGATTCAAGGCCTTCTGTCACCATCTATGATCTAGATCCTATTCCTTCCCCATACTCCCAGATCCAGAAGATCATTAGCCCATCCTGACTAAATAAGACACAAATCTGGAAAGGTAAATAAAGGCAAGATTGTGGCTGGCCTTGCATGCCTTTAAAATGGATAATTCCATTAGTTTTTACAGCACAGTCATCTTTGGAAATATCAATCTCCTGCCTCACTCAACCGGGGAGTTGATTTTGAGGGGAGGGAAAAGATTAGTTCATTTTTATTTGTGAAAAGTTTGGGGTAACTGCAAAATATGTCAAAAAGGCGTATGGAAATCTTGAAATCAAATTGCTATAGATAGAGATAATAATTCACTTTTATATGGTGTTTTAGGGTTTTCAAGATGCTTTACATACATAATCTTGTTTATTCTTCTTGATACTCTTAGGTCAGTAGTGGAGATATTCTTGTATCTGTTTTGTACCTGAAGTAACTGAGGGCCAAAGAATTAAATAACTTGACCAAAGTCACAAATCTAGTATGTAATGGAGCTAGGCTTGAACATGAACTCACATGTTCTCAATTTGTGCTCAGTGTTCCTTCCATGTTATTATGATGTTTAATAGGGAGAAGGAGATGCTTAGGGGGGATGGGGTCAGAAGAAGTTTCATATGGTACCTCACCAATATCCAGAAGATTATTTAGGTTAAATCTTAGTAATCCAGGGCTTTAGGAAACAATTAGGTCAAATTAGTGATATCAGCCTTTAACAACTCTACCATAAGCTGAAAAGGTAGCTATATATAGCCTTAATAGGTCAAAATTTCACTAAAACTTTTGAGACATTATGTATGGTATTTTTAAAGAGCCAAAAAAAGGTGAATATGCCTAAAATAGTATTAATTTGACTGGTATATGTGCCGTGGTTGACCAAGAATGTAATGGTAGTAGTGGTAAGCAGCAACAACAGTAATAATAGTGGTGGTGGTAGTGGTAGTAATAGTAGTAGAAGAAAATGAAGTAGTAATAAAATAAATTTATGTATATAATATAGTATATAGAATATCATATGTGTGTACACACATTATATATGTGTGTATATATCCAGTATATCTATCTATCTATCCAGTATGTGCGTGTATATATATGTATATACATATATATACATACATATACATATACACACACATATATATACATATATATATATATATATCCATCCAGTTAGGGATGCTCTGGCCCTGAGGGGGACACTCTGACCATGGAGAAGTATGGTTGATCAGATTTCTGGGGATAGTTAGAGAGTGTTCTTTCCTTGGAAAAGCAAAGTAGTTGATTAACCAGATAGTGGTTAGTCAAACCGATAATAAAGAAGACATGTCACAGATATCCAGAAGGCTGGGCACTTTGAAATTTATAGCATGAGCTTAGTTGGGAGCCAGTTGTGTTTGCTATGTGATTAGGACCAGGTAGTGACAATAATCTCAATTTAGAAATGTGGAATTTTTATTATTCATGTATCCCACTCCCCAAGTAGCTAGCATCATCATTTTCCAAACTATTCTAACTTTTCAGTCCTAAGTCTATCCCTCCAAGCCCCCTTCTCTCCTCCATAAAACTATTACCCTCTCCTTTGTTCGGAGAGTTGAAGTTTAGACTTCTCCCAGCCATACCTCTATGAGCTGACTGATGGAGGAACATGCCATAAATTTGTTCCTCCCCAGGAAATGAAATTTAGACTTCTTCTCCCTGTTCATAAAATCTGTGTGCCAAATAATAAAAACATTTACTTACGTTTTGATTGGATCATATATGTGAATAATTCTTTAAAAGAGGAATATTTTCAGACCCAGTTTAGCAATGACACGAATATTATATATATTGTATATATACTATATATTTTACTATATATAGTATATATAGTGTGTATATATGTATGTGTTTATGTGTGTGTGTGTGTGTGTGTGTATATATATAAAATAAGTATTTACTGAGCATATAGACAGAGAGCCTGAGTAAGGCTGGCAGAACTGATTAGTGGACATATGCATGTTGTTGGGGCTCCCAGATTTTTCTTTCTTTTTACAGAACCAAAGTCAAGTTCACAAGAACTTTTAGGCCTAATGTGATTTGTAGGTCAGTAGGAGGCTCTATCTTCATAACTATGTTTGATTTTAAATTTTAACAAATTTTAGAAAATTTATTACTGGTGTTAATTATTAATTAATTATAAACCAGACAACTAAAATTTATATGATTATATGTATTGCAACACTTCTAATAACATCTAAGAGGAGAATTTTTGTCATTCTTTTATCATACACATTTTTTTTTTATTTCAGGGCAGCTAGGTGGTACAGTTGATAGAGTATGGGCCCTGAAGTCAGGAGGACTTGAGTTTAAATTGGGCTTTAGACACTTATTAGCTGTGTGACCCTGGGGCTAGTCACATAACCCCAGTTGCCTCCCAATGAAGTAAAGATGTTTTCATAAACCCTTTACTTATCAGAGGCTATGGGTACAGAATGCTGGATCACGGAATTTCAGAATGACAAATTTTTTAAATTGGAAGAAACCTCAGGCAGGGATCCAATTTCTCCCTGAAAAAGAATCCTCATTGTGACATGTCTAATCCAGCTTCTACTTGAAGACCTTCAAAGAGGGAGAACCCATTATCTCCCTAGGCAGCCTATTATGCCTTTCTTTAGTTCTAATTGCAAGGCTAAATTTGCCTTTTCATACCTTCTAACCATTGTTCCTGGTTCTGTCATATGGGGACAAACACAATAAGTCTAATTCATCTTCCATATAAAAGTCCTTCAAACATTTGAAGTCAGCTATCAGTCTTTTCTTCAGTAGGCCTGAAATTCTCATTCTACCAACCAACCATTACATGTCATGGACTCATCCCCATCCCATATGGTGTCACCTGGACACCCTCCAGTTAATCAGTATTCTTCAACTATGGTGCCACTTGACTAGGACAGCATACTGGATCCTCATGTCTCTTACTAAGTTTCAGATGTTGATGATGATGGTTCATCTGAGATTGTGTCTTGTGCTTTCCTAGAGCTATAATACACAATACAGAACTGGGAAGCTAATCGACAATTTTAATAATTGTTCTATTTCCCATTCACAGAAAAGGTGTTTTTTTCCCTTTTCACAACCTGAGCAGGCAAAGAGTTTTTTCATCATTGGTACAGTTATCCCTTCCACATCTAGGGTTTTAAGGGAGCAGTGCCCCCTCAATCTAGAAAATTCATGTAAAACGTTTGCCCCAGAGAAGAAGTCTGATCTTTTTTCTTTTTCTTTTATGGGGTATTTACAGTAATTATTTTAAATTTGGGTTCAGTAGTTGGTCATCAGCTCTATGTTGTCTGCTGGCCTTTGCATGCCACCTACAGCTGCTGCAAACACCCACAGAACACCCATTTAATTTCTTATGCCAACCCATGATATATTGAAACCAAAATGGGGAAAGTTGTAATATGAAAGGGCTAACTGTACTTGTTTTGTTTTGCTATCTCAGACCATTACCTTTTCCATATTGGACAGCCTTAGAGAATTGTCTAGAGGAATTCAAAGGGTGTGACATCATAAGATCAGAGATCAGAGATTTAGAACTATGAGGAACCTTAAAAGCCATCTAATCCCTAAATTTTACAGTGCAGAGAGGTTAAGTGACTTGCCCAAAGTCACATAGCTACTATGCATCAGGGGCAGGAACTGAACCCAGGTTTTCCTGACTTTAAGGTTGGCCATCTATCTGCTATTTCAATTTTCCTCTTTGGACAGGTAATACATCAATATTCTCATATTACAGATGAGGAAACTGTAAGTTCTAAAATTCTAGCTGTGATGTCTAAAATCTAATGTGTGGTTGCCTGATATGACCCCAGTATGTGTGTGTGGGAGGGGAGGGGGGATAAACTAGCCAACATTTACTGATCAATTCAGCAAGAGTTTAGGCTTTTAAGTATTTATTAAAGTGTATTAGAAGTTAGTGAGGAGGGGGCGGCTAGGTGGCACAGTGGATAAAGCACCAGCCCTGGATTCAGGAGTTCCTGAGTTCAAATCCAGTCTCAGACACTTGACACTTACTAGCTGTGTGACCTTGGGCAAGTCACTTAACCCCCATTGCCCCGGTTAAAAAAAAAAAAAGAAGTTAGTGAGGAGAGCGAGAGTGGAAAACCCTAGTTTGTATCTATTTGGTATAGCCAGAGATAAAAACTTGCCTTTCCCTAACAGCCCACATGAAGTTTTCTGCCACCACCCCAAAGCCTGAACAAAAGACCTTGCTTCCCCATGGCTTCTTTCAGAAGCCCCCTGTGAAACAGGAAACAGGGCCTACCACACACACAACTTCAAGCTAATTGGCTGGTAACTTTGATAGACAAGACTCACAAGTATTAGACATAACTTCGGGACGCCAATCCGACCTTTGAAACCCCAGAAAGGTCACTTCCAGACACCAAAATCATGTGCTTTATTTTCATGGCAGAGTCTCCCTGCAATATCTTTCTCAACAGGTTGGTAGTGTTCTGATTCTCATAAAACTGAAGTCCAGAGTAGTTGTTGGGGGTAGGAAGTGTCACCAAGGCATAGATGGAAGCAGAAACATAGAAAGTCAGGAACTTTTTGTGGGGAGTCCAGTATGGCTAAAAATGGAGTATTTTAGGTGAAAATAGTGTGAGTCAAAGCTGTAAAGAAAAGTTGGTGCCAGAGTGTGAAGAGGTTAAATGGAAGGTTAAGGAGTTTGAACTATATTTACTACGTGATGGGGAGCCATTGAATGTCTTTGGATAGGAGCATTAGATGGGATGGGATTAGATCTTTGTCTAAGGAAGTCATCTGTACATAGTGAGGGAGATGGGGTGGAAAGGATTGAGATTAAGGATTGGAGAAGGGTGGAAAAAAAAAGATGTGATAACTATCTGGGGGAGTCCATATAGAGGATCAATAAGAAGCAATAAATGGGATTGTTCTATGGTCCCCAAATGGCTGTTGAGCTTAGTCAAACAGAAGATAGAAATCTGCATATACATACAGAGGCCCTGCAGTCAGAGAAACTGTGCTCTTCTTCAGGGGTGTGGATATGTAATAGGAAGGAGGGTGGAGAGAGACAGCAGCATTATTGATGGATGACCACAGCAGGAAGTCTGAGAAACTGCTGAGCCTAGAATGCAGACAACTGCAGGAGACTGAGGCATCTCAGGAAGGAAGGAGGGCACAGCACAAACTCAAAAGGGGACTTCACCGCGTGAAAGCCTCGGCATGATCAGAGAGCAGTCAGTGACCCATACGCGAAGTCCACACATCACTCTGACCCAGAGAGGGCAATTTTGAACTACCCTAAATCATAAAATTTTGGCTTGTAACTAAATATTTGAACAAAAGGACAAGCTGTCCTGGAAACTAACCAAACTGTCCTGAACTAACAAATTTAACTAAATGCCTGCACAGAGAATTTTTTGATACAGGGACTCTTTCTATAAGCCTCTCTTTTACCCTTGGAAAGATAGTAATGTTGGTGGTGGTAGTAGTAGCATCAGCAGTAACAGCAACAGCAGCAGCAGCAACAGCCGAAGCAGCCGCAGCAGCAGCAAGCAGCAGTAGTAGAAGTAGTAGTAGTAGAAGTAGTAGTGGTGGTAGGCAGATGGGTGGCCCAGTAGATGGAGTACTCGGCCTGGAGTCAGAAAGATTCCCAAGTCTTCCTGAATCCAAATCTGGCCAGCAACAATTATTAGCAGTGTGACCCTGGGCAAGTCACTCAACCCTGTTTACCTTAGTTTCCTCATCTGTAAAAGGGGCTGGAGAAAGAAATGGAAAACCATTCCAGTATCTTATCTAAGAAAACCCCAGGGGCAGCTAGGTGGTATAGTGGACAAAGCACCAGTCCTGGATTCAGGAGGACCTGAGTTCAAATCTGGCCTCAGACTCCTGAATACTTACTAGCTGTGTGACCCTGGGCAAGTCACTTAACCCTCATTGTCCTGAA
Organism: Dromiciops gliroides; assembly: GCF_019393635.1. Lineage (NCBI taxonomy): Eukaryota > Metazoa > Chordata > Mammalia > Microbiotheria > Microbiotheriidae > Dromiciops > Dromiciops gliroides. The sequence goes on from NC_057863.1 coordinate 494,136,454, forward strand.
CCTCCCCCCAAAAAAGAAAACCCCAAATGAGGGTGGTGGTGGTAGCAGTAGCAGCACTAGCAGAAACAACAATAGGATTGGTGATCATACTAGTAGTATAATAGTGGTGTGGTAGTAGTAGCAGTAGCACCATACATTTATGTATGATATTGCTTTTTATGGTTTTCCAAAGTACTTTTCCTGGAAACTTTTTTGTGAGGTAAGTAGAATATATATCAGTTTTCTCCATTTTATAGATAGGAAAACTTAAGCTTAGAGTAGTTAAGTAATTGGCCTACAGTCATGCTGCAATAGTCAGTCAATAAACATTATTCCCCAACTATGTATCAAGTGTGGTATTGGGGATAAAACAAAAGACAAAAGATAGTCTAGATCCTTTAGTCTTTCCTCTATACCCCTACTACCTAATGCTTTTATTGTTTTTTTTTAATGAGATATTTTATTTTTTCTGTTACATGTAAAGATAGTTCTCAATTTTTGTTTATACATGCTTTACAATTTCAGATTTTTCTCCCTCTCTCCCCTCCCTCCCCCCTCCCCTAGACAGCAGGTAATCTGATATAGGTTATATCTATATATCTCTATACATATACATATAGATATATATACACACACATATATATACACATAATAACATTAATCCTATTTCTGCATTAATCCTGTTACAAGAGAAAGAATCAGAGCAGTGATGCAAAACCTCAAAATAGAAAAAAAAAACAACAGCACCCAAAACAAAAGAAATAATATGGTTCAATCAGCATCTATACTCCATAGTTCTTTCTTTCTTTTTTTTCTTGGATTTGGAGATCCTCTTCTATCATGAGTTCCCTGGAACTCTTCTGTACCATTGCATTGGTGAGAAGAATATAGTCCATCACAGTAGGTCAACACTCAATGTTGATGATACTGTGTACAATGTTCTTCTGGTTCTGCTCATCTCACTCATCATCAGCTCACGTAAGACCCTCCAGGTTTCTCTGAACTCTTCCTGCTCATCATTTATTACAGCACAATAGTATTCCATTGTATTCATATACCACAACTTGTCCAGCCATTCCCCAATTGATGGGCACCCCCTCAACTTCCAATTCCTTGCTACCACATAAAGAGCAGCTATAAATATTTTTGTACATGTGGGTCCCTTTCCCCCTTCCATGATTTCTTTGGGCAAAAGACCTAAAAGTGGGATTGCTGGGTCAAAGGGTATGCACAGCTTTATCGCCCTTTGGGCATAATTCCAAATTGCTCTCCAGAATGGTTGGATCAGCTCACAGCTCCACCAACAATGCATTAGTGTTCCAATTTTCCCACAGCCTCTCCAACATTTATTATCTTCCTTTTTTGGCATTTTAGCCAATCTGATAGGTGTCAGGTGGTACCTCAGAGTTGTTTTAATTTGCATCTCTCTAATCATTAGAGATTTAGAGCATTTTTTCATATGGGAATAGATAGCTTTGGTTTCTTCATCAGAAAACTGCCTGTTCATATCCTTTGACCATTTCTCAATTGGGGAATGACTTGGATTCTTATAGATTTGATTTAATTCCCTATATATTTTAGAGATGAGGCCTTTATCAGAAGCACTGGCCTCAAAAATTGTTTCCCAGCTTTCTGCCTCCCTTCTAATTTTGGATGCATTGCTTCTGTTTGTACAAAAATTTTTTAATTTAATATAATCAAAATCATCCACTTTGCATTTTATAATATACTCTATCTCATGTTTGGTCAAAAACTGTTCTCCTTTCCAAAGATCTGATAGGTACACTATTCCTTTCTCTCCTAATTTACCTATGGTATCACCTCTTATGTCTAAATCATGTATCCATTTTGACCTTATTTTAGTATAAGGTGTAAGATGTTGGTCTAAGCCTAATTTCTGCCATACTATCTTCCAGTTTTCCCAGCAGTTTTTGTCAAATACTGAGTTCCTATCCCAGAAGCTGGAGTCTTTGGGTTTATCAAACACTACATTACTAGTGTCATTTACTACTGCATTTCCTGAGCCTAGCCTATTCCATTGATCTACCACTCTATTTTTTAGCCAGTACCAGATAGTTTTGATGACTGCCGCTTTATAGTAAAGCTCCAGGTTTGGTACCGCTAACCCACCTTCCTGTGAATTTTTTTTCATTATTTCCCTGGATATTCTTGATTTTTTGTTTTTCCAGATGAATTTTGTTATTATTTTTTCTAGCTGTATAAAATAATTTTTAGGTAGCCTGATTGGTATGGCACTGACTAATGCTTTTATTGTAAAGCTAAAGTTTTTCAGTATCAAAATTACCTTAAATATATAGCACAGGATTTAGATAATTTCTCCTATGGCTAAAAATTAATCAAATGACTTCCCTTCTCCTCTCTCTTCCAACTCTTTTCCAGTTACTCCAAGAAAATCTCTGTTCTATTCTCTTTCCTTCCTATTTGTGAGCCAACACAAAAGTGACTATGATCTTGTCCTCTTGACCTATATATAGATATTAAGGGACAGCTACTATTGCCCTTGTATCAAGGTGGGGGAACCTTGTAAGTTTTGAAATAAATTTAGATCTAATATCAAAATGGTGCCATCCAATCTTCAATGCTTTTGAAAGTGCCCACAGGTTCCCTTCAGAAAATCCCTATCTTTCTCCTTTCCCCTTTCCAATTAGCTTGTTTTTTTCTTAATATAAAAGCATTTAATATAAACAAAAAGCTATTTCTATTCAATGTCATTCATTTTTCTGTATTTATGAATAATTATATGTATATAAATTAGATCTTTTGTGAAAATTGATTACATTTATTAATAGCATCTCTTTTTTACCTAATACTTAATAGCTCACAAACAACAACAAAAAAACCCCAACTTTTTTTACTGTAGCCCTGTGAGATAGATAGTGTATAGAACCCATTGTTATCCTTGTTTTATTCATGACAAAACAGGCTCACAGACCTTAAATAATGACATAATGGTGTGGCTGCTATATTGCAGAGCCAGGTCATGAACCATGGTTTTCAGAAGCTCAGGTTCAGTGTTCTTTCTCATCCCTCATGCTATGTCAATTTAATTACAACTATTTCAACAAATTCTTTCCCAACATCTCTCTCTACCACCTCCCCCCCACCACACACACCTCTAGTGCACACATATTGTATTTCAGTTACTCAGTAATCTTTATTAAGTGCCTTCTATGTGCCAGGCACTAGACTAAAATGCTGGGGATACAAAAAGAGGCAAAAGATAGTCTCTGCCTTCAAGGAGTTTACAATATAACAAGCAAACAATTATATACACAAAAACTACTTACAGGATAATTAGGAAATAATCAGGAGAGGAAGGCACTAGAATTAAGAGGTTGGAAAAACATTTCTGTAGTAGATAGGATCTTAGTTGGGGCTTAACGAAAGTCAGGGAGACCTGAAGGCAGAGATGAGGAGGGAGAGTATTCCATGTATGGAGAAATCCAGAGAAAATGCCCACAGCCCAGAGATGGAATGTCTTGTTCATGGAATAGCAACTGCACTATGGATGACACTTGTTTTTGTACTGACCTAGGACATGAACCACTGTTCATGACACCATTTCTAGGGAAAATGAATTAAGAGCCCTCACTAACCTACAGCTGCACATAATTCAATTCAACAAGCATTTATGCATTTATTAATTCCCTATTTAGTGCCTGCAACTGTGCTAAGCTCTGGCAATACAGTTATTGTAAGCTCTCAAGGGGCTTACACTCTAATGGAAGGTGGAAGACACAGATAAAAGGAAGTTGAAACCCAGTCAGGGTGGGAGAGTAGACTCTCAGGAGCATAACATTTGTTGGAGTCAAAACCAAACAACTGTTGATGGAAAAGGAGGAGTTAACCCGTAAAGTTCTGAAAATTCAGATCTCTCTATAAAAGAAGGCTTGGTGGTGGTGGTGGTGGGGTCCTACTCTTCCGCCCTCTAATCAAAGGGAAGGGGCAACTGAGGGAATTCAAGTACTGAGTATCAAAAAATTGAGTCAATCTTCATGGTGATGAGATTTCAAATGATTAGTTTATAATGGAGAAGGCATGAGATTCTGTGGAGTAAAAACTAAGTAAAACTACTGTTGGAGAATACTGTGTTAACTCTGAAAAACAAAGTGGGTTTTGGAACCAGAAGATCTAGGTTCAAGTAGTCCCTCTATCGTGTACTACCTTTTTGATCATGAGCAAGTCATTTAACCTTAGCCTCATTTTTCTCATCTCTAAAATGAGGTGGATTGAACATGATGCTGACTTCTAATCTCTTCTCCAGTTCTAAATCTACAAACCTACAAACCTTTCTTGGGGAACTAGAGATTTACAAACATGATCCTTATAAGGGAGGAATCCAGTGGGGATCAGGGAGGCTGCCATCTATGGAGATAGGAGTCTTAATTCAGGAGTGGGATTGGAGAGAGTTAGCTTTGTAGACAAGCTTTTCTTTGTAGCTCCACAAAAGGAGAACTGAACTGATTATTTCTGTTTTCCAGGTAATGAAACTGGTGTATTGTGGTCAGGCTACTTGCTTTAAATCAGGAGTAGAACTCAGGTTGGGTGATAGATCCCCTCTCAGGCCATTATAGTCAAACTGTAGATGGGGAGTCCTTAGGGTGATGAAGGTTTCTCACACCCCAAACGTAGAGACACCCTTTGGCAGCCAGCAAGGGACTTGTAGAAAGAACCAGTGTTTAGCTTCTTGTTGCATGTAATTTGGTGTTTGCAAACCTCTCTAGACTGTTCCCACTTTAACTGGAGGTCGATTTTCCTGACACGCTTAAGAGCTCCTGATGTTGCTAGAAAGTGCAATTTGCGGCTAGACTGTGAAACTTCACTCTAAATGGAAAGGGGTGGAATCTGAAGCAACCACACATAGGTTATTTTTCCAGGCAGAAGAAAGAATGTTAAGTTGAAATGAGCATCAGATCTGTATTAAGACCTTTGTCTGTATCATATACCCTTGACTTTCACTGCAGGTGTTAGGGAAGCAGCCAGTTTTCTGGAAGGAGAGGGAGAAGTCTGTGCTGCTATAACAGTGGACAAAATCCAGTTCTTTTCAACCTAAAGGTTTTATTTATCATGAATACATAAGTCTGGGAAACTTTAGATTCTTGGTTCAGTGACAACTAGGATACCTGAAGCAAAATACTTAGATTACCTTCACTTCTATTCATCAATCAGTCCTCAAAAGAGAAGGCTGGGGAAACAACAACAAAGACAACTCAGCTTCTTTGCAATGAAGTCCTTCTTGTTGTTTTCATTTGCCTAATTTCAGAATCATTTAAGTTTCACCTGCTAGCGTAGTTAAAAATAAATGACAATTAAAACATTTCCAAACAAGACTGAGCCAAACACCTTTTTATCTTTTTATCACTCAGTTAATAAGCATTTATACACACTGTACATGAGACACAATGTTGGATGCTGGATTACATAGACCAAAAAAAAAAAAATCCAGTTCCTACTATCCTACCTTACATTATCCAAATGTTAGGGATCTTACATTTTATATAAGAAGATAATGTATACACATAAAAGTGTTCAGAAAACTAGTAATACAGAATTTAAATGAGCCAATATATGATAATTTCCTCAGAAAAGCAGAATAATTGTTGAAGATTTTAGAACTCATTCAGAAAGGAGCCTTTCATGGTCAACAAAATCTATCTATGCCAAATATTATTTAATATTATTTTAAAATGTAAACCATTTTCCTTTTTTAAAAAGTATATTGTGAGGAATAAAATTGTATATTTTTCCTTTGGTCCTTTCTTGGAGCACAATAAAAGACAGATAAAATTCCTTTGCTGTAAGAATTGCCCTTCCCTTCTCTCTCTCTCTCAGGATTTACTTGAGGAAGACATCACAAAAAAATTATTTTTTTGTTCTGTTCTGTTTTTCCCACCCAGTGAAAACTGGTAGAGGGGAAGAGTAGGTGACCTCTAAGATTTGGCCTCAATTGAAGTTTTTCTGATTGTTTGGAAAGAAAAATGTGAATTTTAGTGGTTTTATCATCAGTATTTTATATTCAAGTTGGCCTTGAGAGTGGTCAATACTAAGGAACATTTAATCATTAGTCACCAAGTACTCTACCCACTCATCATCTGCTCCCATTCTTTGAAGATGCCCTGTTGTTTCAATCATTCAGTCCAAGGTGATGGTTAAATGAACAATTTAACTGTATTAATAAACACATGGTAATTTTATTTTTAAAATAGCTATCTGTATAATGTGACATTCTACATTCTTCTCAGTTCTAAACCCCAAGGGAAACTTTCCCTCTTAGGTGGGTTCAAGTGGAGAGCATGAAGACAAAATTGTAGGATTGATCCGTATATGGGTCTGAGTAAAACTTCTTTGGTGGCCATGGCCTAAATCCCTAATCTTGTGATCATAAAAGGAGGAGCTTTGGAAGAGCTAATCAAAGTCCCTCATTTTACAGAGGAATAGAAACCCTGAGGGATTAAGTAAATGCTTCAAGGCACATAGGTGAGGAGTGGCTGAAATTAGACATAAATCCAAGTATATTGACTCTAAAATGCAAGGTTCTTGACATTAACCAGGGAATTCTCCAAAAAACAAAGGCCTCACCTTGGCTTGTCTATTATATGTGGGCAAAACATCATAAAGGATGAATGTGCATGCATCAGGGCAAACAAATGAGCATTACTGGAGAGTGGGGGAAGAGCTTAGTCAGCATATTCATATACCTTTGCAAAAATCTGGAAAACTGATGCCTAATTCAACCCTACCCACTGTCCCCTCCAACCCCTCCCCCCCAAAGTAAAAGTTTTGAGACTTCAACATTAACATATGTGGTTTCATTTATAACAAGATAAATTCCCAGATAGCCTAGAAAACAGACTTTTCTACTATTCAAAAACTAAAAGGATCCATCAACCCCACTTCATCCCAAGCCCTAGTTTTGGATTCCAGACAGCTTCCTAGGTTGTTTGTCTCCTCTCTGCTCTTGGGGAGGAACATCTTCCCTTCAGTGAAACAATAGTGTCAGCTTCCTAAATGGAAAAGAAATCTGTATTTTAGTGTAGACATACAAATATGAACAGTTATAAATGATTGATGAGCTACAAAGAACTTACTACTGATCTAGGAGACTGGAAAGTGGTTTGTTTCTTCCAAATTTGTCTCTCTGGTGCCAAAAACCTTACAGCCTTCAAGACATAGACGAGAGAAGTTGTATGCCATTCCCTTTGCTGCCAAACACTTTAAAAATCTTGTGAGGCACTAAGCTTCGTGGGGTTGGTATAGTGGTTATATAGTATACTAGGGAATATTTAAAATATTTTTATAGATACTGAGCTTAGTATTTGGGAAAGGGGTTATATAGTGTATTAATAGAGTTTCTAAAAAATGATTTGAGAAACTGGGCTGAGCTGGGTTGGGGTAGGTATTTTGTTGTTAAATTTTGGAATTCCTTGTAATAGAATACTCTCTTCTTTTCTGTCCTCTCTCTAGTTGTATATTGGTCTACCTCTTACTGTATCACTTTGGCTCACAAGAGCCCTTCTTCACACAGAGAAAATAAATAGAATTCACTGTGTGTATCACAGATTTCACTTACCTGCCTAATAGTGTGTCCCTTCTCTGCTCCCAAACTCTGTAGCTCTGAACATCTGCAAATTCCAGTAATAAGTTTTCTTCACTAACTAGATTCTTGGGCCTTTTGAATAAAGATGGGTGGGGAGCAAAACATCAGAATCGGTCTGTGAAGGGTAATAAGATAGTTCTTGGTCAATATTGCTTTTCTGGTCCCACAGTGGAGTACTGCAGCTGTTGTATATGGCAACCTTCCAACCTGGATAATTACATTCTGCTTACCTCCGCTCCTCATGATGGATCCAAGTGGATAACTTGTTCTTTATGTCTTTGCCTAAATAAAACAAGCAGCCCTGAAGTTTGTCCAGCCACTTGCTTCATTCCATCGTTTTAGAGGTTACTGTATTTCTATAGGGGTAAAAAGCAGTCCTCTGAGGAAGTTGTCCTGGTGTAATAGGAAAAATGCTGTACTAGGAAAGAGGAACTTAGTTTCCTATTTTGTAACTTTCCAAAATTACTTGCCTTCTCTGAGATTCAATCTCCTCATCTGTATAATGGGTACATTGCCTCCCACTTGTATATCATGGTGTTGCTCTCTGAATAAATTGAAATGTTACACATGAGGATGATTTGAAATGAATAAAAAAAAAAACTATGCATAGCCATGGAACTGTTTTTTTCATCCACTTGAATAGCTTTGACTATCTTCATGCACAGGGAAAATTTTTTACAAAGCATTTCAGAAAAAATTGGAAAGTCTCTTCATAACTCTGAAACACAGTAATTTGATCATGGTGTGTTGTCATTGATGCTAGAATTCTAGGCTAGAGAGGACCTAGGAAGGCAAAGGAAGACCAACTCTTACTCTGGAAATGAATGCAGAGACTAAGGCGAGAGGAAGGACCTTGAATCAGGGTTTTGGGCAAGAACACTGTGATAGGTAGCCAAAATTAACTTTTACGTCTGCTAACCTAACATGGGCAATAATTAGCTAAATGACTAGGTCAGGTTATGATAATTTTCTATGATCTAATTCTTTCTTTCATAAAAGATGGCCAATTATACTTACCTCCCGGCCTTCATTACAGAGATTCCAAGGAGTAAATGTTTGATACAATGTTAGTATCAACTACAACCAAAATGAAGTTCCGGGTATGCTAAGACGCAGCTTAGGGGACACCAGATACTGCAAATCTGCTGCATTGTAAGCATCTCCTTAGACTTTGGTAGCTTTCGACAGTTTCTTATCAGGTTTAAGTATAGGATCACTTTGGGTTAAGGGAAAAGAGCACCATCTAGTGGCCATAGCTGACAACTGTTTCTTCGTTTCCTGGGGCTTTGCTTTGTATTTGCAGTGGGATTGATTCCTTCTCAAGCTCACAGGGGCTGAACCCTGATGGTTCACAGTCCCTTAAGGAAAGGCAACTGCCAGAAGGTGGGACAGGTTTGGGGGAGGCTTTGAGCATAGAGAAAGGAGCTGAAGAGCTCAGAGTGGAAGAGTGGAATGAGGGTAAGTAAGTCTTTCTTCCTACCCCTGGCTGTCTCCACCACACTTAAAAAGGCCCAGAGAAGCAGCTAGGTGGTACAGTGGATAGAGCCATGGCCCTAGAGTCATGAGGACCTGAGTTCAAATGTGACCTCAGACACTTAACTCTTACTAGCTGTATGACCCTAGGTAAGTCACTTAACCCCAATTCACACACACACACACACACACACACACACACACACACACAGCCCAGAAAAAGACCTGTGAACCATCCTGCTTGGATCATTATTAATAATCATAAAAACAATGAACATATATATGCACATATGTTATACACACAGAGTGCTTCAAAATCTTAAATACATAGATGTAACTATAGATAGGTAGAACTATATAGTTTTAATCATACATAACTACATATAGATTAAACTAAAGCTCTAACTATTGTTCAAAATTAAATATAGTTTAATTCTGCCCATCTCCTACAAAAAATTAATAATAAACAGAGACTAATTTTCCACAGAACAAAACCAGTTCGGAGAACATAATGCCTCCTACAGGATAAGCCAGATCAGAGACAGACAGACAAAAAACCTAATAGCAATTTATTTTTGTTCCAAGAAGAAAGAAACCATGATCATGTGGAGACCGCTTCCAAGAGAAGCTCAGAGACTTCCTCTTTTCTGAGGGTATATAATGTTTTTTGTTTGTTTTTTGCAGGGCTATGGGGGTTAAGTGACTTGCCCAGGGTCACACAGCTAGTAAGTGTCAAGTGTCTGAGGCCAGATTTGAACTCAGGTACTCCTGAATCCAGGGTCAGTGCTTTATCCTCTGCATCACCTAGCTACCCACAGTATATAATGTTTTTTTGTCCAATGGTTAGAATGTTATAAGTTTCAATAGTGTAAGGGGGTAAAATTATAGCTATATTGTCTAAAATATCTAATGAGTGGTCACCAATAAATTAGAAGCTTTAGCAAGAGTATTTAAGTATTTATTAAAGAGCATTAGGACCTAATGATCAGAGAGAAAGATAAAAATCTAAGTTTTTCTAAGAGACCCCATCATCCAACCCACCATGATGAGGACAGGAACCAAAAGGGGAAACACCCCTCCGCCAGCATCCGCTTCCTACTTCATTTCCTCCTCCCAGAAAGGGGAGGCTCCTCAAGTTGATTGGCTGGTAGCTTTGATAGACAGTACCCACGAGCCCTGGAGAAGACACTCCAGCTACTCCTCATGGGGTAGATACAACAGAAAACACAGCCACACTGTGGCCTGTGGCTCTTCAAGGTGCTGATCCATGGTCGTCCACAACTGGCGGAGGCCTACTACTACTACTACTACTACTACTACTACTACTACTACTACTACTACTACTACTACTACTACTACTACCCATGAGCAAATGTCACTTCCTTACACCAAGGAACTGATCACATGGCTTGCCCTCAGATGCCTTCTCCTCTTGTTGGAGCTTTCCTACAGTAGCTTTCCAGCAGGTGGTGTCATTCCAATCGTTACAATAGCATGATAAGAAGAAAAAGCAGTTTTAACAATTTCAGTTATAACAAGTATGGAGGAAATACAGAAGCATTGTGATAAGATTACAGGATTGCCAAAAAGGGTTTGGCAAGGATGAGGACGCCCAGACGACCTCATAAGATAGGGACTTACTATCCTAAGGAAAGAAGTTACCAGGCAGGGTCTTTTATCTGCTATCTATCTGATTACAGTTTGGAGTTCAGTTGAAGGACATTTTGTTCCTTTTAACCCAGGGTTTCATAAAAAATACTTTTGGATAATAAGGCACCTCCATCAAATCCAGGTGATCCATATATTCATATTAACACTATATATATATATATACACACATATATATGTGTGTATGTATATATATATGTATATGTACATACACATATACATACACTTATATCTTTATATACATACAACTATCTTAATGCATAGTCATATATGAACATGTATAGCCCTTATCTGATTGTTTACTACCTTAGGGAGGCGGGAGAGGAGGGAGGGAAGGAAGGATAAAAATTAGAACTCAAAACTATAAACAAAAGTATTTATTATTTAATATATATGTTATATACATATATATGCCAGATAGACATATCTTTATGTATATAATTGGCTTTAAGATTTTCAAAACTCTTTCACCATCTCATTTGAGCCTCATTCATAACACTGTGAGGAAAGCCATGCCAGTACTAATCCCACTTTACAGATGCATAAACTGAGACTTTATTAAGGTTCCAGCTAGAAAATCTCCAAGTATCATAGCTCAAGATGGTGGGCCTCTCATCCTCTGAGTTCTCATCTATATGGGGATGAAAGGTAGTACATACCTCAAGGGATTACTTATTTTATGCAAGTCTCACTTTGGAGGCACTTAAAGAGACCTGTTTCTTCTGCCAGTTAAGTCTGCAAGCAGGGAGTTAAACAGTCTTTGAGGTGCTCTTCCTGTGAAGGAAAGTAGGGAGTGGGAACCCAGCAGGAGGGGGATGAAAGAACTGGGAGAGCCTTATTAATAGTTAAGTGGACAAGGTAGATAATGGGCTATCTCTTTTTATTGGCCCAACAGACAAGTTATAATATACAAGCAGCCAGGCAGCTCCTATGATTTGCATTGATACAATTCAGGCTGAGGTTTTCATTATGAGGCAGGGATGATACAGGAGCCTGCATTATCAAAGGCAGCTGAAAAGAGTTCGGGGAGCTATCTCATATTCTGCGTATGTGTATTCATTAATGGTTAGTAAGGTGCTTTGTCCTGTGTGGGATTGGCTGCTCCGTGGTGAATCATTAACAACGTGAACAGCTTCATACATATGTCTTATTGATGTGGAAAGTGATTGCTACCCCGGGCATTTTTCTTTTTTTCTGAATGAGTTCTGCTTTATTAAAGTTACAACAGAGAGCAGGGACATTTTAAACAGGGGGAGGGATATTGTAAATAGCTCACAGATTATAACGTCAGGAGCTTTGGGGTCTTTGTGACACTGAGTTCTGTGTAGTCTGAGACACAACTCTCCTTTCTGCTGTTTGGATCTTCTCTTCTGATGAAGCAGGAGCATAATGTAACGGTATTGATCCATTCTATCCTTTAAACCTCCAGAGAGCATCACAGGGCCTTGTCCTAGCTCTTTAAGCAATGATGGGCTTGATGATTTAGCCAGAAAAATAATAAAAGCTAGCATTTATAAACCATTTTAAGATTTGCAAACCACTTTCCGAATATCTTATTTTTTTCTTCCTAATCACCCTAAGCCATTTTTCTCATTCCAGTATTTGTGGGGAGACTGATGCCAGGTATCCTTAGGATCTTAGCAGGATAGAGTTGGAAAGGATCTTAGGGATTATTTAGTCCAAGTCATACCAAAGCAGGAATTCTCCATCTACACTATCCCTGTCAAGTGATGTTTGACCTGGAGGTGTCCTCAGGTCCGATTGTGGGGAATGTTTTCTTTATATGGATCAGAAATCTACTTCTCTATAAATTGCATCTGGGCCTTCTAGTTCTGCCCTCTAGAACCAAGCAAGACAGGTCAAATACATCTTTCAGGTGGATTCAAGTGGTCCTCTTTCAAGACCCAGTTTTGGAGTCCAAAGATCTAGTGGCTGGGGGATGAAGATGATGCAGGCAAGGACCATGCCTTATTTACCATAGCATAGGCCAAAGTATTAAATTTAGAGTCAAAATAACTGGCTTCATAGCCCCACTTTGTCTCTTACTGTCCTGATCTCTCTCGATATTCTAAACATCATATCTGAATATTATCATAAAATGAGGATTATGGATCTGCCTTCAAATACTTGAAGTCAGCCATCCTATCCTCACTAGATTTTTTTTTTTTTTTTAGTGAGGCAATTGGAGTTAAGTGACTTGCCCAGGGTCACACAGCTAGTAAGTGTGAAGTGCCTGAGGCCGGATTTGAACTCAGGTACTCCTGACTCCAGGGCCGGTGCTCTATCCACTGTGCCACCTAGCTGCCCCCTCACTAGATCTTTTAATTTCTGTTTTAAAAACCCATGGTTTCTTCTCCTTCCTAGAATATTGTGGCCCTAGGTAAACATAATGTTGTCACTGGTGTGCAATGTGATCTGAGCATCTGTGATCTGTGATTCTGAACTCTGTGTTCCTGTTTCTCTCAATTAATTTTAAGTTCTTATGCTTTGACCCCTCCCAATATCTAGTTCATTGCTGAGCATATAGTAGGACATGAATAAACACTTTAACAAATTAATAAACATTTCTCCAATGAATGGATAAATAGAAAGAAGAGATGAAGGAAAGAAGACATAATACGCTCTTTGCATCTATGTTAGCTAGAGTGAGAATTGGAATGACACCCCCCTACTGGAGAGATATTTCAGGGAAGCTCCACCATGAGGAGAAAGCATGTGATTTTAGTGTCCGGAAGTGACCTTTTCTGAGATTTTGAAGGTCAGTTTGGCATCAGGAAGTGATGTTTGCTCATGGGTCCTGTCAATCAAAGTGACCATCCAATTAGCTTGGAGGTGTGTGTGTGTGCGCAGCCCTTTTTCCTGTTTCACAAGAGCTTCTGGGAGAAGCAGAAGAGCAAGGGGCCTTTCAGTTGGAGACTTTGGCAGGAGAACAAGAGATATGCAGGATAGGGAGAACAAGCAAATTTTACACTTGATTCACGTGTTTCTCTTTACTTACCCCTAATATACTTTAACAAATACTTAATGCCCAAAGATTGATGCTATACTTTTTCTAATTTAAGGCAACATCATAGCTAGAATTTTAGCCCGTTACACTAGCTAGCTAGAAATTTTATTGTGATCATTATTATTAATAGCTAACATTTACATAGCACTTTAAGGTTTACAATGTGCTTTATATATAGTATCCCATTTAATCCTCACAATAAGTTTATGAATGAAGTACTATTATTATCCCCATTTTACAGATGAAGAAACTGAAGCTGAGAGAGGTTAAGTCATTTGCTCAGCTGGACTCTGATCTTTCTGACTCCAAATACAGTGTTCTTCACATTTCAGTGCTTGTGTCAGACAATGCACTTATCTCTGGGGATGTGATGAGAAGGAAGTAAAATGGTTCCTGCCCTCAAGGAGCTATGTAAGCTCTTTCTAATGGGAGAAGACAGCCTACAAAGGAGAACAGAAAAGCTAGGGAAACAATACATTTAGCAGCTTGGTGAGATGGTAGAAAATAACACGAAGACTTCCATGGCAAGGTGGTACAGTGGATAGAATACTAGGCTTCAAGTCATCAGTTCCTGAGTCCAAATCCAGCCTCAGCCCCAGATGTTAACCCAATGTGTTGTATGATCCTGGGCAAGTCTCTTAACCTGGTGGCCTCAGTCTTCCCATCTGTTCAATGGGGATAATAATAGGACCTACCTCACAAGGTTGTCAGAGACCCCTGGGAGGATTCATCTTTAGAATGAAAGGTTCAAGTGTGTGTGGGATGACAATGATGCAGCCAAGGACCATGCCTTATTTACCAAGGCTTAGAAGAAAAAGATGAATTTTATTTTTATTTAAAGTTTTGAGTATCCGTCCCTCACTTCTTCCCTCCCTGCTCCCTTCCTTGAGGCAGTAAGCAATCAGATATAGGTTATCATATTAGTCAGAAAATGTTGAATTTGAAATCAAAATACCAGGCTTTTAGATCTCTTGGCTCTGCCCCTTATTACTCTGACCTCTCTGAACACCATCATAAAATGAGAATTCTACAACTTAGGCTTTATACTTCACAATACAAAATTCTTAAACAAACAAGACATCATGCCCAAATGAATACTACAAATAATAAGTGCTATACCAAGCAACTGCTGCTATTTTGTCTCGCTGCCATCAAGCATACATTCTGTATGCTTGGGTTTCAGTGCTTGCTCAGCCACTTACTGAGCTGGGACAAGTCACGTTCCTTCTGTGCGCCTCAGCTGGCCCATCATACTAATGAAGGGATTGGACTATTTGACCTCTAGAGTGTTCCAGCTTTGAATTTATGATCCAGTGGTCCTATAACCCATGGATCAATAAGGAAACATTTATGAAGTCCCAAGTCTAGTCCCTATCTATACTGCCTCTGTATCCCCACTGCCTATCAATATGGAGGCAGCTAGGTAACATAGTGGATAGACTGCTAGCCCTGGAGTCAAGAGGACCTGAGTTCAAATTTCACCTCAGGCACTTACTAGCTGTGTGACCATGGGCAACTCACCGAACCCCAACTACCCTAAACATCTGGGGCCATCTCCAGTTGTCCTGATGTATATCTTGCCCCTGGGCCCAGATGGCTCTAGTGGAGAGAATTAGGCTGGTGACTTTGCAAAGGTCTCACTCACTTAAAACCAATTTAATGCAAGTCATGATTTTACTCTGATGTCATGGTCCTCTTGGAGAACAACAAACAACAATACCAGTATAATGTGCGAGGCACCAGGGGTACACAAACAAAAATGACATTATTCCTATTTCAATGTACTCAACTCATCAAGTTCTCTATTGCCCCTTCCATTCCTACTCTAAATATCCTCTTCACATCATCACCTAGCCTTCTGACCCCAAGACTTGCTGAGGCAGTTCCCTTCACCAGCCCTTTTGGTCCCTAAGAGTTTAATGCAAATTTGACTTTACCCCATTGGAAAGAAGCCTGTCAATGTGTCTGTGTCTTTAAGCCCCTTGATTCTGATTAAAAATATTTTGATCTCTCTCTGCCACTGTGATAGTTCTTTCTATAGCTCTGAATTTCTCTGTTCTCCCTCCTTGTCAACACAGAGTGAAATGAATATAGGTTGTGCCAGGATCTAGGCCAATCACTTTGGATATTTTCAACATCCTGTCTCAATGTTGCCTATCCAGAACTCCAGTGATGCACCCCATAGGGGCAGGGTCTGCCTGGAAGCCAAATTTATAGCTAAACAGCCTTCACAGCTCTGACTTTGATGCGCTTATGCTCCAATGGTATCCCCAGTGGTTCCTGTCACTGCCAGCAATCGTGTCATTTGGGAACCTAAGCTGTCTCTCATCTGTAAGAGGAATAGCTCAATATCCTGGGTGATGGTAGAACTTGGCTCAGCACTTGGCCTCCCAGAGTCTGCCCAGATAAACTAACACAGAAAGGAACAACAGGAGCTGCTCTCTGAGCTTCCAGCTTATATTATTTTTGTCCCTTTCTTGTTCCTTGCCTGTCATTTCTCAGTAGTAAGGTGATTAAGTGCCTGTGATCAGCCTTTGCCTGATATCCCCCAGAGGCTGAACTTGCTATATTCCCAGTGGCATGAAGGGAAGCACAGGCATCTGAAGTACTTGCTCTGTGACTATCTCAGTCCACTTAGCCCATGAAAACTAAGGCCTCTGCCTCAGACCAACTAGGAGTCAATCTGATCTCCCTTCCCATCACCCTATGCCTGACTGACTAAGATTTGATAAATAGAAGTATGAAGGGAAGAAGAAGGAGGAAGAGGATGACAAATAAAAGACCACCATTAGTCAGTTTTAATCAAAAAGTATGCTTACTAAGTTGTTGTTCCCTGTTTGCAGAAGAAACTTTAATGTAAAATAAAAACCAATAATAAAATACATAAATCTGCAAATGATGAGACCAGATGATCTTGAAAGTTTCCTTTTAGTGGGAAATATTTATGTTAACTCGTGTTGTTGTCAGAATTTAATATTACCACAACTACTTAATAATCCTTTTGAATTCTTATTGCTATTATCGCTTTTTTGAATGAAGTTCATGTTACCCTCCTGTTCAAAGTACCATAATAATTTTTCAAAGGAAATAATATTGGAGGTGTCTGCAGTAGCATTATTATGCTCTTTGTCTTTATATATATATATATATATATATATATAACATGCATATAATTGAGCTATCTTTCTTTGGTAGAAGCAGATTGTGGATGTATATATGTATATGTATGTATATATGTGTATATAGTCATACTTATATATGTGTATATACATGTATATACATTAAACTATTTTGCTTTGGTAGAGGGAGATTCTGTATGTATATGTACACATATGTGTATATATACATATCTATATATAATGTACACACACACAAACACAGACATATAATTAGTAGAAGGAGTTAATTCATTTATAGTTTCCTAAATCAATGAAATCAAAGGTCCAGTTGTGACCTGTGATTTCACTGGTTTAGGAAACTCAATGAGAAAGTTCCCTTTTTTCACTACAGATTGAAACTTGCTTTGCAGTAGTCTTAAAGCGCTCCTTTGAGTACTGAGAAGTTAGGATGCTGGCCCCAAGTCACACAGTCAGTGTGCATCCAAGGAAGAAATTGATCCAAAGTCTTCCTGACACCTTGGCAGATTCTCTATCCACATCATCACACTGTCTTACAGAAATATTAACGTCATCTACTTATACTGCAAATATCCACTACCTCATTTAATGCATTCTCAGTTCATTTGAGGAAGGATCTGGGATAAGGAAGGGTAGGAATTATTATCCTCATTTGAAAGATGAAAAAAGGAGATTAGGAGAGTTTACGTGATTCACCTAAGGATGTGATAGGACTCCATTTGGGATAAATGATTCAACAGGATGGGTATGATGGAGAACAGAGACCTAGATACTCAGGTTCTACCATGGTCTCTAGGAATCATTCAGATGCCTAGTCAAGGTGAGATCTTAAGGTGACTTGTTTGAATGTCACAGCAAACCAAGTTAGAGGAAGAACTTTTGTTAATACCTTCTAGAGAACTGGATTGGAGCATAACATGGAAGCTAGTACCTAAAGCACTCCTTTAGTGGTGTCTTGATGAAAGATTAATTTCCAACACATATGAATTTTCTTATACTTATCCCAGTTCTTTACCTCCATCCTCACCACATTTTTCTTTGTTTATTTCATGACTGTTGATTGATGTATGGACATCACACTGGCTCCCTTCCAATGGGGTTACATAAGGATATGTGGGGAGACTCTGAATGACTGAATCTCAGTATTATAAGGGGTCTCAGAGACAGTCTTGTTCAGAAATTCCTTTTATATCATTCCCAACAAAGGGTCACCACACCTTAATTTTAAGACTTCCAACAAGTATGAACTCTGAAGGTAACCAACTCTTACTTTGGACTATTTCTTATTGTTAAGTTTTTCCTGACATCGAGCCTAAGTTTGCTTCTGTACAACTTGAATTCCTTGCTCCCATTTGGGGTCTCATGGGCCAAGTAGATTAAATAAGAGGCAGTGAGATGCAATTGAAAGAATACCATCTATCTAATGAGAGCATATGGGTTCAAATCCTACCTTTGTCATTTAAAATTTGGAAAAGCAAAATCTCCTTGGCCCTCACATGTAAAAAGAAGAGAGGGAATTCAATGATTTCTGAGGTTTCAGTCAATTATGGATTCATGAATGACCTTATGGTTTTTTTTTCTGTTTAGAATTTTATTTTCCAAATTACATGTAAAAAAACTTTTGATGTCAATTTTCAAAGATTTTATGTTCCAACTTCTCTCCCCCCTCAATTTTACCTCAAAGATGTCATCATGGAGCAGCTAGGTGACACAGTGGACAAAGCACCCAGCCTGGACCCAGGAGGACCCGAGCCCAAATTTTGCCCCTGATGCAAGACACTCATAAGCCACGACTGCCCCCCCTCCCAAAAAAAGAGAAACAAAAAAATTGCTTTTACAGGTATCATCCCTTTATAATAATCTCCTACCTTTGCCCTCTGTCTAAATTTATTTCTATCATCTGCCCTAATACTCAGAAGGCTCTTATGATTTAGATATATCATCTTCCCATGTAGGAATGTAAACAGTTTAACCTTTTAACATCTCTCATGATTTCTTTCTCCTGTTTATCTTTTTATGCTTCTCTAGGGTCTTGCAATTGAAAGTCAAATTTTCTATTCAGTTTGGGTCTTCCCATCATGAACACCCAAAAGTCCTCTTTTTCATTGAAGTCCTATTTTCCCCCTGAAAGATTATACTCAGTTTTGCTGGACAGGTGATTTTTGTCTGTAAACCCAATTCCTTTGCCCTCTGGAATATCATATTCCATACCCTCTGATCCTTTAATGTAGAAGCATCTAGATCCTGTGCTATTGTTACCATGGCTCCACAGTATTTGAATTGCTTCTTTCTGGCTACTTGACCTGGGAGCTCTGGAATTTGGCTATAATACTCCTGAAAGTTTTCATTTTGGGATCTCTTTCAGGAGGCAATAGGTGGATTTTTAAAATTCTATTTTACCTTCTGTTTCTAGAATATCAGGGCATTTTTCCCTGACAATCTCTTGGAAGATGCTATCTAAGCTCTTATGTTGATCATGGTTTTCAGGGAGACCAATAATTTTCTAATTATCTCTCCTGGATCTATTTTCTAGGTCAGCAGTTTTTCCAAGAAGATATTTCACATTGCCCTCTATTTTTAAAATTCATTTGGATTTGCTTTATTGTGTCTTGGTTTTTCATAAAGTCACTAGCTTCCATTTCTTCAATCCTAACTCTTAAGCAATTATTTTCATCAGAAAGCTTTTCCATTTGGCTTTTCAAGCTGTTGACTTTTTTCTCATGTCT
Organism: Dromiciops gliroides; assembly: GCF_019393635.1. Classification (NCBI taxonomy): domain Eukaryota; kingdom Metazoa; phylum Chordata; class Mammalia; order Microbiotheria; family Microbiotheriidae; genus Dromiciops; species Dromiciops gliroides. The sequence goes on from NC_057863.1 coordinate 494,156,062, forward strand.
TTCCTGCCTCACCCTCATTTCTCTTTCCATTTTTTTCTTCTATGTCTCTAACTTTATCTTCGAAGTCCTTTTTAAGTGCCTCTATGTCCTGAAACCAATTCATGTCATGATGTTTCTGCCCTCTTCTGAGGGTGCTCCTCAGTCTTCCTTGTCCATTAAAGAAGCTATCTATGGTTTGCAACTTTCTTCGCTTGCTCATGCTGCCATCTTTCACTTGACTTTTAACTCCTTCTTAGTGTGGGATCCTGTTTCCGGGATATATTGTCTCAAGCTTCAGGGGGTCCCAGGTGTTATGATTTAATGAGGGGCAGTTTTTTCACTCCCCTGGCCCTTTCTCTGGTCCATAGATAACCCCAGACCAATTTGTCAATCAACCAGGAAGCAAAAATTTAAGTTCTGTGGTTGCTACCTCCAATGAGCCTACACCTCTCTCCCACCTGGTCTGTCTCTGCTCAAGGTTTTTCCTGGTTCCCTGCTGGGGTAAGACAGCAAAATCTCCCCTTTAACTCTTACAAACACCCCCTATAGACTCTCCCCTGGCCAGCTGTTCAGCCCTCTCACCAGACCATGAGCTCAGTTCCAGAAGACACAGGCACTGCAGCTGATTCAGAGGACTCAGGGGTTAGTTTCTCTGGCACAGCCTGCCTGTGACTGTATCTGTGTTGGCCCAAATCATGAGGCAGGACTCCACTCCCAGCCCAGCTACCCCTTCTGCCAAACTTCCAAGGTGTCTTTGGCTGGAAAATAATCTCAACCATCTTTTTACGGGTTCTGCAGTTCCAGGAGTTGTTTTCTGGCTGTGTTTGGATGTTGTTTTTTTTTTTTTTTTTGAGTAATTCTGTCAGGAAGTCTAAGTATCTTCTGCCTTTCCTCTGCCATCTTGGCTCTGCCCCTCCAACATGACCTTATGATCTTAACCCCTCTTTCACATAGCTATACAAATACCTGAAAACTACTATCCAGCTGTCATGTCTCCCCTACTTTTTGTCCCTCAATGCTGGTCATTTCTAATTTCCTACCCAAGAGAGAGAATACTAGTTATTTGCTAGAGATAAAACACCATTATTTAGACTAGCATAAAGGAAAAATCAAACTATGAAGGTTATAAGTAGAGGTAGGAGAAATATTTTGTTGCTGTTCAATTGTTTTAATTGTGTCTTACTCTTTGTGACCCCATTTGCAGTTTTCTTGGAAGAGATACTGGAGTGATTTGCCATTTCCTTCTCCAGCTCATCTTTACACACGAGGAAACTGAGGCAAAAAAGGGTTAAGTGACTTTCTCACAGTCACATAGCTAGTAAGTGGGTAAGGTTGGATTTGAACTCAGGTCTTCCTGACTCCAGTCCTAGGACTCTCTCCACTGCACCACCTAGCTGCCCTAGGTCAAATATAGACAATGAGAAAAGTTTGGTTAGTTGTTAATGAATTTCGCAAGTACCTTAAAGAGGAAATATGTTATATGGTGGATTTTTACCAGAAAAAAAATAACTTAAGTCAAGGTTATTAACCAAGGGCTTATGAATATTATAAAAAAGCATCTTGATAATTGTATTTTAATATAATTACCTTTTTGTAACCCTATTTATTTTATTTTATGTATTTAAAACATTATTCTGAAAAGGGTTCAAAAGTTTCACCAGCCTACCAAAGGGGTAACACAAAAAAGTTAAGAATCTTTGGCTTATGTATAGGTGGTTCCTTTAATTGTACAGAGAATGGAAGGGAAGAGGGATACTGCTTCTATCTAAAAATCCATTTTGCCATGGGAAGAGCCCTATTCTCTCTACTGTGCTTCAAATAATACTACTGTTTATATACTGAGTATGTATAGCAAGAGGCAGCCACTAATAATAATAATGATAGCTAGCATTTATATAGCTCAATGGTACAGTGAATAGATAGCTGGACCTAGAGTCAGAAAGACATTAGGTCAAATCTGCCCTAAGATGCTTACTAGCTATGTGATCCTGGGCTAGTCACTTAACTCTGTTTGCCTCAGTTTCCTCATCTGTAGAATGAACCAGAGAAGGAAATGGCAAACTACTTCAGTATCTTTGTCAAGAAAACCTCATACGGAGTCAGGGAGAGTTGGACATGACTTAACAACAACAAAAGGTTATGGTAAGAGCTAATATAATTTTATGGTCCCCTAACATATTCCCAGAAAATTATTTTGGTGGTGTTACAGCCCCCTCTGAGGTACTATGGGCAATAATATCCAGAGGCTCTTAGCACAAAGTTGCAGATTTAGTGCAAGGCAAAAATTTGTTGCCAGAAACCAGATAAAAAGAGTTGATCGAGGGAGTTCCCAGATCAACTTGATGAAGACTTTTTAAAAACAACACCTTAGGGGGGCAGCTAGGTTGCGCAGTGGATAAAGCACCAGCCCTGGATTCAGGAGTGCCTGAGTTCAAATCCAGCCTTGGACACTTGACACTAGCTGTGTAACCCTGGGCAAGTCACTTAACCCCCATTGCCCTGCAAAAACAAAACAAAACAAAACAAACAACACCTTAGAGGCAGCTAGGTGGTGCAGCCTTGGATTCAGGAGGACCTGATTTCAAATCTGACTTCAGACACTTAATACTAGCTGTGTGACCCTGGACAAGTCACTTAAGCCCAAATGCCTCACCCCCCCCCAAAAAAAACCCCCAAAACCCCATAGCACCTTATATAAGAAGTGAATGGCACCTCCTCAGTAAATTAAGGGAATCTCCTGATTAAATTTCAGGCACTAGTGCTACCCCAATATAATACTTAACATTTATACAGCTCTTTAAAGTTTTCAAGATACTTTACATATGTTAATCAATCAATAAACATTTATTAAGCACTTCAGGCACTGTGCTAATTTATTCTCACAACAATTCTATGAGATAGAATCTTATTCCCATTTACCATATTAAAAAATACGATTAAAAAAAAAAAAGCAAAACTGAGGCACATAGAAATTGGGTGCCCTGCCCAGGGTTACACAGCTAGTTAGCATCTAAGGCCATATTTGTTGGTTCTTCTGCTCCAGGAATTGTCTTATGGCACTATTTGAAGATATTTGGAGGGGTCTTGGGGAGAGCTCAGGGAAGTCACTGCCTTTCCTCTGCCATCTTGACTCTGCCTCCTAAGGCCACATTTGAACTCAGGTCTTCCAGACTCTGATTCCAGTGCTTTATCCATTGCACCACCTATCCAGTGTGGTGGATGGAGCATGGAGTCAGGAAGACCTTGGTGTGAATCCTGCCACAGACACTTACTGGCTTTGCAATCATGAGGAAGTCAGGTATGCCCTCTTGGCCTTATTATCCTTATTTGGAAAATGAAGATAATAGTAGCACCTACCTCCTAAGATGGTTGGGAGAAGCAAATGAGATAACAAATGCAAAAATACTGTATGAATGCTAGTTATTATTACTATACACAGAAAAGCAAATATAAGATAGATACAAAGTAATTTATGTGTGCCAGGCACTAGTGATTCCTGAGGATAGTGGCCCTTGAATTGAGCCTTGGAAGAAGCTGTCTTTCTTTAAAGATGGGGTGCATTCTAGGCATGAGGGGCAGCCACTTCATAGAGATGGAAGATGGAGGGCCATGTGCAAGGAAGAGCAAGAAGGCTGATAAGACAATCTCAGAGAACGTTGAAGGAAATGATGTCAAAGAAGACTGGAAAGGTTGCAAGGGGCCAGACTATGAAGAACTTTACATGCCAAACAGTGGACTTTGTATTTGATCCTAAACATAATAAAAAACTACTTGAAGAGAGTGGCAATGGGGTGACATGATCAAACTTTATTTTATGAATGAGATGTGGAAACTGAGACCCAGAATCATTTGAGAGAATTGCCCAAGATCACACAGGCAAAGAGTAGCAGAGCCAGACTTTGAACTCATGTTTAGTGACTCTAATTTTAGTGCACTTCCACCATAAGCATCAATTGTCAATGAGTAATTTTGAGTCTCTAATATCCTTTCTTCATTTTACAGATCCTGTGATTACTTTGCATTTTCTCTAAGGTTGAATATGAGCTTCCTTGTACCCAATATATGGATTGTTAAGTGGAGTGCTTGCATGGAACCTAGGAAGTCTTTTATCTATAGAAAACCTAAACATCAGCTGTAGTTGAAATGTACTCTGAAATTTCCCAGAGTAAACTCTGGATGGGGATATAATGAGCCAAAGACCCATCAAGTTTGGGGGACTGCCCCTAAGATTTGACATAATCCATGTAAGCCTGGATTTTGAGGATACTCGACTACAGGTTGTCTATACTGTATTTGGGTCCAGTGCTGTTTTCCAGTAAGAGCCTCTGATTCTCAATTTTTTGGATCACTTTTTTTCACCTATTCCATTTCCACAAGACTTACCTTTCCAATAACGCCTTTCCTTTTCCTTCCCCTTGCCTTGTCTTCCCTTATCTTCACTAACAATTCTTATTCTCCCTTCCTTCCTTCCTTATACCACATTCTCTACCCTACTCACCCTAGTCTCTGTTCAGGAAACATTTCCTTCATAGTCTCATAGATACAGAGCTAGAAGGAATCTTGAAGGACACTGAGTCAAACCTCATCATTTTGAGGAAACTGAGGCACAGAGAGGCTAGTTGATTAGGTCAGGATCACATAACTAAGTGTCTGAGGCAGAGTTTGTTCTCAGTCCTTCCTGACTCTAAGTCTTTCATTATATCCACTGAGTCACCAAGTTGCTTCAACCAAAACATATAATCATCATGTAAGGGGAACCTAAGGATTTAACTTCACCTTAAGTTTAGATATGCATAAATAGGCTAGCCCATCTCCCAAACATTCTAGAAAATATCAAAAGTAGTCAAGTCTGGGGCAGCTAGGTGGCGCAGTGGATAGAGCACCAGCCCTGGAGTCAGGAGTACCTGATTTCAAATCCGGCCTCAGACACTTAACACTTACTAGCTGTGTGACCCTGGGCAAGTCACTTAACCCCAATTGCCTCACTAAAAAACAAAAAACAAAAAAGTAGTCAAGTCCAAAAGTTTTCCTAATGTATCTGTTAATTTAGGATATTATTGATGTTATTGTTTATATCAATCTTCTTCTTTCAAAGCATTTAATTAATTTCACATCTCTGGTAAAATCAATTGTGGCCAATTCCCATTTTCTAGATTTCATTAGATAATAGGACTTATCAGGGCATCCACAAGGAAGTCCATGAAATCATTACCTACCCCAATGACCTCATTTTGGACCTCTTGCAATAAGGCAAGTTTAGGCAAATTATAATCAAAAGAAGGAAAAATTTGGTCTCACTGACATGTTGAGGAAGATATATATATGCCTAACCATGAACTAGGTAGAATATTTCCAAGCTCCAAAAAGGACTACGTCCCTAGGAGCCATATGAAAGTGAGCAAGTTTCATGTGTAATAGAAACATTTGTTTTATTCTATAAATTAAAAATGAAAAAATAAGTAAATTCTAAAGAAGACATTAAAAAGGAAACGAAAGTGAGCAAGGGCCCCTGCTAGTCCTGGGTGGGTGCTGAGCAACCCTGAGGATAACAGCTCTGCTCGGCTGCCACCACTGCTGCCGATTGGGCCATGCCTGTGGGGCTCTGTGATTAGAACGGAGACCTTTGCCCTCTGTGGATGCTCAGCAAATGTCAGACTTTAATGAGATTTCCCATCCTGTCAAGTGACTTGTGAAGTACGTGCCACTCACAGCAAGTTACCAGCTTCAGGTTACACCAACATGCCTTTAAAAGAGAAGGTGCATTGAGTACGGGGTAGCTGAGAACTCGGTCAGGAGAAGAAGCTGTCCCGAGGAGAGCATTAGGCATTATGGTTAAAGAAAAAGCCTAGGACCCCTGGGTTCCCTTTTGAGCTGTGGGATGCATGTACTGTTTGCTTTTGACTTAGCAATAGAGTCCTAGAAGACACCTAAAAGGTCGTCTTATTCACCCCTCTGACTCAAGGCAGAAGGACAGCTAAGCTAACTCATGACTGTATCTCTGTAACCATAAAATGAATATGATTTTCTTCATTAGCTAAATCTTTCTAGGGCTCAGCTTCTGGGGAGAATTGGGCACCCTCGGACTCCTTTCTTTCCTTCTGTTGCTTTATTCTGAGCCTTCAGGAGTCATTGGGTCACCTGCAAAATGGAGATATAACTACCTTCTTATTCTGGAAGGTGTGGTAGAGACATTGGTATCTCTGAATAAGAATGATGTCCAAGCCGAGAACCTTTTTAAGCTTAAAAATGATTTCTGGTTGTGTCATAGTGAGTGATAGGCCTCAGGAGCTCAGCCTGGCAGCCAGCATTTGGAGATGTTTCTGAGCTTGCTATTTCCTCCTCTCCTTTTTATTTTCTGAAACCACAGGAGAGATGCTAAGATTTATAATGCTGATGATAATACTTAGAATAATCACAATAACGCATTAATTAAAAGCTCACAAGCCCTGGGAGCATCAGGGTGCCGCCTCTTGTTGCTTTTCTAGGTTGGCAAACCCTAGAGAGAATCAGGAGAGGTGAATCTCAGGATGGGGTGACCTTCTGGCATATGGTGACAATGGGTTGGGGTGCATAATTTTTAAAAGAACTCTCCAAGAACCCATCCATCTAGATCCCTGCACTTCTCCAGCAGGTGTGTGGCACTGACCAGATGGACCTCAATAAAACAGCTTTAGAGGAGGGAGGGGGGAAAAACCTGTCCAGAATAACTTGTCATTCTCAGAGATATCATGCCCTTGGTATGGTGTCTTCTTTTTTAAATTTACAAAAATAGCAAAAAGTCCTTTTGGTTTCCTGTTGTTCCTACTTGTGCAAACTACATAAGAGCCTGCCTGGGTAAATACACATTTGAGTACAACACCAACAGACCCTGTTAAATACCCCACACTGTGCCTGGCATGAAAAATTACGTTCCTAGGGATTTTTATGATTACTGCCAATCATTTGCAGAAATGGTCCAGTTTAAGGCCTCCGGGATGCAAAGGTAAATGAAGGGTGGTATCATAACAAAGAATTCTGCCATTAAGGGCAAAAGTTGTAGGGAGGGGAGACACAAGGGTATAAAGCAGCACAAAAGGAGACACTCTGGGATTGTTTGTGGCATACAAAAATTTCTGTCTTCTTCCCATGGAGAAGTGGGGTATGATTAGGTATATCCTGTGAAAGGAGTGGCTTATATCCCCCTGAGTGGGTATAGTTCTACTAGGAGATGAAATTGATTCATTTTTCAGAGGGTCCAGCCCATCACCTTGTTAGCAGTGACTAACCTGCAGCTTGCTTTTACCCCCATAGGAGGCAGTGGCTACCTGGGAAATGAGGTTAGCTGAGGAAAGTGGGGAAAGTCAAGTCAAATAGTACAAGGCTGGTGTGCCAGAGAATAAATACAGGGACCAGCACAACATACACCTATACCCCCCCCCAAATACATACACACAGCAAACAGTGCCTCATGATTCCAAGAGTTATTGAATCAATGAGATAACTGGAATTATGGGTGTTTCTAAGTCAATGATGCCACAGAAGCATCCTCCCCAAGTCCTAGCCCTGTGTTTTTTTCATTGTTTCCACCATGGAACAATGAATTGTAGTGAAAGGCCAAGACTATTTATAATCCATCAGCTAGCATTCTCTCCAGAAGAAAGGGATGAAGAAATCATTTTATCTACTTCCCTCAAAACATTTTCCAAGATGCTATCATGGCCCAAAATAACCAAATTCTGGGTATCTTTGGGAAGAGTACTTTACCCATAAAGGAGATATTATTCTTTTCCTATACCATGGTTCTTCTGAACTTAGGATGGTGAGTGTCAATCTGGACAATTTACCACCACCACCACCAACAACAACAACAATAACAACAGCAGAAAAGGAGGCAGTTTAGAGAGTCCACTAAATCCCGGATGACATAGAAGAAATCTTCAGATGGTTGAATAAAAAGACAAAATTGCAAGTCTTCTAGCTGAGACAGAGAAGCTAGAATCAATGTGTATGAAGCCATGATATGTATGGATAGAGTGGTCACAGAACAAATCCCAAATTCCTAAAATAAGGAAATTTGAAAGATGTAAATGGAGAATGACCCAATTTTGAAACAAGGATAAAAGCAGCCACATGCTTCCATGCTAATGGACACAGAAGACATGTAAGATCCAATTCATAGACAAAAAAGATCTCATGATTAGGAAGACAAGACATTCACTGTAGGAGCAACTATTCAATGAGTCATCATTCTTTATCAGTTCAGTTCATCAAGACTTTATTATAAATACTTTCTGTGTGCCATATTGTGCTAGGCTCTATAAATATGAAAACAAAAACTAAACAGTCCATGTCCTCAATAGCCATGCATCCTATTGGAAGAGACAAGATGTACATCGAAAATAGCATGCAAACTATGTACACAGTAATTTCCAACTATAGGGTCTGAGTCTAATATTTGACAGGAGTTTCAAGGGGGCACAATTGAGGAACACAATAGATGATGAGAGGGATATAGGGATATGACCCTCCACCAAGATGGAATGTGCCTCCCCTTCAGCTTAGTGATCTGATCTCAAGGTCTTAAAGCCCCCCATTTCTCTCTCTCTCTCTCTCTCTCTCTCTCTCTCTCTCTCTCTTTTCTCTAGAGAGAGGCAAAAACAGGAAGCTACTATCCCCCTTTCTAAATATAGGCATATCAACTTAAAAATTGCTTCATAGGGTCTGCACCGAGACATTATGTAGATGTGATAAATTGTTGCTGAAACAGGAAATTTTGCAAAATAACCTATGGCTGAACCTCTGAGGTTGGGGCACTCTGACCCAGGAGAGAGATTTATCGCTGAACATCCCAGGAGAGAGATTTATTGCTGAACATATAGTATTAACCTAATTATCACATTTTGCTTAAAATAGATGTCTGTAAAGAGTATAAAAACTGCTTGGTTTCCTAATCTCTGTGTGTCACACCTCCTGGTTGTCCCAGTGAGTGTGATACACCTTTCTTTGAAAAAAATAAAATCGGTGCTTTGGCCTCCTTTCTCCTCGAGTCTCAATTACAGGGGTCGGTGGGTGTACTTCCCATTCCACTCAATGGGAACATTGCTGACAAGGATGAGTATGAGGGAGCATTATATATGATGCATATGTAGTCTTTGAAATTAAGCAGTAAATAAATTAGGTCCTTGCTTCTTTGACCGTATCCCCTTATCAATTGAAGAACGAAGCTAACAATCAATGGGCCATTTTGGGAAAAAAAAAAATATATATATATATATATATATATATATATATATATATATATATATATATATATATACGTATACACACACATGTATAGTTTGCTTGGTGAATAAATTCTAAACAAAATACCAAGTAACATAGCTAGTATATATGATTTCGTATCATTAAAATAAGGACCTATCTCCCACTTATAAAAACTGTATTTAAACTAATGCATGCTATGTGTCAACCAGTCTAAAAATTGTATTTTTGCTACCATCAGAGCAAAAATTACTATGTACTACTCTTTAATGTGCAGTAATGTAAAGGCTCACCTGGCTTTGGAAGCCTAAAATCCATGAAGTTCAAATAACAACATCATTTACTCTTCTAATACAATGCTGACACTTTGAGAATAAGATAGTCTAGGATATGGATACGTGGCAAATACGGGGAGGGCTCCTGGGTGAGGAAAAATATCACAGATATGGGAGGGAGCATGATGTATACGGAGGCAGTAGAAATGTTTTACTTTCTGTCCTTGCCAGAGAAACTTCATCATGGGGAGTAATGGGGAATAAAGTTGGATTGTGGCATTTCTTTGATACCAATGGCCAAGGACCCATTGGTCACAGGATAGGAAAGAGGATTGAGGAAAATCAGCAATATTCTGAAGTTACCAGAATAAACTAGGCCCTGGGTCAGTAATAGCCAAGCAAATGGTTAATCATTCAGACATACCTAGATCAAAGGTCAGGTTTCAGAAGTAACAAGTCAGAAATCAAGCTGATACACATAGATACCAGCAGTCAGTGTACACAGATATTAGAGGTAAACAAGGTTCAGTAGAACATGAATTAATTAGCCAGGCCAAAAGGATGGAGGAGGGTGTACATATCAAAGGCCATGGCAAAAGCCAGACAAGGCTGCAGATGAACAGATACAAAGCCAGCAACCATGAAATGCTGATTCTGAGGCCAAGTCCTATGCTGCCTCTGAGATTCTTTTATGCTTACTCTTGTGGTTGAGACCAACCTACAAGTTTAGTTTTTCTTCTTTTTTTATTAAAATAATTTTAAAAATTTATTTAAAATTTATGGAATAAGACAAGCATTTCTATAACAGTATAATAAAAAAGATGATTATACATGAAACTGAAAATCAATTATGTATAATTTGCTATTCCTTTTAAGTATATAATAAAATTATCATGTAATTTTTTTCCTTTTTTTCTTCCCTTCCTCCCCTGAGAGTGCTACCATTAGACACAAATAGGTATATGTGTGTGTGTGACTGTTTATATATATATATATGTATACACATATATATATGCACACAAATAGGTATACATATAAACACATATAAGTAGATAGATGTAGATAGATGTATACGTATATATATTTGTATGTCTCTAGCTATGTATCTGTCTGTCTATCCCTTTATGTATGTATACCTATTTGTGCATGCACATAAATATACATATATATACCTATTTGTGTGTATGTATATATACATATGCATATACATACACACAAATAGGGAGAGAGAGAAAGAGAGAGAGAGAGAAAGAGAGAGAGAGAGAGAGAGGGAGAGAGAGAAAGATAGATAGTGTGGCAGTTCAAAATGGTTGCCCCCACCTAGGACAGAAAAATGGCAGATTAGGGAGACACTGAGATACATTGTAGATTCTAGAGAACAGCAGTAGCAGAAAGAAAATCAACATTTTACTTGGATGTCCCAGTGAATCTGTGATGCCCAAACTGTGTACATCTATTAGAATTTCTGATCCAGGACCCTGGCCTTCTGAATGATGAACATTTACTAGCTTGGACCAAGAACTACCATGATCCTCACTGGCCATCTTCATCCTATTTGGCTATGTGTATACTCTTCTGCTTCACTGGCTTACTACACTAGCTTTGAGAATAGTAAATTAAATCAAAACTGCCAAATGCTCCTCTCTGGTCACCATTTTGGATTTTATTAGAAGGTAAGCTCATTAAAGATCATTAAGGGTCTTCCTTTTTTTCTATTTGTATCCCCGGCATTTAGGCCAGTGCTGTGCATGTAGTGTTTAATAAATGTTCTTAAACTCCATTTCATTCCAATGATGTAGCTTATAATAAGTGATTAAAGAAAACTAGGATATTTTAAAACACATGCGTAGGAACTGAGATAAGGGTACTCACTTCAAACAATGCAGAACAAATTTTCTATACTTATATTCATAAGAGAGTTGAACTAGTTCACTGTGAGGCAAAGTTGTCTGTGGACAATGACATGCTGAGGGTTACATTGGAAACATTTATCAGGGGCAGGACTTGAAGCCAGGTCTTTCTGACTTGGAGGGCTGCTTTTTATACATGCTGCCTCTCATGCTATACACGTATATGTTTATGTATATGTGAGTGAATTAGAATAATGGACACAGGATAGGGATAGAACTTGGACCTGTGCTTTTCAAGTAATTTGCCTAAGGTCAGTGAGCTAGGATTTGAACTCAGATGTTAATAAGACCAGCTCTCTACTTGCTCCAAAATTCTGTTTTTCATACAGTCGGAAATTGAGTAAGGTTTTATAAGACAGGGTTTTAAACAGCTTCATAAAAGGATTGACGTGGGTAAGAAGTCACACATTTTTCCAATAATGATTGACTAAGAGACAAAAAAAGTGTTGAAAAAAAATTTCAAAAGTACTTAACATGTTCTATAGTTTAAAGTGAGGCTGAGTGAAGAGGCAGGATCTGGATATAAATAGGACTCTTATTTACTTTGGTTCAATTTTCTAGAGGTGGTGATTGTGAGAGAAAAAAGGCGTCTTACTACTGTGTCATCATTGTTCAGTGATTTTCAGTTGGGTCTGACTCTTCATGACACCATTTGGGATTTTCTTGGCAGAGATATTGAAATGATTTGCCATTTCCTTCTCCAGCTCATTTTACAGATGAGGAAACAGAGGTAGTATTAAATGACTTGCCCAGGATCATACAACTAGTATCTGAAGCTAGGTTTGAACTCAGGAAGATGGGGCTCTGAGCTCTATCCACTGTGCCACCTAGCTGCCCTTATAACTAAGGACCAGGAAACCTTTTTTTTTTTTAGCCATGGCAATCTCACCTGCCTTCCCAATCCATTGCATTTGTCTCTGACTAAAAGACAATCAGAACATATAATCTTATTTCTTATTTCTCTTTCTTTCTTTTTGTGGGGCAATGAGGGTTAAGTGACTTGCCCAGGGTCACATAGCTAGTAAGTGTCAAGTATCTGAGGCAGAATCTGAACTCAGGGTCTTCCTGAATCCAGGGCCAGTGCTTTATCCACTGTGCTACCTAGCTGCCCCCAAGATAATCTTATTTCTTAGCTAGTTGATTCAATAGGGAATTATTCCAGAAGCTTTAAAAATTTTGACTTCTACCATGGAAACACCTCTCTTCATGTAGAAATACTGACTCCATTCTGAGGAGGAGTATTAAAAGCCTACCTGTGATTCTGACTAGATAAAGGTGATTTTCTACTGTTGCTCCAGCATCCCATTCACTCTGGTAATGCCTTCATTCCTCCTGCTCTAATTAGTGAGTTCCTCTTTGAAACCTTCCTTTGGTGATGTGTGCATTCTAGCTATGCTCACTCTTAACCATGCTTAGCTCCCAACTCTTCCAGGCTACTCTTTTACTTTGCCCCTGTTGGGTGACCTTCCCTCCCTGCTTTCCAGCTCACTTTTATGCATTGTCTTTACTCATTATAATGTATATTCTTCTTCTTCTTTTTTTTTTTTTTTTGGTGAGGCAATTGGGGCTAAGTGACTTGCCCAGGGTCACACTTCTAGTAAGTGATAGTGTCTGAGGTCGGATCTGAACTCAGGTCATCCTTAATCCAGGACCTGTGCTCTATCCACTGTGCCACCTAGCTGCCCCTATAATGTATATTCTTTGAGGGTGGGGACTGTCTTTCCTTTTGCTTATATTTGTATTCCCAGTGCCTGGTACATAGTAGGCATTGAATAAATGCAATGCTTTACCTATCTACCTTCCTACCTTCCTACCTACCTACCTAATCTATCTGTGTGTAAACTTGTGAGTAGACGTTGTTGCTGTTGCTCTTGTTGTTGTTGAATCCTTTCATTTGTGTCCAACTCTTCATGACTACATTTGAGGTTTTCTTGGAAAAGTTACTGGAGTGTTTTGACATTTCCTTCTCTGAGTCCTAACAATATTTTCCATAAAATAATTTGTGGTACTCATTTTGGAGTTCTGACCCTGGAAGAATATATATCCTCAAAACTAGCATCTCCAGATTGGGGAACATAGGAAACTTAGGATATGCCTAATTTACCCATCACTACAGCCAGGAAATTAATCTGAAGCCTGTGAAGAAGGGAGAGAAACAGATTTTTGACTATCTTAATCACACAGCTTAGTGTCTCTCTCTCTCTCTCTCTTTCTCTCTCTCTCTCTCTCTATATATATATATGTATTAAAGGTGAGGAATTATGTAGTACAGTAAAATTATTGGTTGTAGGGTCAGAGGAACTGTATTCAAATCTTACCTCTGAAATTTACAGTCTGTATGACTTTGGACAAACTGCTTAACCTTCCTAGTCCTCAGTTTCTTTATCTATAAGATAAGATTGGATCAAATGACCTCTGAGGTCTCATCCATTATCCTGTGACATTGTATGAATGAATGAAAAAGCCTTACACATTAAAAAACTTAACACATACTATATGTTTAATACACTGGGGATGCAAATGCAAAAGCAAACATGGTTGCCTACATTCAAATGGAAAAGACAATACATTTAGGGGAACGCTTGACAGGGAAGTGATGGCTAGCATAGTGAGCAGGACCATAGGGAAATAGATTGACACATTTCATCCAGCTTCAATGGCAGAATTGATTTGATCTTGGTTTCAGAGCCTGAAGGAGTACATGGTGGCAAGGCCATTGGGGAGATTGTGCTGAAGGTAGTTAGAGAAGGACAAGGAAGAAAAGAAGGAAAGAAGGAAGGGAAGGAGAGATGAAGGGAGGGAGGAAGAAATTAAAAAGGATAAGAAGAAAGAAAGGAGGAAGGGAGAAAGGAAAAAAGGGAGGGAGGAAGCATCAGGGCACAAATAAGCAATTACTATACACAAGGCACTGTGCTAAGTGTGGGGCTTATACAAATAAAAACAAAAAGAAGGACAATCCTCAAGGAGCTTATAGTTTAATGGGGAAGGTCAACACAGGACACAGAATTGAGATAAAGGCAGGAGGCAGGGGACTAAAGGTATGTAAGGACATAGTTTTGAAATTCAGGGAAAGACAGGAAGAAAGTAGAGAGGGAAGAGGAATTAAGGCAGGGTTAGCTTGGGTCCCTTCACAAAATATAGACTCTAGGGGGAACTCATCAATGGGATTAGGGGGAATAGACTTTATGGAAGAATATACCAGAGTGAGGAGGCTATGATGATGGTACCCAGTTCCAGGACACCCTAAATGCTGAGGTTCCAGGAAGAGTTAGGATGAAGTGAAACATGGCCAAGACTTTCCTGAAATAGTGTTCTCGGATAGGCTGTCAGCAATCAGGACACTAAAGCCCCCAGGCATGGCAAAGCTATGGACTAGATGTTGGGAGAATTACAGGGGGAGTTCCTAGTATTTCTTTTCTCTTTCCCTATTGGATAGTCAAAAATATGATCTTATCTTTTAAATCATAGACTGGATTAGGAGGGGCACAAGTCCCTTGTGAAATCCTAAATGGTGTCAGAGAACAAGATCACAAAGCTCATGGAGAAAACTACCTCTTCAGCATTTTAGTGAAGTAACAAGTAATTCAAAATGAAGGTTTCCATTGGCTAGCCCCCTCATCCTGCTTTAGTGAATTGCTGGTTAGTAGAGGCCTATGGGTTTTGGCTTAAATGATCAGACAGCCCAGGGCTTGGGGCATTATAGCCATACAGATTGCCTGAGTTTATGCTGATAAAAAGAAGCCAAGCCCTGGCATTATGTGATATTTATATGCACAGTTGGCCTCTAAAAAAGTGATTATCTAAAATAAGTAATTGTTTATAGTTTCACATTGAATTCAGGCTCTCCTTTGGCCTTTGGGACTAACACTCCTCTCAGTGCCAAATTAGTGCTATTTTAATACTTGAATTAAAAACAAGACCAGTCATTTGATCAGTGGAAGGTCTTAAAAAGGATCAGCTCCATGCCTAAGCTTATGCAAAAGGGCATTTGGCCTTATCCTCAGCAGTCAGAGAGCTCTATGTGGAGAGAGCAAGGCAAGAGCAGGAAGATTTATTTCTTAACCACATTCCCATCACTTTCTCCTCCTCCCCCCTTTCACTGTTGGCAGAGCAGGTTGAGTGGGAGTTCAGCTCACACATATGCAGTGTGGGATTTGGGTGAGGAATCTTTGATATGGTAAAAAGTGAAAATCTATCTCTAGTGATAAGGGAACAGGAGACAAATGGCCCTGAAGTTCCCCTCAGGGAGACTAGTTTCTATTCTTAAGTTTCTCTTCCTTTTCATCACTTTTCCTTCCTTCTCCAGAGCAAATCTTCCCAGATTCCTCTATCCCTTTGGCCTACCTGGGCTGTGAATTTGCCTAACACCTGAGTGTCACCAGAGTGAATCTAAGGTCCCTTTCCTCTTTGGTCTGTCCCTAATTGTATATGAAGATCTTGGGCAGGCTGACAGAGGAGATAAATGTTAAATTACAAAGAACCTTTTAGGAATGTACTAATACCAAGTAGAGATGAGGGAGAAATGTGGGAAGAATGATGACACTCATATGGTTTAGGGAATCTCGTAGCAGAAGCTTTAAATTGTCCTTTGTAATTCACTTTTGCTCCAACAATGAAAAGAAAAATATGGGGGAAATGGGGTACGGGGTTTGGGTTAGGGGTAGGGGTTCTTAGGAATTCCTCTTTAAAGAATTACACCCTCTTGCACACAAAAGCAGTTAGAATAAGATGGTAGTTTATTTAGGGGCAATGGAAGGGAAGTGGGGGGGGGGAAAGGAAGGGAAGGGAAGGGAAGGAAAGGGAAGGGAAACCAAGAGAAATCTTTGGACTTCTCTTGGGGAGAAAGGCACAAAGCACGTGGCTCTGAGGTACCAATCTCCTTGAGCAGGAGACTGGCAGGTACTTTTATAGAAGACTGATGTGGGGGGGTGGGGTGACTATTTGTATAAAGTTCCTTTAGTGAGGGAGGACCATCCCCCACTGGTGGTGGCTAGAGGAATTGGGTGAGGGGTAGTTATGGATCTCTCAAACCATCTCTCTCTTCAGGATTCAAAGGCCGAAGCCACACCCAAAGTTATCTCCCCTGGGAAAGGGAGATCAAAATGAAGGGTGGAGGTCCCAAAGCTAGCTCAGTCTGATCTGGTTCCACTTATCTCTCTAGGCATATCTGTCCTCTGGTTTAGTTTCTCAAGGAGAAGATTCCTTGATGTACCCCTAGTACTCTGGGCCCCATGACAAAACCTAACCTAATAAAGCATGTCTTGCTGATTTAGAACATGCTCCCAGTTCCAGGAATCTAAATATATAACCTCCAACATCTAGGCAGCTAGATGACACAGTGAATAAAGTGCTATAACTTGTGTCAGAAAAAAACCTGAATTCAAATCCAGTGTCAGGTACATTTACTAACTGTGTAAATTTGGGCAAGTTGCTTAATTTGTCTGACTCAGCTTCTTTACCTGTAAAATATGAATGATAATGCCAGCTACTTCCCAGAGTTGTGAGGATCAAATGAGATAATATTTGTAAAGAACTTAGCACAGTTGCTGGCATTATATAGGCAAATAGCATACTATATAAATACTGGCTATTATTATTATTATTAATTGATATGGATTTTTTTCTCATGAAGCCCAAACTCTCCTAAGAAGAAGAGATAGAACAAGGGAAGATGAAGGTAATGAGTAGTCCTTTTTTAATGCTTTGGGAGGAAGGAGTATGAAGTTACTAATAATTATGCTCATCAAGGTAAGAGGACTCTGGGCTTCCTTTTGACTAATGAAAGAACTAGAATTTTCCTTAATTATCCTTCTCACCATCCCCTTGCTTGGGGTTCAAGAATTTGGGTGAGGCCAAGTATAATTTAAAGTTAAGAGTTTGGAAAAAGTACTGCAAACTCCCTTAAAAATCTTTCAGACAATTCAAGAGACAAAGATCTGTTCCAACCTGCCTCTGTCACCAACCATTTATTTAGCACCAAAAGGTCCTATCTTTGGATCCATTTCTGCAACAACTTGGACACAACTCTTTACTCTGAAAGTCTTAGAAGGCTGATTCTCTTCACCCTAAATAAGCCTTCTAATGTGAACTTAAACACTAGGATGATTATTTTTGGCATTAATAATAGCAACAATAAATAACAGTACACTCATATTGTATAAATATGCCTTCATGATTACAAAGCACTTTGCATTTGTATAGATTTGATTTCATCTGATCCTCCAAAATCTTTTCTGGCAGATGGTATATTATTAAAGCCATTTTGCTAATGTGGAAACTGTTTTCTACCCCAATAATTATTAGTCTAAATTTTCCTTAATATTTACATTGTGACAAATGTTATAGAAGACAAAAGTAGTCAATGTTGATGAAAGGACAAATCTATTAATACACCATCACTTGGAACGCTGAGTTGATCTAACTCTTCTGGAAAACAATTTGTAATAATGTCAGAAAAGTGACTAAACAGTTCATACTTTTTAAGTCATACCACCTCTGAATACCCCAAGAAGGTCAACGACAGAGGGAATAATCCTATATATGAAAATGTTTATAGCAATACTTTTAGTGGTAGCAAAAACCTGGAGAGACAGTGGACTCCCTTTGATTTGGGAAATGCTGAAAAATTGTGTTTTATAAATGTAATGGAATGTTATTATGCCATAAGAAATGAAAACTATGAAGAGTTCTAAGAAACTGGGAAAGACTGTATGAACTGAAGCCACAGGAGGTATGGAGAAACAACAGAACAGTAAGTTATACACAACAGCCACCATAATGTTAAGGAAAATTGCATCAAAAGAGATCAGAATCTGGATCAATTCAGTGACCAATACTGACTTCAGAGGGCTGATTATAAAATATACTTTCCTCCTTTCTGTAGAGTAGTAGTGGACTATGGGTACAGAATGGCACACACACATGTTCAAATATATTCAATGTATTGGTTTCTTTTGCTCAGCTATACTTCTTTGTTATAAGAGCTATCTACAGGGGAGGTTTTAATTATCAGAAAATGACAGCTGTGCTAAAGCACTTTTTTTCCCTAAAAGGACAAAGACAAATATGTATATGAGGAAGATACACAGGAAATCCTGGATACTTGAAATAGCAAAATCACATAATAGTGGCGATGCCATCTATCACCTTGGACTGGACACAGCTAGATTTTGGTATTTCAGCACCTGGTTGGGACACTTCACCTCCCTACCCTCACCACTCACTACTGGTTGGGAGCCTTGTTGCAGTGTGGTCCAACCTGCTGAGCTGTTTTCCATGTTGATTAACAAACTGAAATGGTTGCCACACTATGCTAAGGATCTATTAGAGTTGCAGAATATCTAGAGCAGTGAAGGATATAGCAACAAGGATCAGGTTTTCTTTTCTATGACAAGGCCCAAGGTAGATAGTGACATGGATCAAAACACAGATATGAGAGACAGTAATTGAGTGGAAAGAAGAGTGGATTTGGGCAGTCCAGAAACCTGATTTCTGGCACTAGTCCTATATATGTATAGTAGTTTGACTGTGAGGCAGTCATAGCACTAGAATGTAACCTACTATAAGTGAAGACTGTCTCGCTTTTGCTTTCATATCCCTAGACTTTTCACATAACCTGTCAAATGATCAGCATTTAATAGAAGCTTATTGATTGGTTCATTTCTATCACTTCTCTGGACCTCCATTTCCTCACTGGTCAAAGGAGGAGATTAAGTGAGTTGATACGCAGAGTTCTCTTCTAGCTCCATGATTTGGTCGGATGAGCTGAGAAATAAGTGTGCGGTTAGCGCCCTCGGAATGGCGGCTGAGAACATGGAGATTACCTTTCTACAGCTTGTTAACATACACTAACACACACTGTGGCATTGCCGGCTGAATGGAAACAAGGCAGGGAATGCATTCAGAAATAATGGCCCAAATAATGTCCTGTGAAGTGTAAATAGTGTACAACAGGGAGATGATGCTGAGAGCTCCTCATTCTTCAGCCACCTGAGCAATTTGTCTTTCTATTGGGAGAGGGAGTGCTCCTCAAAGCCTTCAAAAGGAGGTTAGTATTAAAATTCTAACACCTGTCCCTGGGACCAAATTCCCCCCCTCCAATGAAGTATCCCTCCCCACTGTCTATTTCCTTCTGGGGTTCACTGGCTGATTGCTTATATTCTCTAAAACTGATGATCTAATTGATCAATTAGGTAATCAATGAAAAAAATTATTAAGGTTCTAATAGGTTTCAGGCTAGGGATTAACACACACACACACACACACACACACACACACACACACACCCCACACACACACCCACGTCTTTGCAATGAGTTAAGTCAACAAGCATTTATTAAGTGCCGACTATGTGCTAGGCACTGGACAAAGTGCTGGGGATACAAAATCAAATCAAATCAGTCCCTTTCCTGAAGGATCTCATTTTATTAGGGAAGACTTTATGCAAACAAATTTTCAAATGTAAGATATAGGAAGGATAAATTTAAGGCAATTTTATAGTGAATGCATAAGCAACGGTCAGGACTGGTTAAGGCTTCTTGCAAAAGACTGAATTTTAACTGTCTTGAAAGAAGCTACAGGGAGCCAGAAAGCAGAGATGAGAAGGAAAACCATTCCATTAGGGGAGACAATGTATACACATATAAACATATACAAAATAAATATAAGACAAATGGAGGTTGGGGGAAATGAAACTAGGAGTTAGGAAATTGGGAGAGTCCTTATGTTGGAGGCCTCACTGGTTACCTGTAGGTTACAGTTCCTCGGCTGGAGGTTCTATGCTCATACCTGGGGCAAAGCACCCCTTTAAGTCTCCATGGTTTGACCTTTACTTGCATATTAAGGAAGCCAAGCACAGAGGTATGAAGATCATGATAATAACTTCAATTTCTTTAGATTTTCAAAACTTACAAAGCACTTTTCTTAAAATAATTCCTTTAAGTCAGTGATATAAATGTTATTGATCCCATCTTGCAGATGGGAAAACTGAACCTCAACAGGGTTAAGCGACTTGTCCATAATCACATAGCAATGTTGTGCCAGGGTGGGAAATTTGATCCCCTGTCCCATGGGACTTAATTCTGTTCTCGTACCTCTACATGATACTATACCTTTTGTGATTACATACTTATGTGCTAGGCAGGGTGATATTGTGATTCAACCTTCCAGCTATGCCCTTTGTGAGTGACTACTTTTCTTTCTTTTTTTTTTTTTTTTTAGGCAATGGGGGTTAAGTGACTTGCCCAGGGTCACACAGCTAGTAAGTGTCAAGTGTCTGAGGCCGGATTTGAACTCAGGTACTCCTGAATCCAGGGCCGGTGCTTTAACCACTGCGCCATCTAGCTGCCCCGTGACTACTTTTCTTAATGAGACCTTACATTAGCCCAAGTATACCTATCATGGCTAGTGGCAGAGAGATCTTATAATAGAGTTTATATATTTGACAAGTTACTTTTGTGTTTGTTTTTATGCATTTTAAATTTATTCTATATGTCCTTATCCATGTGCTTATTGTTTCCCCTATGAGCATGTAAGCTCTTAGAATTGTTTCATTCTTTGTAGTTTTATCCTTAGTACCTAAAACCATACCTGGCATATTGTAACCACTTGACAAATAGTAATAGTATTAATAGCTATCATTTATATTGTGTTTGAAGGTTTGCAAAGCTCTCTAAAGTTTCTCATTTTATTCTCACAACTCTGTGAGATAGATATTATTATCTCCATTTCATAGATGAGGAAACTGAGGTGGACAAAAAGTTAAGTGACTTGCCCAGGGTCACATGCCCAGTAAGTGACTTAGGTTGGATTTTTACTCAGATCTTCCAGACTCCAGATCTATCCACTGTTTTGTTGATTGATTGGTAGCAAGGGAGCCATTCAAAGAATGAAGATAAAACCTTAGGTGTATGGAAATCCTCTCCACCATTTATGTATGCATCTGTGTATCCTCTGAATAGGTCTTCTGTCTATGCAACCTCTCTACTATGTACATCACCCCTCCTAAAAAGTAAGGCAACCATTTTCCCAAGGACCATACTGAGATTTCCTATAAAGAATAGCATTACCTTTCTGGAACAAGCAGACTGTGCTGGGCCTGTCAGTTTTCATCAATATTCACTCTTTCTTTCATGGGCAATTCATCTGGTTTTATGCCATTGAAGAAAGATGCCAATCAGTGGTCTGTAGCTCAAAGTTCAGAGATCCAAATGAGCAGCAGCATTCTTGACAGTGAGTGGAAGAGGCACAATACCCTTTTGCATTCTAGACTTGGCTATTTGACTGTTTGCTACCTTTTTCTCCACTCTTCTTCTAGGGCTTGGTATGGTATGTTCACAGGGTTGTTGTGAAAATAAAATGAGATATGTGGTAAAAAGTGAAAGCTTTTAACAGTCGGTTAGGATAACTGAAAGATGCCAGTTTTTGAAGGACCACCCTTTTGGGGAGGAGACCGGTCTGGGAGATATATAAGGGCAAGGTTAAAGGGGAGTTTAATGCTCTTGCTTCCAATTTTAAATCTCACAGTTATTTGTAGAGAGCTTAACAAACCTTGCTTCTTTGTTCATAAAACTGAATCAGGATTCAAATACTAACCTTATCCACTTAAGAGATGTAAGTAACTCAACCCCTGTGTGGATCAGTTTCCTCACCTACAAAATAAAAGGATTGGATTTGATGGGCTCTAAGGACTTTTCCAGCTCTCCGACTTCCTCATGATCCCAGTTATCCTAGGAATGGCCTTCCCATCTGATACAGTGGGAAAGAGGCTAATTGTCACAAAGTTAATTGGGTATATGGCTACAGTTTCTGGTGCAAACATCTTTTGTTCCCATTTCCCTAAATATTGTTGTGATTAAAAAAAAAAATCACCTGACTTTCTGAGGAAATCCAACCATAGTGGGGGAAAGAATGGGAGAGCTAAGATGCTCTACCTTTTTTTTTTTTTTTTTTTTTGCGTGGGGCAATGCAGGTTACGTGACTTGCCCAGGGTCACACAGCTAGTAAGTATCAAGTGTCTGAGGTCAAATTTGAACTCAGATCCTCCTGAATTCAGAGCTAATGTTCTATCCACTGTGCCACCTAGCTGCCCCAGATACTCTACCTTTTTAATGAATTATTGAATTATCTATTAAAATGCTTAAGGGCATTTCCATAGCCAAGATCAGAAACAAATATGAAAATTACAGGATGCAGCCAAGGTGAAGAAGCAGTTAAAAGGTGGTAAAAGCTGTATAGTCATTTCTTTTAGCTCTGGGGAAAGAGGGAAAAAAGTAAGGCCTTTCTCTCCCTTTAAAGGGTCAGGGGAGCAGACACAGAGCTACCATTGCACTTTTAAACCTGTCATCTTAAAATTTATTTGGCATATTTTTATTTTAGCCTAGAGAGCTGGGAGATGAAAGAGACACATACATTTCTATAATTGCTTTTAAATTATAGGTGGGAATTACTAAGATTTGACTAGGCCTAGGTCTGGCATGGAGCAAGGAAAAGACATATGTCGCAGCATCTTTCCTAAGGGGATCCTGGCTGAGGCAGACACAGAGAGATCCCCCGGGGGCAGAAAGATGACAGTTCTCTCTTCCCAGAGTTTTGTGTAATTAAAGAGTTCTGTAGTGTCCTTTCACTTGCTGCCCTTGGCTCTCCTGGAGACATGTTTTTAAAGAGCTAGGGACAGGGTAATGTGCTTCACGGCAAAAGGCAGGAGGCACCAAAGTTAAGCCTCCAAAAGAGAAGAGTATTTCCCCTCTCCTGGGGGAAAATCTTTAAACTCAAGAATATTGTTTTATTCTCAAGAATTAAAATTAAGTTTAGTTTTTTTTTCCTCTCTTGAGATGCAAAATGATAGAGTGGCTAGAAAATCAGTCCCAGGATTAGAAAGACCCTCCTTTGACATATATAGGCAATAAGATTCTGGAATTAATCATAGACTCTGATCTTCACTACTCGCCCAGCTCCCTCTGCCTCCTCAAATGTTTCAGATCAAGATGTACTCTGAGAAGCAACTCCTTTTTTTTTGCCTATTACTGACATGGGGTAGTTGGGAAGCTTGTACACTGATGGATTCAAGCTTTTGAGTTTGGGAAAGCAATGAGTCCATAGAAGGTTTTGCATTTTCATCAAAAGTAATAACAACAAAAAAATTCAAACCCTCAAATTTTATGTGGGCTTTTGCTTGAATTCAAATATACTTTTGAGCACTATTATGTTCCTAGTATTGTTTTGCCTGTTTTTGAGAGCAACATACGTTCTTCTTACAGTCAGATCACCATAAGGTCATGAATTTTGAGCTGAAAGGGCTATTAGAAATCAACTAACCACCCCTTTCATTTTACAGATGAGAAATCTCAGACCCAGAGAAGAGAGATTTGCCAAAGGTTACATAGGGAATAAATAGGAGAGCTGGGATCTGAGCCTGGTCCTTTATTTCCAAATCTAGCACCTTCCCATTACACCAATCAGCTTGTTTTTCTGAGCACCAGGAGCCTTATTATTCCCCTTTAAAAAAGAAAGTTTTGCCAAGACCCATTACACTCAAAAGTCCAGAAAGTTCAAATCTCTATCTGAACAGAAAATTCATAAGGTCAGAGACAAGGGTCTAAACGTTGGTGAATTCACACTCCCAGAGCTAATATAGTGAATAAATACCTTTGTCATCAAGCTGCCTATCAACACATCAAAATGAAGGTAATAAAAGTTCATAAATACATTATTTAAATATTGCATGTAATCCTGGCAATATATTTCCTTAGAACCAATGTGAAGGTAGATGTGCAGGACAATTCCCCTAGCCCAGGGATCTATAACAGCATCTTAAGGGGGAAAAATAATATCCTTTACTGCTGTCCTTGAATGAAAAAGTTGATGAAAAATAAAGTCATAGATAACTCCAGCTGACAATATGAAGCATCCTGCACCCATCTTACAGGTTATTAACAGGTGTCAATCACAGTTGGGAATCTAATCAAATCCGGATGTAATTCCCTAGGAGATGGTAGGACCAAAATCATCTCTGAAGGATCAACTCCAGAAAACAACAATGCTCTCAATGTACTAAGTTTGTTTAGAGATGGAAGAAGGGGATGGGGGTGGGGAGGGTAGCGGGGGAAGGGTAGAGTCCTTGCTGCAGAGGCATGGAAAAGTCACCTAAGATCCTTGTTTTCCTAGGCAGGTGGTGCTCCATGAGCTTAAAGAGAGCTCCAGATGGGCAGAAATGATGAAAGAATCATCCGAGTGAAACACATCCCTCCTGGGTGTTAAATATTACATTTACCAAGGCCGGGGAGCTGTTGAAACCAATAGAACTAATTAGAGAGCTGGTATGTGAGAAGATTCATGCTAACTAACATTGGTGAGGAGTGCCAAAAGAAGAGGCCACAATGCCCTCTTTGAGCAGCACGTGATTCAGGGGCTCTATTCTTGGAATGCAGCACTCTCCTCCCTCATCAATTGGGGAAAAAATGGTTTGCCCAGGGAAGCTCAAGTTTTAATCTAAATCAAAGCAGAGAGACATATGGAAGTAAAATAGACAAAGAAACTAACTACCGTGCCAGTGGATAATTTTTTTTTCCTTTTACTATTAGATTGTAAATGGCAAAAGAAAATTCTGCTGGGATTAGAGAACATTTGTGTGTTTCCCCACTCACACAGAATTAAATGGGTTCCCTCAAATTGCTCACAGAAATCTATTTCCTAAGGGGAGCAAAATGATTTAGAGGAAGGAAATCAGTGACCTGACCTTTGATTCAATAATCAAACCCGTTTGGCTGATGTGGCATGGTTTTTCTTAATTAATTCCAATGTTCAATGTGTCCTCTGCCCTTCACAATTCCTTCTTAGGCACAGTTGTGTTAATGTTATGAAGTGAGGAGCCTGGGCTAGTGAGAAGGGAGAGAAAGAGTGAAGAAGGAAGGGAAAGAGAAAGGAAGAAAACAGGGAGGAAAAAAGAGAGACAAACAGAGAGACAGAAATACAGACTGAAAGAGAAACAGGAGGTAGAAACAGATACAGAAAGACACACAGATAAACTGAATATTGGAGAAGGTCCAAACTAGACCCTTGCATTTGCCTCTCCTTTGTCACATGTTCTGAAATCTGAGACAAATCACTTTCTGCCTTTCTGTTTTAGCTTGTCAAGTTTGAGAAGAGAATAGAGAGCTGTGGCCAGAATCAGGTTTGAGAGACAAAGCCATGGATATACTTCAGACTGTTAGCCTCCCTACATTTTCTGCCTTCTCTCCAGAAAGGGTTGATTCCTGGTGTAGAAATGCTTTCTCAACTGTCTCTGTAACATTAAGGACAAACACCTAAATTCTTGAAGTCTCACTGTTCCATGAACATGACACGCCATCTCTAGGTTCTGAGCATTTTCTCTCTCCCATGCTTATAATTCTCTCCCTTCTCTGCTCTAACTACTGAGTTCCCTGCCTTCCTTTAAAGCCTAACTAAAGTCCCATCTTTTACAGGAAGCCTTCCCCTCAAAGCCTCTTTTTTTTTTTTTTTAGTGAGGCATTTGGGGTTAAGTGACTTGCCTAGGGTCACACAGCTAGTAAGTGTTAAGTGTCTGAGGCTGGATTTGAACTCAGGTACTCCTGACTCTATCCACTGAGCCACCTAGCTGCCCCCCCAAACCCTCTTAATTCCAGTGCCTTCCCTCTGTTAATTACTTCCTATTTATCCTCTATATAGTTTACTGTATATATTTGTTGTTTCCTCCAGGAGCAATTATTTTACCTCTCTTTTGAATCCCCAGCACTTAGCATCATGCCGGGCATGTAGTAGGTGCTTAATAAACATTTATTGATTGATTGATTGAATGATTGAATGAATGGAGAGCATAAGAGGCATTGTGTTATGTTGGAAACAACACTGATCTGGGTTCTGGTTCTGAGTGGGATGTAAACAGTGTGACTTCAGATAAATCACTTAATCATATCTGAGCCTCAGCTTACTTTTTCATAAAACAGATATAATAACATACTACCTTCTCATGAATTTGCTGTGATAGAGCATCCTATAAACTACAAAATGCTAGCTAAATGTGACATAGTAGGAGAGCAGTTGATTGTCCCCATGTTAGCTGAGTGTAAGTCTAGACCTTCTGGCCCAGGGCTCTTACTCCCATTTTGGTAAATTTTGATGATGCTATCCCCATGGCATTTTATGTATTTCTATAAAAATATTTTAGTTTATATTTTTAATATCACATTTGGCAACTCTCAGTTCCATTTTGCCTTTTGACAAAATCCTGAGGTCAGGATATCAGGACTTCTCATTCCTTTCTATCTCTTCACGATGCCCAATATGAACAGTTAGCTAATGCAGCTGAGAAACTAGTTAGTCAGCAATAATGGTGTTATCTCTCACTGCAGTGGGGGTGGTAGAATTCATTCTTAGTAATAAGAGCTTCCTTTTTTTCCTTTTTAGCCCTTTAGGGTTTACTTTCCCAACAACATTCCTCTGAGTTAAGTAGTACAAAGATTATCACTCCAATATCAAAAGCAAAGATACTTAGGTTCAAAGAGTTTAGGGTACTTACTCAAGCCACATACCTAGTAAAGGGAGGTGATAGGACTCACACCCAGACAATTTGAATCGGAAGTCACGTATTCATTCCAATACAGTATGGCTATCAGATTAGTGCTACTAGGGTACTTCTTCTACAGTAACCTATCTGCTAAATAACAGTGGGATTGATGTTTCATTCAATAGTCAATCAATCAATCTATAAGAAACATTTGACCACTAGGAGTAATAACTTCTTGATGGACAAAGGGAAAAAGAGGTGTTGTATTAATTTGCAGCAAAGAGTGACTCCCTGAGTCTATCTTAATAGCACCCACTGATTCTGCAAGTGAGGAACAGGCTGAGCCTGAAATGAAAGGTCTTCCTCAAGCTTATTTCTTTGCTAATAAACTTTTGCCTTCATCTAAAGCAAACCCTCTCCAGCCATAAACAAGAAAAATTTGGTGGCTATGCCTTGGTGAGCCCTGAAATTTTACTTTAGCCATCCTAATGAAAATATGGGATTGTGTGCTGCATATCAATAACTGCTCTGAGTCAGGGAAAGAGGTAGTCAACCCAACCCATACCATCTGTGTTCTCAGTGAGATTTGTGATGTGCCTCCCTGAGCTAAGCACCCCCCTCTGTCTCAAGCACTCTGAGACTCAGATATTTAAAAAATTAAGACAAGTAGGCAAACATAAAATTGAATTCGTATGGAACATTTGTGTAGATTCTAATCCTTGATGTCAAGAGATCATTATTCTGTTATAATGGCATCTTTTCAGGAAAGCACTTTGTGCTAGTTAGTAATAAATAAGCATGCCAGTAAAAAAAAAATAACACAAAAATGGAAATTGAGGCAACAAGAGTGTCTATTATTATTTAGACAAAGCATCTGTGACTCTTCAGAAGGGGAACTGAACAATAATAACAAGAAAAAGGCATTCCAGTTATTGTATTTCCGTCTTGTCCATGTCAAAAGGAGATCTTGCTCTGGTAGGGCTGACAGGTTGTCTGGATAAATAGGTTAGGGACAGAAATGTATCCTTGTGGTGAGAAGTGTCCCCTTGTAGCCAAGATTGGGAGCTCCTGAGGTACTGTCAAGGACAGCCATTACTCTATAAATCAGTAGGACATTTTTGTCTCTTTGAAAAGCTTTATCTGAGAGTATGTCTAGGCAAGTTGGGATGTTTCCCCTAACTCTTTCCCTTATCAAAGAAGCACAGCTTTAAATGCAGATAGATACCCTCTAGTGGAAATGTAAGCCAGAATTGTTGCTCTTTAGAAGTGGCAGTTAATAATTTACTTGCACATGTCACAGCATGACCACGTCCATTATCCAGTTGTCTTCCTTGACTTTGTTTCTAGGGTGGCTAGTATTCTATGTTAGGTGCTCTTTGTAATTCTTCCCATTTTTTTTCCTGGAGAGGGGTAAGTATGGATAAGTGGTGAAAGGGCATTTTTTCAAGATCTGATAGAAACAAAAATAATCTAAAAGTTCTTTGCATTGGTTTTCCAATCAGTAAAATGGTCTATGTTAGAGAGGGATTTCAAAAATGTGAGATAAACATTAGTGCCTCTGAAAAACATCTTATAAGTCTTAATATAATGCTCCCCATCCTCTCTCTTTTATAGTAGGAAGCTGGTTTCAAGGGGGAGGGAGAGAAGAAGGGAGGTTAAAAGAGATGAGGAAGTCTTATTTGGCTACAGAGAGCAGGCTGCACTCCTCTGAAGCAAGTGCTAGATAGACATTTGTATTTTTAGCCACTCCCTCCCCCAACCTTATCCAAAGCAGCTGATTTTGTCATGTGCTCCATTGTCCTGTCCTGGATGTGTCATTTGCTCTTATATTTGCTTTGCATTTTGCTTTTTGAAGTGCCATTAGTTGCTTCCTCATCCTGGCTTTACCATCATCACATTTGCCATCTGGATACAGGCATAACTATAACCATCGAAGTCCTATATATGCAATTGCATAGTTCCTTACACTGCTGTGGGGTTCATCATTTCTTTAGAAAAAAAAGGCTGTGATGGGCATAAAAGTTCCAACTCTACTTTCTCCATCTATGAAAATTGAGCAATTGCTGAAGAAGATTTTTGGTTTCTATCATCATTCTTATTATCAGAAAGCATTTATTATGCACCTGCATGATACTGAGTTGAGGACTAGGCTGGTATAGTAGAAAGATTACTGAGTTTGAAGTCAGAAACATCTGGCTTGAGTCCCAGCTCTCCAGCTTACCAGTTATGTGAGCTTTGGTAAATCATCTGACCTCTATGAAATATATTCTCCCCATCGGTAAAATGAGTAAAAAACAGTGTACTGACAACCTTTCAGACTTGTTGCAAAAACAATTATAAATAGTAAAGTTCTATATTTTTCTGGTTCATAGAATATTAGATATGCAAAATATATCTCAGAAATAGTTTACTCTAAGGGTTCTAACCCTAGAGTCCATAGACTCCCAGTGGTTGGTAGATTGATTTCAGTAAATCCATAAACTTGGATGGGAAAATAATTGTGTATTTTCACTAACCTCTAATTGAAACTTAGAATTTCCTCAATTATTTCTTCTGAGAAGAGGTCCATGACACTAAAAAAAATCTAATCGAAGACTTTCACTTTACAAATGAAGAAACTAAATCTCAAAGTTCACTGATTTTCCCTGGGTTGTGGGAGCTGAGAGAATGTAGACAAAATAGGATTCAAACCCAGGTGGACTGATCCCATATATAATGTGTTTCTCAGTGAACCACACTGCCTTCCCAGCTATTGTAAGTTTATTAAGTATGCGATTATTAAATATATAGTTCTTGTCCTCTAGAACATATAATTCTAGTTCAGTTAGCATTAAAATTGATTAATAATGCCACTGTTGTACTAACCTTTAAACAAGTATTTCTTTTAAATCATTTTTTGGTTTGAAATAAATAGTATTGAGATAATGATTGTACTAATATAAAAACATGTGCATAACTTAGAAATGAGAGACCCTGGTTATAATTAGGAAATCAAATGTAGTCAATTAATAGTATAAGAATGCTACACTGAGCTAGACTCATATCTTGTCTAGTTTATCTCTGATGCCACATGCTAATACATAGATATATAGATCTATAAATGTATCAATATATAGATGTATAGACATAGATATGGGTATGTATAGGTACCAAAATATTTTGTTCCCCTATTTTGTGCTGACCAATTGGCTCTCATAACTAATTATTCCATTTTTGGCAGTGAGGCAAAATGATTTTATGAATTCTTGTGGTTTGCAAATCTTGGGGTTTTCTCTGACCTCTCTCTTTTATCTCCTATATCTGATCTGTTGTACCATGCTGTCATTTATTTCTTTAAGATATAACTAAGATTTTCCTTTTTCTCTACATTCTTATTGTCCCCACCATAACCTCAACTTTTACCATTAATTTTTCAAATGAGGACACAAAGTCTCAGAGAAATATGTATTCATAGTCACATAGCTAACAAGTGGTAGAGGTTATGTGACAATACCTGGGCTTCTGAAATAATTTTTAGTTGGTTTCCAATCTTATAGTATGACCACTCCAACTCAACTCGTATGTTAATACCTGTCTATTTCCCTAAAATACCATTTCTATTATTAAGTTAAATACAAGTGTTTAACTTGTATATGTCATACATATGTATGACATACATAATTTGTATAATTAATTAACAAAACAACTTATATTAACTTGCTAAATGTTTACTTCGTTCTAGAGTTGGATGAGATTGATTCCAAACTCTTTAATCTATAGATTATATTCTCATAAGGTAACTGAGGCCCAGAAAGGTAAAGTGACTGACTGGTCCATGGCAAAGTCCAAGGTTAGTGGCAGATCTAAAATTAGAAACCAAATTTTGTGATTCCTACTCTAGCACCTCTTAGAATGCAAGGGAACCCTCTCCTGCTTAACAAATTGGAATGTATCAAGTCTAAAGGGTCCTTCCTATCTTCGCAAATACTCCATAATTTGAGAATACTCCATAATAATATGCCACCATTATTTTTTTGTTACCGTTTCTCTCCATGTTTCTCACTCAAGTTAAAAACTGTCTGTGAGTCAAACAGGTAGCCAAATAGATCATACTAACAAAATCTTCACATCTATTCCTCTACTTATATAATCCCTAAATCCTGCCTGGAAATCTATAACTTCAATTTATTAAAAAGCTTTAGTTAGGTGCAGTTGAGCACATATGTACTTCCTTGTACCAAGGAAATTGAAGCTGGTAAATTTCCTGAGTCCAGGAGTTCAGAGCTACAATGGACTAAACTGATCAGTTTTTGCACACTAGTATTAATGTGGGGAGCTCTTGGGAATGAGGGGTGAACCAGCCCAGATCATAAACAGAGCAAGTCAAGGCCACATAGCCATATTAAAGCAAGATGGAGTTGTACAAAACCCCTGCATTTACAAATTTAAAGATTAAAAAAAGGAAAGGTTACACCTCTTTTGAGGACCAGATTGAGTACTGATTCCTCCAAGAAACTTTCTCTAATCACTCAAGCCCACAATGACCTCTCCCTTCTATGAGATCCCATGACATTTATATAGCCTCATTTTATCCTATCATTATCTTTATAGGTTACTTCAGTCTCTCTAGTAGGGTGTACATTCTTTGAGAATACAGACTATCTGTAATATTTTTGTATCCTTCATACTGCTTGGCACAGTTCTGGGCATACAATAGATTTAACATATTGTCCTTTTTTAATTCTCACATAAATCCTGTGAGGTAGGTGCTTATAATATTCCCATTTTGTAGATGAATAAACTGAGACCTAGAGCAGTAAGTATCTGGTCTAGGGTCACATAGCTAAGTAAGTGTCTAAGCCTTGATTTGAACTCAGATCCTTGGGGCTCCAAGTTCAGTACTCTATTCACTGCATACCCTAGCCAACTTAAAAAAAAATACATGATTCATTTCCCCAACACAAAAAGAAATAAATGTAATTGGAACAGAGTCAACTTTTCTAAATAGCCAATTATGAATCAATTATACATGAATTTAAACTGTTGTTGGCCTACATATTTTTGAGCCTTCCCTGCTTCTTTTGGTCCAGACCAATGGTTTATCAATGTGGAAGTCCCTTCTATTAAGCAGCAACTAGTCAGTAACTTATTGTAGTTGAAGAGAGTTGAATGGGATACTGAGGTGTGTGTCAATATCACGGTTTGAACCTAAAATTCTTGAATTTTTAGGTCTGTTCTTACATGCTACCTGTTAGCAGAGTCACTTAGGGAGCACAGTGGATAGAGTGCCAGGGCCTGAAGTTTAAAAGACCTGAGTTCAAATCCAGCCTCAAACACTTATTAGCAAGTCACTTAATCCATTTGGCATTTCCTCATCTATAAAATGAGGATACTCATAGCAACCATCTCTCGGTGTTGTTGTAAGGATCAAATGAGAAAATATTTGTAGTGTTTAGCACATTTCCTGGCACATAATAAGTGCTATATAATGTTAACTATTATTGTGTTAGCTATTATAAATTTTTTAAAAATATATCTCCTTAGGGGCTGCTAGGTGGCACAGTGGATAAAGCACTGGCCCTGGATTTAGAAGAACCTGAGTTCAAATCTGGCCTCAGACACTTGACACTAGCTGTGTGACCCTGGGCAAGTCACTTGACCCTCATTGCCCCACATATATATATATATATATATCCTTTAGATGCAAAGGAATCATTAAAGAACTATGTAATGCCACTCTCATCCCACTTCTCTTGTTTAAGTCTTCTACATATCTTTCTGCAACACCCTTTAAAGACATTTTTGGGCTCTTTTCACTAGAGATTCTGCATAGCAAAACCTGACAAATATCGAACCTTAACTCAGATCTCAAACACATTTTTCTTTGAATGTGTTCCAATACCAGGGGCATTCAACATTCTAACCATGTGTCTTTCATTACCGTAGACACCAGTCTACTGATTTTCCAAAGAGATAGAGATTCAAAGTTCAATAACACTGCCAGAGAGACCTTTTGGTGAGCAATACTGATTGGACAAATGCCAAAATATATCAGAAACAACTCTAGAGCAAATTGCTGTTCAAAATGTCCCTTCTATTTCCTAGGCCCAAAGAGGCCCACAAGAGTTTGCTATAAGTAACTAAACATTTGGATGCTTCATTGAACCAGACCCTGAACCCCTTGAAGTTTGTAGCAGGCTGGTCACATTCTAACAAACAGAAAGGGGTGGAATTTATGATGACTCTTCAGCACTCTGGACAGCTCCTGCTGTCTGCCTGTCTTGGAAAAGCTTCATCAACAGATTGTTAATTTCCCTTCCTTTCCCCCTGAATAGCATTATGCCTTCTGGCAAGAGCAGTGTGTTGCATCAATCCATGAGTTCTCACCTGTGGACATGAGAAGTAGTCTAATAGGCTCCTGCTTTTTGCCCCACTGGGCTGTGACTGAGCAGGGAGACAGAGCTGCACAAGTTGCTAATTGTCTCAGTCTGTAACTCTTGAATGATGAAAAAGATTAAAAAGGAAAGAAAACAGCTATTATATCTCTTTCTTGAAAAAATTTGCACTGAGAAAGGCTCATTAACATCATTAGTCTTCCATTAACCTCTAGCCAGACAAATGAGCTGGAGGTAATTTCAGGGTATGGTTGGGTGGTGGGGGTGGGGGGAGGGGCAATTTCTAAATTACCATGGTGTAGGTGACATTTTCCAGGACTTCTATTGAATAGTTGGACAGACACCAGCAACTTCTCTTGTTTTAATGCCAGCCTGACATTGGAATAGAGCCAGAACCCTAGCTGCTAGGAAGGGCTGTAGGTAATAGTGAGTGGGGAGATTCATTGATTGGGACAAAATGAAATTCATTTTAACACAACAACATATGAAATCTTGAAAAGGAACACAGTGTGATACAATACAAGCTAAAAATTTGTCTACTACAAAATTACATTCCATTGTTTGAATAAAAGGCCTTTTTACCTCATAATTTTCCCTCCTCACATTTTATTTCTCTCTATTGCCCCCCCCCATTGCCTGACCCTCCTCCCTTGATTCAGACTTGTGCAATGTCTTTGACAAATATGGAAGTAGAATTGTAAAATCATTCTTAAGGTCATTAATACTTGAGTTTCCTAGTGTCCTTTATGGTGGGGAAAACTCTAAGACCTACTAGAAGGTGGGCACCCCTGAGGATTGTCCTCTGTCGACTTAGATACAGCCTATAGAGTTCATTCTTGGCTTTGTCCTGACATACAAAATGAACTCTATAACTCAGTTCCTTTTTCTATAAAGTGAAGAAAATGATTGTAAAACACCTTGAGACCTTTCAATGAAAGTTATTGCACAAGTGCAAAGTTTTATATTTGAGTAGAGCAGGTAATAAAACTAGAGTTTCACACAAAAATCTTAATATGAATCTAAGTATACTATTAAACTAAATGTATTTGTAATAAAAATAAAAGTCTATGATGCATGTATCTTCCCTAGTTGTGGTGCCCATATTACTATGCCTGAAAAGAAATTTCTTGCGTGTGTGTGTGTGTGTGTGTGTGTGTGTATGTGTGTGTGTGTGTGTGTATGTGTGTATGTGGGGGGCTTTGAAGATAGAGATTCAACCTGTAATTTCATTAGTATAAAGATCTCAGATAAGATAACTTCCTTTACCAGTGCAGATTGGCACCTTCTTTGCAACCTATTATTGAGTTGCCTAGGATAATGAGAAGTCAAACGACTTGTCCTGGGTTATTCAGGCAATGACTAGACTTGAATGAAGATCCTCATGATTCAGGGTTAGCTCTCTAAAGTACACTGGCTCTCAGCACAGAATAGGGATAAATAATCAAACTTTATGCTCAAATTTAATATTTCACACTAGGATATATATGTATGTATATGCATATATGTGCATATATGCATATGAAAAATATTTGTTCATGTCCTATATTTAATATTCATCAAGTGTTGACAAAACCACCCAAACCACCTTCAAACAGAAAAGTGCCCATGTTTTGCCAGTGGCACTTTGACTGTTACTAAGGATAAAGAAGACTTCTTCCATCTTTAGACTTTAATCTTAGACCTGTTGCTTATAGCCTCCAAGTTCCTCTTCTGTATCTCCTTTCCTCAATAGCAGGTTACCTGCACATCAAATACTGAGCAGCTTAGAAAGAAAAATTACTGCACTATATTGCATTTAGCTCACCTCAGGTGGCATCTCCAGTGTATAAACTACTTAGTCTCTTGGTTTATCTACAGTTCAATTTACCATTGATTCATGTAGAAATTTACTTTCTGATCCAACCCATTTCATATCCATTCCAACTAGATCTTTTTACTCTGACCCCAAATTCTGGCCAGAGTTGTCCTATAAATACCCAATACCTCTAACTGATTGTTTTTATCCTTCCTTTTTTTCTATCTCTGGCCCTTCTGTCTTTCTCACCTTCAAGACATTCTTGATCTCTGTTCAAGTTGACTCTTGTATAGCATCTAACTTCCTGCTCTGTTGTTTTCTGGGAACAAATTCCATGTCCTATTGCTAAAATTTACCCAAGGGAAATTAAAATTCTAAAGCAACTATATTTTCATATTTACATTTAGATAACTGGTCTTTTCCTTAAACTGATAAGAAGGGTGGGTATGCTTAAAAGACACAGATCACAGATTTTAGGCCAAGAACTGTTTTTTTTTTTTTTTTTTTGGTATAAGTCTAGAGTGCTTCCCGTTCCCTCAATGGCTAATCTTAGAGCCCTTTGAATTCTGATCTAGTGAGACATTTCCTGGCACCCAAGCAACATTCACAAAAGAACAGTTAACTGAACAATGCTCTAATGTTGAATCTAGCCTTAGCCATAATGGGTAGGTCATCATCATCTGATAATACTGGTTAAGTGCCCCTTGGAAACATGGTGCTTCATACAATGGGATAATTGCTGAAGTGTGAATACATATTTAAGCTATTTCACCCAACACCAGGAATCTGGATGAAAATGGGACAAATCAGTCAAATATTTTTTTTTTGCATGAGTTTACACTTTCAGATTTTTGGAAGTATCTCAATAATTAATTAAAATATTTCATTTTTATCAGGATATTCTGCTTTAAAATTAATCTGGAATTTAATATTGTCCACAATATGGCATCTACCTACTTCTGTCTTATTTCATACTATTCACTTTCATGAGGCAGCTAGGTGGTACAGTGGATAAAGTGCCACACCTGGAATCAGGAAGACATGAGTTCAAATCTGGCCTCGGACATTTATCAGCTGTGTGATCCTGGGCAAATCACTTATCCCTGTTTGTCTCATTTTCCTCATCTGTAAAATGATCTGGAGAAGGAAAGATCAAACCATTCTAGTATATTTGCCAAGAAACCCCCAACTGGTGTCATGAAGAGTCAGACACAACTGAAATGACTAAACAACAACATCCTCTTTCATACACTATACAATTTTTTTCCATAAAAGTATTTTATTATTTTCCAGTTACATGTAGAGATAGTTTTCACCATTTGTTTTTATAAGATTTCTAGTTTCAAATTTTTCTCTCTCCTTTCCCTCCCTCCCCCCTCCCCAAGGGAGCAAGTAATCTGAAATAGGTTATACACTCTACATTCAAGCCAAACTGGACAATCTTGGACAATATACCTACTCCTTTTGCATATTCACACATAATATCTCTTACTAGGAATGAACTCCCTTCTCTATTCTACCTTTCAGCCTTCCCTTCTTTAGCTTTTCTTCTTAGTTTTACCATAGCTCAGGTGTTTTCTCCTTTACAAAGCCCTTCTCCTAGATGAAAGTGATCATGCCTGAAATTTTATTGTAGTATGAGCTGGATATTACTTTTGCTGCCATCACACTGGCCTTGTATGTATAGTGTGTCCCCAAAGTCTCAGATCAGTTTTAAATTTTAAATAATAGAAAACTACACTGAAAATTTTGAGATACTCTGTATTGTTTTTACTGGTATATAGGTAATACCTTCTTTCCCCCCCACAATAATATAAGTCCCTTTAGGGCAAGGTCTGTTTCATTGTTTCCCTTTAGTGACTCCAGAACTTAGTATAGAGCCTTAAACATAGTCAGTATTTTACAAATGCTTGAAGAATTTCATTTGTAAATATTATTGTCTTATCCCAGTATTCTTCTTGTATTTCAGTTTTTGTGAAATAGGAATAAACTCCCCCAACTTAAACATCTGCTAGATACTTGCTTAAAGATATTACTGCTCCTCACTGATTTCCATGATCTCAAAAGAAATTTAAAGGAAGTGTTCATGAGTATAAGAAAATAGTTCCTTCCAGAAGCCAATTCCTTAATAAGTTGTCATTTGGTGCCATTTTACTCTCTCTCTTCTGTCAGGAAAGAATCTTTCCTTGGGTCTGATGATTTGAGTTTCCCTCAAGGAAATTCCATTGAGATATAATCAAAAAATTCTGCCCAGTAAATAAAGCTGTTGTAAAAACTATCTCTGTTCCATATATGTTTTAGTACCAGTTTGTTGTTGGTTTCAGTTCCCAGTGATGGAGTGACTGTAAAAGGTCTTCCATGACTATTTATATGATGACAACATCTGAACAAATTGATTACTAGTGTAGTTGATTTTCTTCTTGGAGTTGCTGACATCCTTTAGGTTACCATGTGACTTCTGACTTACAGCAAAATGTCTTTAGACAAATGCACTTAGTACTCATCAGGTACCTCCTGTTAAGGGTCTCCTAGTGACTTTCCTCTTTACCTTTATTAAGCTTTAGTTTTTCATACAAAATGCTTTTGATCTGTGATTCTCAATTTCAAGTAATTAGCAGTAATTCTCACATCATCCAGAACAGTTAGGTAATTAGAGCTGCACCCATATTAAAACAGTTCATCCAAAACTCAGATAACTAAAAGCAACTTAATTAAAAAAACAAAAGTCAAACATCAGGGCTCCAGATTTCTGGCTCACATATCAGGACTAATAACAAATAGGAAAAGTTAGTTTTTCTAGGCCCAGAACTTCTTTCAATCCCTATGTTGCTGAAATTACTCTGGCTACACATTTTCACTTTAAGGAGGAATTGGACAGTGAAGCCCATGCTTATTAAGTAACTACTTGACACAGAGTCCTGTATTAGACATAGTACTTATGTCCTGCCTCTCCCATTCTCAAAAATTTCCTATGAATCCCTATTGCCTACAAAATAAATCCAAAACCTCATTGCTTATGTCATTAGCTCTTTTAACTGTTGACAAAGGTCTCCTTATCCAATATATATGTTCAATTGTTCCCAAACAAAAACCTTGTTTCCATCCATATAAGTAATAGTTAATATAGAAAATGCCAAGTGGGCAGCTAGGTAGTGCAGTGGATAAAGCACTGGCCCTGCATTCAGGAGGACCTGAGTTCAAATCTGACTGCAGATACTTGACACTAGCTGTGTGACCCTGGGCAAGTCACTTAACCATCATTGCCCTGCAAAAAAAGTGCCACTTGACATGGAGTTAGAAGTTCTGATTTCAAATTTGATTTTTTCACTTATGATCACAGCATCTTAGAATTACAGTTAAAAGGGGCCTCTGAGACTTTCTAATCCAACCCTGATTTAAAACTCAAGTTCCATCAATGAAAAGCCTAATAGATGATTATCTATCCTCTTTGAAGGCTTTAATGTGACCAAGAATTCATTACCCAATCACCATGAAGCAAGTCATTCCATTTTTGTACAACTATAATTGTAATTTTATTTCCCTTTATACTGAGCCAAAAAAAACCTGTCTCCTCAGAACTACTAACTGCTCCTAAATTCCCTCTGGGACCAGGAATAATAAATTTTCTTCAGTTATTTGAAGAAATTTATTAAAGTCCTTTCCCTATTTTTTCTTTTGCCCATGTCAACATTCTTTTTTGCCTTCAATCAATCCTTTCATAACATGAATTCAAGGTCCTTCACCATGATTATGATTCTTTTCTTGATGATCTCTAGCTTGGTTAGCTTAAAGTCTCTTAGCTTACATTCCATATTTGGCTTTAAAAGAGCTCCAGACAGCAGGATAATCATGTCTCTTTCTAAAGTGTAAACCTACTTCTTTTTTTAAAATATTGATGTGATTTGATTTTTACATAACCTTCATTTTCAAATATATGCACCTTCCCTGTACCTTATTCAATGACCCAACTCTTCTAAGAAATAATAAAAAAGAAAGAAAAAATATCTACAAACCAACAATTTGTATCAGCCAAGTCCACTATTTTTTTTATAATTTTTTTTGTCAGTCAACAACATTTATTGAGCACCTACTGTGTGCAGAGCACTGTACTGGGTACTGTCAGGGAGATACGAAATGCTATGTGTCATAATCCCCCATCTACACAAAGAAAAGAAGAAATTGGATTTTCTTAGCTTTTTTAGGGGCCAAGCTTGGTCAGATGATTTCCCAGTGTTCAGTTTCATTTATTTTTATCCTTTTTTCCATTACCATTGTCATAGTTATTGTGTATATTGTTTTCCTGATTCTTCTTGCTTCACTCTGAATTACTTTATATGTCTTGCCATGTTTTTCTGCTTTTTTCATTTTTCTTGTATATTACTAATATTATATTACATTAATGTACTGATGTTAATTTAACCATTTCCCCAATTTATAAGCATTTCTTTTGTCCCGCTACAAATAGAACCACTATCAATATTTTGGTGTGTATGGTACCTTTTAAATGTCTTTGACATGCTTCTCATAACAGGAGAGGCAGCACAGCATAGTAAAAATAGTTCTGACTTTACAATTAGTGGTTTGTTGTTTTTGTTAAGTCATTTTTCAGTCATGTATTACTCTTTTTGGTCCCATTTGGGGTTTTCTTGGCAAAGTTACTTTAGTGGTTTGACATTTCCTTCTCCAGTTCATTTAACATATGAAGAAAATGGAATTAAGTAACTTGCAGGGTCACACAGCTAGTAAGTGTCTATGGCTGGATTTGAACTTAGGAAGATGAGTCTTCCTGACTCACCCAGCACGCTATCCACTGTACTGCCCAGCTGCTGAGAATCAGAGGATATAACTTCAAATTCTGGCCCTATCCCTTGCTTCCTAAAGTGTGACCATGAGCAAGTTATTTAATTTCCATGGACCTTGGTTTCCTCAACTCTAAAATGAGGTGGCCATACTAAATTACTTTTAAGGTCTCTTATTACTTCCTTTTTAATTGATGTTTTATTTATTAATTTATTTTAAAATCATCATGATTTTTCTCCAGACATCTAGGTAGCCCAGTGGCTATTTACCTTTCTTGTGTGTGTGTGTGTGTGTGTGTGTGTGTGTGTGTGTGTTTGTGTTTTCTATTCTTTGGAGTGTTTGCAAATATAATAATCTGCTCACAGCTTTTTTTTTCAAGAATTATTCAAATGTCATCCATATTTTTTTCATTGATGATTAGGCTCTGGTTTGCAATGT
This sequence comes from Dromiciops gliroides, assembly GCF_019393635.1. Classification (NCBI taxonomy): domain Eukaryota; kingdom Metazoa; phylum Chordata; class Mammalia; order Microbiotheria; family Microbiotheriidae; genus Dromiciops; species Dromiciops gliroides. Next base: position 494,196,396 of record NC_057863.1, read on the forward strand.
ATATCATTTTATATCTTAAGCTCATTTGCTTTTCACAGTATATAAATTTCATTCCCACTATAGATTCAAGTTTTGTTCTTTTCTTTACTAAATATTTCTACTATGCAGGTTCTAAATTCTAGCATGTGTTCCTTTCTAACTTCTCTCAGGATTCAGTTTTTGTTTTTTTTTTTAATTTGAAATATTTTGTAACATTCTGCTCTGGTTCTGTGCTCTCTTGAGAATACATGGGATTCAGTTTGGTTGATTCAGTTTTCTTGGTCTTGTAATATTTATTTAGAGCTGGTTTTACTGTAAGATCTCTTGGTACTTATCTTCCCTTCTAGTTTTAGTAACTTTGTTAGTTTGACTATGTATTCTAGGTTTTTAACTAAATTTTCTTCCTTCTGAGATATTTGGTGGTTTTAATCTGTTTTTTTTTTTATTCCCTTATTACTCACTTTCTGACTCCTCACCTTTTGGTTATGAGAGTATCCTAGGAGTTGGACCTCAAAGCTGTTTCAGCATCCTCCCACATTGGGAAATTTATTTTTCACTATCTTCAGTCCCTGACACAAATAGCTTCTTGGGGACAGGACTGGCTCAAGCTGAATTGCATTTCCCTTTCCTTCAGGCCAGATACATCCTGACATCCTGTCTCAGTTCCCTTCCTTCTTTATTTCTCTTGCTGGGATGAGTCAGAGTCTGAAGATTTTGCAGGCTTAGGGGTAGGGCTGGGCAGTTATTACTAGAAAAGACTCTGTAGTCTTCAGGTTCTCTTCCCTAAAGGTAGCATCTGGTAGAAGGGAAATACAGTGAAACCCCACCATCCCTCACACACACACAAAATACTCTCTCTTGTGGTGACTGAGCTGGATTGAAATTTCCTTTATGCAGCAAGACACTGAGGTAAGGGAATGGGGAAAGAGCACTGGTATAGATTTTTTTTTAATTTTTTTTTTTTTTTTAGTGAGGCATTTGGGGTTAAGTGACTTTCCCAGGGTCACACAGCTAGTAAGTGTTAAGTGTCTGAGGCTGGATTTGAACTCAAGTACTCCTGATTCCAGGGCCAGTGCTCTATCCACTGCGCCACCTAGCTGCCCTATTGGTATAGATTTTAAAAAAGAAGGAAATCCATAATTATATCCCAAAGCATAAGTCCTGGAGTCTGGGGAAGGGGTGCTGAGTGAAATGTTAAAAGATGTTTCTCACTGTTAATTCATAAGGCTGTAACCTTGTTGGTTTTCTTGATTTGCTGTTCTGTGGAAATAGCTATAATTACTCTATCATCAAAACTGTGTGAGTGTAATCTTATGTTTTGGGAGTTACTGGGTATTGGAGAATATGTCTACTCTTTCATCTTGCTCGTCACATGACCTAAACCTCATTCTTGCCATGACTTAATGAACTTGTGTTACCTCATACTAATCATCTCTTCCCATTTGAAATGCCCATGAACTATTCCTTTAATATCTCTTTTAAAATTGTGTATCAAACTTACTGGGCTATAGTTTGAAGTTAGAAATAACAGTAGGGGGCAGCTAGGTGGCACAGTGGATAAAGCACCAGCCTTGGATTCAGGAGTACCCGGGTTTAAATCTGGCCTCAGAGACTTGACACTTACTAGCTGTGTGACCCTGGGCAAGTCACTTAACCCCCATTGCCCCGCAAAAAAAAAAATAGAAATAACAGTAGAAGTTGAAAGGGACCAAAAACATAATTTAGCCCAATCCTCTCACTTTTAAGGTAAAGAAACTAAGGCCCAGAGCCTTTGAATGACTTAGATAAACACACCCAGTGACCCAAAGTATCACAATTAATAAACTCAGCCTAATGCCTAGTATCAGCCAAGGCTTGCCATACATGCAGAGGACAATAAAAAGTTGTTTGACTATTACACTGGAAAAAAGAAGAAGGTCAAGGAATAGATAGGACCATTACTTGGGATGGATGGGAAAATTATAATCATGAAAGAGTGAAGGTTTCATTTGGTTTCATTTTTATTCACAAAAGAGAATGCTCTTCAGAATGAGAATAAAATATCAATGGCAATAACATGACAACAATAATAGAAATCCCTGGCAATTATATAGATCTTCAATGTTTCTAGGGTCCCTATATACTTTATTTTTATGCTCCTAGAACAAGAAACTCCAAGTCTGGATAGTACGATTTGGATAGGTGCATGTTAGTCTGGACCTCAGTGCAAATGCCATTATAACTTCATTCCTTAAATTTGATGCATATTCTTGGTGGGAAAAGGTATTGGAGGAGAACAGGCATAGACAAACTAATACCCACAGATTCCTCCTCCCCTCCCAGGGCAAACCTTTCATTCACTCCCCCAACACAATCAAATCACAGCTGTTCTCTGCATCCATCAAACCACTCAGCATGCCAGCTTCCTTCCTTCTCTTTAGCACCTCTAAATAGTCCAGTGGAAATTTTCATACCATCAACTTCTATTCATCTCTGCTATTTCCTTTAGCACAGAGAATGTCTAAGGGGTGTCTCCCCCAAGCTGAGCATGGCAGCAGCTGAGCACTCTCGCTCTCCACCTCTCAGCCCCAAAGCACCCCTGTATCTTGATGCATCATCTCATTTGATCACCAAAGCAATCCGGAGAGACAAGTGGCACCTGTAAAATTATTCTTCTTCTATAATAGAGAAACCAAAACTCAGATTTGTTTTAATGTGCCTTATTCTGTCATTCAACAACTTTATATAGGTGTTTTCTCCATCAGATTTTAGGATTGAGAAGACTGTTATCTATCTTTTATATTTCCCAGACAATAAATGATTAAAGATATAAAATAAGTCTTGCCTTAAGAAGCTTGCTATATAATAAGAGATAGGAATAAGACTCATAAGGTAATGAAACCATTCAAAAACATATAAGAATTTACTCATCCAGATGAATATTATTGCCAAGAAAGTACTCATCACAATGAGAGGCTATACACTCATTCCAATAATGCTGCCTTGATAAAACACATTTGGAATTGATTTCCTGGTCTGGGGTATATTTTTAGAATATTCTCAGTGGTATCAAATTTTCCTTCTTTAAAGGTATGTGGTGTTTCAAAATAGTGAGAACTAGAAGCAAGTCTAGTAAATAAAGTGTACTATCAAGCTGAGTAATACCATTTCAGTAAAAAATCAGAACTAACTATAAAATAATATGACTGGCTTTCTTGTGAGGATCATAAACTGGTTCTGAAAGCAATCACCAGAAAGAAATCTGAAAAATATCTTGAGTGGTGACATCTTTTTAGTATCCATTGACTTTTCAAAGTACAGGTAACTTTTTTGAAGGACAACATTTAATTGGAGAGCTGCCATTTGGAACAGGATCAGGGAGAGTTCTGTTTGACTCCAGAAATCAAGGGCAGCAATGAAAGTAGCAGAGAAGCAGACTAAGGCTAAAAGGCAGTAGAACCAAGCATCCCACATGACTGCAGTATGATACTGCCATTTCGCCTAATGTGTGTATCATTTATTGGTCACAGTCACCATGCAGTGTCTTCTCTACCAAAACAATAACAAACAAAACAAAGCAAAAACTCCAAAACAAAATGAAACAAACAAAAAATAGTACCCATACATTAACTAGCAAAGTATTTAAATGGGACAGAATAGTAGGGGAAATACAAGGATTTCAAATACCTTTGATTTGTGACTGAAATGGTCTTCCTTCCGAAGTCTGCGTGACTCTCCTCTTCTAAAACTCTTTGGCATGGTCAAAGGACTCTTTTCCTTCTCAACTCTGACTTGTATTTATGCTCCTAAGTCTTGCTTCATTACTTCTATGCTCCACTGCTATAGCTAATATCTCTTGAAGTTCTGCCCTCTACTCCTATCTTGCACCCTCTGCTATTGTTCTCTACTCTTCTCTGTTGCTCAGACACCATTACTTTATACTTACCAATGGGTTTACACATGATTTTCCACTGTGAGCAACTTCGTGATAGGAACTATTTTATTCTGTCCTTGGGTGCCCATTGCCTTGCACAATACCCGGCACATAGTAGGTTCTAGACATGGTTTTTGACTGATTCACTGGTTGATTCTTCACTGATATCTGCTGAGGCTTTGACCTCTTCTCCTGTTCCTCTTTGATAGTATGGGGGAAATATAATTCATTTCTATAGCTTTACCTAGTTCATGCACAAAAGATCTTTTCATACACCTGTGTGACTTCTCAGTCTTGCTCCTGCCTGCATAGGGTTCACAATTATTAGTCTTAGCTGAGTTTGGGCATGGGAATTCCATTTGTATTTTTCTTGTCTTAGGATGGAACAATATGTTCCTCATAAAAAAGGTAATCATCTTCAGTTGAGACAGTCTGAGTAACATTCCCTCTGTCCATTCAATTCCTGACATTTTCTACCACCCTATTATCAGAATCTAACAATAAAATTACCCTGATTTTCTGAGAAACATTCAGAGATATTAGAAACACTAAAGGAGGAGGCCCAGAACAGAGGATCTCTGCCCAAAATTATCATTATCTTGGTAAAAATAAAAGACCCTGTTCCTCATATATAAGAAAAAATTTCTATATAACTAAGATAAATTGGGTTATGGAATAACTTGTCCTAAATCCAACCTCCCACTATTCTGTCCCAGCAAGGGTTTCTTCCTCCCTGGAGAGCCTCAAGCAAAGATTGGACCACTAGTTGTCAGGGATGCTATTGGGGTAGGGAATAGAATTATTGTTTGGGTTCAAGTTGGGCTAGTTAATTTCTGAAGTTGCTCCCAATTGAGGTTCTACGATTCTATATAAATTCTAGTATATTTATGTAGATGTAGGTATTAACACCTATGGATATAGTCATACATTTAGAGACAATATATCAGAATAACAACAACAAAGGATTAACAGCAAGTAGGTCCTAGTATGGCTGTACAGCTAGCTAGGCCTTGGGCAAAATAATCCAATTGTTTCTTTATCTAGAAAATCAGAGGATTGTACTAGATACTCTTATCTTTGATTATAGCTCCAAAACTCTTTGATTAAAAACATGCATTCATTTTAGCTGAATAGGATTGCATACATAATTTGTGCTGATCAACTCACATTTATATAGTGCTTCAATTTGTATATATCATTAAAAATATATGAACTGGTCATGTGGCAAAGGCAAGGGAAAACCATGGATTGTCTGTGTGTTCTGCTGGTATTCTTGTGATATGTAAACATTATGGAGAATCCTACCCCAGAACAATGGATAGACATGCACAAGAGTCCATCCCATAAGAAAATAAGGTATAGATGAATTGTTATTTGCGTTGTTGGAAGGAACATCTTCACAGATGAGGTCAAAGATCCATCCAAGTGTTTGAGCATTTTTACATCTTACAAAGTGTTTTCCTCACAACTCTGAGGTCTTATTCATGGTAACACAGCTAATATCTCAGAATGAAATTATGAAGCCAATATCTTCCCTCCAAACTGTGCTGCCTCCAGTGTGGTATGATGTCTTGAAGTGTTTTGTTTATGTCTAGGGAATAGCTTACCAATAGAGACAATCGTTCATTAGGAAATAACAGGTTATCAGTCCCAGAGAAGAAAAACTCAAAAAAAAGAGTTTTATATCTTGAGACAATCCAAAAGTGTGTGGAAAAAACACCATTAAGAAGAAGAATCACCTTTGCCCAAATCTAAGTGCAAAAACAAAAAAATGTTCACATGGCAGAGTCCTGACATGCAGAGGAGGGAATGGGGAGAGGAGGAAGGCAGGGTTGTTGTTGTTTTTCCAAGAGAGATTGTAGATAAGAAAGTGAACTTGCCTACTTTGGGGCTATGCTCCCTTCTCTATTTATATAATTTCCCTACTTGTCAAATCCACACAGAAAGATATTAAAGTATAAAAGGCTGATGTCCCTTCCAAACTTTTTTTTTTATTAAAGTACATCACATTTTATGTTCAGGCTTTTAAAATGGGGGAAAAATAATTACACCTTGAATTGAGAACAATGTTTGACTGTAATATCTCTTTTCAAGTAGATTCTACTAATTCCAGATTTAGAAAATGAAAATGTGTTCATAGAAATCAGCAGAGCAAGGCAGATGGAATAAGGCATTCGAAAATCCTAAAGCTGCATTTGAATTATCACCTTTGGATCTGCATACTTTAAATATATTCTAAGAAACTTTTTCCCCTCAGAGAGTACTTTACATCATTTTCTGAGATAGACCGAGGAAGATGAGCCCCTGCTCCTTGTCCACTGAGAACTAAACAAGACAAAATGGATTTTAACTGCAGCAGGAAGACAGTGGCTTAGCTATTAGAAAGAACTGACATCTGTATGAAGTACTTGAAGCATATGCCACAGTATGCCTTGAAAATTTCCAATTAGAAAAAAACCCTTCACATTGTTTTTCTTGAAAAATGCTTTGAAAATAATATACACATCTGTGAAGTCTTGGGTTGATCCCAAATAGAGACAGGAACAAAGACTGAGTGACCACAGATTCCCCTTCTTCTATATACAAATTCCTATTTGAGTTTCATGATAGACTGAACACATCTCCATTATGCCTGCTTCCACAACCTGGAATATCCCAACTCTGAACTCCTAAATTGGCTATAATCTATTTAGTCCTTAGATCTGGGAGAACCCTTCACCAACATGGATTCCCTTAAAGATGATGAAACTGAGCTCCACAGAGACTGAGTTAATCTTTCACATTCACTAATGCATTAAGTAGCAGAAAAGTCATATTTAGGTGTTTTCTTCTGAATCCAATGGCTTTTCAGCATTACCTTGTATTCTAGCAAGCCTTCCTTTTGGAAGGAAACACTCTTCTCTAATTTCTTTTGCATTATGTTTGCACTGTACCTTTAACACATCATGTTTTTTGCTCTTGTCCTTTGCTTTAATTGTCAATAACATACAGGTTAGCACTTTATTATATCTGTGTTTAAAATTGTTATATTTACAATACTAGCTAATTAGCTGATTATTTCACATATGCATGTCTTAACTCTTCAATTAGAGCATAACCCCCTTTTGGCAAAGATTAACTCTTGGATTTATTTTATTGAGTATCTGCTTGTTGTTGTTTTCCTTAGTTCTAGAAAAGGACCATGACATTGGGTTGATGTCATGACTTGCAGTGAATTGGATTTAAATGAGGCAGGGCTTTGCAAAATTACCAACCTCATTCTCTCCTCCAGAGCCATCTGGGTCCAGTGACAAGACAAATATCAGGATGACTGGAGATGGCCCCAGATGTTTTTAAGGCAATTAGAGTTAAGTGAATTGCCTAGGGTCACACAGCTAGTAACTGTCTGATGTTAGATTTGAACTCAAGTTCTCCCAGCTTCAGGGCCACTGTCCCACCTAACTGCCTTGAGTATCTGCAGGACTATGGAGATTGTCATTCACTTTCTTACCTTGTTAAACATTGACAGCCATACCCAACTTCATTTCCTTTTCTCACTAATCTCTTTCCTTATCTCAATTGATATCAATAATTTGTCTTATTTATTTTATCTTATTTTCTTCTCCAAGAACCTTTCTTTTTCTTTTCCTCTTTCTCTTCTAAGCCCATCTTCTGTACATTCTCAAGGTTCTCCAAATGATCTCCACAATTCCTTCTCTAACTCTCGTCATTCTGGTTCTGTTCCCTCTCCCCTCATAACTTCTCCTATTATAAAGGTAGAAGTAGAATGATTCTGTTCCTTTTGGGGGGAAAATTATATATACATATACATACGTATATGTGTGTGTAATTGATTTAAATATCTTATTTTCCCTCAAATACATGTTAAAAATTTAAAAGATTTTATAGGGTTTTGAGTCCCAAATTCTATCCCTCAGTTTCTCCTTCCTCTGTCCCCTCTCCCTGAAATAGTAAGCAATCCAATATAGGTTATACTTGCGCAGTCATGTAAAACATTTTCATATTATTAATTTTGTACAAGAAGATTCAAAAGAAAGAGAGTGAAAAATAGATCTTAGAAAATAATAACAACATTCATTTGGAAGAACAAATATATTATTTTTAATTTCCAAACTAAGGCATCTCTTGGAAATACCAAGGATTCCAATATTTGCTATCCAATTATGAAGTGGTTCCGTAGATCAAATTTAGATTACTCCTACTGTTCTTTTCACATTTTTTTAAAGAAATGGATAAAAATATGAAAACTGTCAATAAACTATGGTTTAAAGCATGGATAAGTATAACTTTTCAATAGAAAGTCACTGAAGAAACTAGGGTCTCTTAGCTTGGAAGAGAAAAGTTAGGCAGTAATTATAATTTTAAGTTGTCTTCAAGTATTTGAAGGGCTGTTTGAAATCGAGAAGAAATAGAAGCAATGGGGGAAAGTTGTCAAGGAGTAAGTTTAATCTGGGTAAATTTAGGTAAGTGAAAAAAAACCAACTTCCTGATAATTAAAGCTCCTCCATAATTTATTGTGTTGTTTTGGGAGATAGTGAAAATGAAAGTCTTTGAACAAAAACTACCCCAGCAGAGTGTTTACTTCTGTTTGGAGATGATGGAACTTTTTTTCAGTTATGTGGGGACCAATTTTTAATTGGGGAGTGTTAGCTAATTGGCTCGCCCCAATATTCAGGCAAGGAAGGAGACCGGCAGCCTCCATCAAAACAGAACAGGATTTATTTTAACAAGAATGAACTTAAAAAAAAAAAACAACAACACACAAACAGGGTCAGTAGGATCAAGGGAAAGGAAATAAAATGCGGAAAGGGAAATTATACAACCTCAAAAGATACCACCTCCCAGCTGAGAATAGGCAGCAAAATTCCTGTCTTTCCAGGGTCTAGCTAGAAAACCCAATTCTCCCTCAATCTCAGAAAAACCCCACAGAGCCCCAACCAATGGGATGGCTGCTCTGACAGTCACATGACTGCCCTCACTAGGCTTCCAATCATTATAATTTTGCCAGGCCCATGTAGGCATCAGCGAGTGGTGATGATGTGAGGTGCCAGCGCCATGGCAATGGCTACAACCAGTGAGCACCATGAGGTTTGCGGAGCCCCAGGCCAGTGTGCGCTGAGGCATAAAAACCTCAAATAAGAATTAATTCTTTACAGTTACCAATGCCATCATGTAATAATCTTCATTGAATAGAAATTGTTCTTTATGTCTAATCTCATGCCCTTATGATAAATACTAAAATGATTTTCCAGTTCATTTTCTACCCATGGAAATAGAAGAAAGGTAGAAGAAGTTAAAAGTGCTTTTAAAGGTAACACAGTTCAACTACCTGGTGTGTATATCTGTGTCTGGTGTGGCATAAAGAGAGGGAGAAAAGAAGAGGTGGAAAACTTTAAAGCACTTCACAAATGTTATCCATAATGATGATAATTATGATGTAGGTATGTTTAAAAATGGGCCCACATGCCTCAAAAGTTAAGATATTTTAGTTGCTGCCACCTGTGATCTGAGAGCAGTAGTTAGAGATCTGTCTCTATTGATAGTTGGCTTTCCTTGCCTTGAATCAAACAATTATTTTAAATTATTTGGCTATGATTCTCCTTCACTTCGTAGTTGATATCTTCTCTTTAAAAGCAATAAATGCCAATGAATGCTAATCCCAGTCATAACGAGAAACCACTGGGACAGAGATCGCAGTTGGAGAACAGAGGAGGAAATAGAGTTGGAGAGGAAAGATAGAATGTAGCATAAAGCTACTAAGCCCACAGAATTGGGTAGAGAATCAGTGGTGCCCTCTAGACATATAAACAGCTTTCATTGTGTGTGTATACATACATACACACACAAACACACACACATATATACACATACCAATATAAACATAAACATACTCATACATACATATCTATATCTATATATGCACACACATATATAGTATAATACACATGCACACTGTATATATGCATATATGTATATACATTGTCTATATATACATTGAGTATATACCCACATATATAGTGTGTGTGTATATATATACATACACACATACTTATATATGTACATACACACACATATATATATGTATATGTTATTGGTTGATGGAGAGAATTTGCTATTAGAAGAAATCTTGCAGGTGTGAGATGGTCTTTCATACTTTGGCATGGCTGGCTAGAGATGTGATACTGTGACTGAGGGAATGTACTCTGGGTACAGAAAGGAGAGGCTCAGGGTCTACCAAGCCCTAAGAAGAATAGGCGATGGCTTTTATTAAGAATAGAAATATACCCAGGTAGGATTTTCCATCTATACAGGATAAGGTCAGGATAGGACAGAAAACAAGGTCCTTTATAAGAAGGGATCATGAATTTGTCATCTCGAAGGTATCTTCTGCAGCTATACTTGATAGGATTCTTAAATAGACAAGAGATTGAAGATGTCCCAGATAATAAAATAGAAAATTTAAATTATCTGAAATTGAAAAATTTTGGCACAATCAAAATCAATGCAGCAAGAATAAAGGGAAACTCTCAATTGGGAGAAATCTTTGAATCAAATATTTCTCATAAAGGTCTGATACATAAGCAATATAGAAAATATAGACATGTTTTTATTCCCAAGAACCATTTCTCAATAAAAAAGTAGTCAATAGATGTAAATTCATCAAGAGAAGAGCTATAAACTATTAACAAATATATGAAAGATTTCTCCAAATCACTAACAATAAGAGAAATGTAAAATGTCTCCCATTCCTGGCAAAAATGGCAAAAGATATAAATAGTGTTATAGAGTACAAGGAAGACATCATACAAATATACTGCTGGTTGAGCTGTGAGTTGGTCTAAAGATCTGGAAAGCAGGTTTTATTTTGTAGAAAGAAAGCCACAAAAATCCAAACTTTTTCACCCAGAGATTCCACCACTAGGCAAATGACCAAAGAAGGAAGTGACAGAAAGCTGCTATATATACAAAAATATTCATAGGAATTATTTTTGAAGTAGCAAAATACTGGAAACAAATTAAGTAGCCATCTTTTGAGGAATAGGTAAATAAATTGGGATGATGATTATCAGAATATGTGTGGCATAATACTTCAGAGAAACATGGGGTGACTTAAACTACTTAATCCAGAATGAATTAAGCAGCAAATGAAAGAGGAAAAACATATACATGATAACCACAACATTATAAGCAGAATGTATAACAAGAAATTGAATGCTGGGCAGCTAGGTGGCACAGTAGATAAAGCACCGGCCCTGGATTCAAGATGACCTGAGTTCAAATCCGGCCTCAGACACTTGACACTAGCTGTGTGACCCTGGGCAAGTCACTTAATCCTCATTGCCCCACCAAAAAAGAAAAAGAAAAAAAAAAGAAATTGAATGCTGCAATAACAATAAGCCCAGTGGATACTAGGAAAGAGAGAAGAAAATGCAGCTCTTACTTTTCATTAGAAAGGTGGACTATGGGTGTAGAATATTGCAAATGCTTTTAGGCTTAATGAATATGTCTATTAGTTTTGCTTCATTGGTTTTGGTTTTATTTTTATTTTCATAAGGAAGCTTGGAAATAGAGGGATTATTTAGAAATAAACATGATAGAAAACAAAAGGCATCAATAGGACTTTAAAAATATAATCTCACCCCTATTTTCTATATGTTATAGTCCTTTTTTATTCTCCAGAGAGAGGTTTTCAGCTCCTATAACATTCATTAAGTGCTATAGTAAATTGTATTTCTGCTCTGTGTTATGTAAGGTAGATTCCTGGATCTCTATAACTGCAGCAGCAACTCAAGTAGCTTGTTAAGAGTTTTGTTGGAGAGTGCTCACCAAAGGTTGTAATTGGCTTAGGCTTCCATAGCCACAAACTGTAGGTACTGATTCATGTGGCTGCAGTTTCCCTATCTGTGAAATTAGCTTGTGTGTGTGACAATTGTGAAATGATAATTAATCACTGTTGATATATCTTTGTGGCTAGGTTCTATATCTTTCAAAGTTGTTTCTGCTTAGTTGAAAATTAGATTCTTAGGAAGAATGAAGCCCTGTTTTCATGCCCTTAGTGTCCTATAGAAGGGATATCTTTGGTGTACACTTTGTTGCCTTACCTTCTATGACGGAGATTTTATTTCAATTCCCTGAGTCAGTGTATTATTTTATTTTCAAGAGAGGCACTGAGCACTTCTAGCCCTGGTGGTGAGAAAAAATAGGATGGCCATAAATATTCAATGAGATAATCTGATAACAGATGTGGAAATTTTTGGAAACAGTAGAGTTCTAAATAAATGTAAGGTTTTATTTTTATAATTTATATTATTGGCAATAATTTTGTATCACTAATCATCAATTATATCAATGGTTTACAAAATAATAATGATCCTTTCACAAAACATGATTCTTCTCCTAACTTCTTTATATCTATGCATATAACCCCAATCATCTCAGTAACCCTGGATTAAAGCTTCAGTCATCATGGAATCTTTTGGCACTCTGAAGCCTACATATCCAAATAGCTGCCAGGTTTACTCTTGCCTCTAGGATCAAAATACAAGCTCCTCTGGCATTTAAAGACCTTTTCAATCTGGCTGTAACCTTACCTTCTACATACATCCCATATTATTCCCATCATGCACTCTACATTCCAGACAAACTGTCATACTTGTTGGTGCCCTTATACAACACTACCTTTTCCATCTCTGTGCCTTGGTAGAGGTTGCCTCATATATGTGGAACTAAAAATCTTATGAAAACAAATGTTGAAAACTATCTTTACATGTAACTGGAAAAAATCAAACCCTTTTATGATTTAAAAAAGAAAGAAGATAAGGATTCTGAATAGTAGAGATTTGGTGTGAATATATGTCAGGCTCATGGAATAAGATAAAATATATAAATTTGGAGACCTTAAAATGCTATAGGAATTATAGTTTGTCTATTGTTGTTATGGTTGTTGCCATTGTATGAATGCATGAGGGTGGGATATAGAATGTCAAGTTGGGGAAATCATCATTTAGTTTTGCTGGTCAGAGACTATACAAATATAATCTGTTGTTTCTTTGTTTTGTTTTTAGTGAGGCAATTGGTGTTAAGTGACTTGCCCAGGGTCACACAGCTAGTAAGTGTTAAGTGTCTGAGGCCAGATTTGAACTCAGGTACTCCTGACTCCAGGGCCAGTGCTCTATCCACTGTGCCACCTAGCTGCCCCTATACAAATATAATATTATTAAAAAGTATTAAACTCTTGTCAAGTGTAAAGCATTATACTAGATTCTGAAGGTACAAAGATCAAAATTTTAAAATAGTTCCTGTCCATAGAGTTCTACAATTCTCTTGGGGGATGTAATAGATTAGGCAGATGGAGATCTATGCTCAAATATTTGAGGAGGAAAAGAAGACTAGCAGCTTGAGGGATCCAGACAAGCTTCCCATATGCAGGAGGTGGCACATGAGCTAAGCCTTGAAAGATGTTAGGGGTTCGAAGAGGTCAAGGTGAAAAAGGCATCCATGCTGGGAATGGGGAACATTCCAAAGCAGAGGGAGAAGATGAGATATTGAATTGGAGGACATTTTAGCTGAAATGTGTGTGAAAGGGAGTGATGTGAAATGACCACAGAAAATAGACAAGTCAGCTTGTGAATGGTATTAAATGCCAATCTATGGGGCAATTTGGCCTTGTTGAGCATCAGTTTCATTTGGAAAATGAGGGTGTTGGAACAGATGAAACCTAAGACCCCTAAATGATCTTATGAGAATTTTAGATTCAGTGTGGTATGATGGAAAGCATTGTGTATTTGGAGAATGAGGACCTGGGTCCTCTGGTCAACCACAACCTTTCAAGCCTAGGACTTTAGGGACCTTAGACAAGTAAATTAATCTCTTTGAAGGCATCAGAAGTTAATAGAATCAAGGATTTACAGCTGGAACAGACTTCATAGTTCAACCCTTTTATTTTGTGCATGAGTAAACTGAGAGCCATGGACATTCAATAATTTTACTAAGGTGAAGCAGGTAATGAAGGCAAATTCAAACCTCAGTCCTCTGACTCCAGAGTAAGTATTGTTTCCTCTGTACCACATTGCCTCACTGAATTGGCTCATCTATATAGAGTTTTATGGGGATTAAATTGAGTAAAAGTGAATAATATGAAATACATCTAGAAACTGATTAGAGGCAGATTATGGAAAAGATGAAATGCCAGGATGAAGAGTTTTTATTCAATCCTAGAACCAACAGGGAGCCACCGAAGATTGTCCAACCATAGCATAGTACAGTTGGATCTTGCCTTAAAGAGATAGTTTTGTTAGTTCTATGGAGAATAGAACAGCACTCAGAGAAAATGGAGAACAATGGAGTTATTATGATTGTCCACATGAGAAGTGATAAGGAAGGACTTGCTGTAGTCATAGGAATGGAAAGAAAGGAATAGGTTTGTAAGATGGTGTGTAAATAGAAGGAGAGGGAGGGGATGGGTATTTTAAAGTGGCTAATAGTTTCCAGCTGTTTCCTAAGCATTTTATAAATATTATATTATCTGATTCTTATTTGTGTAGATACTTTCTTCTCAGTCCATCTTTGAAAGGTAATTTATTACAGGGTATGTTTTGAGATCTCAAAGTGATTTGACCCTTCCTATATCACTCCCACGGGGCTCATTTCTGCTGCATCCCCATTGCTGCCATAAATTTATATTCTGACCATTGTTTTTATAGATCTGCCATCAGGAAGATTCACACTTTCAGACATTCTTTGAAACTTTTGTTTTGGTTTATTTTTCAGACATTCTTTGAGACTTTTGTTTTGGTTTATTTTGTGTGTATGTATATTTTTACATAGTAGAAGTGACAGGTTTGCCCTGAAGCATCCACAGTCTCTTTCTGGGTCCTCTCATATATATATATATATATATATATATATATATATATATATATATATATATATATATATCTTTATTTATTTATATATATACACTATTAGTCATAAGGAGGACCTACTTTGTGCCGCTGTGCTAAACATGGGCATATAAAGACAGAAATTATATTCTCTCACATAGGAGACCTTATATACCTTATATGCCATTAATGATGGAAAAATGTCTTTGTAATCTTAGTACCCAGGTTTTCTCATCTGTTAAAAAATGGAAGGTTGGACTAGATAAATTATTAAATTTTGTCCAGTTTTAAATTTATGATCTTCTATGAATTGTGATCTATGACAGAAAAAGAACATTTGATTTAAAATATGGCATAGTGAATTGTGTTTTTGTCTTAACCCCTCTCTTAGCCTCTAAGCTTCTTGTGCACAGGAATTGTATCCTTTTTCATCTGCACATCCCCAGCACCTAGGACAGCACCTAAACATTGTAGACTTTTGATAAACCTTTTTTAAAACTAGAAATAGAATAGAACTCCAACTCAACAAAAATGGTGGAGGGCTGGTCTTCTTTCCTCCATGAAACCATATAGCACTGGAAGAGTTTGTAGAAGATGGATCACAACTTTCTTAGGACAGTTGAAGAAAGGATTCCTGCATCAGAATAGAAGGTGGATCATTTGATCTATATAATCCTTTGCAACTCTAACAGTATTACTCTGTTATTGACAGAAAAGTGGGAAATATATAGGATATTTTCAAGTGTCCAAATGACTGAAGCAACAGTCAAATAAACTAATCTTCAGTTTTAGCTAAAACAACATCTTTGAGGACTTCTCTGCCATCTCTGGGGAAATTACGCATGTTGCCTCTGGATTGGTATTGCTCAAACATTCTTTGGAGAAATACTTTGCAGGATATAAATATAAAATCCTAGTTCTGGAAATGCCTCTGAGAGAGTTTTCAATCCATACCAATGTCTTTGGGCACTATTATACGTAAACTGTAACAGGAACATGAGAAGCCACCTCATTTGAAAAACCTTTATGCAAAGAAATTCCACAACTACCTTTTCCCATTTGCCATTTTCTACCACTGTATTTTTTTAAAAAAAAGAAACAAGCTTTATAACTTCTTGAGTGTTTTTTAAAGGGAACTTGAAATGACATTCTATATGAATGAGATCTTTGGATGTTATGTGTTTTGGGTTTCATGGTCTCTTCTTGATTTCTTAATGCAACAGCTGGATATATTTGTGAATCTTGCTTCTTAAAAAGTTATAGTTGGTTTCATGCATTTAAAAAGGAAATGGAGAACTAAAAAATGTCTGTCTCTCCAATGAATTGGTTTCCCTTTTTTCCTTCTGTGATTCTGCTCTGCTCTCAGTTCATTGGTGACTGATGAGATCTGACACGATCAGTAAGTTACCCCTCCTCCTGCTGAATGAATTTTTAAAAGCTGTTTTGCTAACATTCTTGAAGTTCAAAAAGCATCCCTGATGAACTCAGAGGGTTTATGTATGTGTGTGTGGTGGGGAGTGAGTGAGAGGTGGCTAGGCTTTTTCACTTTATAGGAGAAACATCAGCATGCTCTTCACAGAGTCAAAAGATCAAGTCAATGACTTGGTTTGTGGTCTAGGAACTCTACTGCTACTTCTTTAAGACTGATCCTTCCTGCTGTTTCTCTGGAATACACTGAATGACTCCCCTAAGAAGACTTCTCTCCCAGGTTGTCACAGTTTAGATTATTACCACCCCCAGGGCAGCTAAGAGGATTTGTGTAGATACTTTCTTCTCAGTCCATCTATGAAAGGTAATTTATTACAGGGTATGTTTTGAGATCTCAAAGTGATTTGACCCTTCCTATATCACTCCCACAGGGCTCATTTCTGCCACATCCCCATTGCTGCCATAAATTTATATTCTGACCATTGTTTTTATAGATCTGCCTTCAGGAAGATGCATACTTTCAGACATTCTTTGAGAATTTTTTTTTGGCTTATTTTGTGTGTGTATATTTTTACATAGTAGAAGCGACAGGTTTGCCCTGAAGCATCCCTAGTCTCTTTCTGGATCCTCCTTATAACGAATGGTATGTATATATATATATATATGTATATATATATATATGTATATATATATATATGTATGTATATACACTCACACACATAAACATGCACACATATATACATATATATGTATATGTAGATATATATATGTATGTGTATATATAAATATATATACTTGTGAAATATCTATCTGATGTTAGGTGACAGTATTTACAGCAAGAGGATAATGTTTTCTCTGCTATACAATACCAATTTGGCAAAGTCTCTTCCTCTGATCAAAGAGATATATGGAGTAGATGGTCATTGCATGAAAAAGTATGAGAAGCCATAGGATAAAGTAAGGAACATAGTCATTTCCAAATTCTAGCAGGTGAAAAACAGCAAGGAATTTCTTCGTACAAATATGCCCATGTCTTTTTAATCCTCCAATCATTCTCACTTGATTCATTGAT
Source organism: Dromiciops gliroides (assembly GCF_019393635.1). Classification (NCBI taxonomy): domain Eukaryota; kingdom Metazoa; phylum Chordata; class Mammalia; order Microbiotheria; family Microbiotheriidae; genus Dromiciops; species Dromiciops gliroides. The sequence goes on from NC_057863.1 coordinate 494,213,671, forward strand.
CCCTGATTGCTATAGTCTTATATATTTCCTGAAACATCGTAGGCACTTAAATGTATATCAGTTGACTGACCTCATCACTCAACTGAAACAACTCTCTCCAAAGTTACCAATGGTTTCTTTTGGGGGTGGGGGGTAATGAGGGTTAAGTGACTTGCCCAGGGTCAAACAGCTAATAAGTGTCAAGTGTTTGAGGCTGGATTTGAACTCAGGTTCTCCTGAATCCAGCGCCACTGCTGCCCCTCCAATCATTTCTTAATTGTTAAATCTAATGGCCTTTTTAATTCTTCTTGATCTCTGTTCAGCCTTGGATACTATTGATAACCCCCTTCTTTTTATACTCTCTTTTGGCCTAAGTTTTCATGACACTGTCTCCTGTGTCTGACTATTCCTTCTCAATCTTCTTTGTTAGGTTTTCATCCGAACCCATTAACTGTGAATGTCCTACAATGTTCTATTCTTGGTCCTCATCTTCAGCTATACTATTTCACTTGGTGGTCCCATCAGCTCCCATGGATTCATCTCTATGCAGATGATTTTTAGTTCTACCTATCTACCTCTAAACTCTCTCTTGATGCCCAGTCTACAACTGCCTATTGGACATTTAGATTGGATTTCTCATAGACACCTCAAAATTGACATGTCCAAAACTGAACTCGTTATCTTTTCCACAAAGTCTTCCCCGGTTCCTAACTTCCCTATTACCGAGGGCACCACCATCCTTCCAGTCACCCAGGCTGGCAACCTTGGTGTCATCCTTGACTCCTTACTCCCTCATCCCTCATATGCAATTAATTGCTAAGTCCTGTTGTTTTGACCTTTGCTATATCTCTTTTGTACATTGCCTTCTCTCCTCTAACACTGCCACCATCCTACAAGCCCTTATCACTTTATACCTGTACTATTATAATGGCCTGCTGTTTGGTTTCCCTGCCTCAAGTCTTTCCCCATTTAAGTACATCCTCCACTCAGCCCTCAAATCAATCATCCTAAAAGGCAAGTCTGGCCACATCAACCCCTCTATTCAGTGAACTCTCCTGACTCTTTATTACCTTCAGGATGAAATATAAAATCCTCTGTTTGGCTTTTAAAGTTCTCCACAACTTGGTCCCTTCCATATATTCTGTGATGCAGGGACACTGACCTACTGATGCTGATTTTATAAGATACTCCATCGACTAATTCTGTACATTTTTACTGGATAACCTCCATGTCTTGAATTCTCTCCCTCTTCATCTGTCTCCTGCTTTTTCTGACTTCCAACATCAGCTAAAATCTAGCTTTCTACAAGAAGGCTTTCCTAGTCTCTATTATGACCAGGATCTTCCCTTTAAGATTATTCCCAATAGGAGCTATCTCTCCTATTATACTATGAGGTCCTTTGAGATGAAAGATTTTTTAAAAACTTTTTTTTTTTTTTCAGTGAGGCAATTGGGGTTAAGTGACTTGCCCACGGTCACACAGCTAGTAAGTGTTAAGTGTCTGAGGCCGGATTTGAATTCAGGTACTCCTGACTCCAGGGCCCATGCTCTATCCATTGTACCACCTAGCTGCCCCCAAAACCTTTTTTTTTAAGGTAATTAACTACCTTTTGTTTTCTCCCCATCTTCAACTTCCTTACTACCCTATAACAGTTTCTGAGTGGGCACTTAAATCATTGCTGACTTGACAACTGCTTGATCAAATAACCAGGTACACTCCAGTTTCCTACAATTTCAAATCCTGCTCATTTTTATGTACATTGTTGTTGTCGTTGTTTGTCCTGCATTCTTGAACAGGACCATGACATCAGAGTGATATCATAACTCACAGTGATTTGGATTTAAGAGAGGAAGGGCTATGTAAAGTCAACAAATTCACTCTCTCCTCCAGAGCCATCTGGATCCAGTGGCAAGATAGGTTTCAGGATAAGGGAGATGACCTCAGATGCTTAAGGCAATTTGGATTAAGTGACTTGCCCAAGGTCACATTGTTATTTAGTGTCTGAGGTAAGATTTGACCTCAGGTCCTCCCAACTCAGCGTCAGTGCTCTATCCACTGTGCCACCTACCTGCTTTACACACACACACACACAAACACACACACAGACACACACACAGACACACACACACAGACATGTTGTTCAGTCATTTTCATATGGGGGGGCAGTCTAGAGAAACATGACATTTTTTAGACCACAGAGAGACCATAGTGATAATTTAGTTCAGTCTCTTCACTTTATTGATAAGGACACTAGACTCATTAAAGTGAAATAATTTTCCCAAGGTCATGCAGGGTAAGTGGCAGAGTTTATATAGAAACTCAGGTACAAATCCAGAGCCCCTTCTAGAAAGCACCTCTCTCTTTGAACTTACTGGCAACCATAAACCCCACCGTAATAGTTTAAGGTTTGTATTCTGAAGCTGTGAGATTACAGAAATTGAGAGGGGAGGAAGAAAGCTAAATACTTGAAGAGTAGGATATTTAATGTTCCTTACTGTTTTGTCATGAGGGTCAGGATTGTGAAAATCCATGAGCATTGAGCACCCTCTTGTGTCTTACCTAGGGCAGCACAACTTTATAGAGAGCATTGTGGAGCTAGGAGGGGATATTGAGGCATCTTAGAAAATATCAGATCTGAAGAAACACTTTTTTGGTTACCTCGTCAAACTCTTCCTGTTTAAAGATGAAGCCATCAAAGGTCAGAGCTGCTGAGTAAGTTGTCAAAGGTCACAGAAAAGACCATGCATTCATAGTGTTCAGTGGAATTTGTTTTTTATGCAGGTGAATATCTAAACCATTGACTGCAGAAGGGTAAAGTCCTGAGGCTTCAGACATTCCTAGGCATCCTATGATCAACAGAACCACATATCACAGCAAAAGTAGAGTTGGGAAGGGTAGTCCAGTGGTTAGAGAACCAGATCTTTACTGGGAGCACTTGGATTCAAAACTGCTTTATGACATGTATGACCTATATGACCTTGGGACTCAATTTCTTCATTTGTAAAATGAAGCAATTGCACTAAATGGGCTCCAAGTTCCCTTCCTGCTCAAATTCGTGATCTTCTGACCTCTATTTAGGTGGCTGTTTTGGGTGTTTTTCATTTTAGAGAAATAAATGTATGGAGGGAGGGGTTGCTTGTAGAGCTTAGTATGTTCCCTCCACCCTACCCCTATACCTAAGTCCCTTTCTCTTATGAATTGTAAGTATACTGAGCCACGCCTAGTGGTATCTAAAATACCCCTAGTGATATCTACCACAGAAGCACAGTACTAGAGCTAAGATTTTTCCTAGGAAGCAAGGGAACACAGAGCATAGACTAGATTTCTCAAAGTAGCAGTGGTATCAAGCAGTTAATTTGGATATAGAATTAGAGTCTTGCAGTATTGTTTTTCTTTTTCTCTCCCAGTTATATTGTGGATTTAATATGCAATCCTGGCTAAGTATGCTGTAGCACAATCCATTAGAGAGAAATGGTTTGCACTCTCAATTCTGCTGCTTTCTTTTTGACCTTGGTGAGCAATATAACCTCTTGAGGCTCAGTTTCCTCATTTATAAAATGAATTGCTCATATGGTTTGGTTTAGGCCAGTCTGGTTAAACCTCTTGGAATCAGGAGAGGCTTCTTTGCTATGTGACCTTAGGCAAGTCACTTCACTGAGTCTCAGTTCCCTCATCTGAAAAATGAGCATAATGATACTCATACCACCAAATTTACTGGGTTGTTGTGAAGATGAAATGAGATAAGGTATGTGAGGTTTTGTAGATCTTAGTGGTATTAGTATTATTGGGGGTGGAGGTAGGGTTATCATTGTCCTTAAGTTCCCACATTTTTTTTTAACATTTCTGATTCTTTTTCTTTTTCTTTTCTTTTCTTTTCTCTTCTCTTCTCTTCTCTTCTCTTCTCTTCTCTTCTCTTCTCTTCTCTTCTCTTCTCTTCTCTTCTCTTCTCTTCTCTTCTCTTCTCTTCTTTTCTTTTCTTTTCTTTTCTTTTCTTTTCTTTTCTTTTCTTTTTGCAGGACAATGAAGGTTAAGTGACTTGCCCAGGGCCACATAGCTAGTAAGTGTTAAGTGTCTGAGGCCGGATTTTAACTTAGATCCTACTGAATCCAGGGCTGCTGCTTTATCCACTGTGCCACTTAGCTGTCCCCCTATCATTTGTGATTCTAAGTAATTTCTTGGCTTAAGACCTCAGTTTCTCTGCCAAGGTAGATATACTCTCTTTTTCAGATGTGATAGGATCATAGATTATAATTAGAAGTAACCCTCAGAGTCATCTAATCCACACCCTGCATTTTACACTTGAAGGAATATAACCAGGAACATGAAGTGTTCTGTCCCAAATCACAGATAGTAACTGGCAGGACTGGGATTCAAAACTGTTTCTTCTGACCCTAAATCCAATAATTCTTTCTACTATACTATGCTGTTTTTCAGTGATAAGAGAGAGGGAACAGGGTAGGGATAGTGAGAAATATGACATAGCTTTTTGGTATTCAAATGAATCATGTCTACATACTATATAGTGAAGAATTGCAAATTATCATTTGTTTATGAACTATAGAGACCATTTTTCAGAATACATGAAATTAACTTTGTCCTTAATGGCCTTTCAAATTCAAATGGGAACATAATTCTTGCTATATGTGGTGTTTTGTGCATTTGTATATGTGTGTATTTATTCCATGGATGAAGATGTCAGTATAGAGCTGGTTAGAGGTAGCAAAGTTGCTTGCCACTAATGGTGCTAGATTCGACTTGCTCCAGTACTTGTGTCTAGTACATCTTTCTTCTCTCCTTAAATCAGTTCTGCTATACAAGGGAATCCATCTCATCCATCTTTAGTACAATAGGAGGAACTAAATGTTACATGTGGGGGTCAATGTGTTTTGATTGGATCTAAGTCAACATCTTTTGAGCATAATTGCAAATGGATAGGTAGGTGCGGTATTTGGAGGCTTAAGGTAGAGTTAGCAAATTCATGGGCTAGAGGCTCTCCGGGTTTCAAAGATAGAGTCAGGGTCATCTCTGAAGGACTTTATTCTTGGCCAAGGCCATTGTGGGCTGAGGACAATGTTGCTTGGGCTTGTCTTTAAGATATCTTTACTGACTTCTGAAGCAGATGGTTCAATGGCTTACATAGTCAGTGATGTTACTGTAGGAATTGTGGGGCTTAAGCCTAAGGGGTGGTTCCTCTCAGTAAAAAAAAAAAAAAAAAAAAAGCCATATTGGGGCAGCTAGGTGGCACAGTGGATAAAACACCAGCCCTAGATTCAGGAGGACCTGAGTTCAAATCTGGACTCAGACACTTACTAGCTGTGTGATCCGGAGCAAGTCACTTAACCCTCATTGCCCCCCCCCAAATGTCATATATATATAGACAGTAGGACTTCCATAATCGAGGGCAGTCTAACATGAGTCCAAACAGAGCAGAGGGAAGGGAAGTGAATTAAATGCCAAACCCTGTTACTGAACTTTGACATAACTTCACTCTAAACTCTAAGAATTCTACACCTTTCACCAGAGCCCCTCAAAGCCCTTTGCAAATAAGTCATCCCGTCTCCATGAAGGGGCTCAGGGAGTAAAGCCATCTAGGAGCTATATAACCAGCCCAAGGTCATTGACTTCATTAAGGGAAAGTTCTGAGAGCTGATTTCCTCTCTCACATTTCCAGCCATCAGCCAACTCTCATCTCTATGACCAGGTAATGAAACGGTAGGAAAGTGGAAAGGATGTACCAGGTTCTCAAACCAATCTTGACAATGTCATGAAATTATTGATCTGGCAGTCACCTCAAATATCCATCAGTGTCAATATTTTACACCCTTGCAGAGCCTTTTTAAAAAATAATAAAAGAGGAATCAGCCGTGCCACATTGCTCTGACAGCACAAGGCCCAGGGGCAGCACGGTTTACTTGAAAACATAGAAGACTGCATCCATAACATGATTTTGAGTTTTAGCTCAAGTACTAACTAGCTTTGTGACCTCAATCATGTCATTTAACCTTGAAAAAACTCAGTTTTTTCATATGTAAAGTGTGGAATTTTGACCAAATGATCTCCAAAGCTACCTTTCACCTCCAGTAAAGATCTAACCACATCACTCTCTGGATCAAGAAACTCCTATGGTGCACTTTGGCCTTTAGGATAAAGCAGAAGCCCCTTTGGGACTTAAAAGCCACCATGACATGGCTTCTAGGCTAATTGCATAATATGAGTTATCATACACTGTGAATTCTACTCAAACTGGACTATTTGTTTTTCCCCATAGAAAATATCCTGTCTCCCATCTGGGTACCTTTGCACAGATTGTCCCTTACCTTAAACAATCCCTAGATTCCTTCAAGGATTAACTCAAATCTGTCCAACACAATTATCCTAACTACAAGTGCTGGAGCCACTCTTACTCCTCTATCAGAAATTAATTTATATGTATTTGTATGTACTTTGCATTCATTTTGTATTAACTTAATGTTAAGCTTGTTTTTCCTCTTTCTTCTGAGTAGAATGAAAGCTACTTGAGGTCAGGGACTGTTTTATCTTTGCATCCCTAGTGCTTGGCATATTGTTGTTTGTCCTTCATTCTTGAAGAGGACAATGACATTGGGGTGATGTCATGACTTCCAGTGAATTTGATTTAAGTGAGGGAGGGTTGTGCAAGTTTACTCTCTTTCCTCCAGAGCCATCAGGGTCCAGTGCAAGTATATATCAGGACCATTTATATATATATATATATATATATATATATATATATATATATATATATATATATATATATATATATATATATATATTGCCCAGAGGAGGCATATTGAAATTATGATGTAAACACTGACTCATTTTAGTCACTATCAGTTGCTATATCAAAAATGCTTAGACAAAGATGATTGATTGTGACCTTAGTAATTCTCATTACTGATTCAAGAGGAGAAAGAAACTTTAAAGTGATGATTCTTATACATAAAACCTACTCCCATCGCTTATACTCTTTCTCTCTATACCAGGTTAATATAAACCAGGTGCATAGTCTTGAATCAGATTTATACAAAGGTCCCCATAATTCACAACATTGCTCTGGCCTGGAAATTCTTAAACTATTTTTTGTGTTATGGACCCCTCCAGTAACCTGGTGAAGCTAGTGGACCCTTTCTCAGAATTGTTGAAGGAAATTCTAAATTTCAACTACAGGGTAATGAAAATAAAAGTGTAATTTTTCCCACTCAAGCTCATGGACTCCTTCAAATCCATCCACAGGGGTAGACCATATGCTGATAACTTCTGCTTAGAGTTTTCTTTCCCATTAGAGAAAGGGAGTTGGAAGGCCCAGTCAGAATCACATTGCAATGAGTCTCTTCATGCTTGTCTGTCTACATAACCTGGCAGTTCTGAGTCTCAGTGAGAATTAAGGCACCTGTCACTTGCTGGCTATCACTTTAAGTGTGCTGACTCCCTTTTACTTTCATCCTGCAGTATAAATAGTCCTGACCATACTTGGCACTTAATAATTACACTTTGATTATCTCTCCACTGTAAACCTTATTTAAATTCAACAGTGTTAGAGATACAAAGAAGAATAAGAAATAGTTCCTAGCGTTAAAGATTTTGCTAGAGGAGATATGACATGTACAGAAATAACTATAATATAAAACAGAATGTGATAATGGCTTCAGAGAGGTACCATACTATGAGAAATTTGAGGAGGGAGGTATAAATTCTACTGAAGACAGACGAGGCATTAGGGAAAGCTTTGTGGAGGAGTGACATTGACGTTAGCCTTGGAAGCTAGGTAGGATTTTGAGAACCGGAAATGACCTAGATGACAATGGTTGCCAGTGAAATGAAGGTTTGGGAAGGTGTCCAGTGAAATAACGGTAGAACAACCTGAATGCAAAAACGAAAGTCCCAAATTAATTCAAAGCATAACAAGGCAGGTACAGTAGATAGAGCCCTTAGCCTGGAGTCAGGAAGTCCTTAGATCAGACACTTACTTAGCTGTGTGATCCTGGGCAATTCACTTAAGTTCTTTTTGCTTTAGTTTCTTTAAATGTAAAATGGGAATAATAACCCCTACCTAGAAGGATTGTTTTTAGCATCAGACAAAACAGTACAATGCCTGGTACATAGTAGGTGCTGTAATTACCTCCCTTTCAATGAATGAGATCAGGCTGGACAAGTAAGTGGAGCCAGATTGCAAGAGGCCTTGAATGCTAGGCTAGTGAGCCTGGAATGCATTTGAAGGAAGTGTGAAACTACTGAGGGGTGTTTGAGCAATGGCAGTGGAGGAATATGATGAGAATTGTGTTTTGGCAAGCTTTAACCTAAAGAAGAGAAGACTTGGGGAGCCTACAGATTTCAAAGGGCAGAGTTACAGGAAAAAATACACCTGTTCTCCTTGACCTAAGAAGGCAGAATTAGAAGTATTCAGAGAGATTTATTTAGGTTCAATATGAGAAAATTACAAAAACTTCCTACAATTTAAGGCTATGCAAAAGTGGAATAAGATGTCTTGGGAGAGACATGAAATGTTGCCTCACAGTAAAAGTCTTTGAAGAGAGGATGGACCATTCCCTGGGCACACTGAAGGGAGGAAACCTGTTCAGGTATGGTATGGGCTAAATGGCCTACAAGGTCTATTGCAACATTAAAAACATGTGATTGTGTAACCTCACTGTCTCCAAAGCAGTCCATTATGCTTCCTCAAATACTTGAAAAGAACTATCATGTGCCCTCTGCATCTTTTCTTCTTCAGGCTGGCTCTCCCCATTTCTTTCATTGCGGAAGACCTAATTTTGAACCTGAATTTTTGTCACTTGGACATTGCTTAGCAAAGTGGCCTAGAATCTCTGCTCTGTAGTTTTGGTTATATAAAATGAAAGACTATGCAAAAAGGTCTTCTAGAATGTGAGAGAGTGAAAGGAATACTGGATTTTCAGTCAGAAGGCTTGGGTTTGATTCTTGATTCCGTTACTTCTTATCCCATATGACCTTAGACAAGTCACTTACCCTCTCTTGGCTTCAGTCTCTTCATCTGTAAAATGAGGGGGTTGGAGTAGGTGGTCCCTGTGATTCTTTTGTCACAAGAGCTATTACCCTATGATACTGCCACTAGCAGTGCCCTTTAGAAACTTCTAGTGAAGGTATAGCACTTCATTGTTGTCTAATTGATAGCAGTATCTTATATTTGTCTAAGAGGTGAGTTTTCTTATCTCTTTTGATGCTCATCACCACAGGTAAAGCAGACAAAGCAGCTTTTGTTGTCATCCTCCTTAAATAGGCTTATATGCTTTGCTCATAACCCCTTACCAAGTTTCAGAACCACAATCAGAATTCAGGTCTCCCTCCTTCCTCCAAGTCCTCTAAAGAACTAGACTTGAAGTGAAGACAGACCTCAGTCTTGAATCTAGTTCTGACACTTATGAGTTGTGGCCCTTGAAGGCAAGATCTAGGTCTAAATAGTTCTTCTGCATTCCTCACAGTGCCTAGCAACTACCAGGCAAGTCACCAAGGAAGTCAATACATTTCTTATGGGTTGATTGGGATATATAGAGCTGTGTGAATACTTGGTCTTTGCAGATGTTTTACTAGAGGTCCTATGGTTATTCTTGTCTTGGGATAAGTCAGTAAAGTCAATGAAAATAATTGTTCAGATCAAGCTCTTTCAGCCTCTGATTTGGTACCTATCCCTTGTAGTGCCTAATTCAGTGGCATTACATAGTGTGTGGTTCTTTTTGATGAGCAGTGGTTTTGTCTTTTTAAAAGACACCTCCTAGACTCCTGGCATATACCAGGGAGAAGAAAGTATACAGGAGTATTAACAAATAACTTTTGCCTTAAAATAACATCCCTCTTGAATGTCAGAAACAGAAATTGAATCCAGGATTTATGAGTGGACTTGGAGTGAGGAGAGATCTAGAGTCAAATTCTGGCTCTGATACCCTTGGCTTAAAAATTAGTAAGTAAGTCACAACCCATTAGAAGCTTGTTTCCGCCAAATAAAATGAGATCCATTAAAGCAGGTATCATTTTGTTTTTATCATTGTATTCCTAGTACCAAGGAGTATGCTTTATTTAATAAATGTTTGGTGAGTTGATTGCTCTCTTAGTCCTGTTGAAAATAGAATAGGCTAGGTGAAGCACTGGAAAACATGAAAAGAGTACCACTAAATACTGAAAAACCTACAATTGAACCTCTCTGCCATTTACAAACTGGATTATCATGGACAGATCTCTTAAACATTTGGAGGCTCAGTTTCTTCATCTGGAAAGTCTTGTACTTCCTAACTCTTAGAGCTGTAATGAGAAAATCACTTGGTAAACTGTAAAGCCATACATAATGAGTTACTATTTTTATTTCTTCCCTAGCTTTGTTTTCATGTAAACTGCTTCAGCTATCTCTGAGGGTGGGAAAGAGTCTGTCTTTTAGAAAAGGAAGGTTTGTTGGATATATCAAAGGTGGCTGGCCTTGAGATTTCAGGGACATTCTTGAAACCAGATTGTACTTGTAATTCAGTATTGTTAGGAATGAGGGGATAGTCTGAGGAGCCTAGGCCAGGCTGAATTCAAACTATATTTCCTGTATGATTTGTCCAAAATATCTTTTTGTTCCTGGGCCAATTCTACCCACCCCCAATTTCATACACTCCCAGCTGCTTGACCTCACCAACCAAGCAGTGTAGGCTGAGAGAATGGAGATTAATTTTAATATTAGCTTTGGCAAAGTATAATTATAAAGGTCATCCTGAAAAGAGAATGAATGAGTCACAAGCATTATGAAGCTCACTAGAAATCATTTCAGGATTATTGTGCTTGGGGATTGTCTAGGTCAATGCTCTCTGCCATGGTATATAGAATTGAGAGTTTAGAGTGACATAGGCCTATGCCTTGCACCTCTTTAATGCGTTGTTCATAAATTACTAAACATTATAGGTCACATAGGATCACAGATGTAAAGTTAGAAGGGACCTTAGAGGTCTTCTAGTCTAAATCTCTCATGTTTCTGAGTTGCAGTTGAGGAAACTGAAACTGACTTGCTCAAGATCTCAGAAGTAGTAAGTAGCAGATGTGGGGACTGAAGACAGGTCTTATTAATCCATAGCTGTGACTTATCCTCCTACTAGAGGAGAAGCCATAAAAGTGGATGGTTCATATAATGGAAACAGCAGTGTATTTGGAGTCAGGAGACCTAGGTTCAAATCCTGTCTCTGCCACTATACGTCCCCATATAAATTACTTAATCTGTTTTAGACTCACTTTCTTCATCTTCAGCAATGGAGGATAACGCCAGTTCTACACATCTTACAGGATTTCTAGGAAAGGTGTTTTATAAATAAGAAAGTGTTAGGGAAATAAGAGTTTCATTCAGGAGTATAGAGATCATGTCTTAGCTAAACCCTCTCGCCTAGCACCTTGGGCAGTTCTCTCCATACAGCAAATTCCAAAATAAAGGCTACTTGAATTGGATTCAATGCAGTCTTTGTTTCCAGATTCCCATTATTACCAAGAGGGAGATTTCTTCATTATTCACTGGATGGCAAACTCTAGCTCAGCTGAGTTTCTTGGACATATATGCACATAATTGAAGAACACCAGCTCTCCCTTCCATAGGAAATATATGAAGAGGCTTAAACTTAAGTCTAAGGCAATTTCAAAGTAGGATCTGAATAGACCAGTGAGTGGGAATATAGCAGTTAATGGAAGTAGGGCCAGTGGGGGGCTCCTGGCAGCTTAGATAGACTGGGGACAAGGCGCTTTGGAAATTGACATTGAAAGTTGCTGGTTTGAAAGACACAGCAGCCTTTGCTTGCTGCAGAGCTAATTATTATGCAAATTTATGCTAATAAACTCTGCCTTGAATGTTGTTGAGAAGCTGCCTTTTCCCGTTAACATAGCAGTAATGAGAGGTAAATTTGTAATGCAGATGCCCGAGGTAATATATCCTAAATCACTTTATGGTGTAAAGGACTCCTCCTCACCCCCACCTTCCCCAAATGTCAATTTAAATTAGTTTTAGCTTTGCATATTTATTGAAAATTTATTTATTGTTAATATGTACTAAGGGCAGGCACTAAACAACCCTGGCTTCTTATTACAAGTGGGATTTAGCAGGAGGAGAGGAACCTGCATTTGATCACCAGGTGGTCCTGGGATTCTTTTCTTCCCTGACAAAGAGTAGCAGCCTCAGCTCTGATAGGGCCAGTGTGGGTCCTTTCTGTCCTCTACCTTGGAGCCTGCTATCAAATTAGTTTGTGCATTGAGAGCACAGCTCCATCATGATAATTATCACATGGCAGCAGCAGCCTTTTAAAGAGTTAACGATCGTTGTCACCTCCGTTTTCTGCTTCCTAGACAGCCTAGGGCACATGCTTCTGCCCCAAGTGGGGCTTTCTATGGGGACAACAATAATTTTGCCTTACCCCCTCCTATGAACACACATATGCTAACATAAATACCCATGGCCAAACCTCCTCCTTTTTCCCCCAGCAGGGTTCACCTAATCATGCCCAGATCTTTCCTCTCGAACATGCTAATGCACACATGTCCACCACACTTCTGATTTCACTTCTCCATGTATTGATTCTTCCTCATATGGCCTTAGGCTGACACTTTGTTACTTATACTTGTACTCACATGTGATGCAAACCTGGAAAACTTGGCCATACCCATGTTTCTGTATATATAGTTTTGTTCACAGTTGGTTTGAACAGGAACAGAGAAGCATATAGTTCCAAAAGTCTATGTGTAATCCATAAACATACACACAAATTGCTGAATGAAGTTGGAGGTTATTTCTATTGGAGACAATGTGATAGAGTAGAAAGAGTGCTAGTTTTAGAGACATAGACTTGGGTTAAAATCCCTCCTTGGCTACTCACTACCTATGTAACTTTAAGAAAATAACCTAATCCCTCAAAGTCTCAAATTCTTCATCTCTAAAATGTTGGAGTTTGATTAGATGGCCTTTAAGATCTCTTTCAGCTCTAAATCTGTGGTCTAGGAACCCCGTCATTGGCACAATTATGTTCCTTTTGTATTTGAACAACATGGAATCATGTCCTGATTTCCTACCTTCTCCTCCTTATTTCTCTACTGTCCCATCAAGTCAACAAGCATTTTTACCTCTTGCTTAGTTTCTATACTCTAAGGGGTGTAATAGAGGCAAAAAATGCTTGAGTCCTAGCTCTGTCACCTATTAATTACATGAATCAGACAATTCACTAAACCTTCCAGAGGCTCAGTTTTCGCATATGCAAAGTCTTTGTAATAATACTTCTATAACCTGCCTGTTCAGGCTATTCTATAAATCAAAGCAAATAATACAGGTGGAGAACACTTGATAAATAAAGGATCACATAGTTAGAGTTGGATTCATAGGGTGGGCCAAAATTCATGATGAAGTTTTAATATTTAAGAAATTTCTTTGTTTTTAATTTACAATACCATAGCATAATATGTAGTATATATAGTAAATTTACATTATGTGTGAAAAATCAAGTCTCATAACTGGCAAAAAATAAAGAAAAAAACAATTTTCAAAAAGTTTTTAAAACATCTTGATTTTTGTCCCACCCTATATAAACAATGTGGTTATAGATTAGAGTTATATGGATCCTCCTGTGATGAGTAAAATCTAGTGTGTGTGTCCTTACCTGCTGCCCCCCTCCCCCACCCTAGTGTGGGGGGAGAACTAGCTAAGGTTTACTTAGAAATTCAGCAACAGTTTAGGCATTTAAGCATTTATTAATGTATATTAGGGTTTAGTAAAGGGAACATATGGAGTTCAGAAAGTTTAAGAAAAAGCCTTATCTACCCTGTTCTGCTTCTTCTGCCACCAGGAGCTTGTCCCAGCAACTGAAAAGAAAAAGTTCCTATGCCTCTCAAGTGGAAGCTCCCTGCGGGACCAGAAGAAGGGTGGTCCCCACACGCAGCTCCAAGTTAATTGGCTGGTAGCATTCAAGTCCATTGATTGACATGACTTGAAGGAGGTCCATGAATTGTGGGACTTCCTGATGCTGGCCTCATGCTTTCTATTAATATTCTCACACTCAGGAGTTGTCTATTCCCAAACTCCTATTTTATAGATGAGAAAACTGGGGCTGAGATAGGTGAAGACTTAGTCAAGGCCACAAAAGCAGTGGCAGATATAGCTTTGAATTAAGTTACTCGACTCCAGATTCTTTTCACTATATAATGATATTCATATGTATATTTTTCTTTGCAAAACTATGAGAATATGCAACGATAGTATTAATAATCATTATTTGTCACCTGCTTTCCATCTTTCTGCTTCTTGGCTTACCTCTCACCATTCCTGATGTTATGGTTATCCCTATCCTATGCAGAGAAAGCCTGATACAATACTACAAAAAGGAAGAGTAGGCAGCCCCCTCTGCTTGTAGAAGAGCCAAATATATCTTTATCTTTGGTCTGTCTGATTTCTGAAAGTCCCACCTACAGCATTATTCCTCAAGCTTTATATTCAGTAGGCCTCTGTTAAGCACATCTGTTACCTGAGTGGGGCAATACAGCTCATTGGCACCGACTAGTGAATTGGCATGTATTGGTTTTTTAGTTTGACTCATTTCCAAGTGCGGGGACCTTGTGAAATGGGATATAGAAGCTATAGATTACTATGGATAAGAGACGGTAGGAAATATCCAGAACTCAAACAATTCTCAAAAGAGTACCCTGGGGTTATGTGCCTTTGTTCAGGGATGTTTAGAATGTGGGAGACAGTGCCAAAGACAAACCTTGCCTCTTTCAAGATTTTCCCTTGGGCTTCCTTCATTTGGTCAGCTAGTTGGCCAACTAGACAGAGCATTACTTAGAATCCTAAGGACCTGAATTCATAAAATGTTCCAGACATTCACCAGCTGTGTGGCCCTGGGCAAGTCACTTAATTTTCTCATCTATAAAATGGTCAATTTGTTGTGAAGATCAAAATGTGATATCATGTATAAAATACTTTGAAAATATAACATTTCGATATAAATGTTATTGTTGCTGCTGCTACAGTCAAACAAAGTCCAGTCCCTTAGGATTCTTGTTTTTCAGAATCCGTGTGTTGTAGAAACAGTTTGAAACAATCTACAATCTCTTTGTTGTCTTTCTAGGGAACATTGACCAAATTGAGCCCCAAACTTCCATGTTTTATCTCATCTGTCTTCAAAGTATTCCCCAGGGCTAGGAGGGACCTTAGAAATAATCTAGTGCAAATCTTGTAACTCCTGCCCTTTGGTTCCTTCTTTGCCCCCTGGGACCAAACCCAATAAGTTCAATCTCTCTTCCAGGAGAAGGAAGTCCTTTCAGCTATTATTCCTTATTATTATATTGGTACAGAATGTTTTATGGTATCACTTTCCCAGGTGACAATGAGCTTTTTTGTTAAGAGGGAAGAGACAGTAACAATTACTGAGTAGAGAAGAAGTCAGAAATTCTAGGGCCGAGGGTGAAAAGGAGTGAAAGTAGGCTGCAGAGGCTTCATAGTGGTGACTCCAGGAAGCAACTGCTGGATGCAAAATTTTTAATGCATCCAATTTTGTTTCCATGAAGAAATGATCTACTGAAAATAGAAAAGGGAATCCCTTGGCTCTTCTGGACTTAACACTCAGGGCAGAAAAGGGGGGCAAATTTCTTCATAGTCTGACTCTCTGAAGGGTATGCTGGGGATAGCCACCATATATTTGGACAGGTTGGTTAATCTCAATTTAAATGAGCTGGGTGAAGGAGAGTTTATGGCTGCTAAGAAAAGCTGGGTAATCAGGGTGTGGAGTCTCATTTGGCTCCAATGGGGTATGGGTGAATTATTGCAGTTATAAGAGAAAATAAAATATGCCAAAGCTTGCTCACACTAATACCTTCTCCTTGCTTGCAATATGGTGAGTGGGCAGAGAGAAGGTCCAATTCATTTCTCTAGAATGGAAATGCAACCACTGTTTATTATTTCCATAAGTATTAATGAGAGATAGTCTGTAGTAGTGGATAGAGAGCTGGCCTTGAAGGTGGGAAGACCTGTGTTCAAGTCCTGTCTTTTACATATGCTAACTGGCAAGTAAATTACCCATTCAGTACTCCCAGGAAACTCTCTAAGACTACAAGTTCTAAAGCAGGTACCTATCTGCATTGGTAAATGGAGTTTCTGCACTAGGTGTTCTGGGGGACAATGAAATCATACCTGGCCAAAAAATAGAGAGCCAGCATGCTGTAATGGAAAATACCAAAAGAAGTGAGATTGAATCTTAGCTGCTCCACTTAGCTCAATATCCTCAATCAGGTTGCTTTACAACCCTGGGTCTCAGTTTCTTCAGCTGTATAAAGAATATAATAATATTTGTACTTCCTACCTCAAAGGGTAGTTGTGAAGAAAGCAATATTTAAGCCACAAAGTGCCCCCCAGTCAATTTTCTAAGACTATAATTTGCAGAACAGCTGCTGATCTGAATTGGTAGAATAGCTTTCTTTGCCAGCAGTTTCCTATATCAATGAAATCAACAGGCTGTGTGTATCCAAAAAGTAAAAGTACTATAGAAATATAAGTTGGTAGTGTTGATGGCCCCCATATATTTGGACAGGAGGTATCATTCCCTGCTCCTTTGATATATGAGGAAACTCAGTCTCAGGAAAGTTAAGTGGTTTGCTGAGGGTAATGGAGTTACTTAGTGTCTAGGTTGGCATTAGAATTCATTTATTCTAAGTAAAGTCTGCAGTTCACACTCTAGACCTTGTTCTATTTCAAGTATTTTTGGTTTGGGGGAGGTAATTCAGGTTAAGTGACTTGCCCAGACTTGTAGTGCTAAGTGTCTGAGGCAGGATTTAAACTCAGGTCTTCCTGATTCCAGGGCCTGTGGTCTATCCACTGTACCACCTAGCTCTCTCTACTTCAAGTACTTTTCTTTCTTTCCTCCTTCCTTCCTTCCTTCCTTCCTTCCTTCCTTCCTTCCTTCCTTCCTTCCTTCCTTCCTTCCTTCCTTCCTTCCTTCCTTCCTTCCTTCCTTCCTTCCTTCCTTCCTTCCTTCCTTCCTTCCTTCCTTCCTTCCTTCCTTCCTTCCTTCCTTCCTTCCTTCCTTCCTTCCTTCCTTCTCTTCTTTCTTTCTTTTTACCCCCCCCCCCCCGCAGGGCAATGAGGGTTAAGTGACTTGCCCAGGGTCACACAGGTAGTAAGTGTCAAGTGTCTGAGGCCAGATTTGAACTCAGGTCCTCCTTAATCCAGGGCTGGTGCTTTATCCACTGTGCCACCTAACTGCCCCTTCTACTTCATGTATTTTTGAAAGAGTGAGAAGAAGTGTCAAAATCTAGAATTGGTATTCAGAGTCTTAAGTGATCTTTCAAGTTTAGTCCTTGACTTGTGAACTCATCTGCCTTCTCTGGGCCTTGGTTTGCCCATCTGTACCAGGAAGTGCTAGAGACTGATTAGATATATGAGTAGTTGCCTGGACACCTAGCTGTTTGTCTGTCCTTCTTCTCCCTGTGCATATCTCCATGGACATGACTATAGTGAATTACAACTGGTAGTAGGAACTCTGTTTATAAGCTGGTTGACAGGACAGCTCTCTTAGGGACTCAATAGAAGGAAAGACATATCTGTCACTGGAGCTCCAACAATAAAGAGAGATAGGTGCTATGGTGGAAGGGGAGAGTGAAGAAATATAAGGTGCTTTCTCTGGGCCTAGCATCAGGAAGATCTGAGTTCAAATCCGGCCTCTGACACTGACAAGCTTTGTGACCCTGGGCAAGTCACTTAACCACTGTTTGCCTCAGTTTTCTCAACTGTAAAATGGAGATAATTATAGCACCTACCTACCATAGTTGTTGTGAGGATCAAATGAAATATCTGTAAAATGCTTAGCATAGTTAATTCTTGTTCCCTTCCCTTCCCCCTCTGTCTACAAATAAGCAGAAACTCTGGCTGGGGAGACAAGATATACACATACAGACCCCCCCCACCCAGAGTACAAAAACAATATTTGGTTAAGCACTTAATCGTGTAATCTAGGCAGATTGGTGCAGTGGACAGAGTGATTCATTTGGAGTCATGAAATCTGGGTTCAAATCCTGGGTCTTTTACTTGTTTCTGGTGTGATCTCAAGCAATTCGTGTGAGCCTTTTTTGGCCTTGGTTTCTTCATCCTCTAAGTGCTATGGGAGTAAGTGAGAGTTCAAGGGGGAAGGGCCTATATCAGCCAGGAAGCCAGCATAAATGAGGTGGTAAGTGAGCTGAGCTTTGAAAGATGGGAATGAGTGGAAGAGAGAAAAAGGAGGTGCAACATAAATAAAGACATTTGAATCAGAAGGAGCATAAGGATTATGCTGATTGAATCATAGTTTTAGGGTTAAGAGGGGTCTAATCCCTTAGTCTAACTCTCTCATTTTATAGATGCAGAAAAAGAAACCCAGATAGGCCATGAGACTTCCCAAAGGTCAAACTCCTAATAAGTAGAAAAACCTGGATTTGAACTTATACTCCCAAGTCTAGTTCTCAATGCTGATGAGGAGGAAGCCTGGCTAAATAGTGCCTGCCACCTCCCACCTCCATCTCATGACCACAAGACAATATCCCGGGTCCTCCTGCTCCAGCTCAGATGACATTCCCATCAGCCCAACTAGCCTTGCTCTCCAATGCCACTTCTTCGTCCTACTGCAATAACTATGCAGACAATTTATAAGCTGATTTTAAAATGCAAACTGAGGATTTGCCTCTCATCTCCCAGGCTCAGGTACACTGACTATTGACTGCATTTAGCAATGGAAGCCAGTCCACAGCTCAAACTATCTCCTTCAAGAGGCCTCCTGAGCCCTTAAGCACCAGTAGCTTATTTCTGAAAGAACACCATATTCTTGAGAGGATTTTTAAAAACAAATCAGACCACTCCCCTTGCATCCTCTGTTTCCCCTCAGATACAGACAAACATTTTTATTCCCATTCAGGAGATCTATGGTTTGCAAAGAGCACAATTCACCTTGCATCATCCTCACAGAATCCTACCTGACTTTCTATTCCCTATTGACCAATTCTCATAAAAGGTGACAACTTCAGTGCCAGCAATGTGAGTAGTTGCCTAGACACCTAGCTATTTATCTGTCCTTCTTCTCCCTGTGCATATCTCCAATGGACATGGCTATAGTGATACATCCATATATAATTTAGTTGCAGTGGAGTCTCACCATCCCTTCAAGGGACACAGGTAAAGAACACAAATATGGGTGCCTTTCTATATCTCCATATGGGGAGTACACCGAAGGTATGGTTGCTTAATGAGAACCCTAGACCAAGTGTCAAGAGACCCACGTTCAGCTTTTGGATCTGACACCTAATAGCTGTGAGGCTGATAAATACCTTCACTTATTCTCTTGTCTGTAAAATGAGGGGGGAGAACTAAATGATCTCAAAAGTTGTTTTTGTTTTTAACTTTGAAACTGAGCCTGAAAACTTTTAACTTCTTTCAGAAATTTGTACTGATAACTTCTATTTTTCTATAATTTCTGAATACACTTCTCCTCCTTAGCAACTCAGAGACTCTAAGAATAAAAGAAAAGAATAACTAAGAATAAAAGAAACAAAGGTAGGAGAGTGGGAAACAGACCAGTGAAATTAACCAACTCTAATGGGATACACAGTATTCTATACCCATTGTTTCCCACCTCAAAAAAAAGGGCAAGGTCATTTTCATATATCTTCTACAGGGTGAGGATTACATCAAAATCTCAATTATAATCACATGCAATCTAAACTTTTTTGCTTCTGCCAATACCAAGCATGGTGCTCAGCACACACTAAATATTTAATAAATATTTTGTTGTCTTTATTTTGTGATTCTAAGCTAGATTTCCAGTTATTTTGTGACTCAAATTTGCCCTGAGTACTCAAAGGTTGGGCCAGTAGAATGCAGACACTAGTAGTTCCTACCAAGAGAGAAAGCACTGAGTATAGGCCTGGGAAGAGACCAGGTGCCAGTTGTCCAAGGACCAGTTTAATCTTGTTTGGAGATGTTCTTCACCAGAAGGTTGGCCACCAGATACTGACTTGTTTTGGGAACTGCTACTCAGGAAACACTGGATTAGGTTGTGTAGAGTGTTGTAATCTGTGATGGTAGAGGGCATGTCAGCAGCAGCAACATTACAGATCCTTGAAGAATCAACACATAGCATAAATTGAGTAATTTTTAAAACAATGCAGCAGAATTTAAAATAAGTAGCATAAGAGACTCTATATCTCATATAGTGAAATAAACCCTAGATCATCTGGAAATTTAGGGTAGTGAGTGGTCTGGATAGGTTGTTTTCAAAAAGGACCATGACATTGAGTTGATATCATGACTTGCAGTGAATTAGATTTCAGTGAAGGAGGACTGTGCAGTCACCAATCTCACTTTCTCCTCCAGAACCCTCTGGGCCCAGCGGGAATATCTATTTCAGGACAACTAGAGATGGCCCCAGAAATTTTTTAAGGCAATTGGAGTTAAGTGACTTTCCTAGGGTCACACAGTAAGTGTCTGAGGTGAGATTTGAACTAGAGTCCTCCCATCTTCAGGGCCAGTGTTCTATCCACTGTGCCACATAGCTGTCCTCTGAATAGGTGAGGGTTAAATGAAGAGAGGAACAATGGTGGTATGGGCAGAGTACAAGGCTAGAGTTAAGATATTTAGGATTAAGGTGCAGCTTCAACACTCCATGGCATTCAGGATGCTGGAGCAAGCTGTCAGCTTCCTTGTCAGTAAAATGGCAATAGTAATAATTATATGTGTGTGTGTGTGTGTGTGTGTTTATGAGGTTTGTGGTGAGGAAAACACTTTGTAAATTTAAGGTGAAAGATAAATCTGTTATAATCATTGGCTAAGTTATTAGTGAAAATGATGATGATAACAAAAAAAGCTTTCAATTTATTCATCTACACAGTAGTCCACATAACACCAATTAGAAGGGAATAAGAGCAAGAAAAGTATGCATCCTAAGACTTTTTCTATCTAAAAATCTAAAAAAAGAAGAAGGAAAAGAAAGGAAAGGAAAGAAAGAAATAGATAACAACAACAAATTAAATAAGCACACATACTGAACCTTCAGGAGTGTATCATTCAGTACAATCAGTACTTTTTTATGGAGAAATTGATTAGTCCACTCCCAATCTAACACAACTGCTGATGGACTCATTGACTGACTGTGTATATAATTTCGAGAGAGGTGGAAATTTTTTTTTTAATTTTCTGGAATGTGAAAGGTTGACCCACAAATCATTTAGATTATTAGCATAGGTATTTCTAAAGTGAATTGAGAAACCTTTCTCTGTATAGGAGAGCAGGAGGAAATCCCATTTAGACGTGTCAGGAAATATGTAGTGTTGAAATTTGACCACATGGTGGAGACAAATCTCCATGAATAGATTACAAAAAAAATTTAAATGAGCCTTCAGAAACTGTTTCCTCCCCCCCTTGCCATGCTCCTAATGTCTTATGCATGTGTCTTTGGATATCTTGTAGGATCATCACATCCTCCGCCTCACTCTTTCTTAGTTTGTGTTTCCCCTAACCCCACCTTCCTATCTTTAGTTAAGATTACATTTTTTGCTATGGACAAAGGACAGTTGCCATCTTAGCCCATGGGCCCCCAAATACAGGTCTTTTAACAACATCTTTAAAAAAATAAAAGCAGGTGCTACGTCTATCGGTCTCTATTAACAACGGTCAGAGTCAAAAGAACAAATCTCACTCAAAGTCATCTTTTCTTCATGATAATGTTCAAGTAACTTTCCTTAACACAGAGACTGCTTGGAAGATTCTCTCTCTCTCCCTCTCCCTCTCCCTCTCCCTCTCCCTCTCCCTCTCCCTCTCCCTCTCCCTCTCCCTCTCCCTCTCCCTCTCCCTCTGCCTCTTTCCCTCCCTCCCTCCCTCCCTCCCTCTTTCTCCCTTCCTCTTCTTCTCTGTCTCCCTCTCAACCCCACCCCCTGCCCATTAAAAAATCTCACATACAAACTGCTCTGGCAAATGATCTTTTTCAAAAAATGACACTCATCAAAACCTTGTGATGGATAATTATGAACCCAAATCATCTCACAAATCTTAACATCATGAGTACTGGAAATCTACTCTTGACTACTCAGCCACTATTTTTTTCTTTTTCTTTTTTTTTTTTTGCTGGGCAGTGGGGGTTAAGTGACTTGCCCAGGGTCACACAACTAGTAAGTGTCAAGTGTCCGAGGCTGGATTTGAACTCAGGTCCTCCTGAAACCAGGGCTGGTGTTCTATCCACTGCTCCACCTAGCTGCCCCCTACTCAACTACTATTTTTTTTTTTTTTTTGCGGGGCAAAGGAGGTTAAGTGACTTGCCCACGTTCACACAGCCAGTAAGTGTCAAGTGTCTGAGGCCGGATTTGAACTCAGGAACTCCTGAATCCAGGGCCAGTGCTTTATCCACTGTGCCACCTAGCTGCCCCCACTCAACCACTATTAAAACATTTGTGAACCAAATGGTTCATAAAGGGTTTTTTCCCCCAGTAAAACAGAATTTCAAAAACAAACAAACAAATGAATGAATGAATGATGTGTATGTGTGTGTGTGTGCGCACACACACACACACACACACATATATATATATATTTTCTAATATGGTAGGTGGGATAGGAGTTGGAGTCTAAACAAAAAAGGAGAAACTGAGAAGCAGAATTGCAGTCAGGAAGACTGTGGTTCAAGCCCCAACTTTGACTCTTAATAGCTGTATGATCTCGGATATTTAATTTCATCTTTTGGTTGTCTAGGGCAATATTCTATAGCCAAATAAGTTACAAATGAATTGCCAGTCTGTATTAGTGTGTAGTGTTTCCTCTCTGGAATTTCTCTGAATCACTCTTGAGTGGTAGAAATGGTCTTAGATACATTGGGCATTTTCACCTTGATTCCATTGTACTCATTTATTCCTGCTTTGATCTAAATGCCTCATCAAAAGCAGTGAGTGATATCACATTTCAGAATCTGCCCAGGATTATAGCTCTCAAACCTTGCTTCTCTAGACAGTGAGGAAGTCCCATGATAGAAGTATGGAGTGAGATGAGTCAGTAAACAGCTTAGCCAATGTTTGTGGGGTTCAGTGAACTTCACAAATACTATTCCCTTGATGGTTGATCATTAGCAACAGTGCTTCTGGGAAGAGGTAGAATACTTATTAGAAGATTAGATGAGAACTGGAGTGAAAAGGAAAAGAAAGAAGTCCTAGTTCTTGTAAGTGATCACACTAAACTGCTTCTATATATCAAACAAAAGTTGGCAGCCCTTGATGACAAAGGCACAGAAACCCAGATCATGTCTGCCACCTTCCACATATGCTAGCTTTCATCCATAATCTTTCAAAGTGTACTGTCACTGTGTGTCTTTATAATGTAATTCTTTGAAAAACAAAACAAATATACATGGCTTAAACACAAAAAAGGACAATGACTATATTTACCTTTTAGGTGGTTTAAAACACCTTTTTTTCTTTGCATTCTTCATGGTCTACAGTCTGAAACATCCCTTCACTGATGAGAGAGCAAATGGGATAGTATATTAGAATCCAAAGTAGTGGGTGGTAGAGAATATACTGAATTGTTACTTCTAGGACTAGATTCCATCCACAGATGTTTTCCTGTCACCTATGAATGTCTTAATTCCTCAAGGCCAAAGAAGAGAGAAGACTGATATAGCCTGCCTCCCTCAGAATCTCATAAGAACCTGTCATCATAGGAATTTGCCTGACCTTTTGAATGGAGGTTGTCTTATCTCATATTGGCTATCTATATATGGCTGGACTATCAGGTCTGTGGTGCATAGTGGATTTAAACATCCTTGGAGACGCGAAAGATGGAATGGACTGGCAAGAAGGTCATAGACTTAAGAAGAATAGCCAGTTAGCATCTTTTTTTTTGTCTCTCTCACTTTGCTCACATTCAGGAAAGCAGACTGGTCATCTGTTGGGCAGGTCTAGAGGCTACCATCTATCATCCCTTTGTGGTTAAGGTCAATTCTACATAGACCAGACC
The DNA here is from genome assembly GCF_019393635.1 of Dromiciops gliroides. Classification (NCBI taxonomy): domain Eukaryota; kingdom Metazoa; phylum Chordata; class Mammalia; order Microbiotheria; family Microbiotheriidae; genus Dromiciops; species Dromiciops gliroides. The sequence goes on from NC_057863.1 coordinate 494,237,645, forward strand.
AGTGTGATCACCATCTGGGAATCAAGCCATGCTCTCAGGAAGAAAGAGAATTCCCCTTTGTTGCTGTTGCTGTTGTTGTTGCTGCTGCTACTTCTACTGCTGTTGTTTTTGTTTTAGGTTCCCATTTTGGGTGTAATTTTACAAGTATCACTTCACACAACCCAGCTTTCAAGCCTGTTTGCATCTTCTTGCATCTAGCAACTTGGTCCTAACTTCCATAGACCACTTATAACTTAGATTAAAAAGAAAATGATGGTTACCTTTCTGAAATAATTCATTTCTACTGTTTTCATGGACGACCAAGTTATAGCCTTCTCTCCTGTTCCACCTTAACAACCCTAATGGGAAACTGGTGATTTCAGATTGGGTGGGAAGAACAATGCCTTAGGAGTCAGGGAGCCCAAATTCAATTCCTGACTCTGGAACTCACTAGCTTTGCAATTAAACATCATTCAATTTTGGATCATAGGATAATAGATTTAGAATTGGTAGGCACCTTAAAGACAATCAAGTCCAACCTTCCCATTTTTCAGGTACGAAAGCTAAGGTCTAAGGAAGTTTAGTGACAGTAACTCTGAGGCAGGATTTGAACACAGGACTTTTTGACTATAAATACAGTAGCCACCCATTCCTTCTTAGGTTTGTTGTTCAATTATTTTTTCAGTAATGACCATGTCTTTATGGCCCCATTTGGGGCTTTCTTGGTAAAGATAATGGAGTGCTTTGTCATTTCCTTCTCCAGCTCATTTTAAAAGTGAGGAAATTGAGGCAACCAGGGTTAAGGAACTTGCACAGGGTCACACAGCTAGTAAGGAACTGAAGTCAGAATTGAACTCAGAGAGATAAGTCTTCCTGATTCCAGGCCTGGCACTCTATTCACTGAACTACCTAGCTGCCCCATTCTTTCTTAGGTACCTCATCTATAAAATGATTAATTTGGATTAGACAGGTCTAACGATTCTTTCAGCTAAAACATTTTGTCAGTCTATAGGGCCAATACAACCTACATTTGGTAGGTAGGGGACTCAGAACTTAATGTATTTTGACTTGGCAGTGACTTTCCTCTTGTGGATTAGAAAGCAGTTTGAATGTTCCTCTGAAGAAACACTCTCAGGGAAGGTTGACCCATTTCAGAGGTCAAGGGCTACATTTTGACCTGGGAAACAAATAGTAATTTTCATACTTTAACTCCAAGGATCTATGTATCATTGATATTTCGCCTACTTTGTTTCACCCAACTTGCCTATCCCTTAGTAGATAATCTCCATGTATTGCTGAGTCCAGAAATATTTATTAGTTGGTTGTCAGTTATGTGATGATGAACTTTTCTGAACTCATAGAGGTTATAGCCAGTGACATTTTGCTTCCCACTTGACCTGCACTCAAACTCTCTCCAGTTTGGTAGCCCCCTGCAAAACCTTGCACTCAGCTGCCACAAACTGAGTTGGACTTTAGTGGAGGACCTAAGTACTATGTGTTTGATGAAATGTTCCTTTTATAAGGTGCTTGCTTTCTAACTCCTTTCCAAAAGGCTGAGTTTAACATGGATGCTATCTTTCTCTCCTGTCGTTAAATAAACCCCCCTGCAAGGACTCCTCCATCATTTTCCCTCTGCGCTCAGTGAAGATTTTGATACATCAGTTCATATCCTCCAGGGCTTTATTAGAAGTTATCTCAGAGGCTTTAAGGAGCCTCTGCTTTTTCTTTCTTTTGACATTTATATATGTGCCCTGAGAATGCATGAGAGAGACAGAGAGACAGAGACACAGACACAGAGAGAGAAAAAGACACAGGAAGACAGAGACAGAGAGACAGACAGATGGAGAGAGAGACAGAGACAGAGACAGAGAGACAGACAGAAGACAGACAGATAGAGAGACAGAGACAGAGGATGGAAAGTAACCTGTCTAATTTAACTCACCTGAAAGTTCCCTAGGAAGAGGTGAGAGGACTCCTTTTGCATAGTACATTAAAATAATTTATGGAGAACTTCTTCCTTTCAGCTGAGGAGGTGGTCAAGATGAGAGGATAAATCTTTAAAAGAATAATGTTTTCAAAATCAGGCTCCTTGTCCTCGGATCCTTTGATGTATGAGTGTAATAGTAGGCAGGACACATAGTGAAATATACATGAGATCTCCTGAGAAGAGAATAGCAGAGTGGAGAAAATATTAGTGTTTACATCAAAACTCAATTGGAACACTCGTTTCAAGATGATAGTTTATTATGTTGAATGCAATTTAGTCCCGCAAGGATGTTTCCTTTCTGTCTCCAAGACTCCCCCCGACCTGCGCATGCGCATACACACACACACACACACACACACACACACACACACACACAATCACATCCCTTCCTCAGACATAGCTAGATATGAATGAGAAAGCATAACACATTTGCTTTCTGATTCATTTTTTCCTGTTCAATCGAAGCCTCTGGCAATGGCCAAGGGAAACATGGGGAAGCAGATAGAGGACTTTAGATATAGAAAATGAATTCCCTATTGCTTGCAAACCTTGTCATAAAATTCTACCCAGGGAGAAGACTGGTGGGGTTATTACAGAGGGAACAGTCTGATTGAGAAAGCCAGAGAGAATCACCACCCATGCTGGGCATCCTTTCCCCTCCATGTGCTTCTTCTTCCAAGCTTTAGATTTCTCTCCCCACACTTCACAGGCTTAAAGGGAAACACAAGCCCAGCAGTAGGTGGAGGCAAAGCCTGATCAATGATGGTGGGAGAGGTGGGTAACCATGACTTCTGTGGTCCCTGGAGGTAGTTGTTTTTTCTCCCTAATGGAGACTCACATCTCCAGACTTTGGGTAGAGTCATCATCCCAGCAAGTAGTCAGTTGCTCAGTTAACAAGCATTTACTGCCTGACTGCTGTGTGCAGAGTTTCTAGGTCTGAGCTCAGGGCTTGATGAGGCATGTTTTTCTAAATGTAATTAGGCTTTGTCAGCATCCTCTTCTGGGCTTTGAGCTTTAAATGGGGTGTTCTCCTCCCCAGCAGGGGACCTGTTCTTTCTGAATATGGCTGCTCTCAATAAATGTGCCATCATTTCCCTGTAGCCAATTCCAGCCTTAGGAGGGTTATATTGATATGAATCCAGAATAAATATCTTATGTTCCTAAATCTAGCTCCAGCTTTTCATTAGGAACATTGATTGGTGATACAGGAGTTGCAGAGGGTAGAGATGAGTGTAAGCTATCAGCCCTGAGTCCCAGTTTCCAAGATTCAGTTGCAATCACAATTATTAGCAGAAGAGTAGTACTAGAGAGTGGCCACTGGAGGGCAGCTGTAAACTAGGGCCAGGTGTGGAGCAAGCGATTGTGGGAGGGGAAAAAGCTATCACAAAGAAGACCTGGACTTTTGTCAGGTAAGAAACTCAGGCCAGAATCTAATTTCTAGAAGCTAAAAAGATTAGGAAAGTGTATGATCTGTGGATATAAAGTGAAGTCAACATGAAGATATTGGGAAGGAACAGTCAAGGAAATATGCCCTAGTCACAGGTTCAGGAAATCCTAGTGTGTGTGTATATATATATATATATATATATATATATACACATACATATATATATATATATATATATGCACACACACACACATATATATATACACACACATAAATACATACATACATACACATACACACCATATATACATATACATACACATACATACATACATACATACATACATACATACATACATACGAAGCTGTGAAGAGGCTTAATCAGCCTAGCCAGAGCCAGGGTTAGCATTAAGTGCCAGGGTCATGGGTAGCCAAAATGACAGAGTCAAATCACAGGGAAAGAAGAGGACTAAGCAATCATAGCAAATGTCCTTGAAGTAGCAGTGGGAGCCCAATGGCTGTAAATAGCTGGGGTTTAAAAAAACCCTTCTCTAGGAGATATGCAGAGTTCCTTTTACAAGCCTAACATAGTTACATAACTAAGTTTCTCAGGAACTCCCTCAATTCCTCTGTCCCATGACCCAAATCTCTTTATATCTCCCTCTGGAATGTGCCAATTTTTATCTTTTCTTCATAGAAACTTTTATTTCTTTCAAGACTTCTCTGGCTTTCACTGATGGGCCAACGATAAATCCCAGTCCACCAAATGTCACTTGCTCGTTGTTTGAATTTTGATGGCTTAGGCTGAGTGTAAATAGCAATTGTTTCTGTTTTGGACAGAAACACTAAGGGTGTTCCCCTCTCAGATGGATTCTTTTATGAAAGCAAATTAAGCTATCTTTTGCCCCAATTCTTACCCAATCTTTAATTATTGGATGGGCATTGCCTCTGACAAACTGACACCTGGGAAATACCTTAGCTTAAAAAAAGACCAAAGTCTCCCACTGTATGTGGGGCCATTGCCAGTCATCTAGACTTATGTTTTGCCTCTAGACTCTGATGAGGCTCTAGAGAGTGAGGCTGGTGACTTGAAATAGTTCTGCCTCACTCAAATCCAATTCACTTGCAAGGAAGACATCACCCTGCTGATGTCATTGGTCCTTTTCAAGAATGAAGGACACACAGGGGCAGCTAGGTAGTGCAGTGGAAAAAAGGGCTGGCCCTGGATTCAGGAGGACCTGAGTTCAAATTCAGACACTTGACACTTACTAGCTCTATGACCCTGGGCAAGTCACTTAATCCTCATTGCCCCACCAAAAAATAAAAAAATCAAGGACATGCAACAATCTTTAAGCATTGTTCTTTACATGAAGCTTTTCCTAATTCTCCCAATTGCTAGTGCTCTTCCCCGTTGTGTTAGTTTTGGTTTTATTCTTTATATCCATATGTATGTTTGTGTTATCTCCCCTGATGGGATATAAACTCAGTTTTGTCTTTCTGTCCTTTACATCTAGTACATACTAAGTGCTTAGCAAATTCTTGTTGATTGATGGCTAATTAATTGATTGATTAAGTTCTCTCCAAGTATACTTTATCTCATCCTCTCTTATCTCCTTTATGCCACTGACCCATTTTCTATCTGTTCTATATCTTAAATTTCTTCATTTCCCCTGTGTCCTTCCCCATCTACAAACATACACAGGTCTCTCCATTTTACAAACAATTATAAAAATTTCATTGAACCTGCCATTCCAATCCTCTATTTTGTCTTGGCTAAAGTAGTTGTTCTACTTCCCCTAAAATTTATCTTCCCCCCACACCGTAAAGCCAAAAAAGGAGAGAAGCTAGATGACACAGTGGATAAAGCAGCAGTCAGTCCTGGAGTCATGAGGACCTGAGTTCAAATTTGGCCTCAGACATGTAACACTTACTAGCTGTGTGACCCTGGGCAAGTCACTTAATCCTACTTGCCTTGGGAAAAAAATGGTTATCACCACATCTCTCTGTCTTTCTCTGTCTCTGTCTTTCTGTCTCTCTCTCCAGCATAGATATAACCCCAACTTTACTGTTGAACTCCAACTATTTTCAGTGTTCTGCTAGATATCTCTAACTTGATTACCTGTTCATACCTCAAAGCCAACATGTTCACATCTAATCTAAACTCATCATATCTCCCTTTAAATATGTTATTTTTCCTTCTACTATTGATATCACCATCTTCCCAGTTACCCATAATCACAGCTTTGTTGTCGTTTTTGATTTATCCCTTCCTATCATTCCTCTTATTCACTGCCCTGGACATATAGAATTAATTATCAAATCTGCAGCTGTGTTTTTCATATTATTTTTCTTTTTCATTGCCAATACTCTAGTAAGAAACTCATTTGTTTTTACCTGGATGGTTACAATATACTCCCAGTGTCTTGAATCTCAACTCTACACACACTGTTGTGAGATTTGTCTCCTTAACGAACAGCTCTGATTATTAAGAAGTTCTTCCTTACCACTCTTCTGTGCCTATCTGTGACATGACATTTAGTCTATCTTCCACATTCAAAATGTGGTGTTAGCTTTGATTCTTACTCCTATTTGCCTTCCATATCCAACCAATTACCTAA